>NW_024062563.1:3915675-4568288 GCF_006381635.1 Hibiscus syriacus | reverse complement strand
ATGTCTGGAGAATATAAGAATTCATTTGAAAATTTTCAAAACAATGAGGTTGCCATTGTAAAAGAAGATAAAATTGAAAACTAGTAAACTTTTGAAGATTAATCTTGATATTACGTCTTAAGTAAAAGTACTAAAACTTGCACCTGAATTGAGCACTGAAATCGTTTAAATTATTTTAATAAAACTATTTTATTATTTTTTTAAATACATTATAGTTTTATTTCAAATCAAATTAATTTTTATCTAAACTTAAATTGAGGACGGATTTAAACGATTCGTAGTAAATAAATTATTTATTTTTTGAAGTTTTAAACTCGAGTAAAAATATTATAAGAATGAACGTTTAATATTAAATATTTAGAGATATCTTTAAAGCGATATATATTTATTTATCCATATTAATAAAAATAATAAAAAAACCTAAACTGAAGCTTAGAAAATCAATGGCCATTCTTATTTGATTTGGGTGGGTCCCGCACAGCTTTTGTTTTTTCAAAAAGGAAAAAATCGTGACGGAGATCTTACAAACGGGGAATGAATCGAACGGTCACAGTTGAGAGTCAAATGCCTCTCTTGGAAGGTCTCTTTGACCACATATCCCCTCTAACACGCTTTCATAAAATATAATGGAAATTAATATTCTAAACTTGGACTGTCCTGTCCTTTCCATAGATGGGGCCCTTCGTTGAAAATCTAGGTGCAAACTCTCCGTTTTACCCTTTTTACCCTAGAATCTTTATGCATTTTCCTTTTTGCCACTACCCATCATATTTTTTTAGCAAATTGTACTTTTTTAAACTTTGTTTTTTATACAAAATAATTTTGGAGTCATGAATAATAAAATAAATATATATTTCTAAAGGGTCTTTTTAATCAAAATCTAAAAGTTAGTTTATATTTGAAAAGCATTTTAATCTTCATTCCATTATTTGTACGTTCACTTATAATCTATTTTTTCATTAAGATAATTTCATGATCAATAAATATTAATGGGTTAATATATTCTTATGAAAAATAAAACAATTTACTTGAAAAAATTTAATTTAAATATTATTTTATCCAATTATATTAGAATTCTCTTAATCTGGTGATTAGGTATAGTACACCTTAAAGTCTTAAGTTCAGCACATAATTAAGGTTTTTTTTTTGTAATTTTTTCAAACTCTATGTTACAGTATGATCTAAAAATAATATTTTGTCCAAATATTTCAACCTCGTATACATAGTGTAATGGTTAGGCGTTGGAAATGTTTTTTTTTCAAGAATTTAGGCTTGATTTTACCAATAGGATGACGACACGAGCATGCTGCCTTGAATGTGTCACGTTAGGGGTTGTGTTTTGACACTGTAACTTTGATTAAAAAAATTGATTTTAATGATTAAATTAAAAACACGCTAAAGATTTAGTGGTCACTACCGTAATTATTTTCCTTGAAAAGGAGAAAAGTTTGAAAATTTATACGAAAGAAGGGCAAAAATGTCAAATCAATAAAATGGGAAGCGTGTAGTTCTAATTTCGCTGTTAGGGTTTTGGTTGGTTTGACCGATGCTCAATTGCTCATGTATGTCTATTTCTCTCTGTTAATTTTTTTATAGTTATTATTTTCTCTCTGTCTTTCTTCCTAATAATAATAATATTCTGCGCATTTTGCCTACTTTTCTCGCTTTTGCTCAATACCTCTCACTCTTGAACACCTTTTCCTCATCAGCTTTCTTGACTTGCAAACTTGCTCCTCTCCTCAACTTATCAAACAAGGATTCTTGGTTTTCTTCATTTTCTCTATATTTTTGCCACTCTCAGTTTTGGCTTGCATGACCTGCTTTCGTAGGTTTGATTCTCACTTCTTTTGTTCTTTTTTTCCCCGCTGTAAACCAATGAAACTTCGTTGATGATTTTGGGTTTTTTTTTGTATAAAGTTGTGTTTTGCCTGTTTTCATTTTATTTTTTTATACTAATCATGTAGATGAGAAAATTCTAATTGTTGATTGGTTGGTGAGCGAATTATGTTTTCCCCCTTCAGTTTTGGATTATTCTGGATCTGGGTTTGAATTTTTTACTCGGATGCTGGTTGACGAATTTTTTGTTTGTTAAGTTTATGTTTGCTGATTTGGGCCAATAAAAATGGCTTGCGGAGCATCAGTGTTTCTGTGGCTGTGATTAATGTTGCATTTTCCCTGTTTAGGGATCCATGGCTGTGATTTTATCAGTAAATATGTAGTTGAAATTAGCTTATTCACTAAATTATTTGGGAGTTCATGGAATTTGATGCCTTTAAAAACTGGGTTTTGAATGTGTCACAAGTAAATCCATGTAAAGGTTTGTCTTGATTTAAAAGATTTGAACTTTGAACACTTCTATTTGACCAAGGTTTAGTTTAGCTTTTTAATTCGCTGCCGTAGAATCTGTGAAGTCATCGGGTTGAAGATAAATGGGGGGCGCGGTTCGACGTGGAATCGATGGAAATTACGATGCAATCGTCGTTTGGACATGTTTTATTGCATATGATTTACAATAACCACTCCGTGTAACTTGTTAAGGACTATATTTTATCTTAATAAGACATTCAATAGCTTGAATATTGTGGTTTAGGCACCGAGCATTTTAGATTATTAATGTTATTGGTGGTATGAATTATTCATCCAATACTATAAGACAACTGTTACTCCATTCCCTTTGCTTCTTTCATGCACCCAGTTTGCAATGGAGTCCCGATGCGTATATGTTGGTGTTAATTATGTCCTAACCATTTCAAAGCTTATGTTGATTTGTTTGCTTTCATCTTTGTTCTCTGGCAGAAACGTAGAAGACCTCGACTCGGTTTAGGGGTTTGTACTTTGTATATAAGATGGGTTGTTTTACAGTTTGAGAAGCAACAAGAAAAAGTCTAAGCAGTCTGTTTTTGTAAAACGCATTGCACATAAGGAGCATATGCCTACCGTGCTGCCTGAGCCCCAAGTTCAGACACGATCACTGCAATCTGCACCCCCAAGTTTTATAACCAGAGTAAAACCGATTCAACCTAATAACAAGGTAACATCCAATAGGGCACGAGCATTATCTGCTCCATCAAGTCTCGATGCTGCTGAGCAAGATGCCCTTGCTTCAGTGGAATTTGAAGAACAGGAAGAGTTTAAGAGTCGTGGAGATTAGTGAAGGAACAGAAGTCATCTATTCCACAGCCTCTTCCGCTTCCATCTCCCAATACTACTGTGCTGAAGACAATGGGAAGTTTCAAAACAGGGAATGTTAGTGGCCCACTTTTTGCTTCTGGACCATTGCCTCTGCCTCCCTCTGGAACACTTCGAAACTTTGGTTATGAAGAAATCGCAGCTGCTTGCCATCATTTCTCTTCTGATCGATGCACATCTGAAGGTCTATCTTCTGTTATGTATAAGGCTTCCTTCGGAGAGGAAACATTGATTTCAAAGAAGTTTGAAGCTACAGTCACTCGCCTTCATCCATCTACTCAGGTACAAAATTCTACCAATGAAATTTGTCCGCATAATTTTTCATAATCCTTCAACCCGAAACTATTATTTTGTTCAAGTTCCCTTAATTTTGGAAACATTTGAGGGTATATTTTAGAGTCTCACTGTCTTATTTCTTCATGTAGGGTTTAAGGGACTTCATAAATGAAGTAAATACTTGCATCATTGCAACATCCAAATCTCTGTAAATTGCTTGGATATCATGCACACGTGATGGTTCAGAAAAAAGAATGTTGGTCTATGAGAGGCTGTTTCATGGAAGCTTAGACGGGCTTTATATGGGAGATCGGATGGACCGCCGCTTGATTGGAATACCCGAATGAAAATTGCTTTATGTTCTGCACAGGGTCTTACTTTCTTGCATGAGGAAGGACCATTTCAGGTATAGTTCAAATCTATATCGTCATCTATTTTTTCGGATGATGAAACTGAATGACACGAGTAATGTGCATGTTTGGACTTGAGCTTTGATCATGTGATTGAGATAACCATTCTGTTTGAAATAAGGTCTTTTATTGATTAGTCTTCCACGCATGTTATGAATCATTCCCGTTCTTGCTATACATTACTGTGTCTAATAGTAACTTTTGGAGATTTGCTTTATCGTTTTCCGAGTTCTATTCAAACTTCATACAGGCGTAATTTACATAAACGTCCTATCATATGCAGGCAATGTACAATGAATTTTCAACTGCCAACATACAGATTGACAAGGATTTCAGTGCGAAGCTTTCAGGATGGTTGTGTCGGTCATATCCCGGAGACAGAACAGATCTCCAGTAATTCAGTTGTAAGTTACTTTCTTCCATGCAATTGATCTTTAAGTTTTTTTTATTATTATCTATAGTTAATTCTTTGAAGAAGAAAAATTGTGGTGTTATGAGTTTATCTCAATTCTCTACACATCTACTTTTTTGAGTTAATATTGTCGCTCTCTCTCTATGCAGGCTGTGGCAAATATCTCTGTAGAGACTTGGCGAGAGGACGGCTAACTCCGAAGAGCAATGTTTGGAGTTTTGGAATCGTTCTACTTGAATTACTCACTGGCCGGAAGAACCTTGACAATCGTCATCCCAAGGAGGAGAGAGGAACCTAGTTAAGTGGAGCCGGCCATTCCTAGCTGATGATTGCAGGCTGTCACTCATCATGGATCCTCAGCTCAAAGGTCGATTTCCTATGAAAGCTGCCCGTACAGTGGCTGACATTGCTCAAAGATGTCTCCAGATGGACCCCATCAGAAAGGCCGACCATGAGAACCATAGTTGAGCATCTCAAAATCATCCAAGAAATGAAATATCATGTCGGTTTCCTCTGCAAGATCCAGCAGCAATAGCCGGAAAACAGATGTCAAGGTCACCGAGTCTTAACGGGATCATCACTCCTGCCCCCAGGACAAGTTTCTCGCCATCACCGCCTTCGGGGCCAGGATGTCCTTTTCTCCCACAGGACCACCTAATTTGCCATTGACGCTTCCCCCACGTGCATGTTCTTCCACCATGTCATTAGAGGAGCTTGAGAGGCAAGGAAGTCAAAGATCTCATCGGCAACCCTTAGAAGGGCTAGTGTGGAAGGATTGATTGCTTTGTAATATTAGCATTTTTCATTTTTTTTTCTCCTTTTTAAATTCAACACAACATATAGAAGATAAAATGTGTTCTTCTACCGTCCTATCCTTCTAGATATCGAAACAGAAGAGGATGCTGTTTTTGTAGATAAAGAGTGCAAGCCTGAGCTTAAATATACTGTTATGTATGTTCATCACTAATATCAAAGTCTACTATACAGTAAAGGTATTTTTGTGTGATACATAAGTTCTTGGGGATTGAAAACCCCAATGCCAAACGCCTTATGGATTTTATACGAGAAAAGAACACCAAACGAAAGGGGTTAAAAGAATTTAAAACAAAACAAACAGAAATAGGAAGTGCCTTACTGTGGATCCTTGTCGTTCTCACTATCATCGACTTTGTCGGATCTCGTTTCACCATTTTCTTTGTCCTTACCCTCAGGTTCTTCGGTGGCAGAAGGGAAACAACTATTGTCCTGTGTTTCACCCTCCCCAGTCCCACTCGTGCTCCGTGGTGGAGCATTTGACGCGGAGTTCCCTTGCTGCTCATATAGTAAGCTTGTAAGACCATTCTCCTTCAGGTATGTCTCCAATGGAAGGGTTGCCACTTGAACAAGACTCATCATGGTCGGATGATTGGGACTTAAATGAGAATCATCCTCGGTCAGGATCACAGTTCAAGTCTATCTGTCCCTTGTTAGCTTCAACCAACTGGTGGTGATCTGACTCTTGGATTCTAACTCATTAACCGATCTTGCTTCATTCTTGGAAGGATTCAGGTGTGTTGATGATAAATGTTTAGAGCTGCTGTCTACTTCGGCTTCTTCATGGGGACCCCATGCTTGCTGATTCCTCTGAGCAATCATCTGCTTCACGCTCTGACTGACGCTTCTTCTTGCGCATTGTGAGGGTTTTAAAACGACGTTTAACCGTCATGCACACAACGCATGTGCATGTTGGCTTGTGTTTTCCCTTCCCGCTCGGTGGCTGGATGCATACAATGCAAGAGCAACCAGGACGGTGCCTAGGGTGTTTGGTTGTAGTCGCCAATGACGTTGTGCCTGAATTATCTACATTGTCTCCAAAGATTGCAGCATTGGCCAAAGCATCCAAACCAGATGATTCATTCTCTGGGGTTGGCCTATGGAATGCTGCTATTCTCCTTTTTTTGAAATCTATGCAAAATATGGCTTAATAGCTATCATTTGTAGATAGTATCTAGAAGGCAACGAAGCTGACTAAATATGCAATCAAATCAAGAAAAAAATACTAATAATATATAGCCAGTAACAGTTTGTATGCAGAATACGCATAATAAAAGATAATTGGATCAAGGAATATGCAACGACACATGGCCAACCTACACATGTAAAACTCTTAATAGTGAAAGATAATTTGTGGGATTAGAATGGCTCTATTGTTCTCTAGAAGAGACTATATACTGAGAAGTACCTCGGTTCAATCTAAGAAGATTTTCTTGCTCCCTTGGGGTGAGTTCATCTGGTGCAGAACATGATGACCTGAAAAACAAATGCAGAGGAAATGAAAAGATTCCTTCAGAACTCATTAAAGAAAAAAATAGGAATGCACGAGAAATATGATTCTGAAAATGATGACCTGCTTTGGTCCCAGTTATTGTCTGCACACGTCCATTTGGGTGGAAGAAGAATATCAACAGGCAACCTTCTCCATTTAGAACAACTATCACACTGAGCCCATTGCTCTTGTCCCCTGAAGATCAAAATTAGTAGTTCAAGACAAGATAATTATTATCATAAACTTGAGAAACAGAGAGATCCTTTCAAGCACAGTAACTTATGACAAAATACTTGTAGACAAAACAAGTTGCTTTACTGATAGAAATAGAGTCTATCTTTCCAAAATGACCTTTGGTATAACTTATGACAGATCATTATGCATGTGAATGAATATTGTTGAAATTTGGACGAGTTATTTTTCGGATTGTAGATTACTAAATATTCTAAAGGAACTAAACAGAGACGTGAAAAAACTGAAATGCAGAGGAAAGCACCATTATAAGTTTGGGTTTGGCGACATGCTCACGAAAAAGTATTTAATTACCTATTATTCCTAATATTTCCTCCTGCACATACATTGTGTTATTAAATTCTTATCGCGTTAACCTTCACATGGGTTTAAAAATAAATGCATATGCTCACCCGGTTGAACGGACAGCAAATATACTCCTCTTGCCAAAAACTGGAGGTTCCTGTGTGAAAAAACATGCATAAAATGTTACGTTGCAATCACATTGCATAAAATGTCTTAATTAGAGCATAATGGATCCTAGTTTTCTTCTATCTATTAATAGAAAAGATTTTTCATAGGTTTCTTCAATCTATTAATATGAAATAATTTCACTGTTCAAATAGATTGGCAATTAGTCATCTGAGACCCAATTTTTTTTTTTTATAAGATATGAGGTCTCGTTAAAAACTCCATTCATACTTCTTGGCAAACCGCAAGGTAGCCAATAGGTAGCGGAAGGGGGAGAAGAGTACCTCATGTTTATTAAAAAATTCCAGAAAATCGTACAAATTTCACTGGTCAAATAAATTGGCAATTAGTCATCTGAGACCCAAAATTAAATTGATAGGATGAGCCAAGTGCAACAGAACAGCCAAACATACAAGCATTGCTATACTCAAATATTCCAGGAAATGTACTCACATCAATTCTTCAAAATCATGATCCTCAATCGGACAACGCTTGGCTTGATACTTGGTGGTGGGCGGAGCAAATCCTGTGTTTCTTCCCAAGTAAGTTTCACCTCCAAAGCATCCTGACTGTCAATCAACAATCTCTTGCTTTTGGACCCAATATTTCGTGTTCTTTTTCTCTCTGGAGTTAACATCGACGGTAGTAATAATCCCTCCTTATCATTCCTCATGCTTCCCAGATTTATTCCAGCTAATATCACCAACAGTTGAACTCAAATGTTTTGATAGTGCGTTTAAGTGTGAATTGGTGCTTCCCTTTAGTGACTGAAGAAGGCCAGAGTAACCACTAATTATAGGCAGATTCTCAAAAACACCCGAAAAGTAACTTTCACTTGAAAGAGTGCCATTAGTAATGGCAGATGGTACGGTTTCCTGTTTATTTAATCATATCAATAAATGATCAAGTTTGCTAACATGGAAATTGATTGTCACTTTACCTGCACTGCAGCATTGTTTGTTGCTTTACGAAACCCCATAACAAGCTTCCCTTCTGGATCCATGCGGCTAAATGTTACTGTTCAGAGAGCCATATGCAGTGTTAGTCAATGGAAGCTAACAACAAAATATTGAGTTGCTCCTTAATCAGGTTCAGGATAGTACCAGTATCTCCAGCCTGCAACTGCATAGACTGCATGCAAGAGTCACGCCCTCCAAAACATACATCCTACTGTTGTTATTAGGCCAGAATCTAAACTGAAACACCCATTCTTTTCCCTTTATATCTTGAATTCTTAGAGGAAGGCCCTCTGGTGAGATATGGGGGGAAAATAAGCCTGCAATAGATACTCTTTTTAACTGATGTGCAACAAGGCTTCTCAACAGAGAGTAAATAAAATATCAGTTGCAAGGGTAGGATGGTGGAATAGGAACAAACTTCAGCACATGCTTTTGGCAGAACCAAGCGACCAATCCGTCCATCATCACTCGCACTCAGAACCTTTTCAACAGTGGAACAATGGTGGAATTTGAACTAGAAAATTACACAGGTTAAGGATTTTACTGCCCTAGTTAATAGATAGACAATATTTTTAGTTGGGCAGTTAATGCATGGTTGTGCATGTAAAATAAATTAAACCAATAATTGAACAGTGGTGGATACTCTCCAGAAATTGTTGTAATTCTTGGTCAGTAATCCTCGGCCAATAACGAGGAAGCAACTGATTTCGTCCCCGTCCCTCTACTGGATGCCGAGCAACACGTATCTGGGGTACCGTGCTCGCATTCACCTCCAAACCTGCTGCAAGCACTGGCTTTGGTGGCTTGGGTAGAAGATGGAGAGATTTTGATGCCTGCTGCAAGACTGAAGACATCTTGCCTTTTTCATCTACAACAGAACCAGGAAAGACATTTTGGTTCCCTAATGAACTGCCCAGCGAAATACTTAAGTTTGTTTGTGGCAATGTCTCGGAAATATTAGCTTAGAAGTGGTGGGTTTCAAAGCTTGAACTGATCCGTTCAATGTTTGATTAGTATTTGACAAGCATGTGCTTCCAATGTCTACAGCAGAAGAAAAAAGTTCCTCCTGTTTCATTTGCCCCAAAGGCCTACTTGAGTCATCATTGTGAAGCTGAAGCAATTGTCTCAGTCCAATGCTTTCTGCATTGTTGTTCAACTGTATAAGCCTTAGGTTTTCATTGCCAATGCCACTTAATTGGTTGTCTGCTGTGATTGAGTGCAACTGACCAGCATCACCTTTCACTATACCAAATCCATTAGGCTTTTCATCTTCAATCATCTGTATGAAAATGTTTTAAAAGCATCATAAATATCTGAGCTTTTACATGTAAAAATTTAAACATCAGCTAGTAGGAAATCCTAAGCCACTTAATTGGTTGTATGAATATGTACAAGAAAGTATCAATGGTATGAACAACAGAAACAAACTAAATTATAGAACTAATATAACAAAGATGTAAATCTGAAAAGGGAATATCTTAACAGATAACATTCATTTTTCCTCTCACTGATATCACTCACTCCCTAATGATTATCCTCAGTTATCCTCACCAGAGTATGCTAATCCTAAGCTATTGTACATGCAGGGAAGCATACTACTAAATTGCGGTTGTGGTGGCCATTGCGGTTGCGGCTACGGATGTTGCGGACGTTACAACAGGATTTATTTCCTAAAAATAACTACGCTTTTATGTTGTGGTTTGCAATGTCGCGGTGACCTTGAAAAATGCTACGATGCGGCAGTTATACTGCCTTGCGGCCGCAATTTAATACCATGCCCAAGGCTAGTTAGATTAGAATCATTAAATGCCAAGGCTGTCCAGTGAGAATGTCTTTTCCTTTTAAGTTTTAACAATAAAAATAATACAACAATTTGCAATAGATATGGCGCCATCTTTATTAAAAAGTAAAAATAAGGGAAAGCCAAATTTTTCTACAATAAAGAAGAGGTTGCATGACAGTGTTGGGATAACAACAAAATTAATTTAAGACAGGACAAAATGAGATTGTTTAGAGGCACACTTATACCCCGATCAAAAGGTACGAGTCTAGTTATCAGAGACCCTACATCATCAGCTTCATTATTTACTTGGCATGTAACTTTAATATGAAAGTCATAATTCGAAAATATTAAAAGGTTAAATAAGTTGATCTTACAGGGCTTGATCCTGAGTTTTTAGCACAACTTGTACAGATGATGCCCCCACTATCAAGAAGCTCAAGCAAGCACCTGGAAGCAATACATCCACAGTGGAGACGCTGCCATTTCCAAAAGCATTGAGATTATGCGCAATACTATTATGACTAGATGGACCCAAAGAGAAAGTATTGAAAACGACAACACAAGAAGCTAAATGCTTGGGATCACACACACCTTGCCACATGAACTGCATTCCCTCCACCCTGAATCCTTTGAGTGGAATATGTCACAGAATACTGATTGTTCATATGCAGACCTAAATAAGTCATAAATGAATTGCTTTTGAACAACTGGAATTCTTCAATAGGAATTGGTATTAGTTGGGAAAAATTCCTTATTACTTGAATTCTTCCCTATTTGTTTAGCTACTTTATGAAATTAAAAATATAATCAAGTTTCAGGCAATGTTATTAAGAGGAAGGATATAAAAATTCAATCGTTTCAATAACTGTTTCATTACCCTTTAACTTATATAAGAGTAATTCAAGGAAATTATATTCCAATTCACTAAAAAAATTATTAAAAACCTGCCAATCAGTTCAAAAAAAAATTATACACTCACAACAACAAAACATAAACAAAATAAAGTTCCAATTGTTCCGGTCTTAGATTCATCAACGAAGATTTTAAGTTGAGTGGCTATTGAATAGGAAAAAGTTAGCTTAGCTAATGATTAAGCTTAGAAAAGAAGGCTTAAGTGATTTTAATTTCATAATTACCCGCACTTATCGCAGAGATTAGCAAAATCACCAGATCGCAAAGCCCAGCCTTTTCTCCACTCAATCGTCGTGGAAGCGCCGCATAGTCCATTCATGCAACTCTTTAACGCCATGCTCCAAATTTAATCCCTACAATTAAAAAAAAACAAATCGGAAACAGTGAAAATCTCCCCTGCCAGCTAAAAAAGAAAAACAAAACAAATTCAAATCGGTCAAACCAGGTGAGTAATCAATTTAAAAAGAGTAAAAAAACCGATATAAAATTATACAAGAAAAAATTTGGAAGAAAATAACCGGAGCTTCCGCGTCGCCGACGTTGAATATCGTTTCGAAAAAGGAAGGACGGCGACTTTTTGTTATACTATTAGCGGACTATTGAAGACCTCGAGCTGAAAAGGTTTGAAAAGAAACTATCGAAGAGAATCGAGAAACGGAGAGAGATGAAACGATGAGTTCCGATGAGGGATGAGTTGAATCGGCGATGTGAGAGGCAGCGAACAACTCATGTGCATGCAAAGCAAATAAAAACAGAGAGAGAAAGAGAGGGTTTGGTACTTAGCAAAAATAAAAATGCATGCACGATGATACTTCAAGACTCGGCGAACTCCGTCCCCACCTATTTTTCTAGGGTAAACTACATTCTTAGTCTTTATATATTTTTACAATTATGTTTTAATCATTTAGTTATTTTCTTTAAAATAATGTCTAATATTATTTTTTTAATTTTAATTATTATTAATTTCAAATTTCTCCTCGACCATTAAAATATAAACATAATTAATGATGTAATAGTTTTTTTAATGATGGTATAATATTATCTTATAATGACATATCAATAATTTTATATATTTTTAATGATGAATAATCAAAACATAATGTTGAATGTTATTTTAGGGAAAAAATAGTAAGATGACCAAAATGTAACCATGAGAATAAGTGATTAACTAAATATGTAGTTTACACTTTTTTAACTTTATTTTTTTATAACCTTGCTAAATTTATACGAAGTTAATTTTTTTAAAATTTAAATAATTAATTTTAATAAAAAATATATATTTTAAAATAATTTGATTAAAGGTTTTTACAATATTTTTTTATATTTCTATAAAAAAATGAAATTTTAAAAATTATAAAAAAAATCAATAAATATTTTTTTGAAAGAGACGGAGGTAATGTTTATTTATTTTATAATACTATTCATTTCTTTTTTGTACTCGATGCATACTTGTTGATACAATCTCCAAAAGATTACCGTTTGATTAAATGCGAGGCTTGCTAAAGCCGTTAACAGTTATCACGGTATTAGTTAGCGGGTCAGAAAAACTTCGATATCTAATAAAATTAGAATTAGAAATTAGTATAAATTATTTGTTTAATACTTAAACTATTAGTTTTGACTATTTTAGTACCTAAATTTTCATTTTTTAAAATTATATCTAACATTTAGTTTTTGTTTTATTTTAGTATTTTACTATTAAAAATTTAACGTGATTAGTACTTAAACAATCAATTTTGATTTTTTGTTAGTACCTAAACTTTCAATTTTTTAAAAATTTAATGTTAAGTTTTTAATAGATACTAAAATGAAACAAAAACTAAATATTATGTATGATTTTAAAATAAATGAAAGTTTATATACTAAAACAGATTAAAACTGATAGGTTAAGTACTAAAAGTGTAGTTTACCCTAGAAATTATGAAGCGTATAAAAATACGTTTGTGGACATCACCGTAAAGTGCGCCACTAAGCGCTTTTTCTATCCTAACGCATATTTTCGCATTCCGATACGAATTTACTAAATCACCCTCCATTGTCCCTCTTTATTGCAAGTAAACCACGAAGAGTTGGATGATTTTGTTTGGACACTCCGTCCAACGGAACACTGCTTGCACACGTGTCAGCTATCAATGATCCCATTGTTGAGTTTTCTTTTTCGGTTTTTATTTATGACGAGATATTAATGATGTGCTGATGTTCGGTGACCTGGATGCCAGGTTGCCTACCAACCCCGCTGAAAGGGAAACGCCACCCACGCGCTAGTGAAATTAAAAAAAGGTTGCGCAGGTGAGTGAAACAGACGCGTTTGAATGCGCGTTTTGTGGGAATGAAACTGGAAAACCAAGATTGGGACTTGTCCTAAAACAAGGGCTAGAGTTAAAGCAAGGTTAAAAGAAAGGTGGGGTGTAATTAATAGCGTTAATGTGAATTGATTAGCAAGTAATGACGGCCACGATTATCTTTCTTAAATCAAGCGCATGTTATTGCTCATCTTTGTAAATATTATAAGTCGTTCTTTTAAATAAAAATAAAAATAAAAATGTTAATTGTTTATTATACAGTTGTGATAAATAATTTATTAAACGAAGCGGTTGTTTGTTTAAACTACATTAATTAAATTTTAATCTTTAAGGAAAACAATACAAGGGAAAAGAATCTTTTAATGATAATACTTGTTATCAGTTAAAAAATTCAATCTTTTTTAGTTAGATTGATATCTAATTAAGTTATAATAATTACTCAATTAAAAATTTAATATTAATAAAGATATAATAAAAACACATATTTATTTACTTAATATGGTACGGTCAATTAATATTATAGAATTTAATACTAAAACCCTAAAAGAGAAATTAAATATAAAATATCATAGGTGATGTGAATCACAAAATAGTATTGAATTGCAGACTAAAACGTAAACGAACACGAGTTCCTTCCCTTCTTAATATCTTTCCAGCGACGTCATGCCTAATAATCTAATTCATGATTCGATCGTTGGTTGTAATACATAAATATCTAAATCATTTTTAAATAAGCTGATTATATTTACTATGGAATTAATTATATGCAGATTTAATTTGTTGTATAGTGATCAATTTATTTAAGTCATAAATGATTAATTAACAAGGAAATAAAATATACAAAAATAATAAAAATAATAACATAAAATCTCGTGAATCAAAGAATTAAAAACCTTGAAGAACCATTCACTAGAAAATAGAATTTTTGTAACTAATGAATAAGAAGTTTTTTTGTACCGAAAACATCACCTACAAAAAGCCCAATCCTTTTAAGATTCTCCCTTGTCTTAACCAAAACAAACCAAGGGAATGTCATCCATTTGCTTGTAGATTTTCCCGAACGGTTGGTCATGGCGGGAACTGCAACACCCAATGTCTCATTACCTACTTCCACTTCAATCTTCTCCTCTTTATCTTCACTTAGATTTTCTTCCAAGCCATTGCTTCCTCCTATGCGTTTTTCTCCAAAACCGCCTTCCCCTCCAGGATTTCTCAGTACTTTTGTTTTCCCCGTTTTCTGTCTAAATTCAGCCTTTCTCAAAACACCCATTTTTTAACACTGCATTTTAATTTGGCTGCAGGGATTTACGCTTTGTCTAGTAACGATATCAAAGTTGGGACTAACCTTGACGTTGATGGAGCTCCTTGGCGAATTTTAGATGTTTTTTTTCTTTTTAATTTCTGTGATTTTCCATTTAAGATACTGTTTTTGGTCGGCTTGGTTACCAGTAGTTTAACATGTACGAAAGTTTTAATTTTTATTTGTTGTGTGGGTGTATCATTTGGCTCTCCACGGTGCTCATACACCTTACACTCTGCACTTAATATCATTTAGAGGATGAAACTAGATAACTGTGTTACTTGCAGAACAAGTTAGTTCAGTTTCGAACATAATGTTCTTGTTCTGTGTCGAGTAGAAAGTAAGGATCTGTTGGACAGGGAAGGGTCCTTATGTTTTGGTAGAATATTGGTTTTTTTTTCCGATTAAAATTCAAAGCCTTTTAGCAATGCTTGCATGCCCTATAGAGGTTTTTCCGGTTCTTCTTCGTGCCTTCATATGAAAGCTTGGGTTTTACAGATTGAGGAGGCAAATGTTTTCAAGGAAACCAAGCAGTTCACTTTTCACTTACAAGGATGGTTCCCAGTTTGTCTTAATGGACTTGGTATTTTTGATATATTCGTATACTTGTTAGATGCTATTGATAAATGAATTCTGTAGTTTATACCTTTGTTAGCCATCTCCTGAAAGTTTGAGCAAGTGCCATATACCATCATTCTTCTGCGTTATCAGTGGTTAGCTTCCTCTTTTTGACACTCTCTATTATCTTCAAAAATTGTGTCCAATCGAATTGTTTGTCGCATTTCTTCCCATGTTAGTCTTATAATGATATTTTAACTTGTGAAAGAACACATTTGAAGAAACCCATCTCGATGAGGTAGATGTAGGGAACAAGACAAAGTGGTTGACAGAGGGAATGGACTGCATTTTGCTCTTCTGGAACGGAAAGGTACTTTATAATTTATATCTGTTCATTTCTTTTTCCTGATATTGAAGTTTTTGATATATACTCTTATTTTAATTCCGGATTCAAGAGGAAGAGGGTGCTCTATAGCACCTACAAAGACAGAGAAACTTCCCTTTGCTGGATATTAACCATTGTCTTTGTAGCCATCGACATTTTGGTCGAACTTAAAAAATGAGTGTTGGTTTCGTATGCTTGTATATCTGCAAGTTGTGGCATCGAGCAATCGGTGGCCTAGATTAGCATGATTATTCACCTGCATTTTGTAGGTTATTGATTTTGAGGTCCCCATTACGGTTCAGCTCACTGTCGTCGATGTTGATCCTGGCCTTTAAGGTGACTTTGCTTCAGGTAATGTTATAAATTCTCTCGAAGTCCAATCTATGTTATCTAACTGAGCAAGGCTTCAGGTAATGGAAGGGTTCAGTAAAACCCTAATGCCGTCTTGAATAAGAAGTAATGTAGATATTTGCACTTGAAGAACTCTCTAATGTCCAATGAAATTGACTAAATCGTTTTATTTATGATTTCTTGAATATCACTCAACCCCATTTCGTTTTACCAGTTTACTTGAAAGAGAGCACAGGAAAAAGACTGCTGTATTTTTCAGTCTTTTGTTTTGATTTCGTTGCAGAACATCTCTTTCAGTTTTCTTTCGACTAATTGCTTTGATACAGGTGGATCCACCAAACCTGCAACTCTCGACACCGGCTCCATCATTAATGTTCCGCTATTTGTTAATACCGTTGATCAAATAATGGTGGAGACAAGAACCGGGCAATATATGAGCCATGCATAACCTTTTGGCTTGGAGAATTCTTATAATCGACAATTGTTTTTAGGTTCAATTCATTTGTTGTTATAAAACATTCAAGAACTCCTTTTGATACTACTCGAAATGTAATCGTAGTCGTGATGACATAGTTCTACAGCCAGAATCTTTCTCCATGATACTGAGAATTTCACTATCTTTACAGGGTCATATCCAGTATTCTTACAACACGAATTCGACATATCGAAACACAAAGCTTGCAATGGCAGACTTTGTTGTGAGATTATGGAAGGATGACCAAATGTATTTGATTGCCAAAAGGGAAAAAACAGGAAGAACAGTGGCTAATGAAAACGAATGAAAGATCAGATTTTTATTTCATCAGAAGCGTAGAGATCGACTAAAAGTACTGCAAGTGATGGGATTTTTAGTGTCAGCCACATGATTCTTTCCAGCATTGGCTCTGCTTCCAAAAATAGGTTTCAGCAGCTTCTTCAAGAACCAGTTGAAACCAGACAGGCCACGCCCTTTGCTCACCTGTGGCACCGCTTGCGGACCAGCTAACAACCGAGACCGATTGACGACGCTCGACTCCGACAGGCTCCGACCCAATATAGCTTCTTTCAGCTGCGCCTCAAAGGATGACCTCTCGAACCGGTCCAGCAGCGAGCTCTGGTCGTCTCCAAACTTCGTCACAACAACTGATGATTCATCCATAGTTTTGTTTTCACTTGATAAACCCATTTTCATTTACTTGTCAAAACCAGCAATCATTTAACACATCCTTAAGCTGATCTCAGGCTTGTCAATGGAGTGAAGAAGAAGAAACTATGGGTCGGACGAAATTTCAAAGCTTTTTGGCTGTAATTTAGGGAAAGACATGAATCTAATTACTAAATTTCTTTTCCATTTTCAATGCTTTTTTTTACATTCCTTAAATAGTAGAGCATTAAATTTTGTAATGGAATTTGAATTGATTTATGTTCATCCCAAAAAGTAAAAAGCAATTTGAATCGGGTATGGCGTAATTGCTTTGTTCTGTTCGAGTCCCCATGAGAACTGAAGTCACGCTTAAATTGTTCTCAATATAAATGAGCGGAGTCATTGTTTTCAGTTCCCACCTACAATACTAATTTCCTTTTCATTGAAACTTCAAAATCTTTATCATTAATTCTTACTCCCAATAAATCAATCATCTGAATTTATTCAACTCAAACTCTAAAATTATTAAAAAAATTAATATTATTTAATAATTCTTTTTATTAATCTAGAGTGATTACATATTATAGTATTTATCTCAAATGCTTTCAATCATTTGACAATAAACGTTCTAATATACTACGATTGTTAGTGCTCTAACTCGGGACCTCTAGGGATAACAATTATCCCGTTAATCATAGAGGTGTTTGATTTGTGCTTTTTCATAAAAATTATTAGATAATGTATTGAAAAGATTGACTCATTTAGGATGTTAGAAAAAAATATTTGTTGAGATATAATGTTTGTTACAATGTCAATAGGAGCACTTTGGACTACTTGGTGTCTTTGAAACAAAATTTGGATCAATTTGACGTCTTTTGGATTGCTACTCTATTAGACTTGACATCCTGACTACATGCAATCTGAAAAAGAAGTCATGTCTTTCAAACGTTTTTCTAAAGACGTCAGATAATCTACATGTCTTCCTACTAATATGATAACAAACATCCTATCTCAGTAAATAATTTCTCCAATACTTTAAGTGAGTTTATTTTTTTCACCATATTATCTAAAGAATTTTGTTAAATTCTTCAAATTCATTTAAATTTAAAATAATTTAAATTCAAATAATTTAAATTTAAAATGATGTTAATATAAAATAATTTAAATCTAAATAAATTAAATTAATAAATTCAAATTAATATAAATAAAAAATAATCTGAATTTTAAGTAATACTTAAATTTTGAGAAGTGTATTTTAGTTCTTTTATAGTTTCTTTTTTATGTATCTAATTCTAGTGTTTTTTTCCAAATAATCCTCTAATAGAACCTCTCAACTTTATACGTGGCAAGTTGTATTTTAACATTTTTTATTTTCCCTACCTCTTTTATAGTAGAGTAAGCCTACGTTTAGCATCTAATTTTTTTTTTATTTTGTTTTAGCATTTAAACTTTATTTTTTTAAAATCACATCTAACATTTACTTTTTTAATTCATCTTAGTACTCTCTTTGAAAAACATAAATAGAATTTTTTATGGATAAATTACATCATTCGTCACTTATTTATTTTCTCACACCTATTTTGGTCATTGAAGTTTACTTTTTTTAATTTAATCACTTAACTTTCAAATTGTTCATATTATAATAACTTTAACTTATTTTATTAATATTTTATATGACACGACATCTTCTAATTATTATTTTATTTATGTATGATTAAAATAAAAAATAAAGAGACAAGTTGGAGAGGTCGATAAGAGTGAGACCGTGAGGGTAGGGTGAGTGGTTTGTGATTTAGGGTTTGTGGTATAATTTTTGGGGTTTGAATATAATTTTAAATTTAATTTTTTATTTATTTATATATTAATAGAATAATAATAATAATAAATGTCATGTCACAAAAATATTAACAAAATAATTATAGTGATTAAAAAGAATAATTTGAATGTTGAGTAGTTAAATATAAATTTTTAAACTTTAGTTACCAAAACAGGAGTGAGAAGATACTTAAGTGAAGAATGATGTAATTCGACCATAAAAATGTCACGCACATTAGTTTCATTAAGGTTTTAACAGCAGGATACGAAAATGAAAGAAAAAGTAAATGTTTGGCATAGTTCTGAAAGAAATAAAAGTTTAGATACTAAAATAGAACAATAGTGATAATTTAGGTACTGAGCATTTAGTTTATCCTTTATCAGTGTAACACCCCAATTTAGGGGCTAAATTTTAGAAATTATAAAGTATTAGATTTAATTGATATTTTGAAAGAAATAGTGGATTAAATTGTAAAATTTCAAAGTTGATAGATCATTTTAAGAAGTGGAGGAAATTCAGTGGCTAAACTTATGATTTGACCATTTTTCTTTTAGGAGAAAATATAAACCCCTATTTCCCGTATGTTTCAGCAGAAAATTCCCAGTTTTCCCTCCATTTGACCCTCATTTCAGCTCTGATCTACTCGTCGTCCGACCTCTGATCGACGAACCGAAACCACCATCGTGTTCGTTGTCGACCGATGAACAAAACCCTCAAACTTTTCGTCGTGAATCGTCGTTAATTTCAGTTGGAAGTATCGTCGATTTTAACTCGATTTCAGTTGGTTTTTCGTCGATTCACGACGATTCATCCATCTTTTTTCCACACCTCCCGTACCATCGTGTTCCTTGCATCGTTTCGAGTCCACCGGTATTCACCGTTTCTCTGTCATCACCGACGAGTGGAGGGGTGAGAAAGTCAGTTTTCGATGTTTCAGAATTGAGCTTTTCACCGTTCAAAATTGTGAACCGAGCTTGGTAAGTGTCTCAAAATGCCTTAAAATAATTTGCAGAAATTTTTTGGGAATTTTTCTGACACCGTATCACTGTTCACGCACCGCACGCGCTGCCACTGCGCGTATGGGGTCTAATTTTGTTATTAATTTTTGTTAGGGTGATATTTGTGTAAAACTCGGGTGTTAGTTTTGTAAATATTTCTAGAAGGTTGTTAATTTTTAATTAATTTATGTTAGGGTGATATTTGTGTAAAACTGTTGACTGTTGACCAGTGGACCAGAACTTTGACCGGCGTTGACCGGGCATTGAACGACCGTTGACTTTTTTTCGGGTACACCTATCCTAACTTTTTTTAACGTCCTGAGTTCAATTCTGTAGTCCGTTTTTCGAAATTCAGACCAGAAAGTCTCGAAATTGCCAGTCAAACCGTTGACTTTGACCAAAAAGTCAAATTTATTAAAAAGTAATATTTTAAATTTTTTGATGTCTCGAATCTATTTTTGGGGTCCGTTTCGCCAAATTCGAACCCAGTAAGTTGTTTTTGACTTATTTATCACCCGATTCGATCCTTTTTTCGGAATTAAACTCTGTTTTTGATGTAATTTCTATTGATATGCATATGAGAAATTGTTGGAAGATAATTTCAAGATCGAGGGTGTTCGAATGGAATTTAATGGTCGATCAGTATGACACAGAAATCGAGGTAATACTTTACTATCTCTTTATGCTTTATGGAACATGTTGATATTGGTAAATGCATGAATAAAAAATGTTTGGTCTCATTTGTGTAGTTAGTTAATTTCTACACTCGATCTGAATACAGTAAAAATGCGATACCTAAATATGGTTCATATGATTAATATAAGAAATTGAAGGACAGTTGGAATTAAACTACAAGCTTTGTGATTAAGTGATAAATGAATCAGTCTGGTTATGTAAATTATAATTTATTTCATCAAGGGTACTTGGATTGGAAATTATGAGGAACTCCGATAGGGTAAAATTACGAAAATACCCTTATGTTGAAAGATGACAAGAATTGTCCCTGGAAGTTGGTTAATAACTTTGAAAAGACATATTGATCCGATAAAATTACTAATGTGCATAAGAAATGCTAGTTTTGCTTAGAAAATTTGGATAACTAGTTTTTAACCCTAAAAGGGTTTGTACAAGATGCTAGAAGTCTGTTAAGGAAATCATTTCAAGATCAGAGAATGTTCAGGAAAGCAATTAACCATAGGATCTCTAAATTATATTATTCTCGTTAAGAGTAATACCGAAATTATTTGGTTAAGAAATTATGAAAATGCCCTTGAGAGGTAAAAATAGTCCAAGTTGTCCCAGAATGAGAAAGTACTTTGAGGATTTGTACTTAACTCGATAAATTACGGATTTAATTGTTAAGATTCCGTCTTTGTACAGAAGATTCCTAATAACTTGTTGGTAACTTCTCAGAAGACAATTGACCTGAAAATCTCCGAGTTAAGAATAAATTATCGAGGGTGCTCTTTTGTCAGAATTGTTCGAAAGGTCTGGAAAAGTTGATACGTTTGAATTAAATAATAAGATCGTATGGAAGTAAATGTGTAACATCCTCCATGTCGGGTGAGTGATTAATTTGCAAAGTTTCAACATTTGGTGATTAAAGTAGAATAATTAATATAGTTTAAAAAGTATGGTTAGTAAATATGAGATGGAGGTAAGGACCAAATGGTCATTTGTAAGGAAATTTTAATTAAAATAAAATGTTATGGGGTTATATGAGAACCCACGTGTGACATTAGGTTTCCAGAACCCTCCCATTTCTTCTTCCTTCTTCCTTATTTTCTTCTCTTCCTTCTCTCAACGTGGAGCTTGCAAGTAAAGGTAAGAATCTGAACCTTGGTAGTTTCTTTGATTTTTAAGATTGGAAATGAAAGTGTGGATGTTATATAAGCTAAAGGAAAGCTTATATGACATTAAAACAACAAGATAAGTGTTTTAGAGATAGATTTGGAAAATGAATTTTTAGATGAAATTTTGATAGGAATGAGTTTTTGAAGTTTGAATAAGATTTTTGACTTGTCAAGAAGCTAACTAAGAAGTATGAGGTGTTAGAATTCAAATTAGAACATATTGGAATTTGGGTTGGATTCTTAAATTCTACATGGAGAATTAGATTTCTAGGTTTTAGAGGTATTTAATGGATAATAATTAGTTAAAGTAAGTGTATGAAAGCTAAGAGTAGTAAAGAGAGTGAAATATGTATGTTTGAGCTGAAATGAGATGATTTCCGAGCTCAAAATAGGATTTCTGGGTTAGGGGGAATCGGTACCCATTCAAGGGGAACCGATACCCCCTCAACGAATATGAATTTCCAGAATACTAGAGGGGAATCGATACCCCCAGGGGGAACCGATACCCTCAACGGATATGAAATTCCAGAATGCTAGAGGGGAACCGATACCCCAGGGGGGGAACCGATTCCCCCATGAGAAAAAAAAAAGAGAAGAAAAGAAAGAAAGACTAAGCTATTAATTTCTTAAATTAATAAGCTATTAAAGCTTAATTGCAAGACATAGACATCTGATGATCATCTTAAAAATTATGTTTATGTAGATACCGAGCCTACACAAGTTCGGGAACAATCTACCAGTAGGATCGATCGAGGAAAAGGCAAAGAAGTATAGGTGAGTGCATATGCATAGCATGATTATAGAAATATACTCCATTCTAGACTTGTGATAAGTCTAGATTTTATATCTTGGTACATGAGCATAGTCGGTATTATGAGACATGACATGAATTCATATAAAATGCATTATATGACATGACTATGTGGGAAAAGTTATGAGCTATGTGAAAAGGTAAGAATTTACATGTCTACGCGATATAGACTACTTGAAATGTAAAAGCCCATGTTATGTAGATGAGAACTATAGGTATAGTTGGCATGCCAAGGGTAGAGGGTATACTCGGTTCTTTAGGACATATGTATATTCTTTGGAACCTGTGTGAAGTCTTGAAAGACACATACTTGATCCATAGTATATGTATACGATTCTTAAGGAATTCTATGTGGTCCTTATGGACATCATTATATGGCACTACGGTGCAATTTTACGGGGCACTTCGGTGCAATTCTACGGGGCACTTCGGTGCATTTATACGAGCTGTGGTGACAGCATAGTGCACAACCTCACATTACTCAAATACCTTAGGTTCTCAATATGCTATCATGGGCCAATAAACTTATTAATACAGATTCATAAATGTTACAGTCATACGCTTACAGGTATGGGTATTGATGATGTATACTACATTGATTAAGTACATGTTTGCATTTCATCTCATATGATCATGACATTTTCATTACAATTGCCTTATTATTATTGCCTCACTAAGTCGATAACTTAGCGTGTGAGTGTTTCACACGTAGGATCCGAGGAAATAGACGAGACAGGTGAAGCAGCTTGACAGTATTACTCCTGCAATCATCAGATCAGAAGCAACTTAATCAGTAGGTCATTTTGTTATGTAAATGGCAGTTGGCATGTAATTAAAGAGTTAAGTTGTGTATGCTCTGAATATTTTGGTAAAATTATATTACAGTATGTATATTATTGTATTTTCTTAATATAAGTACAAATATTTTACTATTATTTGTTAAGAGTTGTGTTTTAAAGTCAATGTAGTATCTCTGACTCATATCCGGGTCGGGTATGGGTTGGGGGTGTTACATTTAATGGTATCAGAGCTATGGTTTAGCCGATTCTAGGCATAAACCAGAGTCTATAGAGTCTTTAAATGGAATACATGCCAACAAATAGTGAGAACTTCTGATCTGGTATAGTATGAGTATGTTGTTTTGCTAATAGAACAATGTGTTTATTCTTATTAGATGTCCGGACATAATAGCTCCCGAAGTGAAGCGGGAGAAGATAGGCATGCTGAAAGCAGTAATTCACCTACCCTGGCCAGGCAAGGTGAAGAACAGGCATCTCAAGGAGTGCCTGTGCAAGATCAAGATACGTTCTTCAGAACGTTAGACGCTATTCTGACGCGTCTTCAACCTTCTGCTCCACTAACTCAAAGAATTAATGTAGCAAAAGAGTTGAGAAGTTTAGGAGCTCCCGAATTTAAGGGAGAAGCTGAGGAAGGTCCAGTGTCAGCGGATCTTTGGTTGAATGATTTGAAAATCATGTTAGATGGTCTCCACTGTTCCGAAGTGGAGAAATTAGACGGAGCTGTATCTTTATTGAGGGGTCAGGCGAGGATATGGTGGACGAACGTCACCATGAGAATGTCAACCGACCAGTTGACTTGGTCTTTGTTTTTAAAAGAATTTAAAAACAAGTATATTGGAGATCAGTTTATCCGCCAAATGAAGCAGGAATGTATGAATTTGAAGCAGATGAGCCGCTCTGTGTATGAGTACGAATGTGAGTTTAATAAGCTGAGCAGGTTTGCAGCTGAGCTTGTGCCTACTGAAAAAGATGCTTGCGAGTGGTTCGTGGAGGGCTTGCGCCCTAGACTTAAAGAAATTTTGATAGTATTAAACTTGTCCTCGTTCCAGGAGGTGATCAATCGTGCAAAAGCTCTTGAAAGGGCTCAGAATGAAAGATTTGGGGACTCAAGAGTTCAGACATCAAAGAGGACGACTACTTATTCTGGTTCAACACCAACAAAAAGGGGAGAGACTCGGGATTTCGATCACAAACTAGATCAGAATCAGTTGCATCGTCTGCTAGGGGAGCAAGTCAGGCAAGACCTAGACAGACGCAGTCAGTGGAATCCGGTGCTGGGAGATCTACTCCGGGTCAAGGGAAACAGTGTGAGCACTGTGGGAAAAACCATTATGGGACTTGTCGTATGGCTGCTGGGACTTGTTTTCGATGCGAAGATGCCGGACATTTTGTCCGGGATTGTCCCTTGATTGTTGGTGAGCCGGCACCATCTGGAAGAGCTGGTTCTTTCTCACAAAGAGGACGAGGAAGAGGCAGAGGAAGGAACCCGTCTGAATTCTCTGCTCAACCTGAAGTTCGATCCACTGCTCGAGTATACAACCTAAAGACAAGTGAAGACCATGATGACCCTGATATTATAGCAGGTACTTTTCAGTTGTATGATAAATTAGTATTGGTACTGATTGATCCGGGTTCTAATTATTCTTATATTACAAGTAAGTTAGTAAAGGAGTTGGAGATTCCCTTAGAAGCTACGAGTAATGAGATTATAGTAACAACTCCGTTAGGTCATAGTGCCCGGGTGAATAAAGTCTGTAAGGGGTGTCCCATAAAGGTTCAGGGAATTGAATTCCCTGCTAATATGATGGAATTACCCTTTGACGAGTTTGAAGTGATTCTGGGAATGGATTGGTTGTTCCGTTATTATGGAGATGTTAGTTGCAGATTGACAAAGGTAACTCTGAAAAGTCCAGAAGGAACAGAGATAAGTGTGAGCAGTGAAAAGTTTAATCCTTTAGCAAATGTAATATCAGTAATGTCTGCCAAGAAATTATTGCTACAAGGATGTCAGGGTTTTCTTGCAAATGTGATTGATTCAAGAGCTCAAGAGAAAAGGTTAGAGGAAATTCCAATAGTTCGAGAGTTCCCTGATGTTTTTCCTGCTGAATTGCCAGGATTACCTCCGGATAGAGAGGTAGAATTCCAAATTGAAATAATGCCGGGAACAGCTCCGATTGCAATGGCACCTTATCGAATGGCTCCGAAAGAATTGCAAGAGTTAAAGAATCAATTACAAGAATTGCTAGAGAAGGGATTTATCCAACCAAGTGTATCGCCTTGGGGAGCTCCGGTGTTATTTGTTAAAAAGAAGGATGGATCAATGCGCCTTTGCATTGACTATCGACAGCTCAATAAGGTGACCATCAAGAACAAGTATCATCTTCCGCGCATTGATGATTTGTTTGATCAACTAAAAGGAGCTTCAGTATTTTCGAAGATCGATCTACGTTCGGGTTATCATCAATTGAAGATCCAGGAGAAAGATATTCCGAAGACGGCTTTCAGAACGAGATATGGTCATTATGAATCGTAATGCCATTCGGAGTAACGAATGCACCTGCTGCTTTCATGGATCTTATGAACAGGATTTTTCAGCCCTACTTGGACCAGTTTGTTGTTGTCTTTATTGATGACATACTGGTGTACTCGAAATCCCATGAAGAGCATAGCACACATCTGAGGATCGTCTTGCAAATTTAAGAGATAAGAAGTTGTATGCCAAATTGTCCAAATGTGAGTTCTGGTTAAAGGAAGTAATTTTCTTGGGGCATGTGATCTCGGCAGTTGGGATTAGAGTAGACCCTCAAAAGGTTAAAGCTATAATGGATTGGGAAGTTCCTAAGAATGTGTCTGAAGTTCGGAGTTTTCTGGGACTTGCCGGTTACTATCGAAGATTCGTTAAGAATTTTTCGATGATTGTGCTGCCTCTAACAAAGCTAATGAGAAAGAATGTACCATTTGTTTGGACTTCTGAATGTCAAGAAAGTTTCGAAGCTTTAAAGAGAATTCTAACGGAAACTCCGATATTGGTTCAACCGGAATCTGGCAAGAATTTTGTAGTATACAGTGACGCATCCCATAACGGGTTGGGGTGTGTATTAATGCAAGAAGGAAAAGTGGTAGCGTACGCATCGAGACAGTTGAAACCACATGAAAGGAATTACCCCACTCATGATCTAGAAATGGCTGTTGTAGTATTCACTCTCAGGATTTGGCGTCATTATCTTTATGGGGAGCGTTGTTACTTATATACGGATCATAAGAGCCTGAAGTACCTTATGACTCAAAAAGAATTGAATTTGAGGCAACGTAGATGGGTAGAGTTCTTAAAGGATTATGATGTGATAATTGACTATCATCCCGGAAAGGCTAATGTGGTAGCAGATGCTCTGAGTAGAAAGACGTTTGCAGCTTTACGAGCTATGGATGCAAGATTATCTTTAACGGGAGACGGGGGTCTTTGTGCAGAATTAACCCTTAAACCAGCATGGTTGGAACAAATAGGAGAATTGCAATGTAAAGATGAAGTGTGTTTGAAAAGAATTGAACAAGTAAAGAACAAAGAGATTAAAGACTTTGAGATTAAGTCAGATGGAAATCTATATTGTAAAGGAAGAATTGTAATACCCGACAATGACGACTTGAAGAAGGAGATATTAACAGAGGCTCATTGCAATCCGTTAACGATGCACCCGGGTGGAACCAAGATGTATATGGATTTGAAGGATCGATTTTGGTGGTCAGGGATGAAGCGAAGCATCACAGAATTTGTGTCTAAGTGTTTGATATGTCAACAAGTCAAAGCCGAGCATCAAGTTCCATCAGGATTATTGCAACCGCTTTTCATTCCTCAATGGAAATGGGAAAATGTTACGATGGATTTTGTTTCGGGGTTACCCTTGACCCCGAACAAAAGAGAATCAATCTGGGTAATTGTTGATCGATTAACTAAGTCTGCGTATTTTCTTCCGGTTAGAACGGATTTCTCTATGGAAAGGTATGCAGAGTTATATATTAGAGAGGTTATTAGATTGCATGGAGTACCTGTTTCCATAGTCTCTGATCGAGACCCTCGATTCACTTCTAGATTCTGGAAATCTTTGCATGGAGCGTTGGGGACTCGTTTAAACTTTAGTACGGCTTTTCATCCTCAGACTGATGGGCAATCAGAGAGAACTATTCAGATATTGGAAGATATGTTGAGAGCATGCGTAATGGAATTTAAAGGATCATGGGAAAAGTATTTACCGCTGGCAGAGTTCGCTTACAACAATAGTTATCAGTCTAGTATAAAGATGGGCCCCTATGAAGCATTATATGGAAGAAAATGTCGTACTCCATTAAATTGGTATGAACTCAAAGACCGAAGTGTTCTTGGTCCGGATTTAATTCAAGATGTAGAACAGAAAGTTCGAGAAATTCAGTATAACCTCAAAGTGGCCTCTGATCGGCAAAAGTCCTATTCTGATCTTAAAAGGAAAGAAATTGAATTTCAAGTTGGAGATAAAGTGTTTTTAAAGTGTCTCCATGGAAGAAGGTGTTGAGATTTGGTCGGAAAGGAAAATTGAGTCCTCGGTTTATTGGACCATATGAGATTGTAAAGAGAGTAGGACCTGTAGCATATCAGCTAACTTTACCACCTGAGATGGAAAAGATACATGATATTTTTCACGTTTCAATGCTTCGAAGATATAGATCTGACCCTTCTCATATCGTGACACCAGAAGAGATTGAGGTTCGTCCTGACTTGAATTATGAGGAAGAACCGATTCAAATTTTAGCACATGAAGTTAAGCAATTGAGGAACAAGATTATTCCTTTGGTTAAAGTGTTATGGAGAAATCACAAAGTAGAAGAAGCAACATGGGAGCGTGAAGAAGATATGCGACATCAATACCCTCATTTGTTCGTGCAATGAAAATTCGAGGACGAATTTTCTTAAGGGGGGAGATTTGTAACATCCTCCATGTCGGTGAGTGATTAATTTGCAAAGTTTCAACATTTGGTGATTAAAGTAGAATAATTATATAGTTTAAAAAGTATGGTTAGTAAATATGAGATGGAGGTAAGGACCAAATGGTCATTTGTAAGGAAATTTTAATTAAATAAAATGTTATGGGGTTATATGAGAACCCACGTGTGACATTAGGTTTCCAGAACCCTCCCATTTCTTCTTCCTTCTTCCTTATTTTCTTCTCTTCCTTCTCTCAACGTGGAGCTTGCAAGTAAAGGTAAGAATCTGAACCTTGGTAGTTTCTTTGATTTTTAAGATTGGAAATGAAAGTGTGGATGTTATATAAGCTAAAGGAAAGCTTATATGACATTAAAACAACAAGATAAGTGTTTTAGAGATAGATTTGGAAAATGAATTTTTAGATGAAATTTTGATAGGAATGAGTTTTGAAGTTTGAATAAGATTTTTGACTTGTCAAGAAGCTAACTAAGAAGTATGAGGTGTTAGAATTCAAATTAGAACATATTGGAATTTGGGTTGGATTCTTAAATTCTACATGGAGAATTAGATTTCTAGGTTTTAGAGGTATTTAATGGATAATAATTAGTTAAAGTAAGTGTATGAAAGCTAAGAGTAGTAAAGAGAGTGAAATATGTATGTTTGAGCTGAAATGGGATGATTTCCGAGCTCAAAATAGGATTTCTGGGTTAGGGGAATCGGTACCCATTCAAGGGGAACCGATACCCCCTCAACGAATATGAATTTCCAGAATACTAGAGGGGAATCGATACCCCCAGGGGGGAACCGATACCCCTCAACAGATATGAAATTCCAGAATGCTAGAGGGGAACCGATACCCCAGGGGGGGAACCGATTCCCCCATGAGAAAAAAAAAGAGAAGAAAAGAAAGAAAGACTAAGCTATTAATTTCTTAAATTAATAAGCTATTAAAGCTTAATTGCAAGACATAGACATCTGATGATCATCTTGAAAATTATGTTTATGTAGATACCGAGCCTACACAAGTTCGAGAACAATCTACCAGTAGGATCGATCGAGGAAAAGGCAAAGAAGTATAGGTGAGTGCATATGCATAGCATGATTATAGAAATATACTCCATTATAGACTTGTGATAAGTCTAGATTTTATATCTTGGTACATGAGCATAGTCGGTATTATGAGACATGACATGAATTCATATAAAATGCATTATATGACATGACTATGTGGGAAAAGTTATGAGCTATGTAAAAAGGTAAGAATTTACATGTCTACGCGATATAGACTACTTGAAATGTAAAAGCCCATGTTATGTAGATGAGAACTATAGGTATAGTTGGCATGCCAAGGGTAGAGGGTATACTCGGTTCTTTAGGACATATGTATATTCTTTGGAACCTGTGTGAAGTCTTGAAAGACACATACTTGATCCATAGTATATGTATATGATTCTTAAGGAATTCTATGTGGTCCTTATGGACATCATTATATGGCACTACGGTGCAATTCTACGGGGCACTTCGGTGCAATTCTACGGGGCACTTCGGTGCATTTATACGAGCTGTGGTGACAACATAGTGCACAACCTCACATTACTCAAATACCTTAGGTTCTCAATATGCTATCATGGGCCAATAAACTTATTAATACAGATTCATAAATGTTACAATCATACGCTTACAGGTATGGGTATTGATGATGTATACTACATTGATTAAGTACATGTTTGCATTTCATCTCATATGATCATGACATTTTCATTACAATTGCCTTATTATTATTGCCTCACTAAGTCGATGACTTAGCGTGTGAGTGTTTCACACGTAGGATCCGAGGAAATAGACGAGACAGGTGAAGCAGCTTGACAGTATTACTCCTGCAATCATCAGATCAGAAGCAACTTAATCAGTAGGTCATTTTGTTATGTAAATGGCAGTTGGCTTAATATAAGTACAAATATTTTACTATTATTTGTTAAGAGTTGTGTTTTAAAGTCAATGTAGTATCTCTGACTCATATCCGGGTCGGGTATGGGTTGGGGGTGTTACAAAATGATTGTAACATACTGGATCTGTAAAATGACCAGAATACCCCAATAATGGAGGACTAAAAAATATCACCAAGCCTAGGAATGAATGGACATCTTTAAGCTTTGAAATGAATGGAAAAATGTTGAGCACAAAAATGACCAAAATACCCTTATGGCCTATACTAAGTAAATGTTTTGGATTGATTAAGGAATCCAAATAAACATAGGTGATGTACTACCCCTTAAAAGTTATGGAACACCACTTAAGTGAGTCGATCAACCTTAATGATATGTCATTACCTGAACGACATAGATATTATTTGAACGTGTGTTCGTCTTCTCAAGTTTGGTTCGATGATAATTTTGGAAATATTCAACTCTATAACTCTAGATCGTATTCAGTACTAAGAATTTTATATTTGTTCGACAGATCAACCACGAAGATCGAACTGAACTAGCTGAAAGTACATTATGTATCCGAAATTCAGAAAATGTTATTATTACTTTGGAAAACTCCGAAGTAACTAGAATGAACTTGACTGCTAAATGAGCTAAGTAACCTCAATGATTGAGGAATACTTAAGTGATTTGGATAAGTCTGGAAACTCTGAAGAGTTTATAAGATGCACTGTCCTTATGGGTCATGAACTACAAATCAAGCACGTCAGTATTTCATGATATCGTGGAAGCGTGGAAATGAAATAAAGACCACTGAAAGATCTATTCAGCCATGATTCTGAAGATGATCTATGGACAAGAATTTGTGGTATTAAAGATTAAATACCTTGGAAATACAATGAATTGACCAGTCGACAAGAAATTGTTCTGAGAGCTATTTATCTCGAGTTGTTCGATTATCTGATCAATCGACATGGTTGTAAAGGATTCTGAATACCCTTCTTATTACGTTCAACTTCCGAAAACTGTCCGAATAAGATATGATCCTAATAATTCATATTCTGAATAATTGATGATTCTGTCAGTTAATAAACTCTTCCATTAGTGATTTTAAATTCCGACATTCTATCGGTAAACTGAAGATTCGTGTTTCTCTGCCAATAAGATTATTCAGTATCTCTGAATAACATCTGGAAACTCTGGTGTGTTCCCTAATTACATGAATGTTTTATCTGGTTTCTGATTTGAAATATGTTATGATTTCTGATTTGAATTCTGTTCTGATTTCTGATCTGAATTATGTTATGATATATGATATCTGATATATGATATGAATTCTGTTTTGATTTTTGATATCTCCGTTTATTGAAGGGAAAATGTTTATTTGGGGGTATTGTTGGAGGAAGAATATATGCAGGCTCTTCGACTTTGTGCTCAGGGCCTAACTGTTGTGCCGGGGTTGTATGGTTCTGGGGAGCCTACACATTATGATGTGTTCGGTTGGGGGATTTACTATGGTTTTTGATAAATGTTTTATTTGGGGGTTATTGTTGGAGGAAGAATATATGAAGGCTCCTCGACTGTGTGCTCAGGGTCTTGCTGTTGTGTCGGGGTTGTATAGTTCTGGGGAACCTACACATTATGGACGTGTGTGGTTGAGAGAATTACTATGATTTCTGAATGTTTAAAAATATTTTTAAAAAATATATTTTTTCACTGGTTTTGCGGGAACACACTAGATAACTTATTTTGATCTCCTGAACCTAGACATCCGAAATATTTCTCATAACTGAAAGCTCATTGTCCGTTAACATCTGAAACATCATTAAGATCTCCGCTCAACATAAAAATCTATGGATGTTCGGAACCAATAAGAAAATTATCTGTATCTGCATGTTCTTCAGCGTCATCTGGTAGTTCTGTATTACTGAGATTTTTAAAGCTCACTCTGTTACTCATCTTTTCAGGTTAAAAGAATCGTACCAGTATATCTATCGACATCAGTAAGGGAGTTCTTCCGGGGTTGCTTGCAGAGTATGGTACATATGATTAGGAGGCATGTAATTGTATTTTGCTTTATATATGAGTCTGAAAATTTGTTTTATTTATGCATACTGATAAATGATTTTATAAGTTTACATGTTCTGATAAAAAGTTTTAAATTTTCCGCTATTTTTACAGTGGGTCGCTCCGGTGGCCCTAATGTGACACTCCAGATCGGATCGGGTTACCCACATCGGTCGAGGAGGTTACAATCAAGGGCGGATACACTCCCTTGGGGTCAAGCGCATCCTCATTATTTAGGGGTGAAAAGGTGAAATTTAGTATAATATATTAAAAAAATGGAAAAATAAAATTTTTTTCATACCCATTATTTTTTAAGAAAATAAAACTAAAATTTTAGGCCCCATTCTTAAATTTCTGAATCGGCCACAGTCTTTATAATATTCAAACAGTTTGCTGGTTCTTCAAAACCATGGAATACTGCCTTTGCGACATTAGCTTGGCATTCATGGTAGCTTCGTAATAACAACATTTTCTGAAATGAACAACCTTCTATTGGTTCTTTGCTTCACCACCGAAGTTTGATTTTCTGGCCAAACTCGAATATGGTGAACTCAAGTTGGATCGGGTTTTTAGTTAATTTGATTTGAAAAATATGTATCCTCCACTTAAATTTGTCTCAATCCGAAAATTATTTATCCTCTCTCTAATCCTATCCGAATTTTTTAGGCATAAATCCAACTCGACCCGATTCGACCCATCGATGTATAATAATGACTTAATTAAAATAATAATAAAATTCTTAAGAAAATTATATTATTATCTCCGGGTCGGATCGGGACGGAGATTTTTCACACTCCACCCAAAACCGACCCGACCTCACTCCTCTAAACAATCTGACCCAATCCAACATGAATCCGATTTTTCTTTATAAAAAATTAGACTCTATTGGATTGGATGGAAATCTAACAATTTAAAGTAAATTGTCATCTCTATCAATGTATTTGACAACAGCCCTACATATATTCATGAGACTTTGGGTAGGGACACGATATGACCTTATATTCATTTGTAATTTTATCTAATTTATTTTTTTAGGCTCATTTCTATTGAAAAAAATAATTTTATTTAAAAAGTGTTCATTGAGGATGTCATTGAAGATGTTTCGCGGAGACGCATCTTATTTCACACCCAATTGAATCAGAGGATAAAACGAGAATGAAATAAAAAATTAAACCTGTCGTGAACAGCGAGGTTGAGGTAAACATAAATATGAAATTGTAGCCATTTTATCTCCACTTGCTTTGTCCTATCCTTCTTGCTTACCGGATATCATTCTCTTCTATTCAATATACATAATAAACATATGTAAAAATAAATAAATATTTTTAAAAATTAATTAATTTCAATAACACTTTTAAAATTTTCAATTCACCCATCTCTTTATCACATTTATTGGTTAGTTATTACATCGATAAATGATTTGCGTTAAGAACTTCTCCGATGAGAATAATGAAAGAGTTGAGCGTAAGATTTATGAGTAATGCACATAATAAATTACTCGTATATATATATATATATATGGAGTGATTGAAATAAGTAGTTATCATTTGACAATTTTATTACTAAAAGGGATAATCTCATTCCATAATTGGTACATATAATTGATGGTCAGTTAATGAAGTTGTAATAAATAATTTACGCCCAGAGATTCTGCGATTAGAAAAATGAAAGAGTTGGGTGAGGGATTTACGCCCACGGAATGGCACGCTGGCTTGAGACCCTCATGACCTGGAGAATATAATTCGTGGACTCGATCAACTCATCAGCGTGTTCCCCCACTCCAAAAATCTCCAAAATCATTCTCCTTACTGTCTTCTCCAAAATAAAGGGTTCTGCTCAATATCAATTTGGTGTCCTTTTTGTTGGACTCAGGCGATATATTAATAAAACAGTTCATCTACTCGCTCGTTCGAGAGTGGTTTTGTTATATGTGAAACGCAACTCTTTTACCTATTTATCTCTATATTTAGTTTAACTCGACTTTAATAACAAAGAAAATATTATTTTTAAAAAAAAATTGAATTCGAATAATTTTGTCTATAAAATACATGTTATCGATGATTAAGAAACATTTATAAACAAATAACAACTCTAGATTATTAAAAAAAAAACTCTTCATATTTAGTTGATGAATTGAAAGTTAGAAGCTTTTTTATACTACAAATTAAGCACTTCTAAAATTAAATATTAAAATTTTACCCTTTAATTATTCGACACTTACTATTTCACTTTAATAAGGTTTGAAATTGGAATAGTATAAACAAAGAATGATGTTCAAATGTTAATTTTAGGTTGGCATAAATTTACTATAAATATCTTTAAATCACGATTAATAAATTAATTTCACTTAATTTAGAATAAATATCAATCTATAATTTTACTTAATTTAAAATAAAATTATTTCAATTATTTACAACTTATATTTGTTCATCATTTTCCATACATAACACAATAAAATGTAAGAAAAAGACACAAGATGTAGGAAAAGTTTTAATTTATATGTCACTATCTACCAATATTTTAAAAAGTGATAGAAAATTTTACATACAAAAAATTATGTCTTTACAATATAATTAATTAGGATTTTATTATTTCCACTATAAATATAATTAATTAATTAATTTTTATCTATATATTGGATATATACTTTTTAGATATTTTACTTTAATAATTTATTATCTATTTTTTTATTTTTAATAGTATTTTTAATATATATTAGTATTTTTAGTATTTTTACATTTAATTTTTTAAATAATTTAAATTTAAAATAATTTTATTTTTTAAAATAATTAAGTAAACCTTGAACTTTTTAAAAAATAATTCAACCCTCGAACACGATAAAAAAATCAATTTAACCCATCAACTACTGTGGACCTTCATATTAACATCGTGAATCATCATGTCAGCATGGAAACTATAACGTCGGCATTATAACAGTTAACGACGAAAAAATGTTGATCAAAAAGCTTCATTAGATTTGATTTTTTGAATTAAAGGACTACATTAAGTATAAAAATAATTCGAAAGTCATATTAATTTTATTTTTTAAAAGAATACAAGAACCTCACATACATTTTTGTTTCATGCAAATAGTGACAACGTGAATTTATGTCGATCAATGTCAAATTTTTAGTCAAATCAAATCAAGAAGCACATGGTTAAAGTTCTTAATTGACACATTCCATTTCTTCTAAGTTGGGAGTTCATGATCATTAAAGGGTATGTTTGGTCGGAGGAATGTGAGATTCTCATGGGAATGGAATTCACATTCCCTAGTTTGGTTGGTCGGGAATGTCATTCCTGGTAATCTTACATTACCAATAGTGGATTTTTGGGGTATATTACCGGAAATGTCATTACCTCCATTTCCTTAGGTATTGTTGGATTATCGGCGTTTTAAACTAAAATGTCCATAAAAAAATTATTTCAAAAAAATTCTGAATAATAAAAATTCTACGAAGGTTAAATTACAAATTTATCCTTAAATTATTTTAGATTTACAAAAAAAATCTATAATTAAAATTTTATATGAAGTTCAGGGGTTAAAATAAAATTTTACCATTTCATTAAACCTTTTTATATTTTTAATTTGTAAAAAAATTATATAAATTTTATGAATTTAAATTTTTTAAAGAAAATATATAAATATTTTCCAACTTGTTAATATTTTCTAACTTGTTAAAAAACAAATATATAATAAGGACAATTTAATCAAATATACATTCCAATAATCTTTTATTCTTTTAGCCAAACACGATAATCTTACATTCCTGTTAAACCAACCAAACACAAAATACAACATTCTCAGTAATCCTATTCTCTGATAATCTTTTATTCTCACTGGTAATCTTACATTCCTTAAAGCAAACTTAGCCTAAGAGTAAAAAAAATGTTTCTTCTTTTAGTAGAAATTATTTAAAAAAAGACTTGGAAAAACAACTCAACAATACTAAAATTTCTATTATTCCATTGGCATCTTAATCCTTATCATCGTCGTCACTGAAAAATTTAAAAGATAAACAGTATAATTTAAAGTTATAGAACTATATAAAATAAATAAAACAAAACTGTTGTAAAAAAATAATATTTTCAGTTAAACATAATTTAAAAATTAATATTTTATTATTTTTATTAAATAAAAAATATTATTTTTTATAATATTTTAAGATCAACTTAAATATTACTTTTTATCTTACACCTATTTCTTACCGTTTCCTAATCTTAAATTAAACTGCTACATAGCAGAATTTCTGATGTCGTCACCAATCACTTTTATTCATAAAATTGTAACCGCTCTGCGTTTGCCGTGTTTCGATTTTTGAAGCTAAATTTTGCTCCCTTTTTCATTCAGATTCATCGCTAGTTAATTAATTACTGTTTACTTCTTTCTTTCGAGGATGCTAATTTTGCTCGGTGGTGCGTTCATTCAACGGAGCTACCGATTCTATAAATCTCAACTCCGCCGCCTAAAATAGTTTTGTCAATTTCCAGATCTTAGTCTCCAAACAAACAAACCCGAAAGAATATTATTATTATTTAGAGCGAGATGGATAGATATGCAATTACGACAGCGTGTTTGTTGTTTCTGATCGTCGCCGATGTTTCCAATGCTTCTCTGTTTTGGAAGCTTCGGTTCTTAGCCGATGAATCTCCAACAAAGAACGACACGACCGCCGGAGCGCCGCCAGTAATATCTCTTTCCTTTTCCCTATCTATCTCAATCGTTTATTTTAGTTACCATCGTCGTTTTTTGTTGTTTTCTTCTTGAATTTAGTATTTAACTAAAATTACTTATTGTTGAGATTTTAGATTTCTCAGTCGCCAACCAAGAAATCGGACCCTAAACCGGATACTCAATCGAAATTGGATCCGAACCCGTTGAATAGAACGAATTCCGCGAATCAACCTCCAGTTGACAAGAAGGATCCTAAACTATCAGATGAACCGGGGAAAGTGATTCCACCTCCTCCGCAAAAGGGAATAGATAGTGGAACCAATTCGAGTTCAACTTCAAATCATAAAACAGTGGAGGATAACGAGGATAAGAAAAATAATGCTAGTACTGGAAACAATTCGAGTTCAACTTCAAATTCCACTGGTGATAAAACATTGGAGGGTAAAGAGGAAAAGAAAAATGATACATATAGTGCAAAGAAACCTAATAGCACGGGGACTGAACAGGCAGATGTGTCAAAGGAGGATGAGAATAAGAAGCCGCCGAAGAAGACAAATGAGAATGGAAATAAGACCCAGTCAGGGATTGTTGAAACATGTGATGGGGTGGCTAACAGCTGCAATGACGGCAACTACTTGACTGCCTGCATTAAAGGTTTTCAAACTGATAATTCGCATTGCTTTAGAAGCCATCTCGAATTGCTTATTAGGGTGGTAGGGTCAAGGGTGGAATTCCAAGGAATAGAAACTGATTTAATGCTTACATAGAATTTGAAAATGAGCTAATGATATTGTGCTGTTGCCTTTAGTTGAGTAATGGCTTGCATACATTCATTACTGAAGTTGAATTGAGTATGCTTTAGCTGCCTAGTAGAGTAATTATGTGGACTGAAACTTAATATTTATATCTGTTCTTATTCTGAAAATTGGAGCATAAATGTGCCTAGGCTCATTGCATTTTTGGAACATGTTTGGAAAATAGGGTTATGAACTGTTCCATGACTGTCTAGCGATACATGGGCATGGATAGAGGGCTAGGGGTGTCTATTTTCAAATGTTAAATCTGCTATATTAAAATTAAAAAGAAAAACTGGAAAAAGTTGGATGTTTCTTTATGGTGCTAGATTAAGGTTGGATGAAGAAGTTCAGTACAATGAACAAATTTATGGATGATAGCTAGCTTCCTTTTAGCTGTTGCCTTGCATGGAAATATAAATAGTGGGAATTTGATTGTTCGGTAGGTATTGTTGCTGACTAAGTTATTATGAATATTTATAGAAGGTTAATGGTTAGGAACGTCACATTGATGTATTTGGTTAACAATATAGATAATGCAATTCTAGGGTTAACCTCCAGCAATATCCTTTAGTTGAAAATACATTTTGAAAGAAACAATGGGCAAGTCCGTGTGAAGGCATCAGGCATCTTAACAATAAAATAGTAGTACAATTAGCATAAACTTTTTTAGCTAAGTTATAATCAAATTATAATCTTCGTCTATTCATTATTTGTATGTGTGGGTGTATGCAAGGTGACACAAAATTCCCCACATTTCAAATGCCTTGAACGCAATTTCCTAATCACTGAGTGGTTTTAATAGAACAGTTATTTGGGGATAGAATGATAAATTATTTGATTTATTTTAATGTTATGCTATATTTTTGCTCCTGTGTTAAGGAGTAATGGATCTCAGTATGGATGTTAATTTCAACTGTGCAAATACTAATTAGGCAGTATTTATTTATTGCTTAATCAGCTCGATTCCCATTCAGTTTTCTTTCGTAATTGTACAAGATGAGGAATCTAGTGAACTTGTTTCTTGAATTGTTGCTTATTGTTAGTATAGAATTCATATAGTAGCATAGTGGTATATTTCCTGATGACAAGCAATACGTTTGATTTCCTTTTTCCTTTCCAGGGTCCAAACAATGGGTTGTTCTGGTCCATAATAGTGGGGGGAAAAGTTTAAAAGTTAATGTTGCTGGTCCCTCTGGGGAATCTCTAGTGAAGGGACTTAAAGTGCCAAAACATGGAACTCAAACGGTATGGTCTTTTCTTTATCTTCTGCTTTGTCATTTTTTTCTCATATAACAGGGGACATAATAAGATCTATGTTATGCACGAATAAGATTTGCAACATAAAATTTGAAGTTGCGCTTAAGCCAGTGGCTATTTAAACAAAAGCAGAAGTTCTTAGCTAGCTTTCAATTCATTGATTCTACTGAGCTATTAAATTAGGCATGAAGTGTCTCAATTGATTACTTTTAGGAAGAAGACTTGCATAGCAGTTTCCCTCCTCCCCTTCGATTTAACTTGAAAATATAATTTGTAGTGACAAAAATTGTTTATCTCTAATCCGGCTAAATTTGAGGACATTTAATAAATCATTCCGGAGATAAGTAAATAAAGAAAAGGGGAAAATATGAACTTTTTACTCTGCCTATATTGGTTGACATCTTTGGGCGCATAGAGTACTTAGAAGGATTGATCGACTGTATGCCAAGATTAAATAGCTTGCTTGTTAAACATCAATATATACTCCCTTATTAGTAGGAAAAGAACAAAACCCAAAACCCCTAACTTAACCATCAAAACTTTCTCAACTGGTATGGATTAACTTCACTTAATACTCCCTTTACTAATTGGCATATTACTAATAGCTGAAATCAATGGACTTATTTTTGAACAATGCATAAGAGGCAATTCAGCAAACAACATAACATATCTGTCAATAAGTACATCTTTGGATGTAAGCCTGCGTTAATCGAGTGGTCAAACATGAATGTAAAAGCACATCAAATCCAAAGTTGAATATTAGATAACGGCATTTGCCAGGCCTTTATATTGGGATGATGATTTACTGTTTTTCTTAAATTAACTTTCGTTCATGGGGGATGAAGATAAACACTCTGACCCAGAACAATGTTCCAATAAGTGTCTCGTGCACTTATTTGTATCTAGAGTTGATTTGCATTTGCTTAACGTTTCCAGATCAATATCCCTTTGACTATTAGTGAGACCGGTGAGCTATTATTAAGTGCTGGAAATGGAGATTGTGTGCTACACATGAACCCTATTGCATCCGAAGGGAACCCTTTCTTAAACCTTCCTTATGACAAGTTGCTGACACCAGTAAATGGAGCATACTTCATGATTGCAACAGTTTTAGTTTTCGGAGGGTCATGGGCTTGTTGCATGTTTAGGAAGAAGAGACGGCGTGATGGTATACCTTACCAAGAGCTAGAAATGGGATTACCAGAATCCATGGCAGCTACTGAAGTAGAAACAGCTGAAGGCTGGGACCAGGGTTGGGATAGTGATTGGGATGATGGCAATGCAGGGAAATCGTCAATGGGACGACACAATGTATCGAACATCTCAGCAAATGGCCTCACTACTAGATCGTCAAACAGAGATGGCTGGGAAAATGACTGGGATGATTGAACCTTTTTACCCGGAAAAAAAGTGAGAAGGTAAGAAAGTGCGAAGTCATAGAAGGAAAAGGAATAGATAATTCAAAGAACAGGCGACTCGATGTAGAAACTGTAAATTGGTCCACACAGTTGCCAACATTACTGATCATCGGAAGTCCTCCAAAGAGCCTGTGTTTTTCTGCCATTTATCAGTGGGGATGATGGTGTTGGAGTTTACTAATGAGTTTTATGTTTTGGTTGTAGAGTAATCATTTATTTGGTATTTGAGGTCAACAAGGATTGAAGTTGGTCCCTAAAGAGTCAGAATATTATATTGCAGGATAACAGTTACTGTTGTTCAATGTATTTGCTTGGAAGGCTAACCTTTTTTGGGACATCATTGATTTGAACAATATGAAAGAATGACATTAGCAGAGGCATTGTGTGGTATGTATGAAGAATTGAATTGGGCGTGGACTATAACATCTAATAATAATAATTGCATGCTAACCAAAATTAATGATGAACATATACTTACTATGTTATTAAAATTATTATTTATTCACTTTTGGTACTTATTTTTAAAATTATTTTACATTTTTTATGATTATCACCTCAATATTAACTAAAATAGGAGATAAATTTTAGTGAATGGATCCTTTGCTTTTCAAAGTACATGTAAATCAATGCATCTATTTTTTCAGTAGAAAAATCAAAATACTAATCGAGATGTAGTACAGGGACTGCTATAATACTTTTACCTTAACTTGTGCTTATAATAAACAATATGATACTAAATTTAAATCTTAGAAATGATATTATTGGTAGTAAAATCACCCAAATAACGAGGTGGGAAAAGAATTTCCGAACTTTATTAGGGTGGTTTTTACAGTGATCGGGAAAGATCATGAATCACATGATGTTTTTATGAAGACGCGCGGAAGATTTGATGTCTTTTTAATCTTCTTGCATGACTCTGGATGCACAAATGGTGATGACATTTGTTGGTGTCCTTGAACTGGCGGAGGAGTTGGTCGAAGATGGTGAATGACTTTTTCAAGGATTTTAGAGTCGTTTGTTGGGCTAATACACGAAACTTAATGCAGGAAGACATCAAGTGTTTCGGGTATCTTCCAGAAGACGTCAGGTGACTCCGACAACTTTCGATTGACACTATAACATTCATCTTATGTAAAAGATAGTAATTTCTCGAATACTCTATATTAATAAACTAATTTCCTCACTGTATTAGCCCAACAAATGGTCCCATATTATTAAAAGAAATAATCGTTTATTCTAAAAACGACTCAATAAAATAAATAAGAATATAAAAAATGAGTTGGTGAAAAAAATTCTGTAGATATATAATGCCATGCTTTCCACTATTAGTACAATCCAATAAACAAAACCAAACCGTGAGATTCTCGTGGCAACATCTATAATGCCATGCACTATATATATAATGCCATGTTTGCCACCACCATACAAAAAGAAAAAAAAAGGCATGGATTAGATGTGGAGCATGAGTTGGGTTAGTGCGCATGACTGTGGCCTTTGATTGCTCAAAGCTATTGTTTGCAAAATTCATGAAGGCTAATCCCATATTTCTCCCCCAAAATAAATACATACAAACTTATTTATTAATTGAAAAAGAAAGTGCTTTACATAAAGCAAATGAGTGTTCTTTCTTCACCAGCATCATGTGTTCCCATCATTCATTTCTTCACTTTTATGTTTTCCTTTCTCACGTTCTCTCCTTGCATTCCTCTGTTTCATTTTCTTTTTTACATATTTTTAGAGTAAATTACACCCATGATCACTTAATTGTGACCAAATTCTATTTTAATCATTAATCTTTTAATTTTATCAATTAGATCATTTAACTATTTAATTATTGTCAATCAAGTCACCAATCGTTAATATTTAAGGGAGAGATTGACGTGATTGTTAAAAAAAAATAGTATGAGTAACATTTAGTCCTCAATATTTACATGTTCTATTAATTTGGTTAGATTAAATTTAAGGAGGACCAGATGTGTAATTATACTAATTTTTAAAACAGCCTCCTCCATTAAATCTTATCGGTTGGTGGTTTGATTATAATACTTAAATAATTAGTCGATCTGATTGACAAAATATGAATGCTCAAAATAAAATCAACTCATAGTTAAGTGATCATAGAAGTAGTTTCCCTTTTTTAAATATAAAAAAAAAAGTATAAAATACTAAAATTTGAAGAATGACGTATTGGAACATTTGATTGCATATGATTCATAGTCCCATACGCAGCCGGTGATAAGGAATCCAGTAGGTGAAAACTCTACGTATTGAAAGGGAAAACAAACAAAATAAGTCACATAAAATATAACGTGGAAAGAACAAAGAATCGAGGGTAAATGGGATGGTGGACAAGGCCATTTCATAAAATGTAAACTCTTTTTTCCTGTAGCACAAATTGGATTCATCGTCACCGTAAAACACGGCGTCGTATCGATCCCGAATCACTTACTCGAGCTCGTCCTGGCCTTCAGAAGGGTATTGGATGAGTTCTAAAATGTTTACTACTTCTTCCATGTCTGGTCTATTTGATGGCACTTGAGATGCACATATTAAGCCAAGCTTAATAACCGGGATCGCCTCTTCTGCCGGGAAGTTATCACGAAGCCTCCTGTCGATACATTCCTCCACCCTACCGTCTTCAAGCGCTCCCCTGACTATGTCACACAGCACCACCACATCATCCTCCATGTATTCCACTGGCTTCTTCCCTGTTATCACCTCTAACACCAATACACCGTAGCCGTACACATCGGATTTCTCGGTTATTTTCACCGTCTTGCAAACGAATTCGGGAGCCATGTAACCAAGTGCACTTTGGATTTTGCTACTTAAAACGCATCGGTCTAACATTGGTAATAGCCTTGCTAGGCCAAAGTCTCCAACCTTGGGCTCACCTGAGCAATCTATAAGAACATTAGTTGATTTAAGGTTGTAGTGAATAATGTTCATACGATGCAAATAGGCCAGACCCTTGGCCGTCCCGAGAATTACGTGGAATCGCTGCCGCCACGATAGGCAACTTCTTCCGGGCTCATGTAGGTGCTTATACAAGCTCCCACTTGAAACAAATTCGTAAATGAGGAGTTGCAAGGAAGGAGTCCAGTAATATCCTTCGAGAGCTACAAGATTATGGTGCCTAACCTTTCCGAGTTTTTTAACCTCCTTTTCGAATCCGTCTTGAGACTTGATCAAACTTGAAACCGTCAGCTTCTTGATGGCAACCGAACGTCCATCACGAAGGATTGTTCGATACACAACTCCGAACCCACCACGACCAAGCTCACAATCCTTGTTAAGCAAAGCATGAGCACCAGCAGCAAAGTCAGCATCCCCTGAAAACATTACAAGTTTGCCATAGTTCGTATTATTGTTGGGAGAACAACTAAAATCTTCCCCTCCGGATAAGGCGAGAGCTGCGGGAGCACGCGACATAGAAGACCGGACATGGATATTGAGGGCAGTGATAGCTACTACACCGATTACAATGAATGCCGCTGCACCAATGGCAATGAGGGCAGAGATGCTGAGCACAATTTTCTTTCGATGATGATTCGGCAAGGAGCCACTGATGGAGTCTGAGGAGTTAGGATTGAGGACAATGGGCTTATTATGGACAGCCGGACAAGAGCGATTGACAACTGAACCACACAACGACGGATTTCCAGAGACGGATGAAGTAGGAATGGTGTTGAAGAAGCCCCCCACAGGAAGTACACCATGAAGGTTGTTGTGAGAGACATTAAAGAACATGAGTAGAGAAAGATTAGCTAGGTCTTTCGGTAAGCTTCCGGTAAGGTCATTGGACGACAAGTCCACATACTCGAGGCAGCTCAAGTTCGAAATGGCAGGAGGAATCGAGCCAGATAGGTTGTTCCAGGATAGATTTCTGCACCGTTGCAATTGAAACCAGAACAAAATCATTAAAAGAACTCGAATGTACATAGCTAGCAACGAACGAATATACGAGCAAGGAAGAACTTACAAAACTGTTAGTGATGAACAATTCACTATCTGAATTGGAATTTTCCCAGAAAGAAAGTTCATCTGCAATCTGAGTTCCTTGAGTGACACTGCACCACCAATTTCGGAAGGAATGCTTCCATTCAACAAATTGTAGCTCAAATCAATAACCTGTGTGGTCTTCAATTCACCTATACTGCCTGGAATTGATCCAAAAAGATTGTTCCTGGACGTATTAAAGAACACCAAGCTGCTAAGAACCCCGATTTTCGACGGGATTTCACCATATAAATCATTTGAAGAAAGATCCAAGACCTGAAGGCTCCCCATAAGTTCATTCCCAGAAATCCATGATGGAGCATTACCAGTTAACTGGTTCATTGAAAGATTCAATTCCCTCAGTAACTGCAGATTTCCCGAAGAAGATGGAATTCCACCAGAGAAATTATTTGCAGAAAGATCCAAACTTTCAAGGCTTATCAATTCTCCAATCCAGTCAGAAACTTGTCCACTCAAAGAGTTTCCTCGTAAAATGATTGAACTACAAGAAACAAGTCTCCTCATTGAATCAGGAAGATTACCATACAAAAAATTATCACTAAAATCAACAGATTTCAACTGTGAACAGCTTCCGATATCACCAGGAATCTTCCCTGAGAATCTGTTGTTTCCGAAATTTATCAGTCTCAAATCATACAAATTGCCAATCCCTTCTTGAATCTCTCCTTCCATCAGATTACCAGACACATCAAGCGATTGAAGGCTCCTCAAAAACCAAATCCCAGATGGCAACTGCCCCGAGATTCGATTAAACGAGAAGTTTGCTTCCACAAGCGTCGAACATGAGCTCAAAGAACCAGGAAGATGACCCGTGAGCTTGTTTCTCGCAAAAGAAACCGACTTCAGAGACCCAAATTGTGCAAAAAACTCTTCAGGGATCGATCCCGACAAGCTGTTTCCACTCAAATCGATAACCCGCAAGGTTCCGATATGGGAAAGCTCGGAGTTTACGGTACCCGTGAGATTGTTTTTCGAAAGTGACAAAACTTGAAGGAACTGTAACCGCAATAAGCCACGACCGACGTGGCCGGAAAGAGATAAGTCATCGAGGTGGAGCTCCGTAACCCGGTAAGTAATGGGGTCACATTTTACGCCCGTCCAGTTGCAGGGATCATTGTCGTCGGAACTCCAAGATTGGAGCTTTGCATTTGGGTCCTTGAGACCTGCTTTGAAGAAGATTAACCCCAGAACGTCGTCGTTGAAAGCTGGCTGCTGAGAGTTCACCATAACTGAAAGCAACGCAAGAAAAGCTAAAACCTTTAAAACCATTTTCTTCCTCCTCCAACTCAATTAGAAAAACAATTACTAAGCATCCATGGGTGGTTTTCGCTGTTTTAGTTTGAGTTTGGGGTAAGTAAAAGAAGTTTTAGAAACTCCTAACCGGAAGTAGAAGTAGAAAATATCAAAATAGTTCAAGGTGAGGTGAAAAGGTGGCGAAGGAGAAGAAATAGAGGGGGGGGGGGAGTTGAAGAAGGAAGTAATTAATGATGAAAATTTTAGTGTTGATTGTGGTTGGTGTGTGTACTGTAACTGTCGTCCGTTTAGTTACAGACAACATCATAAGTTGGATTTTGCTTATAATTTTACACAAAAGTTGTACCCTAAACTAATCGTTTAATCACTTGTTGCAGCACTTGTGTCGTTAAATTTCTTTTAATTTTAGGGTAATTTACTTATTTAACCACTTAAGTGTCACTTTACTTTTGCTCTAATCATTTAAAAAATTTTAAAAAATTATTATTAATGCTATGTTTTAATTTTATTTTAATAATTTATTACTAATATTAATTAAAAGTGATATTGATATGTTATTATAAAACATACCACATCATTATAAAAAAATAAATATCAATTTCATAATTTTATTATTTTTTAAGTTATAAATGATCAAAACAAAATTAAAATTTAACGTTAGTGATAATTTTAGAGTGTCAAAATATAATTAATAAGTAAATATGATTTTATATTCGGTCAAACAAGGATCCTGAAACACTGTACAGGTATATCAGCTTTTGTTTTGCTTTACCAGTTGAGATGGGATTATATTTCTTCTCTCTTATTGTTTTATTGAGAAATGGTAAGTCATGATTAAAAAGCAAAAGGGGCTGCTATAAATATTCTTTGTAGTTGCACACCGATTCAAGTGTGACGTGATTTTCAAGTCTTCTCTCTCTTTTAAATCTTTTAAAAAAGAAACTGAAATTAAATTAATCTTTATTTTAAGTAAATTGAAATCACTCTACTTTAGCGAAACTCAAGAAGGAAAGCTTAAAAATGGGAACATCTGATCTGAGAAAAGAGATAAAAGTGTTGGTGAACATGCAGACAGCATAACGACAACACATGCCTTCCACAACAAACGGCTTACCTTTTTCACTTTCACCGGAATTTCTCGGCCGGAGACCACCACACATCATCATCATTTTACTTTTTTACCATTTCAAAAATGAAAAACCTACTCTTGTGTTGTGTTTTCGGTTTCTGCATCTCAATCTATACGCTGAAGGTTCTAAGCTTAGTTCTTAATTAGTATTGTGTTGTATTTCTTAATTTGGAGGATAGATTTAGTGGCGTAAATGGCGCCGAATCTCAATCTTTTTTACTTCACGTAGTCAATGATGTTTGACAATGGTTTTTTGGTGGACAATAAGAGTTATTCAACCGCGTCATACATCCATTTGATATGCTGTGAGGCATTTTCAGCTGTTTTCCATGTCTGTCTTGTTAATTAGTCTGCTCCTTTTCGGATTATAGTGAATACAACACAAAGATTATTATTATTATTATTATTATTATTGGCTTCATCCCTATAGCAGTCAACTGCAGACAAGAACAATAATACAATATTGTCTTTCAATGGTTATAATTTTTTTTTGTTAGAGTTTAACTTGAATTCAAATTGGTTCAAATTATTTAATATATAGATATTAAGAAAGTAGGAAACTTTATTAAAATATATTTCTATTATATTTAGTTTTATTTTGTAATTAAGTATCTATCTCTATAAATCGATACTAAGGGTCGGGGTTAGAAATTAAGTTTTTCTTTCACCAAAATCCTCTTTATTTTCTTCCTTTATATTAGTGAAATTATTATTCTTTGCCAATGGTTTTTCTTTTTTGGGTTTTCCACGCAAATCCCGATGTTCTTTGTTTTTCCTTTTCGATCGTGTTTATTTGTTTACCGATAATCATCGTTCCGATATTATAACTAACTGGTACCAGAGCGTCGGGTTCAATTATGACAATAATAAAATATGATATTTCGCTATTGGATCGAAACATCATGTTCTCGCTATGGCAGGTGAAGATTCGGGATGTTCTTGCACAATTAGATCTCGACGATATAATAAAAAGATTTGATGAGAAGTCGGTAACACAATGGACGAATGAGGAAAAGCGTAATGATCATAAAACTCTTTCTCAGGTTCGTTTACACTTATCAAGTCAAATTTTACAGGATGTGTTGAAAAAAAAACAGTTGCAACTTTGTGGGCGAAATTGGAGCAACTTTGCATGCAGAAATCATTTACCAGCAAGTTGCACCTAAAACATCGTCTTTATTAGCTCAAGTTGGCGGAATATTTGTCTTTTGAAGAGCATCTGACCGCATTCAATGAAAATGTTATGATCTAGAGACTTTAGAAGTGAAGTATGATTAAAAAGATTTAGGATTGATCCTCCTATGTTGGATGCCTCCTTCCTACTCGTCTTTCAGAGATACAATCTTGTACAATCACGAAACACTCACTCTTGAAGAAGTTTACAATGGCATGCACTCGTTTGACGAGATCAAACATCTTGTATTTGGTTCCGAGCCCCATGCAGATCGTCTCGTGATGCATGAATCGACTAGCTTAGACAGTAGGAGAAAAGGCAAACATTCTTCTGATAATATTGCAAGGGGTTTATAAAAATCTTCCAACCAAGGTAAAACTTGTCACTATTGTAAAAAGAAAGGTCATGTTAAATAGGAGTGTTACAAGTTGCAAAATAAAATCAAAAGAGAAGTTGAAGAGCAGAACTCTGAGAAATCTGGTGAGGTCGGTATAGTAGAGGAGTACCATAACGGAGAACTCCTAGTTGCGGTTGACAACAACTTTATAACAAGTGATGAGTATATACTTGACTCTGGTAGTAGTTTTCATATGAATCCAAATCGTGACTTGTTTGCGTCGTCTGAAGCTCTTTCTACAAGTGATGTATTTTTGGGAAATAATATCCCTTGTAAAGTCACAGGCGTTGGCACAATCAAGATTAAGATGTTCGATGGATTGTTCGAACACTTGGTAATGTGAGACATGTTCCATATTTGAGTAGAAATCTAATTTCGTTAGGTACTCTAGATTCAAAAGGGTACAAATTCTCCAGTGAATATGGAGCTATGAAAATTTGCAAGGATTCTCTTGTTGTGTTGAAAGGGCAGAGAAAGACTACCAAGTTTTATGTTATACATGGTTCAACAGTTTTAGATAATGCAGTTGGTGTTTCATCCACCGTGTTAAAAACGCTGTTGAACAAAATAACCGTGGGCATAACGTTATGTGAAGCAGAAAAGAGTTTAATTTCGTGAACATAATGAATTTGAAGATAGAACTATCATTGATGATCAGGATTTGTTGTGCATGATATTTCTCGTGGTGAAACATTTGTGAGCAAAGTTGACACTTATGATAAACATGTCGATGTGAAGACTAAATCCAAGCCTAAAAAAAGCTTGGACTTGATCGGTGTCCGTTATTGAAGATGTGGAGAACTTGCTCGTTGAAGTGAAGAATTGTTTCTTGTTGAGTTTGGGTGTTAATCGAATTTGAGTGTTTTGCCTCGAAACCTTTGCACTTTCAGAATTCGTGTCAAGGTGGAGATTTGTTAGAGTTTGACTCGAATTCAAAGTGACACAAATTAATTAATATATAAAAATTGGGAAAACAGGAAACTCAATTTGGTTAAAAGTACAAAATTTATTAGAGTAGATTTTACTTTATTTAGTTTTCATTTGTAATCAAGTATTTATCCCTATAAATAGATACTAAGAGTCAGGTTTAGAAATTAAGTTTTTCTTTCACCAAAATCCTCTTGTATTTTATTCCTTCATATTAGTGAAATTCTTATTCTCTACCCATGGTTTTTCCCTTTTGGGTTTTCAACGTAAATCCTAGTGTTATTTGTTTTTCCTTTTCAATCGTGTTTATTTGTTTGTCAATAATCATCGTTCCGATATTAAAACAATTTTTTCTAGACTTATTTGAGTTCAATGAGTTGGTTGTTCATCCATGTTTGTGGCGCTTTATGGGAAGAGTTAAAACCTCCTACTCCTTTGCATGGCCATAATCAATATTAATTGCTCACAAAGCCTCAACTCCATGTGGAGGTGAAGTGAGAATCACTTGTCCTTGTAGGAGTGATACAAAATTGTTGGTAATGCTTCGGATACTATCCCACATTGAGTGGAAAATACTTCTTGTAAGGGTATTTATAGTATTCATTCTCTCCTATCTTGTTGAGTGATAGAGAACAAGAGATCTTGTGTGTTTTCGTGGTGACACATTTTGGAATGAAAAGGGAAAGCATAATGCTATGCAATTACATTATGCAGTAATTGACCTATCAGGTCCTCCTGTAACGTGGAAACCACAACCGAGGGAGGCTCACCAAACGTGTGTAAACCAATTGGAAAAGTCCATGCAAGTCGAGCCATGCAGTCTGCTAATTTGTTTCTCTCTCGAGGAGCAAAGGCAAATCTTGTATCCCATTGACTATGGACCATATTGACAACATGAATAGTTAGCGAAGAAATGTATCTCAAACCCTTTCTATCATACTTTCTAAGTCCAAGGAAATCTAGAATAATTTATTAGGTAATAGATGGTTGAGTGGCAAAAGAATCTTGTATGGCCAATAAGTAATGCATTTACGAGATCATTATTAATATTAAAGAAAACGTGATATAAACTAGTGTGTTTCACATTTATATATAACAAGACAAACCTCCATGAGATCAGCCTGCGCCAACCAAGAATTTACATTGGAATGGCAAAATTTGCAGATAATCTTATTTATAGACAAACACCAAAGCAACTGCTACTCATTTTATGATCATTCAAAAACTATTTTTTTGTATTCGAATAATTATGTCTGTAAAATACTACCTTTAATGACCCTAGATTATTAAAAAGAATAATGTTCAAAGCGGTGGAAGATTAGTAGACATGAGCTAAACAGTCTGGGTTGGATGGATTTGCTCATTGCTTAAATTAGCTTTGGTCAGACTAATACAGTTCAGCTAAAATATTTCAGCAAAATGCTGAAACACTCTCTCTCTATTCATGTTTTCTCAAAGTATTTCAGACACAAGTTCTTTATACATACGACACAGACAGTATATCATGATATGATATTTCCAAGATATGCAACTGAAGCTTCAATTGGGGTTTTTGTATTTTTACTTGGAGATTGTCATCTACTCGCGCTTATCCTCCTCAAGATCATCTCCGATAGCCTGCCTTTCCAACTTCATTGCCATGTCGCCACCGTTACCGGTCAATGCTATACCCTCCTCATCAGAGTCCTCACCCATCCCCTCCATGTATGCATATCTGCAAGTCCATTAGTGACCAAAACTCATTATTAGTTTTTTCTACTTAAAAAGTACAACAAGCATCTCATTGCACGTCGGCCAGCAAAATATACTTAATACACTGTCAAATCACGTACCCAGCTACTAGCTCAAAGCCATGACATCAAGGGGTGTTAAATAATAATTTATGCTGCAGCTAGCTATTTAAAGATACCTATGTTGTTTACTGGCGTCTAAGGGAATGCAAAATGAAACTACATATCGGGAATATTTCTCGAGGATGTACCATACCTACTGATCTGTTTTTGGAACAGGAAAGACAAAAACCCTAAGAGAGGAAGACAAGTACCGAAATGAATTAATCATAATTAAGTACTAGAACCATGTGTTGTTCAAATATAATTTACACAAGGAAGTTGCCATCACAGACCTGCTTGTATAAGCAAGATATTTTTCAGGTAAATATAAATGTCAACTATCAGTTACTGAAATGCACAAACTGCAAATAGCAGATATCAACGTGTACCTTGTTGGGTTACGTGAAGGAGCCCAGAGAACACATATGACAACCAAGAGAGCGTACGCAAGCATGTTCCAGAAAGCCGGGATGATCCATGCAATTTGCCAAAACTCACTAAGCGGATTGTTCGCATTGAAGTATAGCTGAGCCAAGAGAATTCAGAGGAGTTTCAATAATTCTTGTCTATTTTTTACTTTGCTTTTTTCTTCTCAGCTCTTTTGGATGTTCACGCATGAGCTGAGAAAAGGAAAAGTAGGGGTGGGGTGATAAAAGTATGCACAGATATGATGGAAACAGAAAATTACACAATATCAAACTTCACTAAGCTGCTGTTTGACACAAAGATTCATGAATCTATTGGCATGCCTCAGAACTCTGAAGAAGAAATCTCTAGTACCACAATTAGCACACAAGAAACCTCTCTGCACTCCCATGCCTCTAGACCTTTATTTTTTGTTTTATTTGGAACACATCTTGCAGGAAAGTCATTCCCGCAAGGAGAAATTGCCATCTTACCTTCGCATGGGATGAATAGGGTGTGACAGCTGAGAAAAGAGTTGATGTAGATAGTACAACTAGTTGTATCAATAATAGTAAACACTCAATTATAACGGGTGCCTATTGTTTCCATTTGCAGATGTATTAGCAGATGTAACTAAGCTCGGTTGTTTTTGGAAGATTTAGATTAAGTAGGACCAAAATGGAGATCATATTTCAATATAGGTAAGAATGAGAGTGATGGTGGAGTACTGGAGTTAGTAGAAAATCACGAAATTCCTTAAACCGATCGTTTTTAGTAATTTGCTTGACGGACAAATAACAAAATATACAATTTTAAGATGGTAGGTGGCAATGATTGAAAATAATTTGAGAAAAAGGTGACTTAAAATGTTCAATCTGTACAGTATAGAGATATGGATGCTTTGGCACATAAAAGTTATTTGATTCAACTAGGTAGAATGAGAAGAGATAGAGTAGACGTAGAATGAAGATTATATTGACGGAACCACAAAGAAGGATTTAGATTGTTTATATCATTAAGAAAATTTAGCCCTTAAAAGTGCAATAATGGATATATTGAATAATATATCCTGTGCCAACTAGGAAGTAATATTACCTCAAAGCCGATCCAAGCAATAGAAAGCAACACAGACACGGCAAGTGCATTAGTAAACTTTCGGTATAACTCCAATTTTGCCAAGTTTCTCCGCATCTACTCCCAAGAAACAGTAGAACAAATGGAAATAAATAGATGTTTTAAAAGTTGTTGCAGTTTAGATAAATAATATAGCTGGTATGAATAACTTAAAATTTCAAAAGAAAATCAACTTATTTATACAGAGCCTATTACAGCAAGGAAATTTCTTGTAACTGAACACCCTACAAATACAGCAGCAAGGCTCAATGAATTTGAATTCTAATAGAGCTTCACGCCATGTTGGCAGATACATACATTTCCTATTAATGTCTATCTGTTTATCCATCTATCATTATGCATCTATAATAAGTAATGATAGTTTCAAGTGAAAAGAATCATACCTGAAGTTTCTCCAAAGTTTTTGACAGTGATGAGAAAATCCATAGAATAAAACAAGCATCCAAAAAGGCAACAGGAAGCACCAAAAATAACTTTGCTTTCCCAGAAAAGTCATTAATGTTCCCCAAATGTTCTACTAGCTCAAGTGCCTCCGTCGCAACGAAATATATCAGCCCAAGCAGAACTACTTTGGCTGTTAAGCCACCGAGTGTTGGCCTCACAACACCAAAGCCCATGGAAACCACCAAAAGAAGAAGGCGAGATAAAGTTTTCTTGACAGAGACAAATGTCACCGCCCACAATGTGATACCCATTGGTCTGGCACCGGTTGAATTAAAATTAGAATATTCAAAGTACCAGACAGCCATTTCACACATTCCAAGAGCAATAACAAGGGTGATATGGTAGTGCAAATGAATGATATCCTTCCAAAACTGAACAAACCTTAGAAACCAGGCAAGACCAAGCACAAGGTAAGCCAAAGACATAAAACCATAAAATGTCATCAAAGGAGCCATCTTCCCAGGTAAATAACCATTGGGGTTCTTCCACACAGTCCTTCCTTTAATAAGAGTACCCTTGAGTTGGGGATCACAGATCATAAAGTATAGGTAGTACATCCCAGTGCTGTTTATCTCAACCGTTTCGAAATCCATTTTAGCTTCTTCATTGGTTCCTTGGAAAAAGGTCTTAATCCGTTTAGGCCACCCAAAGTTGTCCGGGTTATTTTGGATGATAACCTCACCTAGCTTGCAGGACCCTTGGTCCGCTAGTTGTTTGTTGCAGCAAATGGCATCGGACTTTAAAGAAGCCCCTCCAATCCTTTCTCTATCTTTAACCTCAAGTATGATTGCTTCCACTAATCCCGTGTTCTGCTGCATTTCCTGCTGGCTTTTCGCAGACTCTTTCGGCCTCAAAAAGGTGACCGAATCAAAACTGAAAATGTACTAATAATTATAGTAACATAAAAAACCCTTACTAAATTAACCAAGACAAATCAATTTGTTAATTAAATAGTGGTTAGGGTTTCAAACTGGAAGGAGCATAATCATACTAGTACATGAAATGATGACTAATTCTCAATGTGAATCAATGTCCAAAGCAACAAAAATAAAATTTCTTATTCAATTAAAGAAAATATTAAACGAATGAACAGTGAAGATAATTCAAAAGCACCTGACGATGGACTTTCCCTTGAAAGATGGTTTGGTTTCCGAAGAAGAATCAGTGGTGGGTTCATGGAGCTTAGAAGCATAGAGACCTTCACTTCCTCCATGGAAAAAGAAAGCATTTGCTTTGGGGCTAAAAGCTTCCATTCTATACTCGTGAATGGAAGCATCAACATTTGAGAAGCAAAGAAACAAACCAGCAAACACAAAAAAGGCAATCTTAATCCTTCTTCCCCTTTGAAATTGCCTCTGCCTCATTTTTTTGCAGCAGTGTTTCTCGATCTTCGTTTTTGTCTAGAGGTGTTGGGAATTTTGGCGTCGTGCTTCTGGAAATTAGTAAAGAAAGAAACAGTAACTGGCGCAACAGCAATACTAGTAATGAGTCGCAGGGGAAGACTGCGACTTGGCATCTTCTTTTTGTTACCTTATTATTCATCGGCCCAATATTCGGACTTTAATATGAAATTTCTCGGTTAGGTTCTGCATGAGCCCATTCAACATTACCATTGCTGGGTTTTTTCCCAATAGGCCACTCAAGTTTTTTATTTAGCCCATTAGGACACTGTTTTTTATTTTAAAGAATACAGTAAAAGCTACAATGATTCCAGAATTCTTCATCTTGAGGTGACGAGTTCGGTGAGATATATTAATTTAATAGGTCTGAATAAGTGAGCCCCACGTAGGTCATTTATTTATTAAAATTAAAGAGAGTTGTCACCTAGACATGACGAGTCCGTTTAAAAAAATTTAAAAATTGTAAAAAAAATAATAATATTAAAACTGAAAAAAAAAGAACTCGTCACCTTAAGGTGACAAGTTCAATTGAATTCAAAAAAAATATATGTTGGTCAATGGACAACAACGGTCACATGGCAACGGTCACCATGGAACCTCTATATTAAATAAATAAATAAATTAAAAAGTAAAGTAATAATTTGATTAAAAAATAGTGTTTACAAACTAATATGCACATAATATAATTTATTTATATTTTCGAAGTTCTCAACGATGCCGAGGAGTGGTCGAATGATAATGGCGCGGAGCTCATCCAATACACTAGGGTCATCAACCTTGATCGTCCTCATCCTCCTCCTCGATTTCATCTTGGTTTGATTGTTCAAAAAGAGGCATAGTTAACACACTCTGAGATCCATTTTCAAAATACGATGATGGGCTTATGGTATTTGATGCCATCATTGTCGTTACTGAATCAACTTGGCTACCTTGTTGATTATATATGATATGATCTCATTCACCATCACTCGCATGTTCTGCCGAAGATGCTTGAGTGTGTTTTATTGCATTCTACGAAGGTCCAACCCAAGTCGGTTGAGTCTTAGTTGAAGTATGATATGCAGTATATAAACCAAAACTAGCCTGAGATGCATAATAGTAATCTTCAGATGCAAATGTTGTAGAATAAGAAGAAGATAACGGTGATTTCTTTAATTTAGCAAATATGGTCTTTTGTTGTTCACATTCTACACTTTCTTTCGATGTCGTCAGATATGGTTTCCCATTTACTTTGTAATTTCAGAGATAGAGAGAATGATTGAAATATATGTCGATCGATGTAATATCATAACGCAGGGAGATCGATAGGCGATGTTGATTCTATTGCTCAATGCAAACAGTGTGTTTCCTCGGTCAATTTTCGGTATGTTTCCCACGCGTATCAATTATATGAAGCGCGTCTATGTCCCATATTTGCGTAGGAATAGGTTGATGAGACTCAAACTATTGCAACACCCTATCAGCGATGTGCATCTCAACAATCAGAAAATGTAATAATAGAGTCATTGCACACCATAAATCAGACCCATCATAAAATTTTGGTGACAATAACCGGTAGATCTCTTCATTGCAATACGGAAGCCAAGAAACCTATAAATATTAATTATAAAAGTTAGTATATATAAAGTTAAACAATTTCAAAAAAATAATAAAAGAACTAACATTTATCGCATGTCGACTAGCGATGTCAATCCTCATCCGTCTATCATTTTTAGTAGCACCCGGTGTCGACGCCATTTTTCGCCCGGGCAGGGAAAGATCGATACCGACTTGGGGGTTTTTTATTTGAAAAGAATTTCGAAATGTGAGGAGTCGCCACCAATCATTTAAGGTGCGATTGGGACACCATAAAAATAGGTGATTTTAATAAAACATTTTATTTTTATTAAAATACTAAGTTTTAGGGTCTGCGAAAAATCTAGAAATTAAATTCGAGAGTTAGTTACGCATGGGGAAAGATTAGCACCCCACAAGCGCCCAAAAATTGGTACCTAGTTGATTACCCTAGATTTAAAATCATAAATTTTGAGTTCGATCTTTATTTAATTTGAAAATCATTACAGATGCAAAGTTGAAAAGGGCATTTGTTTATTAAGGCCGATAGCATTCGCCCCTAGCATAAATGCGGGAGATCAGCTATTGTGCCTAATAACCTGACATTGTCTTAATTTTAAAAACTTGCGGGAGATATACCATTAATTCCCTAATAAGTGAACATTGCATTGGGTTTTAAAAGTGCAATCAAACAAATTTTATTCATCCTAATTAACTAAGGGTAATTTAAGGCTCTCTCTATCATGAAGTGTTGAATTATGAAAGTTAAAGAGCCTAAAGGCACAAACCTAGAAGTGTAGGTTCTAATATTAACTCTATTTGATTTTTAAACCAATTATTGAATTAAATAACCGAGATGGTCCCTCGAGCATTTACGCGAGGGCCGACTCAAATTAATACCTACATTAAGGGACTAAGTTTGAAATTAAGCATAAAATGAAGGTTCTAAAATATTAACCTATTTAATTTTAGTTATTTGTGCGATTTGAATAATTAATTCGGAACCTCGAGCAAAAGCGAGAACCAAATTAAAAATTCACCTAAATTTAAAAATTAATTACGAATCTAATAATTAAGGAGTTGAGGGACTAAATTAAAATTAATATTAAGGTAAAGGCTAGGAATAAGTAATTATAATATCATATACTCTCAATGTAAGATATATATAAACTAATAAAATGTGTTCGATAGATTCATAAATAAAAACATGTAATATATACATAATACAAGTAAATAATATATGATATATTGAATAAATATAAAATATAATTTGAATATAATAGTAACATATATACCTAATCACCACATTTAATGATATGTATTATAAAAATAAAAGAAAATCTTAAATATATATATATATATTCACGTGAATATGAGGGAATAACTTTTAATCCTATGCAATTAATATAAACATACATGTACAGTATAAACATATATTTAACATGCAATTAATGTTTACCTATTACCATGAAGTAAATGCCAACGTAAATATGGAGAATAATTTTTAATGGGTAAATATTAAAGGAAACGATTATAAATGCTAACATGATTCTAAAATGGATGGAAAGTAAGCTTATTTGGTAATTACATGTAAATAAAGGAAACTAAAATAAATGTAGAACTTAAATATACAAAATCTGAATATAGGAATAAAATAGTAAACTTGATTAAATTAATAAAAAATAAATGATCATAATTATATTAACTAAGTAAACAAAAATATAGATTAAAATTAAAAGGTAAGAAATTAAAGGCTAGAACAATAAATACAAAAAAAGGTAAAGTGCTGAAATTATGGACTAAAATATAAAAATACGTGAAAAATACAGAGACCTAAAGATAAGTATACATTTTATTTAAGCCTAAAATAATCTGTTTAACTAAAAAAGAAATATTACAAAATAAGTTCACACAAATTAAAATAAAATTAAAAGGTCACTACACATGACCAAAGTGTAGAAACACGTATAACTTAAAGGGACTAAAAAAAATTTATCAAAAAATATATAACATGCAAATAAAAGGAAAAATAATAGTTTTGATCCTTACAGGTGATCATAATGCAAAAACATACTAAAAGAGGGGGATCTCAACATGATTTCCCTTAAACTTCTTTTATAAATACCAACTCCCTTTTTTTCATTTTAAACCCAAAACAGAAAAAAAAAACCCCTATAAATGCTCTCCCCTCTCTCCTCGGCCGGTCCACTGTCGGCTACCCCGAACTAGCTCCAGACGCCGTCCGGCCGCCACACACGGTTGACAGAAAACCCAAAACATCCCAAAACGTCCAAAAAAAAATGTAGATCCACCAGCCTAGACTACCTAAAAAATCGACTCAAACTCTTTGACTTCCCCGACTCCTGTGACCTCCGACGGAGCCCCCTCTCGACACAAGGTAACTCGATCTAATCTTCTTTTATTTTAGTGCATTTTTTACTGTAAAAAAATGGACCGACATGTCATTGACGTTTTCTCCAGCGTCTAGCCCAAAGACTAAAAAATCCCTTCATAGATTTCAATTATACAAGGCCTGCCTGCTAGTCCCTTATGTGTGTCTTGGCTTGCCCTTGGGATTCAAAAGAATAAGGAACTCCTATGGAGTCTTAGTTTTTAATTGAAATAGAAATGGTCACAAATCAATTCAATCATCATGGCAAAGTTTCCACATGCATAACAAGGACAAGAGTGGACAAATAAGCACAAGCACAAAAACTAATCAGGTCCAACTTGAGTTGCATATGAATTCGGGTTGAACCGGGTCCTTGCAGATGCTGAGGGCCATAAAATCCTCTACTCCAAAACCAAGTGCTTTGTATCGATACTCATGCTGTCATTTCCGTTATCCATGACTAGAAAGTATAAAATAATATATGTTCAAAGAACATTCACAATCATTTAATAATAAATGCTAGCATTCACGATGCTCAAACCCGATATCTCAAAGAATAATAATAGTTCTTTTATCACCGATGTCGTTTTACTTGTGTACAAGAGAAGAACACATCATTCGAAGTCGAGGCCAAAAACATTTTTTTCCACTTAACGTATTGTATTATATGATACATTCTTAAAATGTTACATGATTTTTCTATAACTAAAAAAATAGATTGATATAATATGTGTAACAATTGACTTAAAAATCAATTAAAATAATATAATATTTTAAATATTAAAATGATAAAAAAATGAAAATATCATCTTAACCTAAATAATAATATAATATGTGAGATATTTGGGTATCCCATTGGTGACTAAAAAGCTGGCAGAAAAGGATTGTCGCTCTCTCATTGAGAAGATAAAGGACAAGTTGAATTTGTGGGTTAACAGGCACCTAAGCTTTGCTGGTAGATTGCAGTTGATCCGCGCTGTTTTATTCAACATTGCAAATTATTGGTGTAGGCAGGTTATGCTTCCTCAAGGGGTGATAAAGAAAATCGAGCAACTTTGTTCTCGTTTCTTCTGGAAAGGAGCTGATGTGTCTGCAAAGGGAGCCCGAGTCAGCTGGAGGCAGATTTGTTTATTAAAATCTGAAGGTGGCCTGGGTGTTTTTGATCTAGGTGGTTGGAACAAGGCTTGCTTTGTGAAGTTGATAAGAAATTTGCTGGCTGATGATGGATCCTTATGAGTGGCTTGGACTCATTCCTACGTGATTAAGGGGGCTGACTTCTGGCGATAGAAGAGCTGTCTAATTTTGTTGTGTAATCTGAGGTGGCCATGTGAATGTTTTGAACCAAAATGGACAATGTGATAATGATAGGAAAGTCTATTAATTGAATTCTAATCAAGTTTGTTTGTTTGATATATATATATATATATATATATATATATATATATGTAAAGTGGAACGGACGCGGAACCAACTCTGTCCAAACATGGCTATGCTCTTTTTTAGCATTTAAATAAATCTAAGCATGTGTATATTTTATCAAAAAAAAAAAAAGTGTATATATGTACCCACCTTCGAGATTGTGGTTCATAATTATATAGGTACGAATCAAAAGATCAAAGTTGTGATTCTTTGGGTTCTTAGGTTTGAATACTGAATGTTAAGGTACATGTATTCGATCTTAAATGATTGAGAATTATTTTTGAACATATGATATCTTGTATTTATCCTAAATTAATAGAAAGAGATTTATATAATTTATCTATTTTAATCATAAATTCTAAAATCTAAAACTTCAAACCTTAAAACATAAATTCTTAATCATGTGTAGACTCTAAATCATATCCTTAAATACTAAAATAAATAAAATTATGTAAATTCTAATTTAAACTTTATATAAAAGGGTTTTTTAATATAAATGATAATTTGACTCAATTTTCTTTTGAAAAACTAATATTTCACATGTCTCCTAATTTAGTAATAACTTTTTTCTGTTAAACTTTATTTATTAATTTCTAAAAAATAGAATTGTAACTTTCATTGCAATAAATTATTATCTTTATGTAATATCAAGTTTGCCACTATACTTTGTTTGGTGATGCATTGCACTTCTGATACTAAGATAAACTTGACACTATATTTTAATTCAATTTTAAATGTCGTCCCTTCACTTTTTTATTATTGAATTATATCATTAAAATTTGATTTTTGATCAAATTGTCCAAAGTCAATAATTAATGATAAATTTTAATCATAGGAAAAAACCAAAATTGATGGCAAAGTTCAATAAAAATCATACTAGTTACAAATTTCAATTGTAACCACAAATTAGATCATAATATCAAGCTTAGTGAAAAACGTCAATACTCAAATTGAGTTTAATGATAACAAATTTACCTTTTAGCCCTAGAATATCAAAATGCTAAAAATGTGATTTGTTATATACAACCTTTGCATAAAACAACACTTTCCATCTCAATTGTAACCTTCGCATACAAGCAAGCATAGATAAGGCATTCCAAGAATTACAATTATATATTAACAACCAACACTTTCCATCTCAATGCAAACAAAGCTCTCAACTCACAACAACACAAACAAAAGGCTATGTTCATTGCAGATGCTCCGAAACCGGTAACCTCACCGATGTCAATTCCGATAACTCCCCATCGAATCCAAAATGGCAGTAATCTTCTTCTGCAACTCTGGCTTGTTTGCTCCAACAAGCTTGTCAATTTGCTGCCCATCTTTCAGAAAGAAAAATGTAGGAGTGGCTTTAACATCCCATGAAGTGCTGAAATCCTGTAATCACAAATCAAATTTTCCCACTTCACAACTAACACATGAATAATAAGAATAATACTTCTCCCCAGAGGTCACAGGTTCAAGCAGCAGCTACGTTTGCAGTGTGCGTGCGTTATCAATAGGCTAGGAAAACATCTAAAGAGATACTACCTTGTTATCATCTCAGACTATTCAAATAATAATAATAATAATAATAAGAATACCAGTCGTGTGCCTGCCCATTTGGGGTCCTATATATTTGTTACACCTAGCCAAATTTGTTTTTATGCAAGGGCACTAAGATCTTGCTTCAGAAAATTCCACTAACAGTACCAAAGTGTAAATTCTGACTTGTGAGGATATGTTCCATTATCCGTATCATATTACTCATGCATCATCACTAGCTGCACGGATTAAAGAAATAAAATGGCAGGTGGCAGGTAGACATTTCGATACTTACGGTTAGTTCATCAACATCTATCAACAAGAACATCAGAGAAGAGTGCTTCTCTGAGAGTTCACAATAAAATGGTGCAAGCATTCTACAAGGGCCACACCATGTTGCGCTGAAGTTTGCAATAACCTGATAAATCATTAGGCTTTAGACATTAGATAAATCAAGGCCTTCATAAAGATGAAAGGCATAAAAGTGAACTAAGAGCAAGTATACTTTCCAGACAACGGTAAGGAGAGAGGAATCCAAAATATTAAAAAAGTCCCAATGATATTTTCATGCATAGAAGCTACCTCATTAATGTAATACAAAAAGTATTTGAAAAATTCACATTCCAGACAAATTACAGAGTAACCAAAATTTCACAGGGCCTCATCTATAACTTAAAACTATAGACAGGAAGAAGAAAACGAAATCACAGAAAACTCTCATTATTCTATGAAACCATGTTCCTGGTTATTATGTTTATCTCAGAGAAAAATATTTTACAGAGCTTTTCCTGACTAAGAATCGGTTATTGTTGATTAGTTCTTTAGAGGAGATTTTCATGGTAAACATTGTAGCGTCATGGATATAGATAGCTATCCACATGTCGAATTTTCATGTGTGATATCAGATTAAAACATATAAGTTTTTACTCCGAAAGGGTATAGAAATTAACATGTAACTAAAAAGAGATATAACATGGCATTAAACAAAGAGAGGTTTGAGAAATGAAGGGAAAATCCTCTAGCATAGTTACCCCTGTTCTGTTACCTTGCCCGAGTAGAAAGTATTAAGAAACTTACAATCTTGCCATCTCTCTTTGCTTCAGACAACTTCTGATCCCAATCCTCTTTGGAGGTAACACGGTGCACATTTCCACCGACAAACTCAACAACTTCATCCGAATCGGCTCCATCGGACTTATCCTACAAGTATCACAGGTATCGTACAACTTTAGCAAGGTAGTAACTAATAACCCATGCAGGATCACAATCGACATTGAGACAACAAAAATGTTGGTAAACACTATATTTGTTAGTTATAAGAACACATCATTAACAAAACCACGACCATCATTTAACTCATCATAGTGTTGTGAATGTCATTCTCAAACAGCACCCTGTTCCCCAAGGTAAGGCATTAGAATCTTGAGAAACACTCTCTAAGACATTGGAGATGTCACTAGTATACTGAAATGCTTGTTTTCTTTTCTATAAATAAAAAAGTTCTATTTTCCTATCAGTAATTCTAAAAATAAAAGTTAAAAGGAACAAAGAGAACTAGAAAATCAGTTCACCAGACAAACTACAAAATACATATACTAAACGCATGTATAAAATACTTTTTTATAAACTGAAATAAAATAGTTTTGGTCTATTATTAGCATGAACAGATTGCAACAAACACAAGAAAAGGAACAAAATCCCATGGCTTCATAAGAACATAAACAAATTCAGTTTCAGTTTCCAAGAATTGGTAGGAGCAATATATTCTTCTTCTTAGAGCTCTTGAAAATTTAGTTTTCTTATTTAAAGCTGTCGAATAATCATCATCATGACGCTGTGCCTTTCCATCGAAAAATTCTACATGTCCGATAATGAAAGTAAAGTATCAGCAAATTTTGATCTTAAAATGTTTCAGAATTTTATAGTATATTTAATTAAAGATCCATTACATTTTGGCCAACAAAATGTAAATAACATGTGCTAAACGCACTTACCCTAGAGAAGCACTGTCCCATATTTTAAAAAATTGCGGAAATGCGATCTGCGGCAATCGATAAGAACCCTGGAAAGACATCAAAGTCAAGAAATCGGAGACTAAGTCCATGACAAATAAACAATTTGATAATCAATTTATAGACAAAAATCAATCAATCTTAAAACAAGTTTAGATAAAATCCGTTCTACTTCTACTTCCACACCCACAATAAACTAAAAAGGCATGTATTTACATTTCTGAACAAATTACAGTCCATTCTAATTTCCAAACCCAGAAATTACGAGTACACAGAACCATATCATGCTGTTTGCTTTCTCAGATCTTTTCCATAAATCAAAAGAAAATTCTCCAAAAAATGAAATTTCCATTGGATTGAACAAATAGTCAAAATGCAACAGAAATTCCAACATAACTTTCGACTTTTCACTTGAATTATCAGAATTTTAATCTTTTAGTTCTTTTTTTCTTTTAACATAAACCAATAAAGGAAAAGAGCATTAAAAGAGTAATCTGAAAGTACTCCATAAAGGGAAACAGATAGAGAAAGCCAGATGGAACGCAAGCTAAGAAAATTGATTATACATATATAAAAAAGAATGCATCGATTAGCAACTCAGAACAAAGCGACGGCAAATTCACCTGTAAAAATTAAGGGTGGATTTTCCGAACAGATTATGACCAATAACAACTAATGAAAAATTGCCAGTTTTAAGGGATCATATTCAAGGCAGAAATTAAAGAAAGAAGCACCAAACACACAAATTAGGGTATAAAAAGCTAATGAAATTTCTGAGAAATCAATAAAGGAAAGAAAGTTGAAAGAAAAACCCAAAGTAGCGAACAGAAATGGGGCAAGCTGAAGAGTGGAAGGACTGACCTACGGCTGTTGCACTCAGATACTTGCCCCTTTTTCCTATCTGAAATTACTTATATGCCCAAAACCAATGCTTTTCACTGTTGCCAATAGCTGGATTTGGATTCTTTCCTTGCTGCACTACAATACGAGATAATTTCATCAAATATGCCGTCTTTTATTACTTAATTATTATCTTAATTCACTTGCAAATAATTGATTGGGATTAGATATATGAATCCTTTCACTTTGTTTTATTACTTAATTATTATCTTAATTTCACTTTGCAAATAATTAGGAATTTGAAACTTCAGACAATTTTGATTTTGTAATCTCTTTTAAAAATTCTAAAGCACTAAACTATTTTTGAAATATTAAACCATAAAATATCAAATTGACTCTGAAATGAGAAACAACCTAATTATTTAATATTTGATATTAATTTAAGAACAAAAAAATCGATAGAAATTTACTATTTTTGTATTTTTTATATTTATATTAACTTTTACATTCGCTAAATTCTAAATATGCGTGAATTTTATTTATCGTCAATTTGTTCTTTATGTAAATTGTAATGATAACAAAATTTATCTTTGGTTTTTATTGATTTTGTTTGGTTGTTTGTATAATTATTTTGTTTGAATGAGAATTTATTATTTGAGAATTAATATAGCCGCAAAATTAAGTATAATAAAATTGTTGCTATGTTTCAAAATGGTTTCCACCAAAATTGATTTCCTATATGAAAAGGTTACATAATTAGGGAAAATTGCTTTTTGGAGGTAAACTTGTAATTTTGAAACTCAAAAGTATTTTATTAATTTTTTTTACTTCAATTTAAGTAAAATATAATTATTTTTAAAACAATAAATTAAAATTTAGGTTAAATTATTTGACATGATACGTCAGCTTATTATCGGTTATAGAATTTTTTTCTTAGACGAGACTAATAAAATAATTTAAAACAATTATAAAATGGTGATTTGAATACATATTTTGATTAAAAAATGATTTAAATATTTAAGGTCAAAAATATAATTTAGGAGCTGAACTCTCATTTAAGCCTTTAATTTATTTGAATTCAAATTCAAATATTTGTTTTTTTTAAAAGGGTACTTTGTATTAAACAAATCAAAGTACATCACCTTAAAGATCTCGTTAAAAAACCTCCCTAAACTTAGATAGAAAAAAAAAAAATGGAAAGAAAGGCAACAAAAGTCACCAGTGTCATCGAATCAAAATACCGAAAATTACACCACATAGCAAGCTACATAAAAGTAGCTGCTGACTACCCCTGAACGAAAAACAACAAAAACTACACATCCAATACCAAGAACAAAACCATGTTGCAACCCCCTAACAGAAGACCAATGAGCAATAGCTAGAAAGAGGTAGTAGACAAAAACGAGTATATATTTCAAAGAGAAGAAGAAGCTGTAGCCAACCACACAGCACCACTATGCGTATCAGTTGATTGATCGCAAACGAGAATGATGCGCCTTGGATGAAACAGAAGAATCTTGATAAACGGCAAATAAAAGTAACTACAGATGGGATAACTCTCGTCTCAGCAATCTCTGCAGAAAACACATCAGTAATCAACCTCTGGTACATTCCTAAGCCCGCTTCTGAAAGGAGACAACACCACACGAGATCAACTAAGAGACCAGCGAAAATGGGCAGCTTAATCTCTGCAGCAATGACGAAACAGTGTTGAAATCTACAATGGCGAGACCAGAACTAGAATGCCATGATAAGGACTGCAAGACTGGGCAGCGATCAACAAAAATCCCGAACCAGAATCACAGAAACAACATTCCCGAATCAGAATTGCAGACTGAACTGGCTAAAGCTTACACCAATAAAAACGCAGCAGCAGAATTCTCCATTAACGCACACCTCGAACGATAGCTTCCGGAATTCGAATAAAATCACACTACTGGTACCAAACTCGGCCACAAATAGTTCGCCCATATTCCTATATGTAACATAGCTTTATAAAAAATCTGATCAACCAAAAAAGCAGCATTGTTAAATCTGGAGTTGTTTCTACAAATCCAAATTACCCAAATCAAACCAAAAAAATCAATACACCAAAGCGACCTTACTCTCCTCCTAACACTTTGTGAAAACCAAACCTCTACAATTGATTAACATTTTTAGGAATCACAAAACTTACATTACAAGCACCATCTTTGCCAAACTTCCCATACGATAATGCAACATCCCTTTTTACCAGCTCAACCATAACCGGCAGCCTAAGATGTACTGCTTTCCCCACAAAAGCAGATACTTTAGGAGGGACATATTTAAACCAAACGAGCCTCCACATAAGGTCTACCGATTGACCTTCACAAGACACTTTAAAACAAAAAGCTTTTGGATTGTAAATACTAAATCGTGCACGAATTAAACGATTGAAGGGTATTTAAGCCTTCATTATTAAATGATAGAAAATCTCTAGAAATATATCATCACTTGTAATCGTCTTAAGCTAATAAAAAGATATTAAATCGTTTTGAATTTAAATTTTACTTATCTGACCTATATCTAGAATTTCTAATGTTACACTTAAAATATGTACTCAAATATTGGTAAAAAAAAATGTACTCAAATATTAAAAATCATGGTATATACTTAATATTATAGTATTTATATTAATTAAGAATTTGAAGGGGGAAAAAAGTAAAACAAAGTGAAGTAATTGAAGAATGGCTGAATAGATATTGGTAAATACACTTCTTAGGTATGCTCTAATCCTAAAATAATCACACGGATAATTGATCCTCACAACTCACAATAAATTAAGCACCTTGAATCATCCACAAAATTAAATAGCTTCGCATTAAACGTCTGGGGTTGGAGTATTTGAGCTCTGATCTAGTGAGTGCTGGTCAAATGGCCTGATTTCTTCAATCATCTTGGTCACTTCCTCCATTCTAGGCCTCCTGTCCGGCACCACTGCCACACATGCCATTGCAATCTGAAGCATCTGCACCAGCTCTTCTTCGACGTTTTGATATTTCATCAGCTCTACGTCGAACACTTCGGCGGTCCATTCCTCTCTCACGACTGACTGAACCCACCTCGGAAGGTCGACCACGTCCTCATGTGCCGATGATTGGACTATTGCTGCTTTGCCTGTTAGCATCTCTAGGAGAAGCACGCCGAAACTGTAGACGTCGGATTTCTGGGTGAATTTTCGGGTTTCGATCGCCTCAGGAGCTCGATATCCTACGGGTCTGGACAGGATGGTTGGGGAGCTCATTAGAGAAGTTAATCCAAAATCAGAGATGCAGCCATGTAAATCATGGGAGAGGAGGACATTGGAGGACTTGATGTTGCCATGGACGAATCTTCCACCCCCGGATGAATGGAGATGGGCTATGCCTTTTGCTGCTCCCAAACATATTTTTACCCTTGAATCCCAGTCTGGCGTGCTACGTCCACTTTCCCTGCTTCCTATAATGAAAGTTCATGCAAAATAAGGATTGTGAAAATTGATAATCATTTAAAGTTGGTTAAAATTTTCTACTAGTCTTCATATTTTGTGTAAATTGTGAATTTAATCTACATGCTCGAAGTTTTTATTTTTAGTCATTATTCTTTTCAAATTTTAAAACTTTAGTTCGGATCTAAACAATATAACTAAACTACACGATCTAAATTAATCAAAATTTATGCATTGTCAAACTATCCAAAATTTATGCAATAGACAACTATATAGGATACGTGCATAATGGTAAAAAATGCCTTTTAACATTTGACTAAATATTGTTTTGATTCTATTATTTTTTGAGCAGTTTAGCTCCTAACATTTCATTTTAGGGCAAAAGAGTCTTAACATTTAACAAAATAGTCTCTACAAAGCCTTATTTTTTAGGAGCATTTTGGCACTCATCGATTCATTTTAGGGCAAAAAGACCTCTCCTTTGTTAGCATTGACCATTTGTTAACTAACAATTTTCATTCACATAAATATTTTTGTCCCAAAATGAAACACTGGGATCAAAATGCTAAAAAAGATCAAAATGACTATTTAACCACACATTATGCCATTTTCTTGTCATTATGCCTAGGATAAACATATCTAAAGTTTTAACATGATTTTAATGTAATGTATAGTTCAACAACATTAAAGAAAGAAAGAAAGAAAGAAAAAGAAGATGATGAGATAAATGTACCGTGCAACAATGAGGAAAAACTGCCAGCTGCTTTGTAGTCATAAACCAGCAGCTTCTCATCCTTGGAATAGTAATAAGCACGTAGAGGCACAAGATTCGGGTGCCGACCAACCCTTCCCACGATTTCCATTTGTTGTTCAAACTCCCTTTTCCCAATAACCACTTCCTTCAACCTCTTCACCACCATTGTTGTTCCTTCCTCCAAAACGGCCTTGTACGTCGTACCATAGCTCCCTTTCCCCAGCACTTCAGCCGAAGCTCTCAACAAATCCTCTAAATCGAAATTAAACGAGCAACCTTCAAAGAAAACCAGCTTGTTCTTCTCTGCCTCCTGCACCCCACTCCCGAAATCCTCTTTCGGTTTCTCACTCCTTAAACTCTTCCCTTTTGATGCAAGGCTAACTTGACAATTCTTTCTTTTTATGCAGAAAAGTATCACAAAGAGCAACATGAAGAAAACCAGTGCTGAACCTCCAACTGCTATGGCAATTATGGCACCTGTACTCAGTTTTTTGCCTGTATCCCCTGGTAATGTTGAAGGAGTTAAGTAAGTGGGGGAAGGGGAAGGGGAAGGATGGTTGATTGTGAGACACTGGTTCAGTGGAGCGCCACATATGGAGTTTCCTACAAAGGAAGAAGCAGGGAACTTGCTGAGGGAAGATGGGATAGTTCCATTTAAGTTGTTGAAGCTCAAATTCAAAAGCCTAAGTCTTGGAAGATTGAGATTGGGGATGTGTCCTATAAGGGAGTTGTTTTGGAGGTCTAAACCGGTAAGGTTTGTTAAGTTCTGAACTGTGGTTGGAATGGTGCCTGCAATGGAGTTGAAGGAGAGATCAAGGAAATTCAAATTGGGAGACAGAGATGAAGGGATGCGACCTGAAAAGTTGTTGTGCTGAAGGTTTACGTAACGGAGAGAGGGAAGGGAGAGTACATCGTACGGAAGATTACCGTTTAGGCGATTCGACCGGAGGCTGAGGATCATTAAAGCATCCAACTTTCCAAGTGTGTTGGATGGAATTGGACCGTGTAGTCCAACACCAGGAAGATGGAGACCTATCACACGGGAACGATCCTCGGTGCAATTGATGCCGATCCATGACGTGCATACTGGAATAGAAGGGCTCCAGTTAAGTTTCCGTCCATGAGGAACCGTGGCTGAAAATCTTAAGAGGGCCTGCTTATCTGAATCTAGATCAGCAATGGCGTCTGGAATGAAATGTAGAAACAGAAAGGCAAATGTAGCAAAATGGGAAGGCAGCTTCATCTCAGCAGTCCTCACTCCCCTGGCAAAGCAAGATGTAGAATTTAGAACATGTAATTTTGCTTGATGAAAAGAAAATGGTAATAGAGCATAAATGAAAGTTGTCTTGTTTACACATGTAAATACAATGCCTAACAAAATTTCCATTATGCAAATAAATTTCTATCAACAAATACAAAAGGAACTTGTGAGTATAACATTACCAAAATGGGTTCAAAAGCATAATCCTTTTTCCAGTAAAGTAAAAGCAATGAATTGTAAAGGCAAAATGCAAGCAATGCAAAAATCTTAAAACTATGCGATTTTCAAATTTAAAAATCATACATCTCCATCACTCAATGCTTAGTTCTATACAATTGAACGAATATATGTTCACAAAGAAAACAAAATATTGTGTAATGTATACAAGGACGGACACATGAATTAATGTTAGGGAGTGGACTTATAAAATTCTTAGAGAAAACGTACTGTTTGCTGCATAAACATGCAGAATTCATTAGAATAAAAAGACCCCTCTCCAGAACATTGAGGAATTGCAGATAAAACCCAGAAGCAAAAGCAAATGCAAATGCTCTAATGAGAAAGAGAGGTGGAAGAAAACAAACCTTTAGCAATGGGGGAAGCTGAGAGAAGAAGTGGAGGCTGAGAAGGTAAAATGGAGATTGTTAGATTCCCATTTAACGGCATTTCGTCACCAATACGCTCAACCTAAAAGGAGAAAAAGGAAGCAAAGTTGTTAAATGTTTTGTGATTGGATATTGGAGCTCCAGCCCAGGCTTGTACGTGAAGCTAACGTCGTTCATAATCGCAGATCTCGAAGATTCTACTTCCAAGTCCCGTTGCTGCCCTCTGCTTAGTCTTTGATTCCCCAACCAAAAGCAAAGCAAGATGCTTCCAAAATCTAAATTCCCCATCATCAAACTAAGGAGCCGTTGGGCCAAATCTATGGAATCTTATAAATGGAACTGGATCTGGAACTGGAAGAACAAAGTTTAATTATTATTATTACTATTATTATCAACAGAGGGAAGGATTAGCCTCCACTTATTTAATAGGGTAATAAGACAGAGGAATTCAAATGTTAAACTCTAAAGTTATCAGCTTAACATTTACGTTGTCCTTTTTTATATTTTAATTAACACATTCATTATTTAATTGTGACCTTCGACTTATATCATGTATGGAGAATATTGTTATGTGTAATGATGGGTTCTTGATTTCATTACATCCACAGTCCACACAAACAGCTGGAATTCCAGTATTAACATATAAAAAATACAAGTCACGTGTATATCGTAACATATTATTAAATCAACGTAATAAAATATATCATTAATTAAATTATCTTTATTAAGTGAATATTAAAAGAATAAATTATATGTTTAGTACTTATACTATTATTTTTATTTTATTTTAGTACTTAAACTTTATTTTTTTAAAATCATTAATAATAATGTGATGTAACAAACATGTCAATTTTTTTTTAATTTTCACATCACTTTTCGATATTTTTTAATTAATTTTATTCAACCAATTAAATGGTGTCACGTATCACCAATTACGAGGATAAAATAAAAGAAATTATTCTTGCTCTTAGCATAAATTGAACATAGACCTTTTACATGAAATTCAAGACACTTAACCATTAAATTAAGCTATTCATTTATATTAATTTTATCATATTTTGTGTTTAAATTATATAATAATACCCCCAAAAATCAATATTTTCTGATGATTATAAAATTCAAATATGTGACGTTTTAAATTAATGATCAAAAGTTTAACATTCAACTATAATGTTAATCTATTTTTATTATATCAAACTTAATACTTACTGGTATCATTATTAAATTAAAGAATAAATTTTCACTTTATTTGGAAATAAAAAATTAAATAATTAGTTTTATATATTTATAAAATTTATATTAAATTATTCTAAAAAGTTTATTTATAATATTATGAAAGTATTTTAAAATATTTATTTATTTTTTAAAATCATAATATTTATTTATTTGAAATAATATTATTTTTAAATTATCTATTTAATTTTAAAAAATATTATATGGAACCAAAATAATAGTTAGATAGTAAACATATAATTTACCCTAAATTTAAATTATTTAAAATTAAATAGATAATTTAAAAATAATATTTTTCAAATAAATAATTAATTGGATTTTCATAAATAAATAAATATTTTTATAATTCTAAAAATATATATATTTTTAGAATTATTTCATATATTTTTTTTTATAAAAATATGTGAATTATTTAATTATTTGTTTATTTCTAAATAAAGTGAAAAATTAACTTTTAATTTAATAATGATATAAGTAAGTATTAAGTTCAGCATAATAAAAATTCAGAGGTCTCTTACGGAAGCTACTCTCAACCTGGTGTTGGGGGTAGCCTACTATCTTACCTCCCCCTTACCCCATACATATGGGAAAAAGGGACATCCATCCATAATAAAAAATCACATTATAGTTTAGTGACTAAGCTTTTAGTGATTAATATAAAGTGTCCCAAATTTAAATCTTATAATCATAGAAAAATATTGATTTTGTGGTGATATTCTTATATAAGCTAAATTCAAAATATGGTGAAATTTACCCAGATGATTATTTTAGCTCAATGGTTGAATGATTTGTTTCTCATGTAAGATACTCAAGATCAATTCATACCATGAGCAAAAATTTCTATCTTTTTAACTCATAGGTGGTGATACATATCACCACCTAATTGGTTGAATAAAATTAATTAAAAATACTAACAAATAAAAGAAAGGTGACGTGGTAATTAAAAAAAATAAAAAATTGACATGTCATGCTACATAAACATTACCTTCAATGATTTAAAAAATTAAAATTAAAATACTTAAATTAAACAAAAATAATAATTTAGGTACAAAACTATAATTTATCCATTTTAATATTTACTTAATAAAGATGATTTAGGTAGTGGTACATATCGATACGTCGTTTTAGTGGTATGTTGTGGTATGCGACGTGTGCTGTAGAATTTTTCTATTAGCAATTCAACCTATATTACTCATATTTCTTAAATTATGTGTCCGAGTTTCTTACATCAACTAAAAATACTCCTCTTTTTTTTAGAATTCTCTCTTTCTCTTCCCTCTATATAGAATTAGTTTATATTTAGAATTTATCAACAACAACAAAAAGACTCATTGAATGACCCAATAGTAAAAATAGATATTGTTATCTTTAGAGGATCTAAATTTGAACAATTATATTTATAAAGTGTAGTGTGTATATTATTAATAGATTAAAAAAATTCTTAACATATATTAATCACCGTAAACCTCTTTTTTATGTTTCTTTTCTAATTTCAAATTTCAAGATTTTGGATCCATTCCTTGTTTGAGTATTTTGATTGAATCTGAAACTATATCAGTTGAAGCACATTGGGAACTATATGTGGGACGTCGCCATTGGAAAGAAGGGATAAAAAGCTCTTGAAAAATCTCTCTTCCTCCGATTGATCTCTTTTTAGTTTTCTAACGATACTTGTCTTTTATCTCTTCCTTCATTTCATCAGAGCTCAACTTGTCATTTCATCAGAGCTCAACTTGTCAAGGTTTTCACTTCAATTCCTTGTGTGTGTGTGATTTCAATTATTATTTTTCCATATGTTGCATTAGACGATTTTACCAAAATATCACCCTGATAAGTAATAATTACCTATCAGGCACCCTTTCTTCTAATTTTATCGATCTAGAACCCTTTTTGAGAAGGCACAGATCACCATCCGCGCCTTCGTAGGGTTTTGTCCGAACTGGCACCACATAAGGGAAGGCGCGGATTACGCTGAAACTCTAACATCATTTCAAAAAAATATGCTTTAAAAAAATAAAACTACAAGGACTACCATCATAATTTAATACATATTAATTTCATGAGTTTAAGAGCTTAATGGGGTTAGCTTATATAGACATATTGGAGTGTTTAGGTTATGTTTCTTGACAATGTGGGATAAAAGCTAAAATATGTATTTCTTGACAATGTGTTTAGGTTATGTTTCCATGAGTTGTCTTCTATCGTTTCCATTAAATTTTTATTTCAATTATATATATATAAATGTGTTGAGTTAATCGATCGATGGAGTTGGCCAAGAGGGGGGTGAATTGACAAATAAAAATTTCGGTGGAAGCTTTGCAGAAAATTGAAAAGATTTGCACAGCGATTTAGAGTGGTTCGACTTTCTCAACCAAAGTCTACGTCCACTACCTTAGCTATCCACACTAAGAATTTTCCACAAATTCACTAATTTGTCTTCTTTTGAGGACAAAGAGTAACCTTACAAATCCCTCAAGAATTATACCCCAAATTCTTGAAAACACTCTCTCCCAAAGAGAATAATACAAATTTTGCAAACTTACAAGAAAATCCTCACAAGACAAGATGTTTGCACAATTATAGAACAAAGAAAGAACACTCAAGAATAATACAATTGAGCACAATAAGTGTTCTTGAAAGAAAAAATGAATATTGAATGAAATAGGCTTGAAAATACTCAAACTTGAGGTTTGATGCTTTCTCTTTGATTCTCTATTGATTCTTGTTTATTGTTGTTTCTTGTTGTTGATCAATGGCTTCTAAGCTTGTTTAAATACACCTTCAAATGATTCTGAACGTTGGGGATGATTAGTGAAGTCAATAGAGTCGTTTTAGTGTGAAATCAATTAATAAACTAGCTTGGAGCGTGGGGGGAATCGGTACCCCCTCATGAGGAATCGGTTCCCTAAGTGTAAAATTCAAATATTCGACCGTTAAACAGGGGGAATCGGTTCCCTCCGAGCATTATGTTTTTCTCGGAGCCAAACCATTCAGGGGGAATCGGTTCCCTCTGAGCAATCTGTAATTTTTGGCTTTGAAATGGTTCGAAATATTTTGTAAAATTGTTTTTGAAATTATTTTAAGATTAAAACTTAATTTTACACTTGAGTAAGGATTAAAAATGACATTTGAAAGATTTGGAGTAATATTTTGATATTCAAATAATTATATCGAATATACTTTAGAAAATCTTTTGGAAAATCTTAAAATTCATTTAACTTAATTTGTTATATCGAAATATTAAAATGTTTTCAACAATCTCCCCCTTTTGATATAACAAAACATTTTAGTAATTTTAAGATTTTGAAATGAAGTTTTGAAATTACTCCCCCTTACTCTAACATTTCTCCCCTTTAAAACACTTTAACATTTCTCCCCCTTTTTGTTAAATCAAAAAGACTTTTAAAAAAATTTTAAATATAGCTTAAGCTGTTAAGATCACAATCAAGAGAAACGTTAGCCATTAGTTTCATAATCAATATTCATAAACAATGTGATATGGCGAAATTGATCATATATCTAACATGATGTAAATGATGCAATAATGAATAAATTTAACCAAACCAAATATATAGAAATATAAGTTCAAACATCCATAAAACATCAACCAAATTCAAACATCCAATAATCAAACTTAAAAATAATCCAAAGTCATTCAAAATGTTGAAATAATAATCTCTAAGTCCTATTTCAAAGTACTAAAGCATGACAAATAATCAAGCATCCGTAGGAGGATCGGGAGGAGGAAAATGAGCTCACATAGCGACCATCTCATGCGAGAGTGCATTAATGCATTCATTCATAGAAGCATTGTTCGCTCGCATCTCCCGGATAATCTCCAATTGTTGAGCTCCCATTGTGGATAAATGAGACTCTATGGAAGTGAAGCGAGTATCCATGGATGCATACCGGAAATCAAATGTCTCCATAAAGGATTGAAAGTATGGAGGCATTTGATTCTCTGGTCTTGCTTGTTCCTCTGGTGGAGCTTGTTCCTCGTGCTATTCTTGCTCATCGTCGGAGTCATCGGGTTCTGGAGGATGTTCATGAATACGAACCCAAAGACCAGTCTCTTCATTGAACTTCCATCCCGATTTGGTTAAAGGGAAGAGGTTGATTTGGTTTTTGAGGGGAAAGGAAGCATCAAGACCAACTCTAAGCCTAACATTTTTAAACAGATTACTAAGAATACAACCGTAAACTAAAGAAGAACATAATTTCTTATTGGGAACAAGATTTACGGTTTCGACAAGTTCAGAAAAGATAATCTGTGGAAGGTTGATTTTAAGATTATTTTGGACACAATGTAGCCAAAATAAATCCATGGCTCGGAGAGTAGAGTAACGGCATCCGGATGGTCGAAACCATCAAGAGATCATGAGATGAAGAAAACGGTCGTGAAGATCTAACACACTTGCATTATCCCTTCGTTTATACTGAGATCCTACCATTAGTTTTTCATAGTCTAACCCGTCATTATCTAATCCTAATGCTTTGGCTATGTATTCCGGGTCAAGATGAAAGAATCGTCCTAGAAGATAGGATCGAATTCCTGTGGTAAAGGTTTTATCCCGGTTTTGAATGCAAACAACATTAGAGTAGAATATACGAACGAGTTGATGGTAGACTATTGGTTCAAGCTCAAAAAGTTTGTCAAATTTCCACTCTTGAAGAGTAAGAAGATGTCGAAAATTGATGTCTAACATGGCTTGAAGAGATGGGATGCGTTCTTCCCGGATTTTGTAGGACTCAAAGTATTGACAAAACCTAAAGTAGAGATTTTGTCTACGACCGGGTTCATTGAAGCAAGAATTGCGAATGGTCATGTTTGGATCATCTGGATTAGGATTAGGAATTTGTTGGATAGGTAGAGGATTTGGAGGTTGGATAGAACGACTAGAGGAAGGTCTACAATGTTTGTGAGACATGATCTAAGGTAATCGGAATGAAAAGAATAACTTGCAATTTTAAAACACATGTATGCAGTATAATCAATCCCAAAACTCAATTGAGTCCTCAATATCTCAAGGTTCTCTAAACCAATTCTAATGGGCAAAGTTTTTGAAAACTATTGAAAAATAAAGTTTTGAAAATTAATAAACGTATAGTTTTCATACTAACAACATAATTAAATCAAAATACAATAGTTTGAAATTAATTAAATTTTTTTGTTTTTTATTTCAAAAATTCAAGAATTAATTGAAAAATTATGAGATTTTGATGAAATTAGTTGTAAAATCTAGTTTCTAAACACTAAACAATCAATGCACGATCACTATTTCAATCTAAAACTAATTAAAACTAGTTCTAAAATCAAAAATTGATAAAAAGAAGTTTTTAGAAAAATACCTTGAAGAATTTTGGATTAGAGTGAGATTGGATGAAGTTTGCACGATTTTGATGATTCCAACAGGTTTAGGAGTTGATATTTGAAGTAATTCCGATTAAAAACGGTGTTTTTGATGAAATAAGGAGATAAGGAGAGAGTAGAGAGGAGAACAGCGTGAGGAAGAGAGAAAGAGTTTGAGGCAAAATGAGGTATTGTAGGTGCGATATAACCAGAACCCTCAGGGGGTATTGTAACATCCTCAATACCGGGTTAGTGACCAAATTATAAAGTTTCAGAAATTGGTTATTAAAGTAGGATAATTGAATAGTTCAATGATTTATTGGAAATATGATGAAGGTTATTTAGTAATTATTGAATGAATTAAAGGGTAAAATGGTCAATTGACAAGTAAGATTTTTTATATTCCTTTTATAAGATAAGGAACCACGTGGGAAAGGAGAGAATTATCCAGAGTTTTCTTTCTTCTTCTTCCTCCTCCCGTATCTCCAAGCTTAAAGGTGAGTTTCTTTGTTTATGGATTAATTGTTGATTTTAAGGTTGAGTTTTGATTATTTGATGATAACTAAGCTTAAGGAAAGCTTAAGTTATCTTAAAATTAAAGTATGATGGAGTTAGGTGGGATTAAAGATTTGAGGTTCTTGGGTGAAATCTTGAAATAGAGTTCATAACTAGAGTTGTAAGTTAAATTTGACTTGTCAAGGGACTAATTAAGAAGTTAAAAGCCATAGAATTGGAATCAAAACATATTGCAAAGTTGGTTTAATTCTTGAGTTACATATGAGGAATAGAATTTTGAAGTTAAAGATGGTTTATATGGATATAAATTGGTTTAAGCATGTGTATATGAGTTGAGAACATGAAAGGGGATGAAAGATGAAACATTTTCCTTACAAAGTTTCAGATAAGAAAATATATGATTTAAATGTGTTTGGTTAATTTGAATATAGTTGGCATGTACTAATTGATTGAGTTGAATTTGCTATGATACCATTAAATGTAACACCTCAGACTCGTATTCGGGTCGGATACGGGTTGAGGGCATTACAGGTATCGATTCCCCTGTGGGGGGGGGGAATCGGTTCCCCTTCAAGGGGGTATTGATTCCCTCTGCACTAAAATTGCTAAAATTTGATTTTAAACACTCAAAATGTTAAATTAATTTTCCCTAGTGGTATTGGCAACTCATATTATAAAAAATTAACTATGTTCAATCAATTAAATCTATTATTTAAAAATTATTTGAACATATAATCAATTTTTCACAAAGAATCATAAACTCCCCCTAACTAATAGCAAAGAATGCAATCAAAATTAATTATAAGCATTTTTCATTTATTCTTGAAAGTGCTAAAATTATTTTAAACACTAAGTGAAGATTAAACCTAATTCTCTCCTAAGTGTCCAAAATCTTTCATTGTCTAAAGGCTTTGTAAAGATATCCACTAATTGATGCAAAGTATCAACAAATTCTAGAATTATATCTTCCTTAGCGACATGGTCTCTAATAAAGTGATGTCTTATTTCAATGTGCTTAGTTCTAGAGTGTTGGATGAGATTTTTTGTGAGACAAATAGCACTAGTACTGTCACACTTGATAGGAATGGTACCTACTTCAATTCCATAATAAAAAAGTTGTTGTTTCATCCATAAAACTTGTGCACAACAACTACCAATTGAAATGTATTCCGCTCCAGTGGTAGATAATGCAACACAATTTTGTTTCTTTGAAAACCAAGAAATCAGCATATTTCCAAGGAATTGGAAAGTACCAGAGGTGCTTTTCTTATCTAATTTGCATCCTCCATAATCCGCATCAAAAAAGGCATGCAAGCTAAAGCTAGAGTCTCTAGGATACCAAAGTCCTAAACTAGGAGTGTCCTTAAGGTATCTAAAGATTCTCTTAACAGCTAGTAAATGTGATTTCTTAGGACATGATTGAAATCTAGCACATAAGAAAACACTAAACAAAATGTCAGGTCTACTTGTAGTTAGATAAAGCAAAGAGCCAATCATTGACCTATATAATTTAACATCCACACATTTACCTCCTTCATCTATGTCAAGCTTTGTTGATGAGCTCATTGGAGTGTCATGAGGTTTACCATTTTCCAGTCCAAACTTCCTGAGCATATCTTTGACATATTTAGCTTGATTGATGAAGATGTCATCTTTTCTTTGCTTGATTTGGAGTCCCAAGAAAAATGAGAGCTCCCCCATCATGCTCATTTCGAATTCACTTTGCATTAGCTTAGAAAATTCTTGGCAAAGAACATCATTAGTAGAACCAAATATTATATCATCAACATAAATTTGAACTACTAATAAATCTTTACCATTATGCTTTAAAAACAATTTAGTGTCAACCTTTCCTTTTGAAAAACCTTTTTCAATTAAAAAGTTTGACAATCTTTCATACCAAGGTCTAGAAGCTTATTTTAAACCATAAAGAGCTTTTGTCAATTTAAGAACATGATTTGGAAATTTTAAATCTTCAAAACCTGGAGGTTGTTCCACATACACTTCTTCATTTATAAAACCATTTAAAAATGCACTTTTAACATCCATTTGATATAATTTAAATTCATGAAAACATGCAAATGCTAATAACATTCTAATTACTTCCATCCTAGCTACCTATGCCTTCTTCTTGAGTATAGCATTGAGCAACAAGTCTAGCCTTGTTTCTCACTATATTAACACTCTCATCAAGCTTATTCCTAAATACCCATCTAGTACCTACAATAGATTTATTACTAGGCCTTTCAACTAATGTTCATACTTTACTTCTCTCAAATTGATTTAACTCTTCTTGCATAGCCATAATCCAATGTTCATCATTTAATGTTTCTTTAATATTCTTAGGCTTTATGCATGAGATAAATGCAACATAATTATAAATATTTCTAAGAGAAGATCGAGTTGTTACCCATTTGGATGGATCACCTATTATTTCACCATCTTTGACATAGTTGTACTCTCTTGGGTAAGATACTTCCCTTTCTTCAATGGTTGGATTCTCGAGAGGATCATGAGTTTCCTCATCTTTCATTTCTTCCTTTGACGATGGTTCTCCAACGTCATGTCTAACGTCATTTGTATTTATAATACCTACATCATCATTCAAACAAAAATCCTTCCTCGGAAGGAGATTATCATCGAAAACAACATGTATAGACTCTTCTAAAACTAAAGTTCTTTTATTAAATACTCGATAAGCTTTTGAACTTAAGGAATAACCCAGAAAAATTCCTTCATCACTTTTAGCATCAAATTTGCCAAGATTGACTTTACCGTTGTTTAAAACAAAACATTTACATCCAAAAAGATGAAAATAGCTAATGTTAGGCTTTTTATTTTTAAAAAGTTCATATGGAGTTTTCTTCAAAATAGGCCTAATCATTACTCGATTAATAACATAACAAGTGATATTTGTGGCTTCCGCCCAAAAATATTTTGGCAAATGTTTTCACAAAGCATGGTTCTAGCCATTTCTTCTAAAGTTTGATTTTTCCTTTCAACAACTCCATTTTGTTGAGGGGTTCTAGGTGATGAAAAATTATGACTAATACCATTAGAATTACAAAATTCAGTAAATCCAAGATTTTTAAATTCAGTTTCATGATCACTCCTAACACTAGTTATAGAGTAACCTTTTTCGTTTTGGATTACTTTTGAAAATGTGAAGAATTTTTCTAATGCTCCATCTTTAGTACTTAAGAATAGAACCCAAGTATATCTAGAATAGTCTTCTACCAAGACAAATGCATATTATTTTCCACCCAAGCTAGTAGTTCTAGATGGCCCAAAAAGATCTAAATGGATCAATTGCAATACTCTACTAGTTGATACATCATTAATGGATTTAAAAGAAACTCGCTTTTGTTTTCCTTTAGCACAAGCATCACAGATTTTATCATTATCAAATTTTAGTTTAGGCAGCCCTCGAACCAAATCTCCTTGAATTAACCGTTGCAAAACACTCATACTAGCATGTTCTAGTCTCCTATGCCATAACCAACTATCATGCTCATCCTTAGCAACTAGGCATAAATTAGTCATATCTATAGAATCTAAATGCACCATGTAAATGTTTCCTATTCTATGACCAACAAGCATAATCCGATTAGATGCAATGTTATTAACTTTACAACCATTAGTTTCAAACATTACATTGAATCCTTTATCACATAATTGACTAATACTCAAAAGATTATGCTTTAATCCATTCACATATAAAACATTTTTAATTTGTATGGAAGAGGTATTACCTATTGTACCTATACCTTCGATGTGTCCTTTTGAATTATCACCAAAATTCATTTCTCCTCCATTTTTGGCGTTATGCTCTATGAACCGGCTTTTGTCTCCGATCATGTGTCTTGAGTATCCACTATCAAGGTACCATGAGTTTGAATTTGTTTCCCGTGCCTTGTAGCAATGCTCCTTTTCCTACAAACATAGATTAATTTCTAATTTTTGGTACCCAAATTCTTTTGGGTCCATATTCATTAGTTTCTAAAATCCTAGTCCCCTTAGGTATCCATTTGTGTAGGATATTCTTATCTTTAGTTGTAACGAGTCCTTTAGGAACCCATATACTTCTAATAATTTTTCCATTAGAGGTTCTTCGGGGACCTCTATGATTGTAGTTTTTAAAACTTTTTTCTAACAAAGTTGGATTTTGAATTTTCTCCATTTTCAAAACATTTTGTTCCAACTTTATCAAAAGAAGCTTTAAGATCATCAATTTTCTTTTTATGATCATCATTGACCTTTGAAAGTAAATTTTGCAAATCTAAATTTTTCTTTTCAAACTCTTCTAGTTTGATTTGCAAATCACTAATTTTACTTTCAAAATCATTGTTGGTCTTGGATATGAGCTTATTTTCATTTTTCAATTTTGAAACATCATTTTTATATTTTAAAAACAATTTCTCATAATCCAAAGTCAACCCATTATATTCCTCTAATAACTCATCATAAGATAAATCATCTAATTCAAATGAGTTAGAGGTTACCTTAGAATCTTCCCCGAATGCCATCAAGCACAAGTTTTCTACTTCTTGTTCCTCTTCATCGGAACCTTCTTCATCGCTCCATATAGCCACATGAGCCTTGTGCTTATTCTTTGATTGACCCTTTCTCTTCAATTGTGGGCAATAATATTTGACATGCCCCGACTTTTTGCATTCATAGCAAATGATAGAGTCTTTCTCTTTTCGTTCATTTTTTAGGCCTTCATTTCGTTTGAATTTTCTTCCTCGGTAAGGTCTCATCATTTTTCTGAATCGTTTGACAAACAATGCATTTTCCTCTTTATCATCATCTTCATCCAAATTACTCTTATCTTTTGTGGATTTGAGAGCAACTCCAATATTTTTATTCTTCTCCTTCTCCTTTGGTGTCTTGTCAATCTTATCGAGGTCCACCTTATCTTCAAGCATCATTTCATGAGTGAGGAGGGAACCAATTAGCTCTTCAAGAGTTAAGGACTTTAGGTTCTTAGCCTCGATGATTGCAGTCTTCTTGGATTGCCACGATTTTGGAAGTGAGTAAACTAACTTCCTCACAAGCTTTTCATTTGGAATGATCTCTCTATATGATTTGACACCATTGACAATCGTTGAGAATCTATCCGTCATAGCTTTGATATCTTCATTTGGTTTCATCATGAAATTTTCATAGCTATGTGTTAGAAGACTACTTTTAGATTCTTTTACCTCGTCGGTGCCTTAATGAGTGACTTGTAGTTTATCCCATATTTCTTTGGCGGCTGTATAAGATGAAACTCTTCCATATTCATATGGTCCAAGAGCACAAAATATGATATGGATGGCTTTGGAGTTGAGTTGGAACATTCTTGTCTCTCATTTACTCCACAATCTTGGATGAGTGAGAGGCTTGATATATCCGTCTTCTACAACATTCCATGCTCCCATGTCACTTGCTTGAATAAAATACATCATCCTATTCTTCCAATAGGCATAGTTAGCTCCATTGAAGAAATGAGGCTTGTTGACAGGCATCGAATCGAGACCGAAGTCGGAGTTTGAAGCGTTGACCATTGATGACTTGAAAATCGATGTAACTCTTCCCGAATCGACTCAAGAGACGATTAAACTTTCAAATGAGTGAGGCTCTAGTACCAATTGTTGAGTTAATCGATCGATGGAGTTGGCCAAGAGGGGGGTGAATTGGCAAATAAAAATTTCAGTGGAAGCTTTGCAGAAAATTGAAAAGATTTGCACAACGATTTAGAGTGGTTCGACTTTCTCAACCAAAGTCTACGTCCACTACCTTAGCTATCCACACTAAGGATTTTCCACAAATTCACTAATTTTTCTTTCTTCTGAGGACAAAGAGTAACCTTACAAATCCCTTAAGAATTATACCCCAAATTCTTGAGAACACTATCTCCCAAAGAGAATAATACAAATTTTGCAAACTTACAAGAAAATCCTCACAAAGCAAGATTTTTGCACAATTCTAGAACAAAGAAAGAACACTCAAGAATAATACAATTGAGCACAATAAGTGTTCTTGAAAGAAAAAATGAATATTGAACGAAATAGGCTTGAAAATGCTCAAACTTGAGGTTTGATGCTTTCTCTTTGATTCTCTCTTGATTCTTGTTGATTGTTGTTTCTTGTTGTTGATCAATGGCTTCTAAGCTTGTTTAAATACACCTTCAAATGATTATGAACGTTGGGGATGATTAGTGGAGTCAATAGAGCCATTTTAGTGTGAAATCAATTAATAAAACAGCTTGGAGCGTGGGGGGAATCAGTACCCCCTCATGGGGAATCGGTTCTCTAAGTGTAAAATTCAAATATTTCGACCGTTAAACAGCGGGGAATTGGTACCCCCTTGGGGGGAATCGGTTCCCTCCGAGCATTCTGTTTTTCTCAGAGCCAAACCATTCAGGGGGAATCGGTACCCCCTTGGGGGGGAATCGGTTCCCTCTGAGCAATCTGGAATTTTTGGCTTTGAAATGGTTCGAAATATTTTGTAAAATTGTTTTTGAAATTATTTTAAGATTAAAACTTAATTTTACACTTGAGTAAGGATTAAAAATGACATTTGAAAGATTTGTAGTAATATTTTGATATTCGAATAATTATATCGAATATACTTTAGAAAATCTTTTGGAAAATCTTAAAATTCATTTAACTTAATTTCTTAAATCGAAATATTAAAATGTTTTCAACAAAATGTAATAAGAAATTGATATATTATTATTTGTTTAATTTTTAAGTTCCCTTTACTTCAATCCAAAAAATAAACGGTCCAGATTAAATACCATTTAGGGTTTCCAAAACCCTAACCCTAAATATCATCCAGTCACCGCCAACAAGGGATCTGGACCATTCGATTGGCGCGTGTAGTGCACGCATCCGACCTTTTGGCTTCCCTGTCGTGTCACCGCCACTATCGCTTTTGCCAAAGTCATCTTAACTAGCCGCCTGCACCAAATCAGTCAACCATTAATAATCAAGTCAGAAAAAAAAAATAAAAAAGAAGAAGAAATCTAAGTAGAGATCTCGAGGAAATCTTATCCTCTGATCTCGGAAACACAATGCCATTACCACCAAATCTACACGCAAATAAAAAAAGGAGAGAATAAAGAGAAAAACATATTAGGAGCGAATAAAAAAACCAGAGAGAGAAAAAAGAAAGAAAACACAGAGAAAAACAAAGTTGATCTCACTTGAGATTGTTTTCTCAAAACAAACTTTGTCTTACTTGAGACAGTCTTCCTTAAGACACGAACATTTGATATTGTTTTTACCCAAAGCAAAATTCATCTTGCTTGAGATAACTCCCTCGGAACATAAATTTTAAAGTTGTTTTACTTGAAACAAAATTAATCTCACTTGATATTGTTTCTTTCAAAAACAGTTTCGTCTCGCTTGAGACAATTTTTCATAAAAATACAAATTTTAAAAATTGTTTCACTTGAAACAAAATTGATAAACCTTTGAGATTGTTTCTCTTGAAATAAATTTTGTCTCTCTTAAGACAATTTCTCTTGAAACATAAAAACTTTGAGATTATTTCTCTTGAAACAAATTTTGTCTCTCTTGAGAAAATTAATCTTTAAACATAAAACATTTGAGATTGTTTCCATTGAAATAAATTTTGTCTCTCTTGAGAAAATTTATCTTTAAATATAAAACATTTGAGATTGTTTCCATTGAAACAAGTTTTGTCTCTCTTGAGACAGTTTCTCTTGAAACAAAAATATTGAGATTGTTTCCCTTGAAACAAGTTTTGTCTCACTTGAGACAATTTCCCTTGAAACAAATTATGCCTAAATATGGCCAGTCGTCCTCATCACGTAGGAACCATGTCATCCACCGACCAGATCTCCTCATCACATAGGAGTCGCGTCATCCTTAGATAGCCAGACTTTCTCATCACGTAGGAACCGTGTTATCTACATTATACCTAAAGATGGTCAGCCGCCCTCATCACGTAGGAACCATGTAGGAGCCGCGTCATCCTTAGATAACCAAACTTCCTCATCGCATAGGAACCATGTTATCTCTATTATCCCTAAAGATGGCCAAGATGCCCTCATCACGTAAGAATAATGTCATCCACCGACCAGATCTCCACATCACGTAGGAGTCACATCATCCTTAGACGATCAAAACTCTTCATCACATATGAGCAGTGTCATCTTCATCAATAAAATCATCCCTAGATTGACCCGATTTCCTCAACAAGAAGGAACAACATCATCTACAACAAACAACCAAGTTTCAAAGAGAAAAGGAAGATCGGACAAAAACTTGCTGTCTTGTTATCTTTGCCCTATTCTTGTTAACACAAGGATGTGCAAAGAGGGGCGGCTGTAAGCACCCATTTTTGTCCCGATTTCAAATTAAAATTATTATTATTATTATTATTATTATTAATATAATTAATATAATATATTTTACATTTTTGCAGGCTCAATATATAACAACCCAGAGCCCACAAAGACAAAACCCAAATCAGATTACAAGCAAGCCCACTAGTTGCAAACAACTGTTCAGACCCGAATCCAACCCAACAAGAGAACCCGACTCGACTAGGGTTTCCTTCTCTGCCCTAGTGTCGCCTTCGTTCCAGTCGTTGGATTTAGACCCAAATCAATGGTCCAGATAAATGATCATTTAGGGTTTTTAAAACCCTAACCCTAAATATCATACAATCACCATTGATAAGGGATCTGGACCGTTCGATTGGCGATTGTAGTGCACGCACCCGACCCTTTGGCTTCCCAGTCGCGTCACCACCACTGTTGCTCCTGCCAGAGTCATCTCAGTCGGTCGCCTGCACCAAATCAGTCAACTATCAATAATCAAGTTAGAAAAAAATAATAAAAAATAAGAAGAAATCTAAGTAGAGATCTCGAGGCAATCTTATCCTCTAATCTCGGAAACACAAAGCCATTACCACAAAATATACATGCAACATATAAATGGGGAAAAGAAAGAGAAAAACAGATTAGGAGCAAGGAAAAAGCCAAAGAGAGAAGAAAGAAAGAAAACACAGAGAGATAAAGGAGGGAAAAAAAGAGAAAGCAAGGAAAGAAACAAACAAAACCGAAAGCCTTACCTTATATCTGGTGGTCGTGGCCTCGCCGACATTGGAAGAATTCATTAACGAAGGTAAAACTTTCCTTTTTCTTAGATCTAGGGTTTCGAGTGGGGGGTTTCGATTTTCTGGGTAGTAGAGGGTTGGTTTTCGAAGAAAAGATAGAGGGGAAAGTCAAGGGTTGGTCTCGGGTTGGTTTTCCTACGCCATCGCCGCCGATACAGCGACCGTGGCTTCTCTTTGTTTCTCCACGATAGAGAAAAAGGCAGAGAGGGAGAGAGGTTTGAGAGAATTTTGCTTTTTATTTTTTAAGAGAGAGGAAGAAATAAAGGAATGAGAGATTTGGTCGAGTTTAGGCCTATCATTTGGCCTTATATATATGGTCCCAAACGACATTGTTTGGAGAGGGGTCGGGGATGTAATTTCCGTGCATGGGTAAATCATGGTATGGGGTCCCTGGTTTAGTAATTTTTGTTTTTTAGTCACTGGTTGTAATTTATTTTATTTCATATTTTGTTCCCTACATTTGTAAAACTTGTATCTAGGTCACCTTGCTGTTATTGTGTATATTTTGTGGATGTTAGATATTATCCTCTGTATTTATAAAACTTACATTTTGATCGTTGTTTCTATATTTTGGGTAAAATACCGAATATGACCTATAAATTTCCCTTTCATTACTTTTAATCCTTTATTTACTATAAGAAAATGGTAATTTACACATTTGGCCCATAAGGTTTTCCTGATGTATTTTTAGTCACTGTTTAGATTTAAATTGGTTTATTTGCTTGTTTAGACCTTGATGTTTTGTTTAGGTTTTGTTTAGATCCTTTGCTAATTATATATTTATTATTTTGATCCTTGAGATATGCTTATTTTATTTTATTAGATTTTTGTTTTTTATGAGTTATTATTATGTCACATATATATATATATATATATATATATATTACTTAATAGTCACTTTATTATTATAATAAATTTTAATTAATTTATGATAATTTGTTAAACTTAGTTATGTTTTAATTCATTTGATATTCAAAGTTTCCCTAATATATACATACACTCGATTATTTTCAAGAACTACGATTTGTAGAATGGGTGTGGAAAGTATTGCTTGATTGAAGTACTGCGATCAGATACTACATTCGAACAAAATGTGAACTTGAAATAAATCGATTTTATTTTGCTAATTAATTCATTTTTTATTTTAAGTCGAACAATGCAATGCATGTTTCTATAAATAGCAATTTATTTTATGAAAATTGTCGATATTCAATTTATACTCGATTAGCGTTTTTTGAGGAAGGAATATCCTTTTTAGTTAAGAAATAGTAGAGATAGCATTCCCTTCGGAGGATGAACAAATCTCAATATTTCTTTTCGCATTAAAGTATTTTCCCTAATAAATATTTCGAAACAAATTAAGCAATGTTTGATAAATTGATCATATTCTAACTTTATATTCGATTTATGATTTCCACCATTTACGACAACGTGTAAGCGATTAGGTACCAATTTTTGGGTATTGTGGGGTTTATATCCTTCCCCACGCGTAACCGACTCCCGGACCCATTAAATCAGATTTTTGGTAAATGCATACCAATTTTTGTCGTTAAAAATGATTTTTCTTAAAATTATTTTAAAAGATATTTTTAGGTATTCGACCTACCTAGCCCAAAGGTCGTTGGTGACTCCTATTCAATTTAATTCAAATCAATTCAAAATCACCAATTTTTTAAAATAGAGTCATAATTGTTTTTAAAATGATATTTAATTGTTTTATCAAAATAATGGTTATGACAATGCCTGTACAATATCCAATCTAAATTAATCAATTAATAAATTAATGTTATCTATATACTAACAAAAATTGTTGTTGGCTGTTATAATATTAACTTGATAATTCACGTATTATGATTAGAAATAGAAGAGTTTAATTATTTTTAGAAAGTTTAAATACTTTTTCTATAAAAATTGAGACTTCATTTAATTTTTAAGTATAAAATTAAAATTTAAAATATTATTTAAAATTTAAGATAATAAAATTTGAAAATCTAAAATTCATTAATTATTCAAAAAATATGTTTAAAATGCTATTAAAAATTTTAGAAATACAATAAAATCTAAAAATATTATAACCTATGAAATGATAAATGATAAATTATTAAAATTTAAGATTTAAAATATTTGATTATATCTCATCAACTTAAGTTTTCTTAACCATTTTTGATCTTGTATTAAAATGATAATATATTTCAATTATCGTCGTATTCTATGATTACAATTAGACCATATATTGTTTTTTTTTTCATTTCGTCAAAAAATAACTTTAAATATAAACACTTATGATCCCTTCTATGTCTTGCAATAATGATTCCTATGACAATACAACATTTATAATGACAATGTTGTTTGTATATCAAATTATTTTATAGATTGAATTTCACTTTATTGTTTACAGCTCTATTACAGGTGTCCATGATAATTTTTTTTATATAAATGTATCACTATGCTATTAAATATTTTGATTTAAGTTATTTTTTTAAGAGGTGGAATAAAATAATTCGATAAAAGTACGATGATCCTATGTTTATAAAGTTATAATATACTTTATGTCCCATAATAGAACTAAGATATAATTTTAAAATTAGTTCCCCAATGTCTATTAAAATGATATTTTGGTCTATATTCTTGGTTTAGAGCATGTTGTCCCTGATGTTTCATTTTATGGCAAAAAGACTCTTTAACATTTTATAGAATAGTCACTTTAGTCTTTATTATTTATTTCTAGCATTTTGACCCTCAACATTTTATTTTGAAGTAAAAGACTTTTATTTTGGAATGTTAATTATTTTTTTACATAGAAAAACATTTTTGTCCCAAAATAAAACATTAGGACTAAAATGCTTAAAAGAAATAATATAGGCTTAATAACTGTTGAGAGTTAATTTTCAGATTATACCTGAAACTAATTCTACTTTTTTCGGAGACTACACGACTATTCAAAACTATTAACCTTTAACAGCACAAATGATTTCAACCCAAAGCTTTATCCATGAAAAATGTCTCCTAGATCTTCATGGTTCATAATTATCCACAAAGAGGAAAAAAGTACAAACAAAAAGAAGGTGAAGGCATGAAGCTGTCAGAATCAAAACGAAACCACATTGTTCCATTGGTCTTAGCAGTTCAACTATAAATTACTGAGCCCCTCAAAAAAGGTACTCTTTTTTCACCTATAAATGTGAGAACAACACAGTTGAAGAACTAACAAAAAGAAGAAAATCACTCCCCGGTTGTATTATTAAGAAGTTCTAGCCACAATCCACTTCTCTAGTGTTCACTGTACGAAGGCACAAACCGAAGCCCAGCTCAACCGACCCCTCGCCGAGTGTAAGATGCTATCGGACATCGACGATCAAGACAGTCATCGTTTCCAAATTCGAGGGCTCCATATTTATAGGTGCGACGATAGCATGCAAGAGAAGGATCCCGTTAGGGTTATAAGAGAATCACTTGCGAAAGCCCTAGTGCTGTATTATCCATTAGCTGGTAGGCTAAAGGAAGGGCCGAACCGGAAGGTTATAGTGGATTGTACCGGTGAAGGTGTGTTATTCGTCGAGGGTGATGCTGATGTTATTCTCGAGGAATTAGATGATTCACTTCATCCTCCATTTCCTTGTTTCAATGAGCTTCTTTATGAGACCCCTGGCTCCAGTGAGTTATTAAACTGTCCGGTGCTACAAATTCAGGTACCTCTTCACTTAATAATGCTTAATGACACTGAAAACTTCAATAATTCTTATTAAAATCCAGGTATCATTTATTAATACGTATTAACAGGTGACACGTTTAAAATGTGGTGATTTTTATCTTTGCAAACCGATTCAATCACACTATGAGTGACGCTGTTGGGCTGATTCAGTTCATGTTTGCCGTGGGCGAAATAGCACGAGCTGCAGTGGCTCCCTCGATCCCACCCGTTTGGGAAAGACACCTCTTGAATGGTGGAAACCCACCGGTCATAACATGCGATCACCACGAGTACGATCATGCGACGGCTGCTGTTGGCACAATCATGCCGACAAACAACTTGGTCCACCGCTCTTTCTTCTTCGGGCCAACTCAAATTTCGGCTCTTAAAAGATTCATCTCCGACGACCTCCATTGTTCGAGATTTGATATCGTAACCGCATGCATATGGCGCTGTCGGACGATGGCCTTGAGACTCGGCCACGAAGAAGACTTCCGGTTGATCTGCATTGTCAATGCAAGGTCCAAATTCAGCCCTCCTTTGCCATTAGGGTATTACGGGAATGCACTGGGGTACCCCGCGGCTAGAACAACAGCAGGGAAACTAAGCCAAAATCCATTAGAATATGCGGTAAAGCTAGTGAAGGAGACCAAGGTAAAGGTTACCGAAGAGTACATGAAATCGAAGGTGGATTTGATAGTGAGTAGACGACGGCCAAATGTTAATACGGTTCGATCTTTACTCGTGTCGGATTTGACTCGAGCCGGATTCAGGGAGGTTGATTTTGGGTGGGGTAAGGCAGAGTTCCGTGGACCGGCGAATGGTGAAGCGATTAGAAGCTTTTATATACCTTGGAAGAATAAGGAAGGGATTGCAGTCCCAGTTTGCTTGCCTGCACCTGTTATGGACAGCTTTGTTAAGGAGATTAATCGAATGTTGACAGACGCCACTGCTGCTTAGACTGGTGATTCTAACTAGTTTGTGACGTAGGATTTGTAATAAAATTACTTAAAAGATTGAGCTTTAGATAAAAAAATAGTTTCATATTGCTGTTAAAGAAATTGGATTGTAATAAGTTTGGGTTGAGAAATGGTTGATGTTGAAGAGTTATATATATATATATGTGCGCGCGCAATGTAAGAAGATATTGTGAAAAATTGAAATACTATCAAGTAATGTATAAAGTAATTATAAAGTGCTAAGGATTGTGAGTTTTGCCATGAGTCTTGAAGAGGGAACTTTGAGTTTGTTGGATGAATTAAAAGCTGGTAGGTTAATGTACCAAGGAGCTCAACCCAAGCTCATGGTTGATTGCACAGGAATCGTTTCGTTAAATATTTTAAATTTTTATATAATTTAACTATTTTATTTATAATTTTTAGTAATAATCTGTTTAGGATGCCTAATATAAAATTATGCTTCTGTCTTAAGATTCTCTCGGTTTCAGGACATGTGCAATGAATGGCGAGCGTGGGGCGATTCCTACTCTACTCGGATTGTTTACCGGGCTCGTGGACCTTGAATTTAGGGGGGTTTGGATCAAAGAATGTGAGATTCTCATGGGAATAGAATCCACATTTTTATGTTTGATTGGTCGGGAATCTCATTCCCGGTGATGTTTTATTATCAATAGTAGATTTTTTGGGGTATATTACCGGGAATGTCATTATCTCCCTTTCCTTAGGTATTGTTAGATTACCGGTGTTTTGGACTAAAATGCCCTTAAATTTTTATTTTTTTCAAAAATATCATTCTTCTGTCATTGAATAATAAAAATTCTACTAATGTTAAATTATAAATTTATCCTTAAACTATTTTAGATTTACAAAAAAAAATCTATAATTAAAATTTTATATGAAGTTCAGGGTTAAAGTAAATTTTACCCTTTCATTAAAACTTTTTATATTTTCAATTTTGTAAAAAATATATATATAAATTTTATGAATTTAATATATAAATATTTTCCAACTTGTTAAAAAAACAAATATATAATAAGGACAATTTGGTCAAATATATTCTAATAATTTTTTTCCTTTAACCAAACACGGTAATCTTACATTTCTGCTAAACCAACCAAACACAAAATACAACATTCTCAGTAATCATATTCCCTGGTAATCTTACATTCCCACTGGTAATCTTATATTCCCACTAATAATCTTACATTCCGTGAATCAAATACACCCTTAAGGTGTTGCCGGTCCTCGGAAGAGAGTAGATCACCGTACCTTAGCCCCTGCCGCTATTGCTAATTTGCACGACCATTGTTGTATCGGCTAAGAAAGGGTGATTTTTAAGAAAGGGCTTTTTATTTTTTATTTAAAATGGCGAAGTGATGTCATGAAAGCGTTTACTTTGTGAAACATAAATAACATTTGAGATGTTCAAATATTTGTTGCAAGTTGCAACAATCGACTGAATGCAAATATCTTAATTTTTTAAAAATAATTTTGAATTAATTAATAGATAATAATAATAATATTTAAAATAAATTAAATTAATTATAAACTTTAATTTTTATAAAATCATTTATCACTAAACTATAAATCGATACGATTGTAGTATTAAATTTTTAATTTTATATTTAATTATATCGTTAGATTGTTAACTCATGCATAGTCGGATGCTATACTAGTACTCCAGTTTTGATATGATACTGACGTATAAACTAATAAATTAATTTTCACTTTATTCTATCATATATGTTTTAATAAAATTAAGATTCTTTCACCCAATTTTAGATCTTGCCGAAAACTACCACTTTCGACATTATTTTTTTTTAAAAGAGAACCTCGTTAAAAATCTCCTTCTCAATCGAAAATAAATTGGAATTTATATTTGGATATTGTTCTTTTTTTTAAAAAAAAATACATCTGGACATTGAAAGGAGAAAAAGGATTTCCATGATTTTGTTATCTATTAATAGGTGCATGTTATAACGAAGAAAACAGACCCAGAAAAAAAAAACACAAAATCACTTTTGGACATCCTTTGCACCTTCAAAACCAATGAATTTGTTCCATCATCCTACCAATGTGTTTGTTTAATTTTTTTCAAAATTTCTTTAAAATTCTCAAATTAAATAAAAGGATCTATTACTTTTGGAGATTTCTCAAATTGAATGTTTGTTCGAAAATTTAAATTATAAAATTATTATTTCGAGAAGATGATTCTAAGTCATGACCTCTAGTTTTTATAAGTTAATTATTTTTAAGATTTTATTAGATTCAGAATTAATTAATTTGGTCTCATAATTCTATTTTGACTCGATACTTGTAAGAGGTAAGAGAAACCATGGAAATTTTGAGGCATGACGTATGTGGATGTACGTATGAATGGCCAAGGGGATCAAATATAGTTTTAATTTAATCTGATTCTAATTTTATCTCGATCAAAATATTAGTTAATCAAATGTTTCTATAAAAAAAAAGAAATTAATTATAAAATAAGGCAAAGGCCTTGAGGAAGCTAAAAGAAACTCAAAATTACATAACACATTGAACAAAAACAAATTTCAAAAAGTAAAAAAAAAAATTGTTAGAACAACTTGTACGTAGTAATAAATAAAAAAGAGAAAATAACCTCAGTGATAAAAAATACCTTATAATATACGATTTTAACAAACTTTTTTTGGATTTGCCAAAATGACCAACTAAATCGAAATGCGATCGATAATTCACAACGCGATCTCCGGTATCGCAAATCAGTTTCCAGATTCGCAACGCGATTCTGACTATCGCATTGCGATTTTCCAAATTCGCGTTGCGATTTTTCGTATTTGCATTGTGATTTTCCTAATTCGCATTGCGATTTACGTATTTGCGTTGCGATTTTCATAATTCGCAATGCGAATACGTAAATCGCAACGCGATTAAGTAAATCGCAATGTGAATTAGGAAAATCGCAATGCGAATACATAAATCGCAATGCGAATACGTAAATCGCAATGCGAATCTGACTATCGCAATGCGATTTACATAGCGCCATTCGTATTAACGCGTATTTTTTTTTCAAATTCCAAACACGAATTTTTTCTTAATATATCGGAAACTGAACCGTCCACAGTAATCGCAACTCATAACCTCAAACCTAAAATCACAACACTCAGTCCCATCTCCATCTCTCACTCTCTACGGCGAAATCCGTCCCCCATCTCCGAAGATTTCCGTCCCCATCGCCGGCAAAATCCCTCACAACAATTCACGGTCAGAAATCCCTCACAATCATTCAGAAATGGAAAATCAACCTCCGAGGGTTAGTTTTTTTAATTATTTTTATTTTAAAAATTTTGCATTATTTTAGGTTTTTCATATTGAAATTGATGATAAGTTTACTGGTAATTTCAATAATAGATTAACCATTTCACTTAGATTTCTTATTAAATTCATTCGATTGCTGCCAATACTGCTAAACTGTTTAGTATTTAACCCTGTGAAGTTAGTATTTGTCTTTGTTTTGTCTTTTGGTTGAAGTAATGCAGAAGAAGAATAGTTTTGAGAATGAAAATCGCAACGCGGAAATGACTATCGCAACGAGAGAATCGCAACGCGAAACCAAAATCGTATTGCGATTTTCATTTCGCGTTGCGATTCTCTCGTTGCGATTTTCATTTCGCGTTGCGATAGTCATTTCGCGTTGCGATTATCTCGTTGCGATAGTCATTTCCACGTTGCGATTTTCATTATCTCATTGCGATTTTCGTTTCAACCAAAAGACAAAACAGTGTTACAAATTTTAGTTTCAAGAATAAACTACTATTTATGTTTATTGTTTTTGGTATATCTTCACAGTGTAGTTTTTGGTATATCTAACTTGGTATGTTTATTGTTTTTGTAGAAATTTTTTTCGGCTTCATTGACATTAAGGAATAAAGTTAGCCTAGCCACTACAATTGCTTTGAAGCTTTCACCTGCACAAAGAAATTTGTTTTGAGGAAACCTGCTTCGGGCCATGGCTGAGAGTACAGCATCCGGGTGGAGATGCTAATTTGACCCATTTGTGGCTTCAGACCATGACTAACGATCTACCCGACAGTATACAACGTGGTGAGGAAGAGATATGGTTTCATTTTCCACCGGCGTATACTTGTTTTGGGCGGAAGAAGTTCTGCTTAATCACTGGTCTACGATTCGGACACGATGATGTAGGCCGGTATACTCGTCATATCACCCGCCCATCATGGTTATCCAGGGTTTTTCCTGATGAGTCAATAGAGAAGCCGAACTTACACGTTGACGACCTGAAGAAATTGTTTAATAAGAAAGATGGTTTTACTCGGATGAATGACGTCGATGTTGTCCGAGTATGCCTTCTACTACTTTTGTATGCCGGCTTTTTAGGCAGAGGCCAGACAACCTATTCCTCAGGAGCTAATATTATTGGTAGAGGACCTAAATGCATGGAATCTGTTTCCGTGGGGTTCGTATATATGGAAAGCTACCTGGACTAAGTTGTCGTCTGCTTTTGATGACCGCAAAAGTTTGCGGGGCGATAGGTCGAAATATACTTTGTCAGGCTTTGTTTGGGCCTTTAAGGTAAGAATTTCTATATAATGTTTTCAAAATTATAATTAATTATTTAATAAGTACTAATGTTTGTTATTATATTATTTGTAGATTTGGATATTCGAGGCTTTCCCCAGCATGCAGACATATGCATTAAAAACCTCAAATGATATTCCTAGGGCTATTTCCTGGAAGAGGAAACGTTTGTTGGATTGGGAAGACTTAATACCATATGCGACAATAAATAATGTAAGTTAACACAAATACTATCATATATAAACAAGTTATTAATAGTAGACGTTTAACTTTGTTTGAGTTTTTATATTTTTAGGAGGCCAACACTCCATTAATGAGACTGACACCCACAGAGGCTGAGCTTGCCACTGATTGGTGGCAAGCTAGTCAGCATTTTCTTGATGGCACGAATGATGAGCAGCCTTCACTTCCTCCATTTCGAGAGCCATCACCTGATCGACCCGACTATACACCTCTACAACGAGAGCCATCACCTATCCCGTCACATCATCGAGCCTCTTCTCCACCTTCACCACATGATAGGCGACCGAAAAAGATGCCACGACTTCTATCTCCCTGTTCTCCACCTCCACCTCCACGGGATGAGTCAAGGGAGTTACGTGATGAGGTCAATGCCTTGCGTGAGGAGATCGGTACTCTACGCGATAACGATGGTGCATGGCGTGTGGAGGTGTCTACTTTACGTGGTGAGGTTGCCGCTCTACGTGAGATGGTAGTATCGTTGCAGAATAAGGTTCATACTCTACGCAACGAGGTAAGTTTAAGATTTTCCATATTTAACTTGATGATAAATTTACTCGTAATTTCACTTAGATTAACCATTTCACTTAGATTGCTTAGTAAATTTATTCGGTTGCTGCCAATACTGCTAAACTGTTTATTAACACTGTGAAGTTAGTATTTGTCTTTTGTTTTGTCTTTTGGTTGAAGTAAATTTATTCAGTTGCTGCCAATTCTGCTAAACTGTGTATTCTTTAACACTGTGAAGTTAATATTTGTCTTTTGGTTGAAAGTAAATTTGTTCGGTTGCTGCCAATTCTGCTAAACTGTGTATTCTTTAACACTGTGAAGTTAGTATTTGTCTTTGTTTTTTCTTTTGGTTGAAAGTAAATTTGTTCGTTTGCTGCCAATTCTGCTAAATTGTGTATTCTTTAATACTCTGAAGTTAGTATTTGTCTTTGTTTTGTCTTTTGGTTGATGTAATGCAATCCATTCAAGTTTCAATTTGCAAAAGAAGAAGAAATAGTTTATTCTTGAAACTAATTTAGTAACATTGTTTTGTCTTTTGTTTTGTCTTTTGGTTTCGCGTTGCGATTTTCATTTCGCGTTGCGATTCTCTCGTTGCGATTTTCATTTCACGTTGCGATAGTCATTTTTCACGTTGCGATTTTAAGTTCCAGAAACTATTATTCTTCTGCAAATTGAAACTTGAATGAATTGCATTACTTCAACCAATAGACAAAGACAAATACTAAGTTGACAGTGTTGCAAGTTTGAAACATATTTGCCTTTGTTATCTGATGCATTTTGTGAACTATTATAGAATAATGACTTGGGTGAATTCAATGCAAGTTTGAAACATATTTGTCTTTGTTCTCACTGTTTAAATATCATGTCTGTTAATTTACTGATATTTGTATTTAATTATTTAGCGGACCGATAAGGTGGATGCTTTACGTCGGGTTTTTCTTGCACGATAGAGTTCACGCATCAGACGGCGTGCACGTGCTATTAAGTCTCCGTACACCCCAATAGTGCGAAGACACCGCAAGAAGAAGCCCAACTCGCCTGTCATCCCTCAAGAGTCCACTCCTATCGTTAAAGAGGCCCCTATCATTCCTCGAGAGTCCCCTCCCACCGTTCAAGAGGCCACTGTCATCGTTGAAGAGGTCCATCCCACCATTCAAGCCCGATCACATGGCGTCATATGTAGGATTCTTGAGAAACCCTCTGACGTGCCGGACATGATGGATTCAAGTTGGCTCTCGTATGAGTTATCGGCCAGTACCATACCGATATCTGAAGTGGAGAGGAGACAACTACCAGACACAATTCTGGATAACACCCTTTGGGCTAAGACCGCAGTTGATTTTTATCTACATGAGCGAAGCCAGGGGTGTTTCACTGACATATGCCAGCTCAACGATGATATCTATTTGTTGCTTGATCGGTCTTGGTGGGGCGTATTATTAGGGGTCGAAGACAATGGCTATTTTGATGGAGGGGTAAGTCTTATATTTTTCTTATATTTCAATTTGATTATTTTTTTTAAATTTATGTAAGTTACTAATATATGTCTTTTTTTGTAAAACAACATATCGATGCGTGGGTGTCACGTCTTCTAATAATTAGGAAACTTAAGGAAAATAAAAGAAATACACGATATACAATTATGCCGACGTCTTTTAACGCCGTTCACTTGAAGAATCAACGAGATGAATCATTTGCGTTGGGCAATGGACAAGCTAAACTTTATCCTGCATGGTGGGAGGTCGATAAGGTTAGTATTTATTTTAGATTGAGTTTAAAGGTATTCATAAATAAGTGCACAAATGAATGAATTATTACTTATGATTGCAGGTGTTTATCCCTGTTTTAGAACGAAAACATCGGCTTCTCGTCGAGCTTCAGCTCCCATCCCTTAAGGAAATAGTATATGACAGCATGATAAATTACATATCATTGGTTGATTTAAGAGATATTATTAAGGGATGGAGCTCTCATTTGGCTAAATTCTTGGATGCGATAAATTATTGGACTCGTTCTGGAAACAAGAAGCCAAAGAAGCTCAATATTACAGTTAGCAGAGACGAGACCGCACCACAACAAATGAAAGGACCCAGAGGGGATTGTGGTCCTCTCGTATGCTTGGCGTTGGAGTGTTTGATCATAGGAAGTATAAAGTATCTACCTCCCACCGATAGAGATAGAGCTGCAGTAGGCTTGTGGTTTTGGCATTATATGGCTAGATCGATATATACGAGACGCTGCCTACCTGCATCTGCGTTATAAAAATGTCCATAAACAATTGGTAAGTTTATAGGCTTGTGGTTTGAAAATGTTTGGTTAAGTACCTAGAATTCAATATTTCCTGTTGTAGGTTTTAGATGTGTAGAAAGTGTTGTTTGAGCAAATGTTTGGTTCTGCAGGTTAATCTCAGAAGTGAGCTGCGTGAAAATGATGTATGGCTGCAAAAGTTGATTCAATAGTAGATGAGGAATAAATTGCTTATTTTTTGATTGTTTATTGATTTGTAAAAGATGATTTGTAAAAGTTGATTTGTTTAATTGATGTGAACATAATTCTTATTTGTGCTTGTTTAATTGATTGAAATGTAATGGTTGATTTTGTTGATTTCAATATGCATTATGTTAAAGGCAAAAATGACTATCGCAATGCGAAATGAAAATCGCAACGAGAGAATCGCAACACGAAATGAAAATTGCAACGACAAAATCGCAACGCGAAACTAAAATCGCAACGCTAAACTAAAATTGCAACGCGAAACTAAATTCGCGTTACGATTTTCATTTCGCTTTGCGATTCCCTCGTTGCGATTTTCATTTCGTATTGCGATTCTCTCGTTGCGATTTCATTTCGCATTGCGATTCTCTCGTTGCGATTTTCATTTCGCATTGCGATAGTCATTTTCGCGTTACGATAGACATTAAGATGATTGCAAACGTCATTTCCGTGTTGCGATAGTCAAATGATTGCCTAATAAGTGATAACAACTGAACAGATCATATCAATTTTCAAACTCAAGTTACTAATATATGCCTAACTGAAAATGTTAAAAGTTCACACATAAAATCTATATAATACAACGTTTGCATTTAAAAATCACCTAAGTTAACAGTCCCAAAAGGTGAAGCCAGTTGTGATTGGGATTTTAAAGATGATTGCGATTTTGATTGCCTTTTGCTTGACACCATATGAGCTTTGGATTTTGATGATGATCCATATTTTGGTAGAGGAAAAGATGATTTTGATGGCACTGGTAATCCACATGTCAACCTTGTATGACCACTTTCCTTGCACCGACTACATATCGATCTCTTCTTCTCTTCACCCTTAGACGGTATACGATAGTGACATTTTGGTCGGCCAGGTAGCCTTCTGTCCATGGCTGGTGGCAAAACTGTTTGTAAGTCATCTGGTATGTCACACTTAGAAGGATGTGGAATAGGGTAGACAATCTCGCCATAAGTCTGTCGATATACTTCTGTAGTGTAGCAATCCATAGCGTATGCGCTTGAATCATCTTGGTTTAGATGAAGAGAAACTTTTATAATATGGCCACACGGATAACCAGATGTTTGTCATTTCATACAACTACACGTCTTTTCATTTAGATCGACAAGCCCATTTAAGTTATTATCCAGTACTTCAAACAAAGTGTTTGAACATGGTTCAACTCTCCATGACGTTGACTTCACAACACGTTTCATTATCTTTTTTTCTGTCCATGGTGTAACACGATGTTCCAATGTTCCTGTAAATTTAAATAAATAATACTTAGTAAAATATATGATAAGTTACGAATTTAAAGAAATAATACCTGCATGGTTTCTTTTCTTGTAGTACCACTGTTGAATAGAGGCTCGAAAAACTCCATTAACATAGTAATGGGTAATTTTCGGGAATGACGACTTAGAGCGTTGATTGATTCTGCACTATTAGACGTCATAAAACCATATCTTGCTCCAAGTTGATGTACTATTGACCATCTTTCAAACCCGACATCTTCTAGTGTTTGAGCACACTGAGGCAAAACACGTCTTAAACAGTTTATATGCTTATTAAAATACACTTCCCGATAAGCTTTTTCAGCCTTCCAGTATGTCCATTTGTGATTTTTTATACCAGCAGACCTTGATTTTCGATTTCTATACAAATGAACACCACAAAGTCCATGAAAAGCATCTGGGAAACACCTTCTAACAGCGTTGTCAATTGAGTTTGCCCTATCGATATGATTATCAGATTGCTAATAGGACCTATGCAATCCCTAAGATGCCCCATAAACCATGTCCATGAATCAGAGGTTTCAGATTTGCCAACTCCGTAAGCTATTGGTAATATCCCATTGTTAGCATCCATGGCTACTACTAATAAGTTTACTCCAAGGTATCGACCTTTCAAATGTGCTTCGTCAACTATAATAACTGAGCGCATGCAAGTAATAAACAAACGAATCTACAAATAATACACAAGAAATAAATCATTTAAATGTGAAATGCATGTAACTAACAAAAATGAGTCAACATAATTATATTGATTTACTAACCGCAGCACCAATGGCGATAAACAGCAACTCAAAGCGGCCATCTCTATCTGTTTTGATATGAGTTACCGACCCAGGATTTTTCAGCTTTAAATTGTGACAATAAGCCGGCAGTTGGGCAAACGATGCTTCTGGCGACCCCCTCAACAATTCCAAGGCATAACATTTAGCTCTCCAAGCTTGAGAATATGATATACTAATCTTGAACCGAGCATTCATGTCAGTCATAATTTCATGTCCCCGATATACCATGCCATTCAAAAACATTAACTTAGCCAGAAACCACCCAACACCTTTTGTTTGCCTGTCTATGGTGAAGAAAAACTTGGGTTCTTGAACATGTATGTTTATCAATAAAAGTCCTAACTTGAAACATTTCACAATATTTTATCCTCTTTGCAATCATACGCCACGTACAATTTTTGCCAATCATACATCTTGTTTCGAAACGATCTTTGCTTGATTTGTTAACGTTTAGTTGATAGCCATCTTCCACACATTCGTATACAAAGCTATCTTCAGTCTTCCTTTGTATCAAAACAATCATCTTTCTTGATACGAATAACTTTTGTGTAACAATCAACTGCTTTCTTTACCAACTCTTCTTCCGGTATCTGAAGTAATTCTGGCATATTCCAGTTATACTCCCGTGGCATTTTCTTTTTTTCGGGGACTTTTTCTTCTTCAGGATTATATGAATTACAGAATGGATGTTCAACATGTTCATTCACAGTAACTTCCTCCTCATTATCATCAACAACATCTTCCTCGGCAACGGCTGTTTCATCATCAAAATTCAGGTATTGACCAATATCAAAATCATTACACGCAGGGTCTGTTTTTTCTTCTGAAACATCATCAAAATCCGAGTATTGACCAATATCAAAGTCCGGGTATTGACCAAGATCAAATTTCGAATACTGACTAGTACTCACAATTTTTTCTGTTGGCTCATCATCGTCTAATTGGTCAATACGAAAACCGAAATTTGGTGCTGAAAGTTGATTGGGATTTGGATTAGGGAAAGGTTGTGGGTTTTGAGAAAAACTTAGTTGATTACTACCCGCTACTGACCCAACAACTACTTCTAGTTCAAACATACAATGTAACATCATCACTTGAAACACTAATATAGCAATGAATCGTTCAACTCTTCATTATCGGTTAACAATAAACTTTACCATTTCTCTGATAAGATAGCTAAATCCACTTAGGGGCTCTAAATTCAATTTCTTTGAAACACGTAACATTAGAGTTTCATAAGTTAACTTTTTTAATGACAGTTTTAGTTGAAGATTCATGGGTAAAGGCATATATTGTAAAACACCATGAACATTCTCCCATGACCCTCCAAACACAAATCTATCCAAACATGATCAACATTAGATGATTTCATGGTTGTAAATTAATTTACTAAACAACGAGCTGCGAAACTAAGACCTGTTGCCGGATGGGGAAGATGTAGGAACGGATGTCGCCGGAGAGAGTGATAGTGGAGATGGAATGAGTTGCGATTTAGGGATTTAGGTTATGAGTTATTGTTGCTGCGTAGATATACCCAAAAATTTGTGTTGCGAAACTAAAACCTGTTGCGAACTTTGAAAATCGCATTGCGATTCTGTATTATCTCGTTGCGATAGTCAGAATCTCGTTGCGAAAGTCAGAATCGCGTTGCGAAAGTTAGAATCGCGTTGCGAAAGTCAGTATCGCGTTGCGAAAGTCAGTATCGCGTTGCGATTTTGAATTATCGAGTTGCGATAGTCAGTATCGCATTGCGATTTACTTATTCGCATTGCGAATTGGGAAAATCGCAACGTGAAATTGGAAAATCGCATTGCGATAGTCATAATCGCGTTGCGAATCTGGAAACTAATTTGCTATAATGGAGATCGCGTTACGAATTAGCGATCGCATTGCGATTTTGTTGGTCATTTTGGCAAATCCGGAAAAAGTTGGTTAAAATCGTATATTATATGGGATTTTTGGTCACTGAGGTTATTTTCTCAAAAAATTAATACATAAATCAGTAAATAAACAGACATGATATTAAAAAAAGACAAATATGTTTCAAACTTGCATTGTATTCACCCAAGTCTTATTATATAGTTTCACAAAATGCATCAGATAACATTCCAGAAGTAAGCACTTATATAAACATTTAAAAGGACAACATATATAAACATTCCAGAAGAAGAATAGTTTACTTTCGCAATACGAAACTTACTTTCGCAACGCAAAAATGACTATCGCAACGCGGAAATGGATATCGCAACGCGAAATGAAAATCGCATTTTCATTTCGCATTGTGATAGCCATTTCTGCGTTGCGATAGTCATTTTCGTGTTGCGAAAGTAAACTATTCTTCTTCTGCAAATTGAAACTTGAATGGATTGCATTGCTTCAACCAAAAGACAAAAACAAAACCAAAAACAAATACTAACAAAAACAGTTTAGCAGTATTGGCAGCAACCGAATGAATTTATTAAGCAATCTAAGTGAAATGGTTCATCTAAGTGAAATTACGAGTAAATTTATCATCAAGTTAAATATGAAAAATCTTAAACTTACCTCATTGCGTAGAGTATGAACCTCATTCTGCAACGATGCTACCATCTCACGTAGAGCGGCTACCTCACCGCGTAAAGTAGATACTTCAACACGCCATGCACCATCATCTTTGCGTAAGTATCGACCTCCTCATGCAAGGCATTGAAAAATCTTAAACTTACCCATTGCGTAGTAGATGAACCTCATTCTGCAACGATGCTACCATCTCACGTAGAGCGCGGCTACCTCACCGGTAAAGTAGATACTTCAACACGCCATGCACCATCATCTTTGCGTAAAGTATCGACCTCCTCATGCAAGGCATTGACCTCATCACGTAACTCCCCTAACTCATCCCGTGGAGGTGGAGAATAGGGAGATAAACGTCGTGGCATCTTTGCCAGTCGCCTATTTTGCGGTGATGGTGGAGAAGAGGCTCGATGATGTGACAGAATAGGTGATGGCTGTCGTTGTGGAGGTGTATAGTCAGGTCGATCAGGTGATGGGCTCTGGGTGAGGTGAAGCTCTGGGTGAGGTGATGGCTCCCGAAGTGGAGGCTGCTCATCATCTGTGCCATCAAAAAACGCTTACTAGCTTGCCACCAATCAGTGGCAAGCTCAGCTTCCGTGGGTGTCAGCCTCTGTAATGGATGTTGGCCTCCTAACAATATAAAAGCTCAAACAAAGTTAAACGTGTATAGTAATAACTTGTTATAAACATATGTAATATTTATGGTTAACTTATATTATTTATTGTCGTATACCGTAGTAAATCTTCCCAGTGCAAGGTCCGTTTCCTCTTCCAGAAATAGCCTTGAGAATATCATTTGAAGTTTTTATTTGCATAGTCTTCATGGCGGGAAATGCCTCAAATATCCAAATCTACAAACAATATAATAACAAACATTAGTAATTGTTAAATAATTACTTATAATTTTGAAAACATTATATAAAAATTCTTACCTTAAAGGCCCAAATAAAGCATGTCAAAGTGTATTTGGAACCATCGCCATGCAAACTTTTCGATCACCCAAGGCCAGACGATAACTTATTCATGTAGCTTTCCATAAATATGAGCCCCACGGAAACAGATTCCACGTATTTAGGTCTTCTACCAATTTGATTAGATCATTCGGAATAGGTTGTCTCGCCTTTCTGCCTAAAAAGCCGGCATGCAAAGTATAGAAGGCATACTCGAACAACATCGACGTCATCCATCCGAGTAAAACCATCTTTCTTATTCAATATCTCGTCAGGTCTTCCACGTGTAGATTCGGCCTCTCCAGCTCAGGAAAAACCTGGGATAACCATGATGGGCGGGTAATGTGTCTAGTGTACCGACCTACATCATCTTGTCCGAAGCGTAGAACGGTGATTAAGCAAAACTCCTCCCGCCCAAAACACGATACGCCGGTGGAAAATCAAACCATATCTTCATCACGACGTTTGATAGATCTGGTAGATCGCTAGTCATGGTTAAGAAACAGGTGTGTCAACATCGCATCTCCACCGAGATGTTGTACTTTCAGCCATGGCCCGAAGCAAGTATCCTCAAACATTTTTCTTTGTGCAGGTGAAAGCTTCGACGCAATTGTTTTGGCCAGGCTGACTTTATTTCTTAAGGTCAATTAAGCCGAATAAAAGTTTTATAAAAACAATAAACATACTAAGTTAGATATACCAAAAACAATAATAAAAATAAAGAGTAGTAGTTTATTCTTCAAACTTAAATTTGCAACACTGTGAATTTCGTATTTGTCTTTGTTTTTTGGTTGAAGTAATGCAATTCATTCAAGTTTCATTTGCAGAAGAAGAATAGTTTCTGAAAATGAAAATCGCAACACGAAAATGACAATCGCAACGCGAATTTGACTATCGCAACGAGAGAATAAAATCGCGTTGCGATTTTCATTTCGCGTTGCGATTCTCGGTTGATTTAATAAGCAATCTAAGTGAAATGGTTAATCTATTATTGAAATTATCAATAAACTTATCATCAATTTCAATATGAAAAAACCTAATATAATGCAAAAATTTAAAAAGAAAAATAAAAAAACTAACCCTCGTGGTTGTTTGGTTGATTTTCCATTTCTGATTGTGAGGGTGGCTCTGAGAGATGGAGATAGATGGATTTCGCCGGAGATGGGGACGGATTTCGTCGGAGATGGGTGGTGAGAGATGAGAGTGGATGGGACTGAGTTGTGATTTTAGGTTTTAGGTTATGATTGCGATTACAGGATATACTGTGGACGGTTCAGTGTTCTATATTAATATTCGTGTTTGGAATTTGAAAATAAAATACGCGTTGCGATACTAATGGGGCTTTGAAAATTGTATTGCGATTATGTATTATCTCGTTGCGAAAGTCAGTATCGCGTTGCGAAAGTAAGTATCGCGTTGCAAAAGTCAGTATCGCGTTGCAATTTTGTATTATCGCGTTGCGATAGTCAGTATAACATTGCGATTTTCCCAATTCGCGTTGCGATTTACTTATTCGCATTGCGAATTGGGAAAATCGCAACGCGAAATTGGAAAATCGCATTACGATAGTCATAATCGCGTTGCGAATCTGGAAACTGATTTGCGATAATGGAGATCGCGTTGCAAATTAGCGATCACATTGCGATTTTGTTGGTCATTTTGGCAAATCCGGAAAAAGTTGGTTAAAATCGTATATTATATGGAATTTTTGGTCACTGAGGTTATTTTCTCTAATTGTTTTTAGCGGCCCGATAAGGTGGATGCTTTACGTCGGGTTTTCCTTGCACGACGGAGTTCACGCATCAGACGGCGTGCACATGCTATTACGTCTCCGTTCACCCCAATGGTGCGAAGACTCCGCAAGAAGAAGCCCGACTCACCTGTCATCCCTCAAAAGTCCCTTGCAATCGTTCAAGAGGCCCCTATCATCCCTCAAGAGTCCCCCCCACCGTTCAAGAGGCCACTGTCATCGTTTAAGAGGTCCCTCCCACCATTCCAGAGCCCGATTCACATGGGGTAATATATCGAATTATTGAGAAACCCCCACCGTTGCCGGACATGATGGATGAGAGTTGGCTCTCGTATGAGTTACCGGCTAGTACCCTTCCGGTATCTGAAGTGGAGAGGAGACAACTACCGGAAACAATTCTGGATAATACCCTTTGGGCTAAGACCGCAGTTGATTTTTCTACATGAGTGGAGCCAAGGGTGTTACACTGACATAAGCAAACTCAACGATGAGATGTATTTGTTGCTTAATCGGTCTTGGTGGGTGTGTTATTAGGGGTTGAAGACAGTGGCTATTTCGATGGGGAGGTAAGTCTTATTTGTCTTATATATGATTTTGATTAATTTTTTTAAAAATTAATGTAATTCACTAATATATGTCTTTTTGTAAAACAGTATATCGATGCGTGGGTGTACGTCTTCTAATAATAGGAAGCTTCGGGAAAATAAAAAAAAAATTCACGATATACAATAATGCTGGCGGCTTTTCACGCAGTTCACTTGAAGAATCAACGAGATGAATCATTTTCGTTGGGCAATGGACAAGCTAAACGTATCCTGCATGGTGGGAGGGTCGATAAAGTTAGTGTTTATTTTTAAATTTTTTAAAGGTGTTCATAATTAAATGCGCAATAAATGAATTATTACTTATGATTGCAGGTGTTATCCCTGTTTTGGAACGTCGTCATTGGCTTCTCGTCCAACTTCAGCTCCCATCCCTGAAGATAATAGTATATGACAGCATGATAAATTACATATCACTGTCTGATTTGAGAGATATTATCAAGGGATGGAGCTCTCATTTGGCTAAATTCTTGGATGGGATTAATTATTGGACTCATTATGGACACAAGAAGCCAAAGAAGTTCAATGTCACAGTTGTCAGAGACGAGACCACGCCACAACAATCGCCGGCAGCCAGAGGGGATTTTGGTCCTCTCTTATGCATGTTCTTGGCGCGTTTGACGACGGGAAGCACAGAGTTTCTACCTCCCACCGATAGAGATAGAGCTGCAGTAGGCTTGTGGTTTCGGCATTATATGGCTAGAGCGATATATTCGAGACGCTGACTACCTGCATCCGCGTTATGAAAGTATCCATTGTTAATTGGTAAGTCAAATGCAAGTTTTGTTAACATATATACTCCTTTTGGTTTGAAAATGTTTGGTTAAGTACCTAGAATTCAATAATTTGCTGTTTGTAGGTTTTAGATGTGTAGGAAGTCTTGTTTGAGCAAATGTTTGGTTTTTGCAGGTTAATCCTTAAGTGAGCTGCGTGAAATGGAGTAGGGTGCAAAAGTTGATTCATTGATTCAATAATTGATGAGGAAATAAGAATTATTATTATTTTTTGATTGTTAATTGATTTGTAAAAAATGATTTGTAAATGTTGATTTGTTTAATTGATGTACATAATTCTTATTTGTGCTTGTTTAATTGATTGAAATGTAATAGTTGATTTGTTGATTTTCAATCTGCATTATGTTGAAGGAAAAACAGACTATCGCAACACGAAACTGACTATAGCAACGAGAGAATCGCAATGCGAAATGAAAATCGCAATGCGAAATGAAAATCGCAACGAGAAAATCACAATTTCGCATTGCGATTTTCGTGTTGCGATAGCCATTTTCGTGTTGCGATAGCCATTTTCGCGTTGCGATAGTCATTTTCGCGTTGCGATTTCCCCGTTGCGATAGTCAAATGAATGTCTAATAAGTGATAACAACTGAACAGATCATAGCAATGTTCAAACTCAAGTTACTAATACATGCCTAACTGAAAATGTTAAAAGTGCACACATAAAATACACATAATACAACGTTTGCATTTAAAAATCACCTAAGTTAACAGTCCCAAAAGGTGAAGCCGGTTGTGATTGGGATTTTGAAGATGATTGCGATTTTGATTGCCTTTTGCTTGACACCATATGAGCTTTGGATTTTGATGAGGATCCATATTTTGGTCGAGGAAAAGATGATTGTGATGGCACTGGTGAACCACATATCAACCTTGTATGACCACTTTCCTTGCACCGACTACATGTCGATCTCTTCTTCTCTTCACCCTTAGACGGTATACGATCGTGACTTTTTGGTCGGCCATGTAGCCTTCTGTCCATGGCTGGTGGCAAAACTGTTTGTAAGTCATCTGGTATGTCCCACTCAGAAGGATGTTGCGAAACTAAAACCTGTTGCGAACTTTGAAAATCGCATTGCGATTCTGTATTATCTCGTTACGATAGTCAGAATCTCGTAGCGAAAGTCAGAATCGCGTTGCGAAAGTTAGTATCGCGTTGCGAAAGTCAGTATCGCGTTGCGATTTTGTATTATCGCGTTGCGATAGTCAGTATCGCATTGCGATAGTCAGTATCGCATTGCGATTTTCCAAATTCGCATTGCGAATTGGAAAAATTGCAACGCGAAATTGGAAAATTGCATTGCGATAGTCATAATCGCGTTGCGAATCTAGAAACTGATTTGCGATAATGGAGGTCGCGTTGCGAATTAGCGATCGCATTGCGATTTTGTTGGTCATTTTGGCAAATCCGGAAAAAGTTGGTTAAAATCGTATATTATATGGGATTTTTGGTCACTGAGGTTATTTTCTCAATAAAAAATTGTAGCGGTCTTATGACCAAATCCAATAATCAATGTTTTCGTAATCATATGAAGATTAATCCATCCCGTTGGTGCTTTCTTATGTTTAAAAACCCTCGCACACGAATTAAAACTGTATCAATGAGAGTAAATATATTTAGTTGGTTAATTAAATTGATTATTTTTATTAAATTATATTCTTTGGATCATAGATTTTAAATCCACTACGAATATTTTACTTCTTTTCTCTTGAATCCTCATTCTTTTCTCTTCTAAATAGGACTAAAATGTTGATGTGGTAAAGATGAAAGTCTTCCAACCCGACACCAAGATACTCGTTGACCTATCTAAATCGCAAGATGTTGCTCTTGGTGATAGCACGCCATGGTTGTCGTCATTCTGGTGCCCTCTGTCAACAATGCCTATTGTTTCTTACCAAAAACATTCATCCTACTATTATCTTCGGTTCTCTTCACAAGACTTTAATTGAAGTCGTCGATGTCCTTAGGGCTGTAAATGAGACGAGACAGATCGCGAGCTACTCGAGATCGACTCGGTCAAGGCTCGATAAATACTCGGATCGAATGGACTCTACTCGAACTCGAGCTCGACTCGAATTCTTAACGAGCCGAAACGAGCTACTTGATACTCGACTCGAAATGCTCGTGAGCAGCTCGAAAATATAATATATTAAGATTTTATTTTTTAAAAAATAAATTATTAATAATATTAACATTTATGTGTTGCTTTTTTTTAAAAAAAATAAAATAAGGCTTTCATGTACTTAAGGTTCAGGTTCGAGTTTGATGATTCAATCTTGTTAAGTTTAAGAATTTTTTTTTTCATTTCGAGCCTTTTCGAGCTACTCACTAGCTTCAGTTCAGGATTTCGAGTTCGAGTTTAAAAAAAATTTAAGCTCGCGAGTTTTCGAGTCGAGTAAAGCTCCATTTCAGAGTTTTTGAGTCGAGTCGAGCTCAGCAATACTCGAGCTCGACTTGGCTCGTTTACACCCCTAGATGTCCTCACTAAAAATTTAAATTGTGGTTGCGATCGCGTTGCACTTATCATGGTTGTAGACATATCATATGCTATTGTGATCAGTATGGGTATTGCAATCATGAATATTTTTAGAGAAATTGTTTTTATTAAAAATTTGATATTTTAAATAAAATAACGGAACAATAACAAAAATAACGGTATGTTATTGTCGTGATTGTCCACTATATGTTAAATTACAACGACGATCCATTACTAATGGTTTGATTCCACTTCACACCACTATTTAATTTCTACAATAACGATTTCGGCCGCCGTTGTAATCGTTATATAAAGATTATTATTTTGTTACTCAACAGCTATTTGAATCCATGATCCTCACCGTCATGGTCATTCCTCTCGAGCTCAAATACCATGAATCACTAATTAAATTAGCCGTGCTTCGTTGAACATCAAGGTCATTAGCCAATACTCAACTCTACTGGTGTCGCTGGTCGTCGATTCAGTTCTCTCTGTTGTGGATCCAGCCAGGGTTGTATTTATGTCTGTGCAAGAGAGGTACCGGGGTTGTATTTCGGCTATTTGACATAACTGACACGGTTTTTTTTAATTTTCCCTTTCTGACACCGTTTGACCAATATTTCCAGAAGTAGCACCCTTTCTGCTGAGTTGGCAAAGGCGCGTCCCCAGGGACGCGCTTTACCCGTGTTTTCGCTGAGTTGGATGCCACGTGTGGAAGGCGCATCCTCGGGGACGCGCCTTTGCCAACTCAGCAGACACGTGTGGAAAGCGCATCCCCGGGGACGCGCCTTCCATTAAATGTCAAATGCCCCCATCCGTTTTCCTAACTACCCCTCCTCCTCCCCTATATAAACCCCCTCAACCCTCCCTCATTCTTCACACCAAAATATTCTCCTCTCTTATATAACTCAAATTCTCCAACTATTTGAGTTTTAAATTTGTTATTAGTGGTAAGAAATTTATTTTATGTTAGTATTTTTTTAAATAGTTATTATTTTTATATTAATATATTTATGTAAATATTATTTTTTATTAAAATAATATTATATAATTATTATTGTATTTATAATTATTAATTTTTTTGCTAATTATATTATTTTGTCTACAGTTATAATGGAAAACGAAATGCTGTTGCGATTGGATATTGATCATATCTCCAGACATTTTAGCGATATGGTAATATTTTATAATTAATGTTAATATTAAATTTATTTTTATTTTAAAGTTATATGAATTTATTAATTTTTATTTTTATAATGTATATTATTTAGGATGCTGATCGTATTTTAGAGACTTTATTAAAAATCCCCGTATACCGACACCGGAACGTATTTTGCCATATTGGCTTCTACCGGGTTTGGGTATATTGCAACAATTATAGGCAGTTGCAAACTCGAACCTGTCCTAATTTCTGCACTGATTGAGAGTGGAGGCCCGAGACACACACTTTCACCTTCCATGTGGAGAGGCGACAATTACATTGGAGGATGTCTCTATGCATCTGGGGCTTCCCGTCGACGGAAATATGATGTGTGGTATGGCGGATGGTGATTGGCAATCAATGTGCATTGATTATCTTGGAGCTGCTCCGCCAGAGTTTAATGGAGGTAGAATAGCTTTATCTTGGTTGAAAGCTAATTTTGAGGTTTTAAATGAAAATGCTTCAGAGGATCAAGCAAAGGCATGTGCGGGCATATATTCTATGAATAATTGGAGGAATATTGATGCCCGACAAATCTCGCAACCAGGTGCATTGTATGTGGTTGCGGCATCTGATCGATTTTGATGAAGCTGGAAGATATAGTTGGGGTGCTGCAGTTTTGGCATTTCTTTAGAGAATGTGTCGGGCGACGAATTATAAGAAAACTGCTATCGGTGGATGTCTTCTGCTTCTACAATCATGGGCGTGGTTCCGCATGCCTTTCTTATGCCTGATCGTGAATGAACCATACGTATTCCCCTTATGTTGAGGTAATTTTCGAACTAAATTTTGATTTAAATATTTTCAATTAAATAGGGTGATATTTAGTTTATATTATATTTCATAGTCGATGAAAAGAAAGGACCATAAAAGTATACCTACTGGGTTAGAGGAAATTCGTTTACTTATTGATACGAAAGCTGGGTCTGAGGTATGTTTTTAAATTTGTTTAATTATTAATTTTAATTTAAAATGTTAGATATAATTAGAATATTTTATTTATTTGAATTGTATATTATTTCAGTTTCAGTGGATACCTTATGCGAGCGATGAAGTGAAAGCTTGCATCCCACCCCACCTTAGTGGGTCATTAGAGGTATGGATATCGGTTATACCTCTTATATGTTATGCTATTATTGAGTGGCATCCAGTTGATCGCGTGCTCCGTCAGTATGGTTGTACGCATATTCCTGGAGCTCCTAGGAATTTAGACGACGTGCATAACATAGATAGACGAGGAAAGAAAGATGTTAACTGGGTGGTGAGACACAGAGATTGATTGCTCTTTGGGAGAACCGATATACACTGGTGGCCCCTCGACAATATTACGCTGAAACTGGTCATATGGTTACGGATAACTATATGGACTGGTTTAATGAAAATGGGAAGTTGTTTCTACTTTCGGCGGAAGCACGAGGGGTTAACATTCCTAGGCACCGAGAAAGACGTCAACCGTCTCAATATCATCGTCCCCCGACGCGTGGACGGAGAGAAGGCGCTACCGGTTCTGCATCAGTCCCACCACAACATCCTTATTCGTCGATGCCGCAGGGGTATATGCCCAGCCCTCCACTTCATATGCCAAGCCCACCAGTTTATATGCCATCCGCAGGGTTACATTCCGAGCCCGCAGGGTACATTCCGAGCCCGCAGGGTTACATTCCTAGCCCGCCAGGTCCATGCCTAGCCCGCAGGGTTTATACCATATGGAGGTGCATATACGACTATGTTTAATGATCCAGCATATGGTTCATATGCATCTTATTTGGCTGGTGGTGCTTCTCCGCAGACACCTCAATCTCCATTTGGATCACAGACATCGATGCCAATGTTTCCACAGTTTTCACAGTTCCGAGGAACGGTGGGATTGTTACTAGCACTCCTCCAGGGGTCGTTATTTTATACAGGCCCTTCAGCCCTTCAGCGTCATCTACACCAAAATGAAGAAAATGCTGCTGATGATGATAGTGAAGATGAGGAGACTGAAGAACAAGTTCCACGAAGAAATCCTCCACGAAATAGACAACCACCGCCATGTGGAACTCATTCGAGAAGATGACATCGGTGATCCAGTTATATTTAATGTTATTTAAATAATTATTTCTTTTATGTAATTTGGTTATGTTATTTAAATGTTTCATGGTTGTTACATACATATTTTTAATGTTATTATTCACATTTAACATTAAATGTTTGATAAATGTTTTTAAAATACAAATTATATTATTCAAAATTTAAAAATAAAAATAAAAAATATATTCAAATTTAAATTTAAAATAAATTATAGTATTCGAAATTTAAACATTAAATTTCAACTTAATATTCCAATTGTATTCAAATTAAAAGTTATATTCCAATTATAGTTCACAATACTTAAATTGAAATTAAATTTATCCATACATATGATTTTATCATTAACATATATATTAAAACGTATACATTAAAATCAAACTTATGTTGAGTTTATCGATCGACGGAATCGGCCAAGAGGGGGGTGAATTGGCAATTATTCAATGTCACATTTCAATGCTCATTCCATACAATTTCATGTCACAACTTATCACTTCACATTTATTCAATTTATCCATAACATTTTATCTAATTTATTCAAACTTCACATAACGTTTTAATTTAAGTTATTCTTAACTTGCTGAACTTTCAAAGAAGTTAAATTTTGGTTATAATTTACCTGATACTGATATATCTAGTGTCCCCGAGGGACATGAGTGATAATAGGGCAATGATAACATATTTTATGACAAAATAATGGAAGGCGCGCCCCCGGGAACGCGCCTTCATGTCCCCTGAGAAATAATAGGTACTGATATCTAGTGTCCGAGGGACATGAGTGACATAATAGGGAAATGATAACATATTCTCTGATGAAATAATGGAAGGCGCGCCCCCCGGACGCGCCTTCATGTGAATAGTGAATAATAGGTACTGATATATCTAGTGTCCCGAGGAACATGAGTGACATAATAGGCAATGATAACATTTCTCTGACGAAATAATGGAAGGCGCGCCCCCGGGAACGCGCCTTCATGTGAATAGTGAAATAATATAATAGGTACTGATATATCTAGTGTCCCCGAGGGACATGAGTGACATAATAGGACAATGATAACATATTCTATGACAAAATAATGGAAGACGCGCCCCCGGGAACGCGCCTTCATGTCCCTGAGAAATAATAGGTACTGATATATAGTGTCCCCGAGGGACATGAGTGACATAATAGGGCAATGATAACATATCTCTGATGAAATAATGGAAGGCGCGCCCCGGGAACGCGCCTTCATGTGAATAGTGAAATAATAGGTACTGATATCTATGTCCCCGAGGGACATGAGTGACATAATAGGGCAATGATAACATATTCTCTGACGAAATAATGGAAGGCGCCCCCCCGGGAACGCGCTTCATGTGAATAGTACTCCGATTATAGACACTATTATATGCAACGTATTATAAACTTTCAAAACAAACTTCAGTTCACAATCTTTCAAATTCTCAAATTCCCAAACTCTAAATTCTCAAATTCTCTGAAAATGAGTCGTCTTTCTGTGTTGTTTTGTATGATAGAGAAATTAAGGAAGCTGAAGAGGGGGTTGTTTTTGAGTCAGATCATTATATCCCCTTAACCTTGAAGAGAAACATCACAATTGAGGAGTTAATCAAAAATTTCGTTAAAGATTCGTGTAGCAGGCCAGAGAAGACTATCTTCACTTCAGTACAGATTTCCTACTGAACTTTTCCGCTCACGTATACATCATTTCAGCTTTCAAACGATGATGATGTTTCTATGATGGTTGATGCTCATATGGGGAGTTCACAATCTCTTATTGAAATGTATGCCACTTTTATTGAGGTTCGTGCAACTCATGGTCTCATATTCCTCTCACTTTGGCATTGCATATCAAACTGATCAAGTTGATAGCCCGACACAACTGATCTGTAATGATTTCACATCATTAATGGCGGATCCAACGCCATATACCATGCCATCAAGTTCAATAGGAAGGCATTCATCTGCAACTGCTTATGATCTCAACCACGTGGCTTCACCAATAATCCATATGGCAACATCTCTTCTACTTCAAGGGGCAGACATTCATCTGCCAATGTTTTCGACTTACATATGAAAATGCCAACGAGACGACAGTCTATTCACATCCCACATGATACAATGGCCTCAAGTTCAAGGGGAGGACGCAAGCGGGAACTTATTTGACCTCAACATTGGATTATCGGAGGAACCCTCATCTCACCAGAAGAACCTCTTCGGGAGCCAGGTGCAGATGGTGCTGAAACGGGATTATTCGTTGAACCTGACTCACCACAGTTTAACGTACATTCTGATGATGACGTTCCGATAAATACAACACCAGTCGAACTTCCTGCACATATGTATGAGGCTGATTATGATGCAATGTATGAGCCTGAATTTCCAGATCTTCCTGATGTTGGCAACTATGGACTTCAATCATCAGTCATGACGGTAATTTACATATTGGAATGGAGTTCGCATCGAAGGAGGAAGCAATGATGGCAATAAAGAGTTACAATATTCGTAACTCAGTTCAGTCCCGAGTTGATCGATCTAACACGGAGAAATATGTCTGCTACTGCGTCCAACGTGACAACGGATGTCAATGGATGGTCCGTGTATCAAAGAGGAAGAGGACGAACAACTTATGGGAACTAACCAGATACAATGGTCCTCATACATGTTGTGCAACAGGTATAAACCAGGATCATCCCAACTTGGACTCCAACATTATTTGTCAAACAATCATGCCCATTGTGAAGCAAAGCTCTCATATAGCGTTGCAGTGTTGATTTCTGCTATACAGTCACAATATGGGTACACTGTCTCATATAAAAAAGCGTGGTTGGCAAAACAGAATGCCATTTGCAAACTTCATGGCGAATGGGATTCCTCTTACAACGAGCTGCCCAGTTGGTTTCATGTTGTGCAAAGACTTAATCCCGGGACAATTGTTGAGTTCGAAACTCAACATCATTACGTGAATGATCGAATGGTTCGCGATCGCTGTCAATTTTACCGACTCTTTTGGACTTACCCTCAGGTATTAATGTAGTCAAGTACTAAACCAATTGTCCAAATTGATGATACTTTCTTGTATGGGAAATACAAGCAAGTTTTATTATTGGCTGTGGTCCAAGATGGAAACCACAATATTCTTCCTGTTGCGTTTGCCCTCGTTCAAGGAGAAGACACTGAGTCTTGGGCTTTTTTCCTTAAAAATTTACGTTTACATGTTGTCACCAGGGAACGTATGCATTATTTCAGACCGAGGAGCCGGGATAAAAGCAGCAATGGAATCTTTGGGTACAATGTATAGACCTCCACATGTTCAACATCGTTATTGTGTCCGTCATATTGCTGCAAACTATTACGGAAAATACAAGAAGAACGATGAACGTCAGTTAGTCGTGCGGATGGGTATGTTACTTTTTACCAATTTTTCTATCAATTTCTTATTACTTATTTATACTTCATATTAACTATTACATATTCCTAATGGCTTAGGTTACGAACTCTTACCTCAAAGGTTTGAGTCGATGCTACAAGAGTTGTTTGGCAAAAATAAGAAGGGGTGCGAGTACATTATGGACATCAGCAAAGAAATGTGGACAAATGCATATGACGGGGGGTATCGCTATGGTCATATGACAACAAACTTGGCTGAAGCAATAAATTCAACCTTAAAGGGGGCGCGTCATTTACCAGTCACGGCGTTGGTTAAAATGACTTATTTTCGTTTGGGTCAACTCTTTGCAAAGCTCGGTGGACAATCTCTTACTTGGATGCAAAACGGACATATTTACCACCCAAGACTAGTAGTTGATTTACAGAAAAAAGTGGTGCATCAAATGGGATGTTAGTTACAAATTTTTCTCGCACCCGTGAATTGTTTCGTGTAACCGAAATGCCACGTCCCCTGCAAGGGATTGAAGCTAACTCTTTCAGAGTTAATCTGCAAGAGAGGTGGTGCGATTGTGGTTTCTTTCAAGCACTCAAATATCCATGCTCTCATGTCATTGCTGCTTGCTCACATTCGCATTTGGACTACAAAAATTATATTGATCCCGTATACCAACTTTCACAAGTATTCAAGGTATATGAATTTGAGTTTCCGCCCATAGGAAACGAAAGAGACCCAAATGAGATTCAAACTTGGCTTACAATTGTACTAGATCCATTGCTATTGAGGGACTCAGGTCGTCCAAAATCTACTAGAATACATTGTGATATGGATATTCGGGAGAAGTCAAACAGAACAAAACGATGTGGGCATTGTAGAAACATCGGGCACAATAGAAAAAAATGTCCAGCTATGTTATCATCATATAACCGTTAACTCTTATGTAATTAATATTGTATTTAAATGAATGCTTTTGTTTCTAATAATTTAATGTTATTGCATTTATATTTGTCAATGTATGTACACCTAAATAATTTTTTTAAATTTTAATACAAATATAATATATTTATTTAATATAATAATTAATATTATTAGTTATAATTTTTTTTAAATAATAATAATTCTACATTCTAAGTAGAGAAAAATATTAAATTAAACAAATTAAAAGTTATTAAAAAATTTATGTATACGATGACACATTTCATGTTCTGATTGGAGATTAAATATTAAATTAAATTTTCAATAAGACTAATTTTATAAAATATGTAAGTCTTGAAGATTAAATATGTAATTATACTAATTTATTAAACTTATGCATCAATATTTTCGTTAAATATTGATATGAGATGACTAGATTGATAACATTTAAATAATTAAACTGAAAAAATAGATCGATAATCAAAATCAAAATAATAATATAACCATATGTAATATTATAATTTCATACATTTTTCCTATAAACTACAATAAAGTCAAAACTGGTTTCATATATTGTTATATAATATAATGTAGATAATTCACTCCACCTTTAACACATATTAACAAAATACATTTGATAATTCTTACATTATAATCGAAACATTTTACATAATATATTATTAATTTATAATAATAAAAATAAATTATTTATTATTAAACAAAATACGTGTCTGCTGAGTTGGCAAAGGCGCGTCCCCGGGGATGCGCCTTCCACACGTGGCATCCAACTCAGCGAAAACACGGGTAAAGCGCGTCCCCGGGGACGCGCCTTTGCCAACTCAACAGAAAGGGTGCTACTTCTGAAAATATTGGTCAAACGGTGTCAGAAAGGAAAAAAAAAAAACGGTATCAGTTATGTCAAATAGCCTTGTATTTCAGCCTGTGCAGGAGAGGTGCCTGGCTACCTGCCCCCAAAATTATAAAATTCACATATAATTAAAGAAAGAGTAAATTATTCATTTAGTCACTCACCTATTACTTTATTTCTATTTTGGTAATATAATTATTATTTTTTGAAATCATACCTAGAGATTCATTTTATTTCTGTTTTAGTCACATACACCGTTAAAAAAATTAACAACGACGATGATGTGATATTTTGAAATTATTTTTTAATTTCCAATTATTTATTATTTTATTGTTTTCTGACAAGATGAAGATGTTTGACATCGAACTTTATACCTCTTAAAATTCAAAATTTTCAATAGTATTTTAGAGGTTTAATTTATATATTTGTCCCGAACCACTAAAATTTCAGAAACGAACTTGGATGAAGCAAAGCCAGATTTTATTGATCTAAGAGAACAAAATCGTCAAAAAGCTATTAGGCATCATGGACGACACAAAATTAGTTAAAGGATGAAAATTTTAGTCGAAAGAAACATATTATGGAGCTCTTGGACAAAATGAAGATGCTGGAAACTACTCCAACACACTACGGTCACTACTCATCTCTGCTGAAGATGGCGATCCCTGCTTAGATCGACTTTATACAGACAGATTGTTGGCAAACTGCAGCATGTGTGTACCACTAGACCAGACATTTAATTTGTGATAAAGTGAGTCAGTTCATGCAACCGCCTCTTGACAAGCATTGGAAGGTAGTTAAAAGAATTGTTAGTTACCTTAAAGGAACTTTGGATCATGGACTATTCTTTGCTTCAAAACCAACGGGTACAGCTTTAGTTGGTTATTCAGATTCGGATTGGGGAACTAATTTAGATGATCAAAGATCTACTGTAGGACATGGTATGTTTTTGGGAGGCAATCTCGTTGCTTGGAATTCTAAGAAACAAGGAGTGGTGTCGAGGTCTTCCACTGAAACAGAATCTTAAAGTTTAGCCAATGTTATGTGGATAAAATCTTTGTTGGCAGAACTTAATATTCAACTTACTACTACACCGGTCATCTGGTATGACAATATTAGTGCGATTGCTCACGCTGTTAACCCGGTTCATCATGTCAAGCTTAAACATGTTGAGTTGGATTTATGTTTTGTCAGGGAAAAGGTTATGGATGGTTTGTTTCCGATCAACTATGTTTCTGCTCTTGACCAAATAGCTGAAGTTCTGACTAAGCCGTTGTCGGCTCTTTTTTTGTTCGGCTTAGAAAACAGCTCAGAGTAGTTTCAGAAAGAAGAATTAAAGTTGCAATCGGTTAAATGTTTTTCTACACCAACCATTGGAAAATCTTGAAGAAGCTTATAAAGGGAGAGAAATAGGAAGTATGTTAGTGTTATCAGTAGTTTGTGTTGTGCAGTTATATAAGTCAATATTTGTTATCAAAGTCAAGGTTTGTTATCAGGTTTAAAGGTTAGTTAAATTTATGTTATATGAGAAGTTATAGGCTGTTGTATAAATGGTGAGGTTGGCTTGGTTAATGAACAAGTTCTGATTCTGAGGATTGTTCTTAAACGTTGTTCATAATCTTTCAAGGGTTGATTTTTTACAAGAAAGCGAGTCATGCATGTGGAGGTCGCGACGGATAGTGATTCGAATGAGTAATCGGAAACGAAATAACTCGGACGTATATCTTTAACGGATAGTTATATATCCATAGCTGCAATGCAATGAACTTTGTATATTTCCTCAGGAACCTTTTAATGCTCCTTGGGTTTTTTTTCTTCCCAGATGTTGGTGTATGAGTTCATGCCCAACGGTTCTCTTCATGATCTTCAATCGGGTAATTTCTCATATCTATCTTGACTGTATAACAAACACACACACACATATATATATAGTAAATGTTGGAAAGTTTACATTGTTTATATGAATGAAATTGCAGATAGATACAGACATACATTGAGTTTCCCCATGCGATTGCGTATCGCGTTGGGTTCGGCCAAAGGGACCCTCTACCTTCATAATGAAGCAAACTCGCCAATCATTCATCGGGACATCAGGGCAAGCAACATATTGTTGGACTTCAAGTTTACTCCTAAAGTTTCGGATTTTGGAATCTCAAGGCTTGCACCACTACCGGAAGCCGAAGGAGCTTCGGCTCTTGTCTCCACTCTCGTAAAAGGAACACCAGTAAGACTATAAGAGTTTTTTCAGAAACACTTCAGTTGTCATTTGGTGCATGAACTTCATTTCCATTGTTCTGTTTTGTATATAGGGTTACCTGGATCCGGAATATTTCTTGACTCACAAGTTAACCAATAAAAGCGACGTCTATAGCCTCGGGATAGTTTTTCTGGAACTTTTGACCGGCATGCTGCCAATCTCTCATGGTCGAAACATCGTAAGGGTGGTATGAACAATGATAATAGATTTATGCTAGTTACAACTAAACATAGTATTGTTTTATAAAAATGATAATCAAATGTTGCCTTGATGATCCCAAGCAACGACCCACAATGTTGGAAGTTGTGAGAGAGTTGAACAGTTATGTTGCAGTTCCCGGAGATTTATATCACGCCAACCGGGTCGGAATCAGATGCATCAAATTCGAATATGTCGCAATCATCGCCTCTCTTCTCCAGAAGGAATTCGCAACCCCCCACGGAGATCCTTGGAAGTGAACTGGTTAGCGGAGTTATCCCCATCAAGCCTCGCTATCAATCACCTCTATTTTTGTTATCTCTTTATCATGTTAAACAATTTGTTGAATACTAGGAAAAAGATTAATGGGGGTGGCTGCTTGTATTGTATTACTAGTTTTCTGTGTTTATGGCTTTTGTTTGTATCCATTTGGACATGATGATCGGTAATGGACAAATTCCGTCTGGCCATTTCAGTTTTACATGAATGAGAACGTACTTTATGATCCCATCATAAAACAAATTGGTAATATACATAACACCTTGAATTGGTTTTAAAGTTTAATTTGATATTTAAGTTTGAGAAAATAATCTCAGTGACCGAAAATTCCTTATAATATACGATTTTGACCAACTTTTTTTCGATTTGCCAAAATGACCAACAAAATCGCAACGCGATCTCCAGTATCGCAAATAAGTTTCCATATTCGCAATGCGATTTTGACTATCGCCATCTCAGTTTTACATGAATGAGAACAACTTTATGATCCCATCATAAACAAATTGGTAAATATACATAACACCTTGAATTGGTTTTAAAGTTTAATTTGATATTTAAGTTTAGAGAAAATAATCTCAGTGACCGAAAATTCCTTATAATATACGATTTTGACCAACTTTTTTCGATTTGCCAAATGACCAACAAAATCGCAACGCGATCTCCAGTATCGCAAATCAGTTTCCAGATTCGCAACGCGATTTTGACTATCGAATTGCGATTTTCCAATTCGTGTTGCGATTTTAGAAAATCGCAATGCGAATATGTAATCACAACGCGATTCTGACTATCGCAACGCGATAATACATAATCGCAACTCGATTCTGACTGTCGCAACACTGAATTTCAAATTCGCAACATGTTTTAGTTTCGCAACACAAAGTTTTGGGTATATAACTACGCAGCAGCAGTAACTCATAACCTAAATCCCTAAATCGCAACTCATTCCATCTCCATCTCTCATTCTCTCCGGCGACATCCGTTCCTATATCCACGACATCCTTCCCCATCCGGCAACAGGTTTTAGTTTCACATCTCGTTTGTTTAGTAAATTAATTTACAATAATGAAATCATCTGTTGATCATGTTTGGATAGATTTGTGTTTTGGAGGGTCATGGGAGAATGTTCATGGTGTTTTACAATATATGTCTTTACCCATGAATCTTCAACTAAAACTGGTCATTAAAAAAGTTAACTTATGAAACTCTAATGTTACGTTACAAATTGAATTTAGAGCCCCTAAGTGGATTTAGGCTATCTTATCAGAGAAAAGTAAGTTTATTTGTTAACCGACAATGAAGATGTTGAACGATTCATTGCTTACATTAGTGTTTCGCAAGATGATGTTACATTGTATGTTGTTGAACCTAGAAGTAGTGAAGTTGGGTCAGCGGGTAGTAATCAACTAAGTTTTTCAACCCTAGTTATGGTGCTCAAAATTTAATGGTTCCACCACAAGTTCATCACCAAGCAAATTTTGTTTCACCACATTTCTAATACCAAACACAATCTCAAAACCCACAACCTTTCCCTAATCCAAATCCCAATCAACTTCAGCACCAAATTCCAGTTTTCGTATTAACCAGTTAGACGATGATGAGCCAACAGAAAAAATTGGAGACTAGTCATATTCAAATTTGATCTTGGTCAATACCCGACTTTGATCTTGGTCAATACTCGGATTTTGATGATGTTTCAGAAGAAGAAACAGACCCTGCGTGTAATGATTTTGATATTGGTCAATACCCAAATTTTGATGATGAAACAGCCGCTGCGAGGAATATGTTGTTGATGATAATGAGGAGGAAGTTACGACTGTGAATGAACATGTTGAACATCAATTCTGTAATTCATATAACCCTGAGGAAGAAAAAGAAGAAGAAGAAATCCCCGAAGAAAAGTCCCCGAAGAAAATGCCACGGGAGTATAATTGGAATATGCCAGAATTACTTCAGATACCGAAAGAAGAGTTGGTAAAGATAGCAGTTGATTGTTACATAAAAATTATTCGTATCAAGAAAGATGATTGTTTTGATACAAAGGAAGACTTGAAGATAGCTTTGTATACGAAATGTGTGGAAGATGGCTATCAACTAAAAGTTAACAAATCAAGCAAAGATCGTTTCGAAACAAGGTGTATGATTGACAAAAACTGTACATGGTGTATTATTGCAAAGAGGATAAAAGATTGCGAAATGTTTCAAGTTAGGACTTTTATTGATAAACATACATGTTCAAGAACCCAAGTTTTTCCTCACCATAGACAGGCAAACAAAAAGGTGTTGGGTGGTTTTCTGGCTGAGTTAATGTTTTTGAATGGCAGGGTATATCGGGGACATGAAATTATGACTGAATGAATGCTCGTTCAAGATTAGTATCTCATATTCTCAAGCTTGGAGAGCCAAATGTTATGCCTTGGAATTGTTGAGGGGTCGCCAGAAGCATCGTTTGCCAACTGCCGGCTTATTGTCACAATTTAAAGCTGAAAAATCCTGGGTCGGTAACTCATATCAAACAGATAGAGATGAACGCTTTGAGTTGCTGTTTATCGCCATTGGTGCTGTGGTTAGTAAATCATATAATTTTGTTGACTCATTTTTGTTAGTTACATGCATTTCACATTTAAATGATTATATTTCTTGTGTATATTATTTTGTAGATTCATTCGTTTATTACTTGCATTAGCCCAATTATTATAGTTGACGGAGCACATTTGAAAGGTCGATACCTTGGAGTAAACTTATTAGCAGTAGTCATGGATGCTAACAATGGGATATTGCCAATAGCTTACGGGTTGGCAAATCTGAAACCTCTGATTCATGGACATGGTTTATGGGGCATCTTAGGGATTGCATAGGTCCTATTATCAATCTGACAATCATATCCGATAGGGCAAACTCAATTGACAACGCTGTTAGAAGGTGTTTCCCAGATGCTTTTCATGGACTTTGTGGTGTTTATTTGTATAGAAATCTAAAATCAAGGTCTGATGGTATAAAAATCAAATGGACATACTGGAAGGCTGTAAAAGCTTATCAGGAAGGGATTTTAATAAGCATATAAATTGTTTAAGACGTGTTTTGCCTCAGTGTCTCAAACACTAGAAGGTGTCGGGTTTGAAAGATGGTCAAGAGTACATCAACTTGGAGCAAGATATGGTTTCATGACGTCTAATAGTGCAGAATCAATCAACGCTCTAAGTCTTCATTCCCGGAAATTACCCATTACTATGTTAATGGAGTTTTTTCGAGCCTCTATTCAACAGTGGTACTACAAGAAAAGAAACCATGCAAGTATTATTTCTTTAAATTCGTAACTTATCATATATTTTACTAAGTATTATTTATTTAAATTTACAGGAACATTGGATCATCGTGTTACACCATGGACTGAAAAAAGATAACGAAACGTGTTGTGAAGTCAACGTAATGGAGAGTTGAACCATGTTCAAACACTTTGTTTGAAGTACTGGATAATAACTTAAATGGGCTTGTCGATCTAAATGCAAATACGTGTAGTTGTATGAAATGACAAACATCTGGTTATCCGTGTGGCCATGTTATAAAAGTTGCTCTTCATCTAAACCAATATGATTCAAGCGCATACGCTATGGATTGCTACACTACAGAAGTATATCGACAGACTTATGCCGAAATTATCTACCCTATTCCACATCCTTCTGAGGGACATACCAGATGACTTACAAACAGTTTTGCCACCAGCCATGGACAGAAGGCTACCTGGTCGACCAAAAAGTCACGATCGTATACCGTCTAAGGGTGAAGAGAAGAAGAGATCGACGTGTAGTCGGTGCAAGGAAAATGGTCATACAGGGTTGACATGTGGATCACCAGTGTCATCACAATCATCTTTTCCTCTACCAAAATGGATCCTCATCAAAATCCAAAGCTCATATGGTGTCAAGCAAAAGGCAATCAAAATCACAATCAAAATCAAAATCTCAATCACAACCGGCTTCACCTTTTGGGACTATTAACTTAGGTGATTTTTAAATGCAAACGTTGTATTATGTGTATTTATGTGTAAACTTTTAAATAAGAATTATTTACACATCAATTAAACAAATCAACTTTTACAAATCAATTAAACAAGCAAAAAATAATAATAATTCTTATTTTCCTCCTCATCATTAAACAAATCAGACTTTTAAAATCAATTAAACATAAAAAAAGTGTACCCTATACAGTTGTTTATGCACCCATACATCAATTTCACGCAGCTCACTTCAGGATTAACCTGCAGAAACCAAACATTTACTCAAACAACACTTTCTACACATCTAAAACCAACAAACAACAAATGATTGAATTCTAGGTACTTAACAACACTTGCATTTGACTTACCAATTGTTTATGGACACTTTTATAACGCGGATGCAGGTAGACAGCGTCTCGCATATATCGCTCTAGCCATAAAATACCGAAACCACAAGCCTACTGCACCTCTATCTCTATCGGTGGGAGGTAGAAACTGTGTACTTCCTGTCGTCAAACGCTCCAAGCACATGCATACGAGAGGACCACAATCCCCTCTGGCTTCCTGCGTTTGTTGTGGCGCGGTCTCGTCTCTGATAACTGTAACATTGAACTTCTTTGGCTTCTTATTTCCAGAATAAGTCTAATAATTAATCTCATCCAAAAATTTAGCCAAATGAGAGCTCCATCCCTTAATAATATCTCTCAAATCAGACAATGATATGTAATTTATCATGCTGTCATATACTATTGTCTTCAGGTATGGGAGCAAAAGCTCGACGAGAAGCCAATGAGTATGTTCCAAAACAGGGATAAACACCTGCAATCATAAGTAATAATTCAATTGCGCATTTATTTATGAACACCTTTAAAATATTTAAAAAATAAATAATAACCTTATCGACCTCCCACCATGCAGGATAAAGTTTAGCTTGTCCATTAGCCAACACATATGATTCATGTCGTTGATTCTTCAAGTGAACTATGTGAAAATACGTCGGCATAATTGTATATCGCGTATTTGTTTTATTTTCCCTCATTTTCCTTATCATTAGAAGACGTGACACCTATGCATCAATATGCTGTTTTACAAAAAAGACATATATTAGTGAATTACATAAATTAAAAAAAAAATTAATCAAAATGAAATATAAGAAAAATATAAGACTTACCCCCCATCGAAATAGCCTTTGTCTTCAACCCCTAATAACACACCCCACCAAGACCGATCAATCAACAAATGCATATCATCGTTGAGTTTGTATATGTCAGTGTAACACCCCTGCTCCGCTCATGTAGATAAAAATCAACTGTGGTCTTAAACCAAAGGGTATTATCCAGAATTGTTTCCGGTAGTTTTCTCCTCTCCACTTCATCTGCCGGAATGGTACTGGCCGGTAACTCATACGAAAGCCAACAGTCATCCATCATGTTCGGCATGTGAGAGAGTTTCTCAATAATTCGACATATTACGCGGTGTGAATCGGGCTCTTGAATGGTGGGAGGGACCTCTTCAACGATGACAAGGGCCTCTTGAACGGTGGGAGGGGACTCTTGAGGGATGATAGGGGCCTCTTGAACGATAGGAGAGGCCTCTTGAACGATGACAGGTGAGTCGGGCTTCTTCTTACAGAGTCTTTGCACTATTGGGGTGAACGGAGACGTAATGGCACGTGTACGACGTCTGATGCGTGAACCCCGTCGTGCAAGAAAAACCCGACGTAAAGCATCCACCTTATCAGGCCGCTAAAAATAAATTAATACATAAATCAGTAAATAAACAGACATGATATTAAATAGTGAAAACAAAGAAAAATATGTTTCAAACTTGCACGATATTCACCCAAGTCATTATTCTATCATAGTTCACAAAATGCATCAGATAACATTCCAGAAGTAAACACTTATATAAACATTTAAAAGGACAACATAGGTTTAGTGCATGTTCAAGGACAACATAAAGATTAGTAGTTATTCTTGAAACTTAAATTTGCAACACTGTGAAGTTAGTATTTGTCTTTATCTTTTGGTTGAAGTAATGCAATCCATTCAAGTTTCAATTTGTAGAAGAATAATAGTTTCTAAAACTTAAAATCGCAACACGAAACTTAAAATCGCAACGCGAAAATGACTATCGCAACGCGAAAATGACTATCGCAACAAGATAATCGCAATGTGAATTGCAACGAGAAAATTGCAAAGCGAAACCAAAATCGCAACGCGAAACTAAATTCGCGTTGCGCTTTTCATTTTCGCATTGCGATTTTCACGTTGCGATTTTTATTTCGCATTGCGATTATCCCGTTGCGATAGTCAAGTTCACGTTGCGATAGTCATTTTCGCGTTGCGATTTTAAGTTTTGTGTTGCGACTATTCTTCTTCTGCAAATTGAAACTTGATGGATTGCATTACTTCAACCAAACAAAAAAAGACAAATACTAACTTCACAGGGTTATTTGTTTAGCAGTATTGGTAGCAACCGAATAAATTTTCTAAGCAATCTAAGTGAAATGGTTAATCTAAGTGAAATTACGAGTAAATCAAGTTAAATATGAAAAATCTTAAAATTACCTCGTTGCGTAGAGTATGAACCTCATTCTGCAATGATGCTACCATCTCACGTAGAGCCGTTACCTCACTACGTAAAGTAGATACCTCATCACGCCATACACCATTGTCATCGCGTAAAGTACCGACCTCCTCACGCAAGGCATTGACCTCGTCACGTAACTCCCCTAACTCATCCCGTGGAGGTGAAGGTGGAGAACAAGGAGATAAATGTCGTGGCATCTTTGTCGGTCGTCTATCATGAGGTGATGGTGGAAAAGAGGCTCTATGATGTGACAGAATAGGTGATGACTCTCGTTATAGAGGTGTATAGTGCGGTCGATCAGGTGATGGCTCTCGAAGTGGAGGCTGCTCATCATCCGTGCCATCAAAAAAATGCTTACTAGCTTACCACCAATCAGTGGCAAGCTCAGCCTCTGTAATGGAGTATTGGCCTCATAACAATATAAAAGCTCAAACAAAGTTAAACGTGTACTAGTAATAACTTGTTTATATATGGTAGTATTTGTGTTAACTTACATCATTTATTGTCGTATACCGTAGTAACTCTTCCCAAATCAACAGCCGCCATTTCCTCTTCCAGGAAATAGCCCTAGGAATATCATTTGAAGTTTTTAATGCATATGTATGCATGTTAGGAAAAGCCTCAAATATCCAAATCTACAAACAATATAATACACAAACATTAGTAATTGTTAAATAATTAATTATAATTTGGAAACATTATAGAAATTCTTACCTTAAAGGCCCAAATAAAGCCTGACAAAGTGTATTTGGAACCATCGCCACGCAAACTTTTGCGGTCATCAAAGGCAGACGACAACTTATTCCAGGTAGCTTTCCATAGATACGAACCCCACGGAAACAGGTTCCATGCATTTAGGTCCTCTACCAATAATATTAGGTCCTTAGGAATAGGTTGTCTGGCCTCTCTGCCTAAAAAGCCGACATGCAAAAGTACTAAAAGGCATACTTATAAGGTGTATAGTGTGGTCGATCAGGAAAAACCCGGGATAACCATGATGGGCAGGTAATATGACTAGTGTATCGACCTACATCATGTCCGAAGCGTAGACCAGTGATTAAGCAAAACTCCCTCTCGCCCAAAACACGTATACGCGGTGGAAAATGAAACCATATCTCTCATTACCACGTTTTATACTCTCAGGTAGATCGCTAGTCTGGTCTGAAGCCACAAAGGTCACATAGCATCTCCACCCGATGTTGTACTTTCAGCCATGGCCGAAGCAAGTATCCTCAACAATTTTCTTTGTACAGTGAAGCTTCGACGCAATTGTAGTGACTAGACTTATTTTATTCCTTAAGGTCAATTGAGCCGAAAAAAAGTTCTACAAAACAATAAACATACCAAGTTAGATATACCAAAAACTACACTCTGAAGATATACCAAAAACATAATAACATAAAGAGTAGTAGTAGTTTATTCTTCAAACTTAAATTTGCAATACTGTGAATTTTGTATTTTCTTTGTTTTTTTGGTTGAGTAATGCGAAAAAAAGTTCTACAAAAACAATAAACATACCAAGTTAGATATACCAAAACTACACTGTGAAGATATACAAAAAACAATAATAAACATAAAGAGTAGTAGTAGTTTATTCTTCAAACTTAAATTTGCAATACTGTGAATTTGTATTTGTCTTTGTTTTTTGGTTGAAGTAATGCAATTCATTCAAGTTTCAATTTGCAAGAAGAATAGTTTCTGAAACTTAAAATCGCAACACGAAAATGAAAATGTAACACGAAATGACTATCGCAACGCGAATGAAAATCGCAACGCGAAACTAAAATCGCGTTGCGATTTTGTCGTTTCGATCCTCGGTTTCAAATAGTCATTGTCTAAAATTGAAATTTGAATGAATTGCATTACTTCAACCAAAAGAAAAAACAAAGACAAATACTAACTTCACAAGGTTAAAGACTAAACAGTTTAGCAGTATTGGCAGCAATCGAATGAATTTAATAAGCAATCTAAGTGAAATGGTTAATCTATTATTGAAATTACCAGTAAACTTATCATCAATTTCAATATAAAAAACCTAATAATAATGCAAAAATTTCAAAATAAAAATAATTAAAAAAACTAACCCTCGGTGGTTGATTTGGTTGATTTTCCATTTCTGATCGTGAATGATTGTGAGGGTGGCTCTGAGAGATGGAGATAGACGGATTTCGCCGGAGATGGGGACAGATTTCATCAGAGATGGAGACGGAGAGAGTGAGAGATGGAGATGGGACTGAGTTGTGATTTAGGGTTTTAGGTTAAGAGTTACGATTACGGGATATATTAATATTCGTGTTTGGAATTTGAAAATAAAATATGCGTTGCGATACTAATGGCGGTTTGAAAATCGCATTGCGATTTTGTATTATCGCAACGCGATAGTCACGCGTATATCGCGTTGCGATAGGCGCGAATCGCAACGCTTGAAATCACAATGCGATAGTCAGAATCGCGTTGCGAATCTGGAAATTGATTTGCGATACTGGAGATCGCGTTGCGATTTTGTTGGTCATTTTGGCAAATCGAAAAAAGTTGGTCAAAATCGTATATTATAAGGAATTTTCGGTCACTGAGGTTATTTGTTTATGTTATCCAATTAGATAATTAAACTTGACTTATTGATTCTAATTAATATATTAATTTGAATTATTGGTTTAAATTGATTAAAATATTGTAAGTATCCGTTTAGACCTATTGATAGTAATATTTGGGTTTGACAATCATAGTCAGATCACCCTTTAAATTTGGACGGAGTCGCACTTAATGGTTCATAATGGTAGAATTGCAAATGATTCGTGTCATTTTACTTTGGAGATAGGAAGAATATGAGAGAGATAAAAGAGAAAGAGCCTCTACCTTTTATCCATGTGTGGTGGTTATATATGGATTTTTAGTGAGTCTAGGATTATGATGACTACTTGTAAACTGTTGGCTGTACACTTGAGTGAATAGACCCAACTAATAGTAGATTACATGGACTTATCGACAATCACATCGTGAGATCATAACTGGATATCTGACCAAAATTGTAGCATAACATGACCCCTGGAGGAGGAATAGAATTTGATTTCCTTGCTTGAAAGAATGTCATAAAGTGACATGACTCGACACTCGAGACTTGAGGGAGAATACAAGAAGAGCTATGACACGGAGGCCTCTCCATAAAGCAATTAAGGCTAAGATCTAGAGTGCATAGTAGATGATCCAGTTGTTCCTTTCAAAGACTCCCATTGATAATTTATTTTAAAATTTGGTGGAGTTATCTCAATGCATGTGTATATGCACAGTGAAGGACCCTCGATGCTCTCTGCGATTCAATTGGAGAAAACAACACTATCTCAACATTAAACAGAAACAAAGGATAAATTTCTGTTGTCATATAGAAGACATCTCGATTCTCTTGATTGGATGATAGAGATAACAGAGGTATATAGATATTTTGGTCTATATTGACAAATGGACGGATGTAGGCATCTCGATGCTTGAACGTATTGCGGAGGACCTTTAATTCTTAAACTGTGTGGAGTTGTCTTCAATTCCTATACATATACCTCACGGAGAACTCTCCAATGATTTGGTCGGACTGAATGGGACAGGCCATTTTATTTTGCTGCATTGCTTAATGCTTTTTAGATATCTCAATTAAACCATGCAAAATTGTCTCCATGTCTCTATGCATTCCCTAAAGAGGATACTCAACGTTTATGAGATATCTTATTTTTGTTTTCTTTAGAGGTCGAGGGAGAGTTCCCTAGACTATAGCAAGGGCATCTCTACTCCATTGAGCTCGTGGAAAAATTATCATGATGCTGATCGTTTGGGGTATAGCTACGTAATTTGGCCATGGAGGAGGCAATTTGACACATTGAAGAAATTTAATCAATGGAGTAGAGATGCTTTGTACCCTTGTTAGGTTCAGGTGACCAAAAATTAGGCTATTTGTGGCGGTAGAAACAGGGAGTCTTTGTACCCTTGTTAGGTTCAGGTGATTGATTTTTAAATTAGGCTCGTTTGTATTCCATGCTTGTGGGATATCTCGATTAATTTAGGCAAGATTTATCTCCAAGCCCATGGATATTGTCGAGGGAGGATGCTTGACGCTTCTAAGATATCTCAATTTATTCTAGGGGTTGTCTTCAGACTCGTGGATATTCTCTAAGGCTGATGCTTAGTGTTTCTGAGATATCTCAATTAATTCAAGTGGTTGTCTTCAGGTCCGGATTCATTCCCTACGGAAGATTCTCGACGCTTTGTTGGGAGTAGTTTGAATTAATGGTTGTGTAGTACAAGACTTCGATGACTTTATGAACTTATTCAAGTTCGTATCATCTGCTAAAGTGTGCACTTTTATCCTTCGTAGAGTTATCTTGGATGCATCTCGAATTCATACATCTTTTTCAAAGGGCCTTTAGTGCGTCTTGTTCGACCGGATGATTCCTGTGTTACTCAGATTGTTTACCAAGCTCGTCGATGCTGGATTTAAGGTGTTCCTAATAGCTAGGAGAGCAACATACCTTTGCCCCTCCCACTATTGCTAATTTGCATGATCAAGGTTTTTTTTCTCCTTAATTTTGGGTGAATATTGTTGAATGTGAGATATGGGAGGAAACATCTCTAGCCGTGGTTGTGGTCGTGGTAACATTTGCCTTCGACACGTCCGCATACATTCTATCTTTTCAGAGAAAATACAAATGTTTGTAAAACTGAATTGAAATTTTTTAAAACGTATTATAGGCAAAGTAAATTTTCAAATCGGTCAAATTAATTGCTGGAAATTAACTGTTTGATTGTTGGAAATCCAAAAATTAATTTGTTATCCTTTTAACATTTGTGCTTGCGGTTAATTCTGATTTTGACTTTCACAGATTGAACCTAAATGATTTTGGGGTTAGGTTCGAATTTTATTATAGCAGACAAATTATAATTTTCGAAGCTTGATTTTAGCAGTCTGTCTACTGGTTTAATAACTGTCTCAACAGTTATTTTTGTGAATGAACTTGGATAGTTTTGAGGTCAGGTTAAGCCAGATGTTACATAATTTTTACAACATTTAATTTTCATAATTAAATCAATGATTTATTACTGATTTATTTTTTTACGTTTTTACCCCTTGTCTAAGTCTATAAATAGAGAGTTTCAAATCATTTCCTCTCCTTTACAAATTCTTTCAAAATGCTTTCTTATTTTTCAGTTAGAAGAACAATTCCATAATTGGACACTCTTAAATTTGGGTGTATGAATTTTCAGAGAACCGTGCTAACCATGGGGGACGACCGCCTATAACAACGATTACACACATCAAGGCAAAATTCGTTTCTAAGGCAGTGGTTTATATCACGACACGGTTGTTCGATTTACTCTTTAAATATTTATTAATTTTCAGTTAGTACTAACAATTTCATTTGCAGTTTATATTTCCAACAAATAAAAGATGGTATTTGTTCAAAGACTCTTAACTATTTGATAATGAATGCTCATACCCCTACATATGTAATGTTTGAATCTGAAACTTCGAAAGATAACAACAAATCTCTTAAAACGAAGAATTTTAGGTAAAATTAGAACGTGAGCCTCTCCTCGAGTGTTAAATTCTAATTTTAAAACTAATATAGAGTATATTCTATAAAATATGGATCAAATAATAAACATATTTACTCTATTTATTATGAAAATCTAGAGATAACAATGGGATGAGATGAATTTAAAGTTTAATTATAAATTTGATTTGATTTAAACCTTAAATGCATAAAATAATATTTTTAATTATAATATTGCATATTTTTATTGATATTTATTTCTCATTTTTATTCGGATATTATTGATTTATTTATGTTTTGGTTGTTTTTGTGTTTTGTACAAGAATTTCATTTGAATTAATCGGCCAAAAATAATAGTGAAAAGATAGAATCTATATTTTTTTGAGTCGTGGTTGGAGTCATTGGCATGACTCAGGACACAACGATTTCCGATCCCGACGCATCAAATTCTGCGGTCCAATAAGCATCTTCTAGAGATTTTATTTAAGATAAATGTTCGGGAGATAACTAGAGATTATCCAGAAGATAAAACAGAATTCAAACTAATCCACTAGTTTTAAATAAATTATCTTTATCTTTTGTGATAAATCTTTAAATTTAAATTTAATATTTTTATTTGAATATTTTTTATTTTCATCGTCATCTTTTAGTTATTTTATCTTTTTAGGATTCTCAGGGTATAAATACCCCTTAGGTTCAACCTTTAAAAACTTCATTTCAACCCCTAAATTCACGTCAATCGTCTCCCTTTGTCGTAGATGAAACTTCACCCGACCTCACCTCCTCCAGATACCAAAACTCTTATAACGTCATGATCGATCGATGTTTTATACCTCAAGAACTCTTGGGTGAAAATCGCGATCCCACGCAATTTCGATGGCCAATCGATAACAACTACGATGATGTTTTATTAGGAGGATGATAGAGACTACGTCGGTGATGATTTTTGCGGCCGAAAAGGGTAAAGACGACATGTTAGGATTAAGATTAGGGGATTTTAGGGATTTGATATTTTTTATAATTTAAGATAAATTAGATTTTTTTTATAAATATAATATTTTTAATATTTAGAAAAACTAAATTTCAAAATTACAAGATTGTGACATGTGTCACTTAACGGGGGAAATTAATGTCGTTCACGGCCCAGACACCTAAAGTGTTAACGTTTGTAACATTAGACACCGAAATCGTTCAAAAAAATAGTTTAGGCCCCTATTCATGAAAAACACTATAATTTAACACTTATTTTATAATTAATCCTTTTATTAAACCCAAAAGCCCATGCCATCAAAACTCACTTTTTCACAAAAAAAAAAACCTCTTTCACGCGTGTTTTCCTTCTTCACAAATCCTTCCCTCATTTGAAATCATACCCTCACTTTCTTTTCTTCTACCCCATCTCCCAACCAAATGGTTGTTTCCCTTCACCATCGCACACAATAGCACTTTATCAAGTTGTTTTCATTGTTCGTCGCGTCATCTCTAGCACCACTCTTTGTCATCGAATCTTGCATAGCTATCAACAGTCATCATCCCTTCGTCGTGTTGGAATTCAGATTAATTTTCACAAATAATAACAAATTCACCTTGAAAACTGTTATCTAGGTGACTAGTGTGAAAACGATTGTACTAAAAATCACCCCAAGGTAGATTCCCAGGAAAGAGGAGGGGTCACCATGGTCCCTCTTAAAACTCACTTTCCTTAGACATAACTACCAAGACAAGTAATTTTAATAGGACAATAATTAACAACAACTATACCCAACAATAGCTATTAAATAGACATAAAGAGAACACCAAAATTTAACGAGGTTAGGCCAAAATTATGCCTACCTCCTCGAACACTACTAAAATAATATTTCACTAATAGAGGAAATATTAGAAAGAGAGAAAGAGTACAAATAGCCTTTAATAGTGAAGAAGGCTTATATTTGTGGGATGCTAAACTAAGGAGGATGAGGGCTCTATTTATAAAAAAAAAAATTTCCCCTCCTCCTTATACACAACCAATGTGAGATTTTGCCAAAAAACCAACAAATCTCCACCTTGGAAAATTCCACACACATCTCTCAAAAATCCAATCTTCAGTAGTGTCTGCAAATTCATTTTTCAATTTGTAACAACATTGACCAAGTCTAAACAATGTTTAAACTTGACCACAGTTACCACTTTTGTCAACATATCAGCAGGATTCTCAGTGGTCTGAATCTTCTGGATTATGACTCCACCTTCTTCTAGAATCTCTCGTACAAAGTGTTATCGAACATCGATGTGCTTCGTCCTGGCATGGTAAACCTGGTTCTTTGCTAAATGAATAGCACTCTGACTGTCACAATGCACTTGATGTGCTTCTGTTCCATTCCCAATTCACCAAGCAACCCATGAAGCCAAAATGCCTCTTTTACAGCCTCTGTAACTGCCATATACTCTACCTCTGTAGTAGACAAAGCCACTGTTGACTGTCAGGTGGACTTCCAACTGACTGGTGCCTTTCCAAATGTAAACACAAAACCAGTAGTTGATCGACGCTTGTCCAAATCACCTGCATAGTCTGAATCACAATACCCAACTACACACTGACCATCTTGTTTGTTCTGTTGAAATACCAAACCAACATCTACGGTGTTCAGAATATACCGCAGAATCCATTTCACAGCTTGCCAATGCTCCTTTCCAGGATCATGCATATACCTGCTCACAACCCCAACTGCCTGTGAAATATCGGGTCTTGTACACACCATTGCATACATCAAGCTACCAACAACACTTGTATACGGAACCTTTGACATGTATTCCCGTTCTGCATCATCCTTAGGTGACATGGATGCACCGAGCTTGAAATGAGGAGCAAGAGGTGTACTAACTGGTTTTGACTTCTCATTCATGCCAAAACGTTTTAGTACCTTCCTCAGATATTCTTTCTGAGACAAACAAAGCCTCCCCAATTTCTTATCCCTTGATATCTCAATGCCTAGAATCTTCTTCGCTACACCAAGATCCTTCATCTCAAACTCCATGTTCAATTGAGTCTTTAGTTTCGCAATTTATGTCTGACTCCTGGAAGCTATCAACATATCATCAACATAAAGAAGAAGATATATATAGGATACGTCTTGTAGCTTGCGTAAATACACACAATGATCATATTTGCTTCTTGTGTACTTCTGCTCTATCATAAACTTGTCAAATCGTTTGTACCACTGCCTTGGAGATTGCTTCAATCCGTACAATAATTTTTCTAATTTGCACACCATCTCTTCTTTTTCAGCAACTTTAAATCCATCTGGCTGAGTCATGTAGCTTTCCTCATCCAAGTTTCCATGTAAAAATATAGTTTTTACATCCATCTAAACTAGTTCCAAATTCAACTGTGCTACCAAAGCCAACAAAATTCTGATGGAGGAATGTTTTACAACTGGAGAAAATACTTCATTATAATCAACTCCCTCCGTTTGAGCGTAGCCTTTAGCCACCAATCTTGCTTTGTAGCGGATGTTATTCTTGTAAGGAAATCCATCTTTCTTTGCATATACCCACTTGCACCCAATTGCCTTCTTTCCCTTCGGAAGACTAGCTAGTTTCCACGTCTGATTCTTTTGAAGGGATTATATTTCTTCATTCATGGTGATCCTCCACTTTTTATGTTTTGAACTTTGGATTGCTTCATTAAAAGTGGCAGGAACGTCATCAATTGCAATTGGTGATGCAAAAGAGGCCATATCAACATAACGAGCAGGTTGTCTAATTGTCCTCTTTCCCTTTCTGAGTGTAATTGATTCATGTTGTTGTGGAGGTTCTTGGGTCTGAACCTCTTCTTCATCTGACTCTTCTTCTACCATAGGAGAGTCAACAATAGTTTCTTTACTGGCTGGGTCAATTCTGCTTCCTTCAAACTCCACCTGTTTGGGAGTTCCATCTATCTGCTCCAATTTTTCTGAAGTCACCTTTCTCAACATGGTAGATTCATCAAAGGTAACATCCCTGCTGAAGATTATTTTCTTTGTTTCTGGACACCAAAGACGATAGTTTTTCACACCAGAGGTGATCCCCATAAAGTTCGCCTTCTTTGCTCTTGGATCTAGCTTTGACTCCTTAACATGGTAGTATGCAGTGGAACCAAACACATGTAAGGAATCATAATCTATAGTAGGTTCTCCAAACCATTTCTCTAATGGTGTTTTACCACCAATAGCAGTCGATGGTAAGCGGTTGACAAGGTGACAAGCATAAATCAAAGCCTCAGCCTAAAATTCTTTGCCTAACCCAACATTAGACAACATACACCGAACCTTCTCCACTAATGTTCGGTTCATACGCTCTGCCACCCCATTCTGTTATGGTATAGATCTGAAAGTGAAATGTCTGACAATACCTTCTTCTTCACAGACTTTCAGAAATGGATCATTTTTGTACTCTCCACCATTGTCTGTACGAAGACGTTTGATTTTTCTACTTGTTTGAGTCTCCACCATCTTTTTCCATTTAAGGAAAAATCCTAGCACCTCATCCTTTGTCTTCATTGTATACACCCAAACTCTCCGGGAAAAATCATCAACAAAGGTGACATAATAGTGTGTTCCTCCGAATGAAGTTGTCTTGGAAGGCCCCCATACATCTGAATGAACATAATCCAAAATACCTTTAGTATCATGGATTGTTGTTCCAAATTTCACCCTCGTCTTCTTCCCTTTGATGCAATGCTCACAAAAAGCTAATTTGCAAGCCCGAGCACCCTTCAATAATCCTTGATCTATCAAAAATTTCAAGGATTTTTCACCAACATGCCCCAAGCGCATATGCCATAACCTGGTTACTTCTGACTCCTGTTCATCAGTAGAAGTTGCCATTGTTGTTGTCCCAACAATTGTACTACCCAGAAAGTAATACACATTGTTTCTTTTTCGGATTCCCTTCATTATCACCAGTGCACCAGAGATAATCCTCATAATCCCATCTTTTTCCCTCACTTCTAAACCTTTTGACTCTAAGGTTCCCACAGAGATGAGATTTCTCATTAAATCTAGTACATAATGGACACATGTTAATGTTCTGATTGATCCATCCTGATTCCTCAAGCGAATTGAACCAATCCCAAGTGTGTCAAGAGGGGAATTATTTACTGTGTAGATAATTCCACCTTTTAGTTCTTTAAAATAAAAGAACCATTCTCTATTGGGGGTCATATGGTGGCTACAAGCTGAATCTAACAACCATGAAATGGAACAGCTGGTTGATGGCGTAGCAGCGAATGTGAAATCTGAATCTGTATCATCATACTCGACCACATTTGATTCTGAGACAGTCTTTCCCCTTTCAGGTTTGCCTTTATTCTTTAGCCTGGGACATTCTTTCTTCCAGTGCCCTTTTTCTCGACAAAAGACACATTCATCTTTGCTCAATCTGGACTTTGACTTCGATCTCCCTCTCCTTCCTTTATTATGACTCTTCGAACGGCCTCTAACAACAAGAGCTTCTGCTTCGACACTTGTATTTTCTTGTTTTTCTTTCTTTCTCAATTCATAACTATACAAGGCAACAGTTACTTCACTGAGAGACACATCAACCTTCCCATGAAGTAGAGTAGTTTCAAGATACTCAAACTCATCAGGAAGTGATCCCATCAACATCAGAGCCAGATCTTCGTCTTCAAAAGTCACGTCCATGTTCATCATATCAGTCACCAGCTGATTAAAGCTAGTAATGTGATCATTCATAGTGATATCTGGTACATAGTTGAAACGGAACAATCTCTTTTTCATGTAGAGCTTGTTCTGACCGCTTTTCTTCAAACATTTCTCCTCTAGTGCCTTCCACAATTTACTTACAGAAGTTTCCTTAGAAAATGCATACTTCTACTCTCTAGAAAGACACAATCGAATAGTACTACATACCAATCTATTGATCCTCTTCCATTCTTTCTCCTCAACATTATCTGGGTTCTCTCCTTCAATAGCAATGTCTAGACCCTGCTAAAATAGGGCATCTAGAACCTCACTTTGCCACATGCCAAAATGAACGGTGCCATCAAAAATCTCCACTGCAAATCTAACATTTGTCACAGCATTTCTTGCGTATTTTTTTGTGTTGTCTTTCATTTCTGCTACAAATTCTATTTAATAGCTGTCAATGCGGAATGTCAATTACCCCAAGGAAATTTTTTCTGATGTGGAAGATCAGCCTAAGCCACAACCATAGAGCATACTAAAATAAACCAAGAGCTCTGATATCAATTATTGTGGAATTCGGATTAATTTCCACCAATAATAACAAATTCACCTTGAAAACTATTATCTAGGTGACTAGTGTGAAAACGATTGTACTAAAAATCACCCCAAGGTAGATTCCCATGAAAGAGGAGGGGTCACAATGGTCCCTCTTAAAACCCACTTTCCTTAGACAGAACTACCAAGACAAGTAATTTTAATAGGATAATAATTAACAATAACTATACCCGACAATAGCTATTAAATAAACATAAAGAGAACACCAAAATTTAACGAAGTTAGGCCAAAATTATGCCTACCTCCTCGAACACTACTAAAATAATATTTCACTAATAGAGGAAATATTACAAAGAGAGAAAGAGTACAAATAGCCTTTAATAGTGAAGAATGCTTATATTTGTGGGATGCTAAACTAAGAAGGATGAGGGCTCTATTTATAACAAAAGAATTTCCCCTCCTCCTTATACACAACCAATGTGGGAATTTACCAAAAAACTAACACGTCGCATCATTGCCGGTCATGGACATCCTAATGACTCTGAGTCACCACCGTGAATCTAACTATTTGATGAGGTAAATAGTGAACCATATTTTATCATACCGTTATTGATGTACTACCCAACTTTGATTTTGCAGGTAACTTCAATATCGGTGATCCCTCTGAACAGCCTACTCGATTAGACACCATCGAAGCAAACGTCGTCGAAATTCTTTTTATCTTTGTAACAACCAAATCGATACGGGTGATCCGATCCGATCCGAGGGGTCACATTAGGGCCGGAGCGACCCATGATAAAAATCCAAAAGATAATTTTTTTGTTAAATCATTTCAAATCATAAAACAATTTATAAATATATTATATTACTTCATAAAACATTCACAAATTAAATTCAGAATCCAATCATACACAATTTCAAAACAAGTTACAGACTCAGATATACATATAAAATGAGACTTATATGTCCCCTAATTACAATTGAATCGTACTCCGCATGCAATACCAAAGGAACTCCCACACTGATGTCGATACTGCACAAGAACGATTCTTTAACCTGAAATGGTGAGTAACAGAGTGAGCTTTGGAAAACTCAGTATTCAAAACTATCATATGAAGCTAAATGACAAGCCGATAAATGGAAGCATGATATTTCCTTAGTTATCCAGGCATATACAAGTCATAGTAAAGAGTTGAGATCTCACTAATTAATTCTTTAGGTAACAGTCAGGAAGTGTACAAGTTAGAAGGAATGTTCAGAAAGGCATATTTATAAGATGGAGCTAGGAAGTCTAGTGTGTTCCAACAAACTAGAAATAGTAGTTTATTTTATTAAAAACATATTTTTAAAACATAATAATACCCTCCACCCGTACACCAAAATGCAATTCCTCATAACTGCAGTCATAAAGACTTACCATATACCTGATGGGTATAGGAGTCCAATAAAAATAACCAGAACATAAATGATTTACCCGTTAGCTGAACCTCAAAACTCCAGACACCTACATAGACATATCCTGATATAAATTAATTTAACAGTAACCAATAATTTTAGAAATCACAAACATATATTTTTGTATAAGAAAATAGAGTTAAGAGATTGTGCACTCCAACCGAACACCAATATGTAGTTTTCCCAAACTGTAAGATTCGTAAGGATTTACCAGCTAGCTGAACCCCAGAACTCCAGACACCTACCCAGACAATACCCCAACAAAACAGTTCAGACAGTAATATAGTTCTAGGATCCATCAATCAGACATATTTTTCAGTAAAAATAGGCAACCTTTACTATTAGAAAATAGGAGTCAGATGTATTTAGTATCACAAAACTGAGATCGAGAACCAAATATCAGAATCCATAAATCAGGAAAAAACATGTTTTTATTTTAAATATTAGAGTTATGCCTTTAAAATAAGAGAAAATATTTATGTGCATATGGAACATACATTCAAATATTTTTTAGGGGCACTTGATAGTTATCAGGAATAGAAAACATGAAACTTACGTAAGTTGATCGGATTTATGGACCGAGGCCCTTATGAAAGAGAGTTCGATTATTATCGGATCTAATTAGACATTCATATGTTGATGCTTCAAGATCAATAATGATTTTGAGTACATTAGAAAGGTATTCAGAAACCTTATATCAAAATTATTTAAGATTCATATATAACAAGGGTGTTTCTATTACTCAAACCATCAGGGATATTTTAGTCATTATGATTCCTAAAGAATTTTTAATAACTTAATCCATAAGTCAAACGATGGCTTGCAGTATTCGGGCTTTAAATTTATATATCAAAATTTCTTATCGAATCAAACTAATCAATCTCAATATTGGGATACTTATGAATCATTTGGACCGACATAATCCACGAATATTCACCTTGAAACGCTGAAGACACTAGTTGAGTTGATCACCTTTGGAGACATCATTAATCGGATCTCAAGGAGACGGACATGTATCACGATGGTATTATTTATTTATGTATTATAGCAATATCAAGAATGTCCAGCATGCTTGGGTCGTGCTCCAAACCTTTAGGGACAATACAATCTTTAGGTTTATAGATGTTATAAAAAATTATCTAATGAAATTCACTTAATTCTAAGTCACAGGGGTAATTTAAGTCATTTAAGTACACAAGGTTATTTCGTTCAATTTGGAGCTCAAGGTATTTTGGTTATGATATAGTTCAAGGGTATTTTGATCATTTTAATGCTTAAGGGTATATCGGTCATTTTCTTTGATTCAAATGTATGAATCATTCTAGTAATTTAGTTAACATGTGCTTATTCCAAAAACCAAAAATTCTAAGTTTTTTGCCATCTCGGAGGTTAGAAATCGGTTATCTAGGATTTTCTAAGCGAAACTAGCATTTTCCATGTAAATCAGTAGTTTAATTGGATCAATATGTCTTTTCGAATTTCTTTTTCCACTTCCAGTGACATTTTTTGTCTTTTTACATCATAAGGGTATTTTTATAATTTTACCTAACAATATTATTTTCATAATTTTTTATCCAGTATTTTTGGTATTTAACCTTTTAAGAGATAAATAAGAATTTACGGGTCCTGAGATTCATTGATTTACTGATTAAATCATTGAGATTAGATTTATCTTTTATCGATCTTCTAGTTCCTTACACAAGTCAATCGAGTTTTATTAGGTTTACTGTCTTTATACCGTATTAAATTTGATTCCATCAATAATTAACTATATGTAATTGACCAATCATTTTAATTATGCATTAATCAATCACCAACATGAACCATAAAGCATGCATATGGAAATAAAATATTACCTTGATTTTCAAGCCATAGCGATCGACCAAATAAACACCATACGGTCTCCCTAGAACTTGAATTTGATGTCTCATAAAGTCTCGGATACAATGCAAATCGAATTATGTCAGAAATGAAACTTAATCGGGAAAACTATTCAAACTGGAAGATAAAATGTTGAAAATAGGTTACCGAGTTTAAATTTGGTGAAACAGATTTCGGATTCGGATTCAAGGTGTCAAAAAATATAAAATAAGACTTTTTAAAAAGTTGACTTTTTGGTCAAAGTCATCAGTTTGGTCAAAGTCAACAATTTAGTCAAAGTCAATAAGTTAGACAGGTTCAATTGACTCTGACCGGTTCGAGTTGACTTGACTTTCTAGAAGACTCGACTATGAGCGAAGTCTATGTGTAACAGTGGCGCGTGGCAACGCGTACAGCGACGACAAGGATGGGAGAGATAGGTCGAACGCTTGGAAGGCAACCAAACACAGAAATCAATCCACATTAACTCAAGATTTCATCCAAAACAACGTAAAAGTAAACGAAAATGGAATTGAAACTTACCCACGATGGCCGAAGAACGAGCGACGATATCAACTAGGTTTTGATCAGAATTTCACAAGGATCTCAACGGCATAGGCAATGAGGCGAACGAATAGCGAGATCGGCTAGAATAATTGAAAATAGTAGCGATAACATTATGGGTTTTCCGTTGAAGCTTTCGAATGCTTCCCCACGATGGATAACAGCGGTTCACGGCTAGTGGCCACCAAGGCTTTGGTCGAACTGAAGTGACACATCTCTTGATGGGAGCAATGATCGTCTCTCCACGACGAACGACAAAATCTCATGAAGCATGGTCAGTCGGGGTTTGATCGAGAAATGATGAGGAACACTATAGTGGTGAAGGTGATGGCCATGGTTGGCCGGAGGCAGCTGATCGGCGGAGAGGATGATAGATGAGTTTAAAAGCTTTATGGTTTATGGGTTTCAATTGCTCGAAATGGTTTTTTTCCTACAAAATCTGATTTAAATCATATATACAAAATTTTAATATTTTATTCTCAAATAGTAGCCTAGCCTAGGTGGTTAGGGCATGGGTAGCCATCATTTGGTACTCATATTCAAATCATTATAACTTCATGTTTTTAGCTAACAAGGATGTATAAATTCATTGATTAAGTGCCTAAACTTCCTGAAAATTCAAAAATTACCCTTATATTTTTAGGATCTTGCGATTCTCTCCCAGAATTTAAAGTAATAAAATTAATTAAAATCAGAGTGTGACAATCTTAGACTGGACAATTCTCGTTGAGGGCGAGCTCGACGGTAAACATAAAAAGTTTTTATATCCCTTATCCTTTGTTTTATTTATTTCATATTGGGACAATACACTTTGGAATCAGATTTTTTCTTAATTACTCATGTTAGTTTGATTGTACAATTTGGTGCTTGCGACTGTTGCTTACCTTAGGTGACTTAGTAATTTTATCATAATCTCTTATCATCATGCCTTAGTTGATCTTGTTATATATGTATAAAACTGGTTTGCATTGATGAGATGGGTTTGATGAATGTCTTTAACCTTGTGATATAATTTGCAACATCGTTTAAACATGAGTTTAGGTTTGTTTCGCTAATGATCAATGTTACTTTCATGTGTGTTACTTTATGTGAAGCGATTTTGAGTGGTAGATTGTTTAAATGTGACCGGATTGGAGAATCGATAGATGCACTTAGGTTGTCATCTTGTTTTCGATTCAAAGATTCAGTGATGAGTCAAGACTAAGGAATTGAAAAATAAAGAAAAGCGCAAAAAAATAAGGAATTTCATATATATATATATATATATATATATATATATATATATATATATAGAAAGAAAAAGAAAAATAAGAGAAAAAAATAAGCATTTGAAAAAAAAGAGTAACAAAAAATGAGAGGAAAATAAAACTCACACTCTACCTATTATCTACCACAAGGGAGTTAATCTTTGATTCAATGACATCTTGTAAGTAAACAAACAGAAGTCTCGTATAGTTGATTTTTATTCATTTGATTGGTTATTGTTTATTGGGTCATTTGAACGAAACTTCCAATTTAATTTTTGATAAGTGATGAAAATGAGAATTGAAATATGCTTGAGGACAAACATTGAATAAGTGAGGGGGAATTTGATGAGTGTTGAATATTTCATGCTTTTACTGATATTTAATCTTCATTTTTATTTGAATATTATTGATTTATTTCTATTTTGACTTATTTTTTGTGTAGAAACTTTTCTCGAAGTTGTGGCAGGAGCCATGGGCATGACCAGGGGCTAGGGGTGTTAAAAAAATACTCGACTTAAACTATTCGATCCCATTGACCAACTGACCTGGTATAAAATTACCTGTATTTTAGAGGTAAATACTCGATTTTGCGGGCTAAGTACTTGACCCGATATTTTTGGCGAGTTTTTGGGTCGAGCCCGAGTCACAAAATTACTCTTAACCAGGTACCCGCCGACTTGATTTCCTTTTTTATTTTATTACTACTTTTATTTTACATTAGATTTTTCATTTCTAATTTCAAAATTATTTTACCCTAACAATCTAAATCTATATTTTTTTCAAATTATTTCTCCTTAATATTTAAATTATTTTTAAAATTATTTATTTTAATCTTAAATTATTTTAAATTTAGTTGTAATTTTATAATTTCATTTCATTTTTATATTTTAGATTATATAATTTAGATTTATATATTTTATATCTATGTTATTTATTATAAATTTTTAAGTTTAATACTTTTTGTTTTTTATATGGATTTTTAAAAAAAAGTTAATATAAGTTAAAAAAATAAAATAAATATTAATCAGGCACCCGTGATCTGAAAATATGGGTACCCAAATTTTATGGGTGCCCGACTTACGGGTACCCGCCTCTTACGGGCAAAGTCATGGGTTGAATTTTTATGGACCAAAAGTCTCGGGTACCCGACATTTCAAGTGCTGAAAAATGCGGATAACTAAATTTGAGCACCCCTACTTGGGCACAACAAATTTGGATCTTAACACAACAAAATCCAATGGTCCAGTCAACATCTTTGCATTATCTTTACCACAAATTCGAGATTTTATTGAAGATAAATGCTTGAAGATAATTTAAGGTAATCTAGAAGATAAAGCAGAATGTAAATCGAGCCGCTAATTTTAAATAAATTATCTTCATCTTTTGTGATAAACCTTGAGATTTAAATTTAGGATTTTTATTTTGAATATTTTTTATCTTTATCTTTTAGTTATTTTATCTTTTTAGAATTTTTTAGTATAAATACCGTTAGGTTCAACTTTTAAGGACAGATTAAAATTTGTATTTCTTTGGTTATTTCTATTAGTGTATTCTCTTTTTATCTTTTACTTTTCTTCTCCATTTATTTTTCATACCAAAATATAAGTGTGATCCAATTTATGCTTAGTTAAACTCTACTTAACCTAAAGCTTTACGAAGCTCGATTCTAAATTGTTAGAATTGAGTTTTACTCTTCATAATTTAGGATAGTATTATTTGATTCTCTAGAAATTAGGAGTGGCAATGAGTCATTCCTTTAAGGTTAATACACCTTCATATCAAAAAGTCGGTGTTGGTTTGAAGGTAGTTTTGGCTTACGGTTGGGGAATCAAGATCGAGTTTGATTCTCGGTGAGAAACTATAATTCGAGTCGGGCTTTTCTAGAACTTAATGCAATCTTGGTGATAACGAGGATATACGTGGTTAGTCCAATAAGAACTTAATTTTGGAGATAGACTTGAAAATATTAGTTAACTTGTAATCGACTGGCATCAAGGAGAAAAAATATATTTCGATAATCAATCGAAATTGAAGTTAAGCAAAAGAAAAATTATCAGATTTTCTTAATTCATATTAATCGATCTCTACTTCTATATACTATTTTCATTATTTATTTGAGATTAGAATATTTTTATTTCACAAATTCGATGCTCGTCAAATTGAAACGGTGAGCTAAATGAAAATATAAAGGTTTAGTCAGGGGCACACAAAATGAGTTCTTCAATTTTAATAAAAAAGATTAATCTTATAGGATAAAATGAGATCAAAATTTACTTCTTGTCATATTATAATGGTAGTATATGAAAAAGATTAGTAAACAATAGAACTCGAGAATTCAAGGGGGAAATGGGGTGGTTTCTTAGTCTGAAATGTTGGGAACCAATGGACCGATTTGCAAGGCGAATCCTTGAGCTACCGGACTTCCAAATTGTGATCCTCAAGGAAACTCATATTTACATATATAGAAATAATATATGGATTATTTTGTATCTGTAATGAACTTATCTACATTAATTAATTTAAAATTTTTGATGTCTAATAATCGTATGAATTTCAATTATATTTGAAGTTGAGTTAAATTAATTTTTAAAAAGAAAATATTTTTTATGTTTATAAAATTCAAACCTAAAATTATAGTTAAAAGACACTAAACTTTTTATTATTCAAGATAATAAATATATAATATTATTAACTTGGGTTAAAAGAAAGGGAGTTGAAACTGAAGAAGTTTGGTGGGTAATGGTAAAAGAAATGTGAATAATAAAAACAGGAGAGGGAGGACTTTATTTGGAATCCATGTCATAGGTTTTATCGGGTAGTTTTGTTGTGCCAGGATTTAATCTAAATTTAATTTATAATGAGTTTTAATTTAAAAATATTATATGTCTATTATAAAAAAAATATTTAATACATAATAATTTTAATTATAATTAAAAATGTCTCGATAATAACTTATTAAGTTACGACTAAAATAATTATGTAATTTATATAAATTGTTGTGAAAATATAATCTTTCGATTTCAGACTAAAATATTATTTAATATATTCTAAAATATTACGATCTTGGTAATTTTTTAATTATAATTAATTTATACTTCTTCTAATCTTATATTAGTAAATTAGATTTTGGACTTATCGTGAATGGAGTAAATTAATATAGTGGTCAGAGTAGTTGGCCTCAGTGTAGCTTGTGAAATTGGACATGCTTTTCAATGGTTACGTGATGTCATGGAAGAGTTTACTTTGTGGAACAGAAATTTAATCTAAAAATAAATGTTGAAATTATATTTAAAGTTAATTTTAATGTTAACTTTTTTTATTAAAAATAAGTGCTTAATGTTTTTTTCGTTACACTTTTAGATACATATCGTTAAAAGAAACCGTTAAGTGATATGCTCATATTATGTTTTTTTTATTTTTTAAAAAATAAAATATTTTTAAAAATATATGAACGTGGTGCGTTTCACTTAACGATTTTTTTAAAGGTGTGTACCTTAATGTTTAACGAAAAAAAATATTAAAAACCTATTTTTAGTAGAAAATTTTTTAAACATTAAAAATTAAGTTTGAAAATTTATTTTTTATTAAGATAATAACATTTAAGGTTTATGTTGTCCAATGAAACGGATTTGAGATGGTCAACTATTTGTTGCATGTTGCACCCTTTTTCATCCATCAAATCAAACAATATATTTTGAATCTTAATTTTTTTTTTATAAATATCTTTTTGATTGATATATAAACTGTATAAGATGCATTAGATATTAGTAAATTTTAGTTTTTATAAAATAATTTGTCATTAAATTATAAATTGATATAATTATACATTAACTTTTTCATATAATTATGTTATTAGATCTTTAATCTATAAACAGGCGAATAACATAAAACTTTGGTGTTGACATGATGTTGATGTATGCTATCACGGAAGCAAAGAAAAATTATTCTATCTTATAAGCTTCTTCAATAAAGCTAGTAGAAATCCACATTTTTGATATTTTTCATGGTCATTTTAGACAATGATGAATTCATCTTATCTTCATCTATCATTTTATTTGTTTCGATGAGTTTGTTCACAAGCTCAAACGATGAAAAACATTATTTCAAGAAGATGATCGTAACATTCAATTTTTATGGTTTAATCATTTTCTAAGACTTTATTAGATTCAAAATTAAGCAATTTGGTCCAATAATCCCATTTTGATTCGATCCCTGATAAGAGGTAAGAGAAACCCTCAAAAATCGAGTGCCATGGCATCTGAGGATGTACGTATGTAGCCCATGATATCTCGCTCTTTCACTGAAAGTCAAAGACACTATTGAGCTGGGGGTGGAAACAAGTTGGAGTTGACTTTGATGTTTCTGTAATCTCAACAAGAACTTTGATGTTTGACATTTGCACCTAAGGACTATGGATATACGAATTAGAGAAGCTCCACCCAAAGACGAAGTCCATTGAAAGGCACATTTGAATCTTAAAATTCCCAACTTGGACAATACTTGAATTTATTTCACAAAGAATGTGGTCAGCACCAATGACTCGATCTTCATTTCGGACGTATAGGAACCAACTTCATCTCCCTCATCTTATACCCATTTCTCTCCCCTATAAGCCCATTGTCAATACACCATTTGCATATGCATCAAGGTAATGCATTTAGAGATATCTTTTTGCTCTTATTACACCAATATTATGTACGTACCAGTGTATTAACATGTATGTTTTAGCAGATGGGAAAGGCAGTCCTGTGTACTACTCTCCTCCTTGCTCTTTTCACATGTTGTTGTGCTCAAGATCCTGGGATTTATAATCTTACTTATCCACCAGAAGGTTGGGTTTGTTTGCTTTTTTGTTTTTTAGGCTTTTTTTTCCCATTCTTTGTTACTCCAAGTTTTAAGGATTTGTGATGAATTGCAGTTGATGCACTGAGAGCTATTCGACGTAAACTCCACGATACGAAGAGATTTCTCAGAAACTGGGGAAGAGGTGATCCTTGTAATCGGAACTGGACCGGAGTAATCTGCACCATGCCTCTATCAGATGGTTATATGCATGTTCAAGAATTGTATGCCAACTCTCTGGTTGCCATATTTATTTTTAGTACAATGACTAGTTCGATGAAATGATTCCAAGAGCAGTGGTCTATCTGTTTCAATTCTCATTTTGGAAATGTTTTGTTGTTTCCAGGCGGATGCTAAATTTGAATCTTTCTGGACACCTTGCTCCTGAACTTGGCCAGCTAACCAATATGACTCACCTGTAAGCAGTGATGGACCGATCCTCTTAAAATTTCAAATTCTCATATATTTTAATAATCTGTTTTTCGTCTCCCTGTAAGTGGCACCTAAGCTTTTTTGGTGATCATGGTGGAGACCGGAGATTCTTGCATCACGATCTATAACTTTATTGTATTTCTACAGGAATTTCATGTGGAATAACAATATTACAGGCAATATACCAAAGGAGATAAGCAACATAAAATCATTGAAATTCCTGTAAGTAATTCATTTTCAGAAACATCTTCCACGAAAATGATTGCAGAAACCTGACAAGTGTGGTGATCATGGTGGCAGGCTTTTAAGTGGGAATCAGCTATCGGGACCGTTAGCGGACGAGCTCGGTGATCTTCCAAACTTACTGACGTTTCAGGTGGATTGGAATCAGATAACAGGGTCACTGCCCAAATCTTTTGTCAACCTTGTCAAATGCAGGCACTTGTGAGTAACTAAAATTGGATTTAAATGGTTTTCTACAAGTGAATTAGTACTCATTTTTTGCTATGCATTTTGTTAACTGCAGTCACATGAACAACAACTCCATTAGTGGGCAGATTCCATCAGAGCTCAGCAGCCTACCTGAACTCATACACTTGTGAGATCAGTGTTAATTCAATTTTCACAAAGTATGAACTGTTATGAATTATCTTAATATATCTTGCATGCATGGATGTGCAGTCTGTTGGACAATAATAACTTAACGGGGTATCTACCACCAGAGTATTCACAGATGCCAAAATTGAGAATACTGTAAGCTAACTGTTCAAGGATTCGTCGACTTATTAATTCAAAAAATTTCACGGATTTAATTCAAATCGTTCAAATACTCACTCCTAGTATTTCCTTGTATTGCAGCCAACTTGATAATAACAATTTTGGTGGAACAGAGATTCCTGCTTCCTACAGCAACATGTCCAACCTAGTGAAATTGTCAGACTCTCTCCCCTCTCTCTATTTTCTTTTAAGTTGTTCTCCAGACTGCTAAAATTGCACATACGCTTGTTTGATTCATCTTACCAGGAGTCTCAGGAACTGCAGCTTGCAAGGACCTATTCCTGATTTCAGCAACATTACATCGTTTCGCTATCTGTATGGCTTCCGAGCATTTTTAAGAGTATTCTATAGTTTATTTTAAAAAAATAACATAGATTTTGGCATAATGCCAAAATCAGAGTAAATTTAACACTTCTTTGTGTTGGTCTGTCATACTGCAGTGATCTGAGCCTCAACAGCCTTACCGGAGAGATCCCAACAAACAGGCTTTCAAATAACGCCACGACAATGTAAGGGTTGTTGATGCTACCATTAATTTAGTATATGAATATCCTAAACGTTTCATTATTGCTTTGTTATTTGAATGGGGCAGTGATCTATCCCATAATTCTCTCAATGGATCGATCCCTTCGAACTTTTCTGGCCTTCCTCGTCTTCAGAGATTGTAAGAATTTATCTTCATTTTTAACTGTCAATTTCCTTTTGAAGAAATTTTACATTTCATGGATGTTGAGTCAATTGTTTTCACTTTGTTGTTGGCGCAGGTCACTTGAAAGCAATTTCTTAACTGGAGATGTTCCCTCCGATATTTGGCAAAACGAAAACTCTACTTTCTCTACAAGACTTATTATGTAAGTAATTTGAGCAGAAAGCTATCATTTTCATTTTCAGCTTCATGTATACCTAATCTTTTCCCATGCACCGGCTTTACATGCAGAGATTTCCAGAACAACTGGCTTTCGAATATTTCGGGAAGTTTAAATCCTCCTTCCAATGTTACTCTCAGGTGAGAGTATTGTTATTAATATAACATTGTGCAGTTGCAAAATAATATGATAATCTCTGATTCATTAGTGCTGCCTTGTCCCGGATACTAAACTTAGGCTTGGAGGCAATCCTGTTTGTGCCTCGGCAAATCAACTAAACATAGTCCAATTTTGCGGAACTACAAGCGGAGATGCCGATTTTTTACCTGGAACTGAAACTGCAATCTCAAGTAACTCTAGTGACACCTGCAGACATCAATCTTGCCCTCTCAGTGAAGGTTATGAATATGTCCCAGATCTTCCTGGTTGCTTCTGTGCTGCACCCCTCGGAGTCGGGTTACGTTTACGAAGTCCTCCCTTTACGGATTTTCGTCCATATATTGGACCATACAAGCAATACGTTACATCCAGCCTCGGATTGGAACTTTATCAACTATATATTGATTTGTTTGTATGGCAGCTGGGTCCAAGGCTTCGCCTGTATTTAAATTTTTTCCCTCAGAATAGCAGCAGTGACACATATACGTTCAACAAAACTGAGATAGATCGTATCAGAAGCCTAATTGCGACATTTTCAATCCCTTCCAATGACACCTTTGGTCCATATGAGGTGATCGATTTTACACTCGGCGGACCTTATAAAGAATGTATGGCATCTATACTAGATTGTCTGTTTCCGGTAGTTCTTGACTACGTTTCTTTAGTCACGAGTTAATTTTTTGCAGATGATAACCAGCTCCTGAAATCAGGAGGAATAAGTAAAGGTGCCCTAGCTGGAATAATACTAGGGGCCATATCCTTTGTAGTTGCAGTATCTTTGGCAATTACCCTCTTCTTCTACAAAAGGGGAACCAAATCCGGGTATGATATGTCGAAAAAACAATCATGTAAGTTCGAATTCGGGGATGATATATGCATTGATTGCATGTAAAATACAATAGCAATATCAATGATCCTTGTTTGTTTTTTATTCTCCATGCATCAGCTGGAAAAGTTACCATCCCAACTGAAGGTGTTAAGGAATTCAGCTTTTTAGAACTTGAAGCAGCCACAGGTGGATTCAAGGATACCGCCCAAGTCGGTCAAGGCGGCTATGGAAAGGTATACAAAGGCATTCTGGCTAATGGAACAGTAGTTGCCATTAAGCGTGCCCAACAAGGATCTTTGCAGGGTCAGCCAGAGTTCATAACTGAAATACAGCTGATGTCACGATTACATCACCGGAACCTGGTCTCTTTGATCGGATACTGTATTGAACAAGACGAGCAGGTATATTCTATATATACATAGCTGCAATGCAATGAACTTTGTATATTTCCTCAGGAACCTTTTAATGCTCCTTGGGTTTTTTTTTTCTTCCCAGATGTTGGTGTATGAGTTCATGCCCAACGGTTCTCTCCATGATCTTCTGTCCGGTAAATTTCTCATGTTCTATGTACTTGAATGTATAACAAACACACATATATATAGTAAATGTTGTTGGAAATTTTACATTGTTCATGTGAATGAAATTGCAGATAGATACAGGCATACGTTGAGTTTCCCCATGCGATTGCGTATCGCGTTGGGTTCAGCCAAAGGGATCCTCTACCTTCATAACGAAGCGGACCCGCCAATCATTCATAGGGACATCAAGGCAAACAACATATTGATGGACTTCAAGTTTACTCCTAAAGTTTCAGATTTCGGAATCTCAAGGCTTGCACCGCTACCAGAAGCCGAAGGAGCTTCGGCTCATGTCTCCACGCTCGTAAAAGGAACACCAGTAAGACCATAAGAGTTATTTCAGAAACACTTCAGCTGTCACTTGGTGCAATGAACTTCATTTCCATTTTGTTCTGATTTTGAATATAGGGTTATCTGGATCCAGAATATTTCTTGACTCACAAGTTAACCGATAAAAGTGACGTCTATAGCCTCGGGATAGTGTTTCTGGAACTTTTGACTGGCATGCTGCCAATCTCTCATGGTCGAAACATCGTAAGGGAGGTACGAACAATGATCACAGATTTATGCTAGTTACAACTAAACATAGTGTTGTTTTATGAAAATGATAATCAAGTAATATGTACTACAGGTTTATGGAGCATGTCAATCTGGGTTGATGTTGTCCATCATTGACCAGAGCATGGGAGCATACTCATCCGAATGCATCAAGAAATTTATGGCACTCGCCCTCAAGTGTTGCCTGGATGATCCCAAGCAACGACCCACGATGTTGGAAGTTGTGAGGGAGTTGGAGAACTTATGTTTGCAGTTCCCGGAGACCGATATGATGCCAACAGGTTCGGAATCAGATGCATCGAATTCGAATATGTCCCGATCATCGCCTCTTTTCTCCGGAAGGAATTCGCAACCCACCACTGAGATCCTTGGAAGTGAACTGGTGAGCGGAGTTATCCCCACCATCAAGCCTCGCTAAGCAATCACCTCTACTTTTGTTATCGTGTGATCATGTTGAACAATTTGTTGAATACTAGGAAAGAGATTAATGGGGGGTAGTTGTATAATTAGTTTGCTGTGTTTATGGCTTTGTTTGTTTCCATTTGGACATGATGATCGGTAATGAAGGACATATTTCAGAAACCATCTCGGTTTCACATGAATGAGATTGTGAACTTTATTATCCCATCATAAAACAAATTGGTAAATTTACACTTTTTTATACCTGAAATTGATTTTTTAAAGTTTAATTTGATATTTATATTTAATTAAAAACGAGTTACTTACATTTTACGTCTTCAAACTATGACCATAATTCTAAATTCATCCTTAACCTTATAAATATTTCAATGGCATAATGTTAATAAAATCTTAGCGTGTGATTAAACAACTACTTTGGCCCTTACTCTTTTTTTTTTGAAATATTTTGACCAACACGTTTTATGTTAGGGCAAAAAGGTCACTCCATGGATAAAAATCGTTAAGCCAAGCTCTCTTATTATATGTTTGAAAAAATTTAGATTAAACTACGATTGAAGCCAATTATATATTTGGATGAATTTGGGATAAAATTAGAATATTCGAAAGTTTGAAAATTAATTTAGGATGATTATCATTGAAGATGAAATTAAAAGGAATGTCATAATTGAAGAATTAAATTAAAATTGAGAACCAATTTAAAATAAAAAAAAACCATAATATACGTTTTAATTAAATTAAAAAATTAATTTTTAGTTAAATTTAAGGAATATAATATCTAATTTTTCAGGATAAAACATACAAATAATCTCTTGACTATATGACATTGCTTTGTTGAGTTCTTCGACTATTAAAAGTTATAGAATATTTTTTCAACTATTTATATGCTTCAAACTCGTCATTTTCCAATAAAAACTTTACAGTCGTTTAAGCTGGTTAACTTGATAACTCATATATGATAAAATCATAATTTAATAATATCTATTGGCACAGTCGTTGTTTTCAAGTTCTAGCTCAACAACATAATATTTGGACCGGAGAGTCAATTCACAAAATATAGCTCAAACGATTCTAGATCACATTTCATCATATTTTAGTCAACATGTTAATGCATAGCTTAAATGATTATTAATTTTTAATAAAAAAACAAGTTTATAACATATGAATAGTCGATTAATCATCTTGTAACTCTTAATAATCGATAGACTTGACAAAACAATATTCTATAATTCAAAGATCATCTGTAATTTTTAATAATTGAATGACTTAATAAAATAATATTTTATAATCGATGGATTATTTACGTTCTCTATTCGATTTTTAATGATCGTTAATTGTCAAACAGAGAGCATAAAGATTAGAACAATTTTTAAAAAGAAATCTTAATTATAGAGCGACAATTTCGTTTTAAGAAAATCGGGAGCAGAATCAGTTTATGAAATTTAAAATTCAAAACGACCTAAAAGAAATTAAAAATTAATTTGAAACCCATAAGAACTATATTTGCGTCCGTACACCTATTTGTATCTGTAATCAGTATTTATAATATAAAGTCAACCCCCTTCCCTTCCCATTCCTTTCCCCTTATCAATTATCATCAGTAGTTGAGCGTGACACACACCCCGAGTTGAAGGTTTCCCGTTTATTTCTTTCAACAGTTAGGCTTATTGATTAATCAAAAATCGAAATCAGGGACCAGGGAAACGGTGCCCTCTTATTCCTTTCCTCTCCACCCTAATTTCCCTTTTCTCTTCTTCTTCTTTCGCTTTACAAAATCAAAGAAGAATTTCGTGATCATCGTTTGTTTGGAGCCCTGCACCTGCAGGTAAGTTCAACTTTCCTATATGGGTTTCATCCTATTTTGGTTACCCATCATCATATTTATTATAATTACCTTTCTATCTAATCAAATCTGTTTTTTTTCTTCCTTTTATTGCAAAATTCTGGGCTTTCCTCTTTTTTTCCACGATCTGTTTTAGGGGTTACATTACTATTAAGTTGAATCAATTTGTTTTTGGGGCCATTGGGAATTATGGATTTTAAGGTGCTTGTTTCTTGTGAAGGTTGATTATTTTTATCAATTAGGGTTTGCATTTTTTTAGTTGGGAATTTCTGCTATTTTGAAACGATTATCATGTTGATTGTATGTATTGTTTCTTTATGATCATCTCAAATATATTGGATTAGCAATGGAGGGTTTTTGTTTCGATTGTCAAAGCCTCGATATCCTTTCTTGGTCATGTTTTTTCATTTGATTGGAAAAAAAAAGCTTCGTTTTTTCACTAAAATTGTGTATTTTAATTGCAGCTTGTATAGCTCAGGTGCGTTTTCAAACATACTGGACAGTTATAGATTTGTTGCAATAATAAAAGGCAATGCAGTTCAGGCGCAAGGATCTGCTTCTATTTTTATTCATCGCCCTTTCGTTCCTTGAATGCATCACAGCGGATGATCTAAATGTGATTTCAAAAATAATAAGAGCTCCCCATAAAAATTTAGGGGACACTGTTATAGATGGCACCGGTACAGAGAAGATCATAGGTTCCGAGGATGCTGAAAAAGCAATGAGTGACTGGAAAGGTAGTTACACTAACGGTAGAGTTTCTGTGTCCACAGTCATGCTTTTTACATTGGCAATGGCTGCAGCAACTGGTCTAGGCGCCGTTCCATTTTTCTTTTTTGAGCTTGATCCTCAGTGGGCTGGGATATGCAATGGAATGGCTGCTGGTGTCATGTTGGCTGCTAGCTTTGATCTCATACAGGAAGGACAGGAACATGGTGCTGGAAGTTGGGTCGTGATTGGGATTTTAGCTGGTGGCATTTTTATTTTGCTTTGTAAGAAGGTGATCACAGTCTCCCATATCAGTTATTTGGTTTTATTCTCTGCCCTCGCAGAATTATCATAAAAAACAGTTGCTATTTTTACCCCACCTTCAATGCAAAGTAAATACACCATGCGCAGATTAGTCTGTTTCGAACCTTGCTAATGAAGAAAGGGTTTTCACTTTTTCAACCCTTGTCACGTATGAAGTTGATTGTTGCTTCTAGAGAGAGTTTAAGGATGTTAATATATCAGTGTTTGGATTTCAGGTGCTTGAACAGTATGGGGAAGTAAGTATGCTGGATATAAAAGGAGCAGATGCAACTAAAGTTGTCCTTGTCATTGGAATAATGACCCTCCATTCATTTGGAGAGGGCTCTGGCGTTGGAGTTTCATTTGCTGGCTCAAAAGGTTTTACTCAAGGCCTTTTGGTAACTTTAGCCATAGCTGTACATAACATACCAGAGGGATTGGCCGTGAGCATGGTTCTTGCATCAAGGGGTGTTTCTCCACAAAATGCAATGTTATGGAGTGTGATTACATCCTTACCGCAGGTATCTATTCATATGATGTTGTTTTGTCAGGCTTTGAGCATATCATTCTGTGTCAATGGATATAATTCAAACTTAGAACTTCAAATATCTGGTTGAAAAAGAAAAGTGAAAGAAACTATGGTGAAGTAGAAAACTTAAATTCGAAGACCAGGTGAAATATTTTCAATGGAAGATTCATTTGTCAACAGATGACGAGTAAAGAACAACTTTTTCTAGGTGACTCGAACCATCTTAAATGTCACTTGCATGCTTGATTGATGTTACACTAGTAAATAATTGCATCTTGGTGTCATCCATTGCAATTGGCAAAAGATAGAATGAAAAACAAATTCTAAAATTCAGATTATGAGAGGGTTAATCAAATTAAACTGATATTCTTATTTGAGTATAATTTCTCTGTTAATTTAATTTCCTCGATGATTGTTTATCCGTATATCATTCTTTTCTTAAATTTTTGGCAGCCCATTGTAGCAGTTCCTTCGTTTATATGTGCTGATGCATTTAATAAGGTACTCCCTTTTGTACTGGTTTCGCTGCTGGATGTATGATCTGGATGGTCGTTGCTGAGGTTCTCCCTGATGCATTTAAGGTGGCTGCACTTATTGCACTTAAATATATCTTTGAATCTTCAAGAATAAGTATTTGCTTCTACAACTGTCTTACATGGCCCTTTACACTATTTCGCTTTGTATCCTATCAAGAATGCTTTCATTGGAATTTTTCAAACCTAGGTTAGTTATCAATATAAAGAATTTTCCAAGCTATGTTAATGGGTGACTACTACTTTCATGCTCTTCAGCTTCTCTCTTTTGCAATGCCTAAAAGGATAAAACAACTTTACTTGAACGAAAGTCTTTTAAATGAGACGAGATTAATCTTCTTTGACAACTTTTTTTTTTTAATTTTGTTCTTGTTCTATAGACAAGAAGTCTAAACCCCCTCGCCCACCCTTTTTTCTTTTCCTCTAATAGGAAGCTTCGCCAACTCCAGTGGCATCAGCAGCTACACTTTCAGTAGCATTCATGCAAGCACTGAGCACTCTGTTCCAGAACTTCAGTCATGATTACAGGTGAGTAAATTGAACCGTAGTTTGTTGAGAATAATTTGTGGCTACATAATACATCATTGCAACTAATTTCGGTTTATTTTCTATTCTTGATGGAATTATATCCTTTGGCATATTAAAGTTGATTCAGATTCTGTTTCAACAACATTATACCTTTTTGTCTTCTAGAGCATGTATTCCATTTTGTATAACTACATGATATCGTGGTCATAGCTTTTTGTGCTTTCATGTAAGTTGATTTAGACGGATCGTCTGATGGATTGTCAGATTGCCCATTGTACAATCTGGCAGCCTCATTTTTAAAACTAAATTACATTGTTTTGAATTTTCAGTTCCGAGGATGCCTCTGGCTTCTTTGTTTCATTACTTTTTGGTCTTGGACCTTTACTGGGCGGCCTCGTTCTTGTTGCATTTGCTGTTGCTTTCTGCCTTCAACATGCTCTTCTCATGGGTGCTGCTTCTGGCATTGCCTTCATCCTTGGTGCCTGGCGACCATTGCAGCTACTTGTATTATCTAAAATGGGACTTTTCCCACTTTTATCGCTACTTGCTGTAGGCGCTGCATTTGTCCATGTTTCAAGCACCAGAATTCTGAAGATTGTATGCAACAAAAGATCTTCACATGATCTGCCTTTGGTTACAGGATTTCCAGTGAGTGTTCTCACACTTCAGTCATTTTTAGCATGCGGAACAGTGGCATTCCATGCACTGGCTGAGGGGCTTGCGCTAGGAGTTGCTGCACCAAAAGCTTATGGACTCGGCCGGCACATGGTCCTTCCTGTCTCCCTTCACGGTCTTCCTCGCGGCGCAGCAGTGGCCAGCTGCATCTTTGGAGCTACTCAAAGTTGGCATGGATCCCTGGCAGCAGCTGCTCTCATCGGGTTTGTAGGGCCAGTATCTGCAATTGGAGCAATATTGGCAGGAATTGATTACAGCGGTCTGGACTATGTGATGGTGTTGGCCTGTGGGGGATTGATCCCATGCTTTGCTAGAATACTGGAGAGGGCATATCGGTTGGATATGCAAAAAAGCAGTTGTGGACTTGCTATCGGAATCGGGTTTGCCACTCTCTGTTTAACATGCACCAAGTTAGTTTGCTTACACACCCCTTACTGTGACTCAGCTCCGGAGGCTGTCAGATAGATTGTTTAGGGAAAATATGGTTGAAGAAGAGAGACCATGGTCTATACTTGATATTGTACCATAGCTAGTTTTCATATTTCTACTCGATTTAATTATTAAAGGAATTATGGGGTTTTGCTTGATTCTACCCCTCGGTATTTATCTTCCTACCTGTAAGATTTCATCCATTCCATACTAATCAATTACAAAGGTTTCCTTTCAACACTCTTGTCCCTCAAGTTTACCTTTCAAACATATGCATTACAATATGACAATCTATTCTAATATCAGAAAAGTGAAAAAGACAAGTTTTGACCCTCTTAATTTTAAGATTGAACAAATTGATTCTTTTCTCACTCCATCCAAATAAAAATTAGTGAAGTATTAACAAACAGACAAAGACATGCTTTTCATACAATCAATCATATATTAAAATACAAAACAAAATCCAACCAGCTGGTGCTATCAGACAAATAAACATGTTGCAGACATTCCTGTCACAGTCCGAAATGCTTTTCTATTTTCTTTATTGAACCAAAATATTAATCATGAAAGCTTTAAAACCAAAGAAACAAATTCCAGGCTGCACCCCGACCAGCCAATCATTAATAACAATCATCTCTCAAGTAAATGTTTCTAACTACATTCACACAAGGACAAGACACCATCCATGTGCTGCTTTGGATACTCCGACGCAACTCGGACCTGACCCAACACTATATGCTTTATGTAAACTACAAAAGGAATACACAGACCCCTACAAAACTCAGATGAATCCCACCTTACCATCAATATTTCACATATATATATATATGTTCCAAACTCAAACCTACTAACACATGAATAAATCCAATGAATGACACCAAAACTGAGTACTGACCGAGACCCAATTCTCTATTTCTTTCTTTTTTCAATAGGCAAAACAGTTTAACCATGAAAATCCCATCACCGGCAGCAGCAACTGTTAACCTGATCTTTCCAAGTTAACACGGAACTGATATGTATCAGAAGATATAGTTGGCTTATGAAACCCTGGACCACGGTAGAAACAATTTAAAGATGATTTACAGGTTTGATTGTCAGCGTCCGGTTTTGGGACGTTTCATTCCACTTGAATTGAAAGGAGAAACACTGCCGCATGGACCAGGACTATCTTCTCTGAAATTCGAGTTTAGCATTGCAAGCTCGCGTAACTGCTGTCTCTTGATAAAATCTTGCGACTCATCCTACATTTTGACAATATGAAGTTCAGGAAAGAATACATGATAAGAATATATATCAACATCATCAGTTCAACACCATGATGACTGCAAATCGTCAACCATGAGGATTCCAAAAGTAGCTAATTTCTATGAAAAACAACAGAGTTTGAATGTGGAAGCGTATATGAGAGCAACCAAAGGCTAATGAACTTTCTAGAAGTGAAGAACAAGATTATCATACATACCACGGGTTTAAGTAACTCCTCAATAATTTCTTGTGCTTGTCTAAGCCTTGTTTCAACAATATTAGCAGGCAAATCAGCCTCGATTAAGATGTGGAGTGGATCACTCAGGTGCTCATATCCAGGTCTACCTCTCAGCTTCTCTTCCTTCATATGGGACAAGATGGGGAATTACTATCCGGAACTATTCAATTTTAATGTCAATAAAATTCTTAGGAGAAAAGAGGGTGAAGATAAAAAAAATCAATTATCTTTTGAAAATTTAATATTTTTTTACACAGGCTCCACGTAGCTATCCAGGAACTCGATCTTCCTTCCAGTTTCAGAAGGATACTATTTGACATATAGCAAAAGCTAATGGTCTTGGACCTTTACAACAACAATAGTTCATAAATTTTGTAGCTTTACCTTGTGCGAATCCTTTATCGATCCTTTGCCTCTGATGTAAACTCGGCAGCCAGTAGTAGCTTCCACCCGCTTTAATGAATTTCCTCTAGGGCCTAGAAGTCGTCCAACAAAATTGAACTAACAACGAAAAAGACTCTAAACCTCAATACTCACAAAAGCATTTTCCCATTCAATGGAAATATGAAATTTATAATCAGTAAAATTTTAGTCCAACACACTAGCATGTTATATTTACGGCTTACGTTTGGATATGTATCAACAGGAATTTCAAGACGCAAAATCCTCTTCACGGTGTATGAACTAGGACTTGCTGGGGCACCTTGCCAATCCATTGACATCCCAGGTGGTCCGCTCAGTCTCTGTCAAAATACAAAAAAGAAACGGTGGCAGAAAATATCAGGCTCAATCCAAAAATAAACAGGAAACAAGCATATTTAAACAGAGTTTAAGCTTAAAACAACCTTTTTGAGAACATGTCCCAACGCATTATTAGTAACAGATACTAAATGTTACAATATAGATAAGAATGTTAAAACAAAAAGGATGAAGGCAAAATAGCAACCAGAAATGAACTGAGATCGCCATTATATTCACCGTTTCCTTCTGCAGTTAAACCGCATTAAAGGAATAGCATTGGCAATCATAGCAATTTGGTCAGGAAAGAGACTTGGTTCTCATCTGAGTTACTTAAGATGGTCCAATGTTGAGTAACATATTGATGGTTAAACAATCATTGTGTTCGAGTCATCAACCAGATGCAAAGAGGATCAATATGGAACTCAAGATATTCACCATTTGTCAGGAATGCTTTCGTTCTGTGACGACCAGAGTGTTTTCCTTACTCTAATGAAACTAATAGAACCTAACGACCAACATCGAAATCCATAGTTTTTGAACAGTCACGTAGCAATTGGATTAAGATGAAGGGTTTAGCTAATGAAGTTAATAACTCTTCCAGGAACCAGTAATGCATATACCATGTCAAACCAAGACCAATCAATATCTAAACGTTTTGGTCTACTAATAAAGCTAGAGAACTGCAAACCTTATTGTTTGTTTTTGGTTTTTATGATGCCAAGGATAAGATTTAGCATGTTACAGTTCTCCTTTCCAATGTTTGACACTCGGTTATATTGGTGTTTACCAGAAATAATCTGAAAAAGCATGCCAAAGAACCAAACGCATAAACATGTCACTTAGTTTACTACCCAAATTGTTAACAGTCAACTTATTGGCAGGTTGCATGAAACAAATATAATGCATATAATAGAAGACCACACAATTAAACAAACAATAAAAAAAGTGAATGATAATATATATATATATATTCAAAACAAAGACCCGAATGTTTAAGGTTTAAGAACAGTAACCTCTTGTGGAAGGTTATTCCAGCCACCTAATCTTGTCCCAGAAACACTTGACATAAGGTTTGAAGAGGCCATTGGACTGGGGCTTCTATTCCTCATCCGGTCAAAGTAGCCAAATCCATGGTTGGACATCATTCCCGAGACCCGGAATATCTCTGCATATGAAGACCATATATGAAAACATATCAATACATGAAAGGAACTTAACACCCAAAACCAAATTAACCATTTGAAGGCAAGGCGATAATAAAACAAAAAAGAAACATAGAATGCCTAGAGATCCTACTGTCCAGAAAAGTGCATAAACTTCTCTTGGCTACTAAACAAGGGATATGTGTCATCAGAAAATCGTTTCTCGTACAAATTAATCAAGATAATTACTGAAATTAAAACTGAGTGGAGCAACTATGATGCCTCATCTACTTCCTGCCTACACTAGTTTTTCTATATTAGTCAAACTCTCTTCTCAAGGCATGAGTAAAAATCGAAATGCAATGAGGTTTCCAATTCCAAACTCGAGAATCTTTTCAAATGCATCTTTGAATACATAGCACTTGAAATGAAAGGGAAAAACAATCGCACCCAATTTAACAACAACAGCACCGATTGCTGAGTTACTCGAGACGTTGTGCCAGCTGAAGGCGACGGTGTTTGGCATACAATTTAACTACAACAGCAGCGATCAACGTGCAGTGAACACCTAATCCACTATCTAAAATACAATGGTGTGATGGAAGCTAGTCATGTTCTAGTATTGGACGAATCACACTAAACAAATATTACATGATCGAGCCAATTCCAATCCCACCAAGGGAATAGGTATTAGCAAAAGCCAAACTAGAACACCAGATGACTACAGTCAATCAGACTGATCTAGCATTGGCAACTAATAAAAAACCTAGATCCATGAGTGACAGAGTAAAGAAGAAACCTTGATTTAGCAGGCGGCAACATATAGGAAGAACTTGCATGAAAGATCCAAGCTTTTGATGCTCTGCCAACAGTTCGGATAAGTACTGACTGATGAAAAAAAAAAGAACCCAAGAATCCCACATAGATTAAAAATTGTCCAACGCCAAAAGCAAAAGAAGAAGAACAAGAAGTGAAGAAAACAAGTTAAAGTGAAAATTTTGTGTGTGCTTACTGTCAACATCTGGGGTGGTTCTGATCTGTGGAGAAACAGCTCTGGCAGGAGAAAAGTTGGGATTATAGATACCTGACATAGTTCTTGCCCTTTGAGGATTCAATTTTTTAAAATAAAAATGAAAAGAATGAATTTTTGAGTTTAAAGGAGAAAAAAAGAAAATTTCCCAGATTGAGCTTCTTGTAGAAGGAAGAACTGAAAAACACAACACCATCAATAAGAGAGGTGTGCAACAATATTTATATAATAAAAAATAATTACAAAAAGAAAAAGAAAAATTGTGGACAGCTCTATGTTAGATTAGTAGAAAATGAGTCCAAATTTCTAATAATTCAATTTTTTTCTATGTATTTACAGTATGAATTCTATTGAAACTAAACTTAGCTGAAAAGCCAATAAAAAACTGCAACTTTTTTTACTCATATAGTATTTGGCAGTAAAAGATTTGCTACTTTCTGCTGCCGTCCTTTTCTAGAAGAGAAAATGACAATGGGGAAGGCATTATTAACCAAAAGTAGAAGTGAAAAAAAAATTATTTAAATTAATAAGTTTTATTTTATAATTTAATTTTTTTAATTAAATCATTCAAATATTTATATTATTGTGATTCTATTTTATTTTGATTTAAACAGTTTTTTACAACTATATAAGAGATGTGGGGACCCCACGGAGCAGGAAGAGGCCAACAGGGGAATTATAGTGATTGTTGGCAATGCCGAATGCCAACGCAATCTTAGCTGCCCACTGTTCCTAGGATACCTTAGGCGTTAGCTGCTTCTGTTGTTTCTTTTCTTTCTCTTTAAGTCAATCTCTGTCATTACTCCTTGTACTATCTATATATTATACATTGAGCTATTATATTTTTAATTTAATCGATTTTAATCACTATAAATTTTTTAATTTTAATTTTTTTGTCTTGATTAAATTGGAGAACAAGTCATTAAATCTATAATTTATTCTCAATATATGAATTAATAACATGATTTAACTTAACATACCTAACGTTTTCTATTTGAGTTAGGTTGAAATCTCAAACTTTTAAAAAGTATAAAGATAAAAAATAACCAAATTAAAATATCGTGACTACATCTATAGTTTACTGATGGTATGAAAATTGAAACAAAAACTTAAACAACTGAGGGTGAGCTACACAAATGGTCCCTGATTATACGGTGTATATTTGTTGAGTCCCTTAATTATTAAAAATTATAAAATGATCACTCAATTATTTATATATTACAAACTCGTTATTTTTTTGTTAAAAAATAGTGGTCGTCTGAGATGGACGTTAATTTTTTGACTAAGATATAATTTGATCCCATAATCGTTGAGATGTATTTTTGTAAATCGACTTTCGTTTACATTATGTTATCGTGCCGATGCTTGAAACATTATATCGTCGAGCTATTGTTTGAAAGCAACAATGGTGCTAATAGACATCTTTAAAACTTAATTTTAACATATTTCAGTCAACAATTTAATATTCCGTTCACAGGACCAGTAATATTTTTAATGAAAACAAATGAGTTAGGAATATATGAATAGCTGAGTAACCATTTTGTAACTTTTAATAGTCGGGGCTCAACAAAACATTCTCCTATATATCAGGGAATCATTTGTAACTTTTAATAGCTAGGAGGCTCAACAATATAATATCTTATAATTAGAATACCATTTTATAACTTTTAATTATCAAATGACTCAACAAAATAATACTTTATAGTCGAACATTATTTGTATACTTTAATGAACAAGTAAATAGAGAGTATTACTAATATTTATATTTTTTTAATAATCTATAGTGATTACATAATAATATTTGTTCAAAAGAATTTTAACCATTAACAGAGATAATCATTCGAACCCAAAACATTTAGGATAACATCACTCTCGCTCAATGATTTTTGAGAAATATTTATAATGCTAGATTTGGGTACTAGAGAACATTTGACAATTTCAACATATGAGTATCAATACATGTTTTATGATATCGATACCCATGTAGATTTCAATTTACGAAGCTTCCTAATTTACTTGTCCAAACCATGTTAAATTAATTTCAATAGGGATAAGTCTATAAAACACACTGCAATATACTATTAAATTTACATATCAAAATGTATTATTAACTAAATTGTTTTTATTAAATAAATATTAAAAGGATAAATTATATGTTTAGTATGTATACTATTATTTTTATTTCGTTTAGTACCTAAACTTTCAAATATGTGACATTTTAAATTAATGATCCAAAATTTAGTCAATCAACTATAATGTTAATCTATTTTTATTATATCAAACCTAATACTTACTTGTATCATTATTAAATTAAAGAACAAATTTTCACTTTATTTGGAAATAAAAAATAATTAAATAATTATTTTTATGTATTTATAAATTTTATATTAAATTTTTTTAAATTTTTTTATAATATTATGAAAATATTTTAAAATATTTATTTTTTTAAAATTATTTACTTATTTGAAATAATATTATTTTTAAATTATCTATTTAATTTCAAATAATATTGCACATAACAAAAGTGATAGTTGTATAGTAAACGTATAATTTACCTTACATTTAAATTATTTAAAATTAAATAGATAATTTAAAAATAACATTATTTCAAATAAATAATTAATTTAATTTTTAAAAAATAAATAAATATTTTTTATAATATTATAAATATATTTTTATAATTATTTCATATAATTTTTATAAAAAAAACATGAATTATTTAATTATTTTTTATTTTTAAATAAATTGAAAAGATAACTTATAATTTAATAATGATATAAATATTAAGTTCAGCATAATAAAAAAACATACTATAATTGAGTGACAAAGCTTTCGGTGATTAATTTAAAGTGTCCTAAATTTGAATCTTATAATCATATAAAATATTGATTTTGTGGTGATATTGTTATATAATTTAAATTCAAATTGTGGTGAAATTTACCCAGATGACTAGTTTAGCTCAATGGTTGAATGATTTGTTTCTCATGTAAGATACTCAAGATCAATTCACACTAATAAAGTTTAAATACCAAAATTAAACAAAAATGATAATTTAGGTATAAAAATGTAATTTATCATTTTTAATATTTACTTAATAAAGATAATTAAGCTATTGGTTCGTTTCAGTATGTCGCTTTAGTGGTATGTTGCGGTATGCGACGTGCATCATAAAATTTTCTGTTGGGATTTACGGAAGCTCGAATCGACAACCGGAACAGTTTGCAAAGAGGGGTCGGAACAGTTTTTGTAATTTAGGGAGTAAGGAGATTGAAATAAAAAAAATTTCACAACGATTTATAGTGGTTCGACTTCTCAGCCAAGTTTACATCCACTACCTTAGCTCCTCACCAAGGATTTTCTAACAAATTCACTAATTTGTTCTTTCTTTTTCAAGGACAAAGAGATAACCTTTACAAACTCCCTAGTTTTTCACAGGATAAACTAGAATCTTTCCCTAGCTTTTACACGGGCTTAGCTAGAACCTTTCCCCTTTACAAAAAGATAAAAGAAGTAAACAAATAAACCTCTCTAAGGTAGGTGTTTACAAGAATTAAGCTCACAATAACAAAATTTACAAGAGAGAATGAAAATAAGAATGGAAAACTTTTTCTCTTGTGTTTGATTGCTTGAATAGTTGTTCTTTATTTCTTCAAGTGTCCTCAGCTTGTATTTATAGCTTGGAATGTGTTTGAAGTAATATATAGCCGTTGGGGATGTTTTGTAGCCGTTTGGGGTGATTTCTCTGCAAAAATAGGTTGCCCATAATAGGGGGTATCGGTACCCCTTCAAGAGGTATCAGTACTATCTTTGTTAAATTCAAATTAAATAGCCGTTGCAGCCAGGGGGTATGGATACCCCTGCAGGGGGTATCGGTATACCTAGATATGGATACCCATAGGAGTATCGATACCCTTTTTGCATTCGGTGTTTGAGCAGTCAAAGGGGTATGGAAACCCCTGCAGGGGGTATCGGTACACCCGGGGATGGATACCCTTTGAAGGGGTATCGATACCCATTTGCATTTTTGCTCAAATTCGAATTTAATGGACTTTGAATTATTTTTGAAACATTTTTAAAACTTTGAATAAATTCAATTCAAGTCCAAAAAAATTTTGCCTTAAATTTGTTATATCGAAACATAATTCAACAATCTCCCCATTTTTTATATAACAAAACATTTGAAAATTTGTTTTTAACAAAACTCCCCTTAATAAAATATTTAATGAAAAAGATATCAATTGTTAACAAAAGGATATCAATTGTTAAAAATATACCAATTGTTACCAGTTGTTGGAAAATATATGAAAATGTTAAGCTCCATCTTTTTCATTAAAAAATTGAAATTTTCAAACCAAACTTCTCTCCCTTTTTGTTATATCAAAAATAATTCAATCTTTAAAGTTCTAAAATAACATTGGAGAGTAAGTGATAAATTTGACATTTAAAAATCATTTGAAAAATTAAAGCTCCCCTCAATAAGTGTATTCCAAACAAAATTTAGCTTTAAAAACTTGACACTTAAACAAAACTGAATTTCAACAAAGAATAACAAACATGTTAGTAGCACATGAAATTCAATATATCCAAGTCTAAAATACTTTATGCAATACCAAAAGTTGAAATTAAGTACATATGCATAAAGTTTATAAAAATGTTTTGATATCATTTGTTAGATAGATATCATTTTCATTTAAACCACATGCATAAACATTTAAATTTAGGTCAAAATTTTAAAATTTATAAAATCAAAGTATTTGAAAAGTTGATATCAATTGTTAGAGAGTTTGCATTTAAAACCAATTTTGACCAAAATTTTATCATGATGAACAAAAAAAACTTTAAAATGTTCATCATAAACATCTTTTCAATATACATGAGATTAAAACAATAATGCATAATCATTTAAAACCAAAAACTCATGCATGCTTAAAATCAAATGAGCAACCAAATAACCAAAATTAAAAACATTAAGCTTAGAGGTTACTCATTCCTTTTCATGTATGGCTAGAGCATCTTGAATATCATCACTTTCATCACCATTGCACCCACACACTTACAAGATACATTTAAGTAGTTTTTTGGTATCCAAATTGCTTTGGATCCTTGAACGTTAGTTTCAATGACCCTTGTTCCATTCGGAACCCATACTTGCCTAATTTTAAAACGTTTTCCTTTTTTAAAGGACAAGTATGTTCCTTATGACCATGATGATGGCAATGTGAGCATTTTGCCATTTTTAAACATAATAAGTTATTTTTAGAAATTAATTCTTTTTCTTTTGTTAAGCTTTCAAGCTTAACTTCTAGCTCAAAAGTTTTCTTTTCTAAATCATTTATTTTGATTTTTGAAAGCTCTAAATCATTTTTCAAAATTTCATTTTGATTTTCAAAATCAAATATTGCTTTCAAAATCGATTTATTTTCAATTTTGAGTTTTGAAATTAATTTCATATATTTGACATTCATGGTCTCAAATCCCAAATACAATCTATTATAAGCATCTTGTAACTCATCAAAAGTAAATGATTTAAATTCATTTGAGTTAGAAGATACCTCGAATTCTTCAAGAGTGGCCATTAGGCATAGGTTGACTACTTCATCATCATTGGAGTCATCTTCATCACTCCAAATTGCCACATATGCCTTCTTCTTAGAAGATCCATTCTTTCTTAGAAGGGGACAATCATACTTGACATGTCCCGTTCTTTGACAATTAAATCACACCGGGGGACTCTTCTTCTTGGTTGATTCATGTTTTACTTCCTTGGAAGTCATGAATCTCTTTAACTCTTTAAGAGCTTGACCATCTCATCTTCTTGTTCATCATCGTCTTCATCCACCTCATCACTTGAATCTTAATAGCTTTCATTGGTGGATTTGAAGGCAATGCCTACCTCCTCCTTCTTCTTGTTTTTATTCTTTTCACCTTCTTCATCTTCCTTCAACATCATCTCATAAGTGAGAAGGGAACCAATTAGCTCGTCGAGAGTGAAAGACTTTAGGCCTCTAGCTTCGATAATGGCGGTCTTCTTCGATTGCCACGAACTTGGAAGAGAGTAGATCATCTTCCTTACAAGCTTCTCATTAGGGATTACTTCTCCAAATCCCCTGAGACCATTAACAATCACGGAAAATCTATTTGTCATATATTTAATGTCTTCATCGGGTTTCATCTTAAAGTTCTTATAGCTATGGTTGAGAAGACTTTTCTTTGATTCCTTCACTTCGTCGGTTCCTTCATGAGTGACTTAGAGCTTATCCCAAATATCTTTGGCAATGGAACAAGATGAGATTCTTCCATATTCATTTGGACCTAATGCACAAAAGAGAATATGAATTACCTTAGAATTAAGTTGGAACTTTTTCTTCTCTTCATTACTCCAATCGTCGTATTCACTGAGTGGAGTGGAGTAACCCCTCGTGATTGAGTTCCAAGCTCCTAGATCATAGGTTCGAATAAAGTACATCATCTTATTCTTTCAATGAGCATAATTTGCTCCATTGAATAAGGGTGGCTTGTTGACTGGCTGTGAATCCATAATAGGTTTAATCTTCAATGTAGTAAGCATCAGAGGTTGAAGCTATCTTTTTATCGATTACATCGGGAATCGGTAGAGCTTCTTCGAGAATTATCTCAAGGATGTTAAGCCTTCTAACAAGTCAAGCTCTGATACCAATTGTTGGGATTTGTGGAAGCTCGAATCGACAACTGGAACGGTTTGTAAAGAGGGGTCGGAACAGTTTTTGTGTTTTAGGGAGTAAGGAGATTGAAATATAAAAATTTGTACAACGATTTATAGTGGTTCGACTTCTCAACCAAGTCTACATCCACTACCTTAGCTCCTCACAAAGGATTTTTCAACAAATTCACTAATTTGTTCTTTCTTTTTCAAGGACAAAGAGATAACCTTTACAAACTCCCTAGTTTTTCACGGGATAAACTAGAGCCTTTTCCTAGCTTTTACACGGGCTTAACTAGAACATTTTCCCTTTACAAAAAGATAAAAAGAAGTAAACAAATAAACCTGTCTAAGGTAGGTGTTTACAAGAATTAAGCTCACAAGAACAAATTTTATAAGAGATAATGAAAATAAGAATGAAATTGTGTTTGATTGCTTGGATAGTTGTTCTCTTATTTCTTCAAGTGTCCTCAGCTGTATTTATAGCTTGGAATGTGTTTGAAGTCATATCTAGCTGTTGGGGATGTTTTGTAGTCATTTGGGGATGATTTTTCTACAAAAATAGGTTGCTCATATCAGGGGGTATCGGTACCCCTTCAAGAGGTATCGGTACTACCTTTGTTAAATTCAAATTAAACTAGATGTTACAGCCAGGGGGTATCGATACACCCGAGTATGGATACCCATAAGGGTATTGGTACCCTTTTTGCATTCGGTATTTGAGCAGTCATAGGGGTATGGATACCCCTATAGGGGGTATCGATACACCCGAGTATGGATACCCTTTGAAGGGGTATCGGTACCCATTTGCATTTTTGCTCAAATTCGAATTTAATAGACTTTGAATTATTTTTGAAACATTTTTAAAACTTTGAATAAATTCAATTCAAGTCTAAAAACATTTTGCCTTAAATTTGATATATCGAAACATAATTCAACATTTTCCTTTCAATAGAACTTAAACATGGAAAATTATATAGAAATTTATTAAAAATATCAAATTTATGTTTATAAAAATATTGAACCTATAATTCTTAAAAATTATTTCCATATCATTCTAAACTCAAAATGTTTCTTTCCATGACCAAAAGATGTCAAAATTTAATTAAATCGTTTGAGCAAATTTTAAAATTGAAATCATCATTGTATGCTAAATTTCATGTCAAACTGATTTTTAAGACAAAAAAAATAGCATGCTCAATTGTTAATCTAGAATGTGGCATTCACTTTTTTTTTTGTCAAATTCCACATAATCACTTATAAAATATTTTCATAAACCAAGAGGGAATATAAACCAAATTATCTTATGCTCAGAAAGTAACATGATTCCTCAAATTTATTCATGAACCCAAATGCCTAATCCTTTCTTGATCTTTCCTTAATCACAAGTCAAGCTTTAACCGAGAAAATGACTAAATTAATAACATGATAAACTTACTTTATTGGATGAGAAATCAGCCCTTGTTTTTTTCTTTACCTCAAACAATATCATTTTTTTTGTTCCAAAAGCTTAAAACTTGCCGACTAGTCCAACTATCAACTCAACAAGGGACTAATTTGTAAAAGAAAGAATCCGTTTTGACTAATTTGTAAAAGAAAGAATCCGTTTTGACTAATTTGCAAATCTCCAAAAACCCAAATTTCTGCCCTTTTTCCTTTTCAAAATGGGGAAATATGGAGAACGAGAAAGAAATGACATTTCTTCCCACCTTTATCTATTTATATATAAGACAAAATAAGAATAAAACAATTTCTCAATTAATAACCATCTTTTCCTTCTATTTATCCACATTAATATAATGTATGATATTTTTTTCAAATCTCAATTGCGTACAACTTTAAAAAAAAATCCTGCAATTCAATTTTCACCATTTTTGGTAAACATTGCCATTAGAACTTTGAAATTTGACAATTGAATCTAAATTCAATACCTAATATTCAATCATTAATATTTAATAATATTTTTGAGAGAGTTACTTTATCTTATGTCTATTTACTCTGGTTTTGATATACAATTTGGCTGTTAATTTTCTGGGGTGTAATCTAACCCCTAACCTTTTAGCTTTAATTAACAAATTGATCCTTGGTTTTGGATTTGAGTTTTAATTTTTCCCATACTTTTTGTCGGTTGCAAAGGCCCTTGAATCTGGGTTTGGTACACAATTTGACTCCTAACTATTTTTGTACAATTTAAAAATAATGATTAAACTTTTCATTTATAAATTAAAAATTATTTAAAGTGTTAAGATTTATATTTCAAATGTTAATTTAATAAAAATTCAAAAAATTATATTAAAAATCTGGGGCCCAATTGTATAATAAAACTAAAGTTGGGGCTAAATTATAGACTAAAAATCAAATTTAAAGAGAAAATTGTAAATTAAAGTTGAAGTCTGAAATCAAATTGCACCCAACAGAAAAAGATTAAAATCCAAATCCAAATTACATGATTACATTACATATGAAAACCGAAATGAGAGTAAAAAAAGCATATTAATCTTAAATAAGATTAGCTTGTGCGTGACGTAATTTGACCTACTATGACCATCCATATGGGTAATTAGTTATACATTTCATCATATTTGGGTATCTCATTGACACTCTATTTGCTGTACACCTCTTTCGTTTTCTTTCCATGTATGACCATATTCCACGTATGACCATATAGATATTAAATTATTGAGTTTGATTCCGTTAAAATTGAGTTAATATTTAATTTAGATAAATTTTATTCGACTTTTTAATGAGTCAAAGTTATATACTTTATATTCGATTATATGAGCAATTCAAAAAAATATATATTTAATTTTTTATTTTTTTAAATAAAAGTAACATTAATATTAATAGTAATATTTACATGTTATTTATTTAATAAAAAATAATATATAATTTTTTTTATGGATTTAACATTCAGGTTTGAGCTTGAATCAAATTTAAGTTCGAGCTTCAATCAAACTAAGTTTAAAAATATTTCAAATTCAAGTTTTTTAAATTCGAGTTGAATTTTAATTTTATATTTCAAGTTTGAATCTTATCAAATTCAACTTTAAACTATTTAAATTAAGTTGAACTTGACTGAGTTCGTTTGGAGGATAATTTCAATGCGCAATATTTTAGTTTTATTCGTAAAAATTAACAAATGAAAAACATTTTGTTTAGGGATGTATGAAACGAAGCCGCAGTTAAGAAAGTGATTGAAATGAAGTTGAAAAGCCTATTGTGAGGATGATTGGGCTAAAAGCCTGAACTAAATTACTCTACTCCTCGCTCAGAGCTGAATTTAGCCTGATCGCTCAGAAAATTTGGAGCAGAGAAGAGGGAATGGGTTGGATATGGTTGGAACAGAACTTCCCCTTGGAGTCATAGCTGTAATGCTTTGCGTTATGGGCAATGCTCAGTATTTCTTCCACGGCTTAACATGTCCGGGCCTGTTTCCCTTTTCTCTTTTCTAATTTCAATTTCAAAATTTTGGATCCATTCCTTGTTTGGGTTTTTCAATTTTGATTGAATCTGAAACTCAATCAGCCGAAGCACATCGGGAACGATATGTGGGACGTCGCCATGGAAAGAAGGGATAAAAAGCTCTTGGAAAACCCCTCTTCCTCCCATTGATCTCGTTTTCGTTTTCTAATCGGTACTCGTCTTTTCTTTCTATTTCAGTTTCACCCTTAATTACTCTTTTCTCTTTATATTCATCGCCGTTTTTTACTACTTGCCCTTTGTTTCATCAGAGCTAAACTTGTTAGGGTTTTCACGACGCATTTCTGATTTCAATTCAATTCCTTTTCCTATCTGCTGGATATTCCCATTTTTATGCATTACATCATTAGTAGACTATGTAGTCGTATGTAATTGAACTTTCTCCAGCCAAGTCCCCCCTACCTCACCTCTGGCCTCTTAAGGACAGTAGCTTCAATCCAGCAATGATACGCTCTCTTCCAAGACGTACATACATGCATACATACATACGCATATACATGTTTATGGGATTTTGAAATGATTTTAGAGTAGTATGCATTGATCTTATACATGATTTTGATTTGTTTGTCCATTTCAACACATTTGAAATGGTGGTTTTATCGCATGAGCTCAATATTGAATACACATTGCTGCATTTGTTACAACAGGAAGGAGACTTGGCCAGCACCATGGACATTTTCGGGACCCTGAACAAAAACTAAAAAAATAGCCACTATAGAATGAAAGCATATTCCATTAGTTTGAATAATTAATTGAATATTTTATTATTAACCACATGAACATAATTAAACTTTGTCAAAAGCATTATTTTCATTGTTTTGTTAAGAAAACACTTAATACTACTAAAACAATAATGGCAGCCACTAACTTGCAATATTGTCAAACACATTTTTATTATTTTGTGAAGGTGGCTCCCTCAGCTGGAGGTCATGCTAATGCCACGGGTCTATGCTTCTTGTGCTCTTTATGTTTCACATGTATTTAGTCGTTTGTGCCTGCACTTGAACACATTGGGATTGACAGGTATCCTGACACTCTCCATATACAATTAGGGGGATAGATTTTAATGGCTACTGCCCATTTTCCTTGTATACATCTCTCTTATTAAAGGACAATGGTGTTTTATCTTTGATCCTCGCATAGAAGCTCATGTTATTCGATGATAAATGTAGGAAACTTGGGAGAAGAAATAAAAGTGCTCAATGATATTCTGCCCTGTTGGAGAAGACTAATGAGCGGATGAAGTTGTGTATTTGAGATCTGTTGCTTTCAAATTCCTTGTGACCTTATATTTGCTTATTGTATCCAGTTCATGGAGGCTCTGAAGAATTATTTTTTGCTTAAAGTGAAGGTTGAGTTTGAATGTGTGTAGGGGGGTTTGGGTAACCAAGTCCACATTCTCCTTCACAACTCCACTATGGTCATCATAATCCTTTCATTATCAAACAAACTCTCCGTCACCTACTTAAAGTTGCATCCTCAGTCATAGATGTCTTGGGTCGGATCTGAATTTTGACATCTTTAAATATACAAATCTCTTTTTTATTAGATAAAATAGGACTCTAATTAAAAAAATAAAGAGGAGTATTGTTGTGACATCTTTAAATATATAAGAGATAATTATAATATTATTTTAAATTGAGTCATGTTTTTACCTTTAATTCAAATCTAAACCATCCCTCTCCTTACAAAAAATACTTAATCCAAACTCAAGTTTTTAAAATAAAAAATTGACGTGATCAAGTCAGGTCGAAACCTAGTCCACCAAATTTGATTCAAAACATGACATTCGGATCAAATGTGCATCCCTAATCATACTAAAACTATCCGTTTTAGCACCAGAGTTCTAAGCTTTCCTCAGATTTCAGCTGACTTGTTAGGATGTCTGAGTTTTAAGTCGTATTTTAAACAGGAGTAATTTTTTATCTGACCCTTAAATGAGGTCTAGTTTGGGCTTCCAAAATCGACAGCATGTTTTCGGTTAATCAATTAATTTTGGTTTGGTTTTAAAACAGACAAACATAACAATAAAGGGAGTTGTGTCCCATTAATTATGTGTATCCACCTATGTCTGCATCGAAGTATCCACTAATTAATGTTGTGGTGCTGTCCCAACACAATATTTAAACAAATCTGCCCTGACCATTATTACAACTTTATTTCAATCTAAAATACACAAATCATAAATGTCCTCTCCAACTTATCATTTTTAAGTTTTGTGGCAGACATAGTTACCACTTCAACTAACACCTAAACGAAGCAATCAAGGTCATACCAGAACAGAAACAGGCTTCGGCAGTTCATAAAGCTGAGTAAACCGAAACAAATCTGTTATCTCCACTGCAGGCGTGTCGACATGGAAATAAAACCTGTTGGGACACTCAGTTAATAGTTAAAACCTACACCTACACCTTCCTCTGTATCTGCATTAACATCACCACATGCAATTTGACCAGAAGCCCAAATTTTAAGCTGAGGACAATTCCGTAGCCATTAGCAGCACTAAAGATGGAAGATTGGCTTCCAACTGCTGTTTTGCACACAAGTTCTGTAAGCACATTAATGACTGTGGCGGTTCTATGAAAGTGATATCACAAGCTACAATAGTCTACACATCAGATCCCAATCACATGCACTTGGGTTCAACAAAAAAAAAACACATTCTAGTAATCCCTGTTCTTGTTTGTTTCTATCACCTATGATTTTTATAAAGATGATGTGGGTTAACATTGTGCCTATGACTACTACTTGCTATTTTCTTGTTCAACAGTATATGATTGTAGCCCAAATGTGGAAATGAAAACCACTAGGATTACTCGTCCTGCAAACACATGCTTACCCGAAAATGTAATTTACGTAGAAGGTGAAATTTCGAACACAAGGTTGGAGAATACATGCTACATAGACGACTAAAACAATGACCATGGCGACACTGAAACAAGCTCTATCAATGTCATGAGACAAATATTGTGGTAGTGCAACTACTAGCAATACCGAGGGTAGAACAAAAGGGAAGGCTGGCATCATATTGTTATTTTTCACTATCTAGCATAGAGGACTGACAAGTTTGGTAACACATACTGGACTATGAAAGTTATATGAAAGTGATATCATAAGCTGATACAGTAAAAAAACCAAAGCCCTATCACATGCATGGCCTTACAAGAAAGATCACTTGGGTTAACACACATCCTGCTATAGTTTCTACATCTGTAGTAGCTATAAGAATGATAATTGGCGTAATATTTGTGATGTGTCTGTTAGAAAAATTCATTTAGGTGGACCATGGTTATATGCAGAGATAAATACAAATGCAGCAAGGATGATACTTACTATTTTCTTTTTCTACAAGAAGAAGTAATCTTATTTAGCAAACAAAAAAATTAGAGATCTTCTTGAAGAAGTCTATTTATATGGAAGAACCCAAGAAATATAGCAAGGAAAAATGACAAGATTACTGAACCTGGAAAGACATACTTAACCACACTTCCCATAATGAAATTTTAAGTAGAAAGTAAATAGAAGGCTTCTGATGCCTTGAATAGAATGATCTACATCTTAAATTATATGTCGGCTAAATTAATTGGACTTGTGCAATTGAAGAGAGATTATTCAGGATGCAAATATTCAGCTAGTACATGTTGCATTAATGGCTGGACAGTAAGGTGAATATCCACCCTGTTCCTTACATGATAGTTATCTATTTAAAGATACTCTCTTTTGTCTTCCAAAGCACTTTATCTCTTCTTTATTAAGACTCAAAGGATGAAGCAATATTGGACCTACATTCTGGTGAGCAGGGAATCAGGGATGTGACAAAATAGTTACCTATTCGAAGATTCTCTTTTTTTTCTTCCAAGTACTTCCATCTCTTGTTAATCAAGATTCAAGAGATGAAAATAACATTGGACTTACATTATGGACTTTTTGATGTGACAAAACTAGTGAAGGAGGAACATATAGTTTATTGGTCAAGTTTGAGGGCGTATGTAGAATGTCTTGTTCAACAACTATACACTTCCCAATTTGATGAATTCCATCTGAAAATTATATTTAGCAATGAAATATACAAACAAAATTAGCATTCAAGATAATCAGATTTCAGAGATGATAATGTTTACTGCTTATATCAGACCAGAATGATTTCCTACAAGCACTTTCAAGAAACTACATTTGAGGGAGTAGGACCTTCCAAAACTAAAGGGAATCAATTCTAATGATAATGTTTTGGAGTTACCAAAGATTTAAGATTAGTATAATGTTCAATATGTCTTACCACCTATCATGGTCCTAATGGTGTCACAAAAATGCATAGGATTGCTACACATCAAGAAGAAAGCAAAAAATAAATAAAAAAAATCGAAGAACCTCAAAAGACCAAATTTTGTCACCAAAGAAGATGGGTTCCAAGAGTTCCTAATCCCAGCTGCAGTCACAATTTAAGGGGAAAAGTCCTGGAATCTGCTCCACCTCTTCTAAGTCTTCTACCTTACTTTCTTATTGATATAATATTCTTTTTAACTTTTTTTTCCGGAATACTCCCCTTGGAGATTGTTAACCTTCTTAAGACTACCATTATAGAATGAAAGAACAAACATCTCTCTCTATCTCATCTACCTTAAGCAAGAAAAAAGATTTTTCAACCTAAAATGAAGTTCTCTGTGCCAAATTATAGCCAGGGTATGCAACAATTACTGATTTAGCAGTCGGAACTGATTTCAAAAAACATAAAATTTTAACTCGAGCCACATATGGCCAAGTCTAAAATTTGCCTCAAACCAAAGAAAGTTGGAGTAAAGTTTAGACATCAGCTTGCTTTGATTAGAAAGCAATCTTCATCAACCATTCTCACAGAACTAGACAACAAAAGTATATCTGAAAAAACAAGGCACCCCAAGAAGAAGAAAAATGGTTTTTATTCCTTACGAATGAGACAACTGTAATCCAAGACATGGACTAGAATCATTTCGGCTAAAATGCACACCACAATGAATCATGAAAACCTACACACACACAAAAAGAATACTATAATTATCCACACTACAACCGAGAGGTTACCATGAACAAACCACCATAAAAGAAAACGAATGTGTGATTGAGCAGAAGAATAATTTACTGAATACACAGAGAGAGGAGTTTAAGGCACGTATTCGGTCTCAAGAGTTGGTTGAGTCCGAGTGACGGTTGCCGACGGCGCCTTTGTATCGCCAACGGTGGTCATATGTAGTGCTTCTCCGGCATCGGCAGCCTTTTCCATCTCTTGCATTTTCTTTCTCTGCTTGCATTTGCGCACCCAAAGTACCAAGAACCCCAACAATGCCAGCAATGCCACTCCACCCACAACAGAACCGACGATTATCCATGTTCTTTTGCTATTACTCCCCCTACCCTTCCCGGTGCCGGACTCGGCGGCGAAATCGACTCGGTAACAATCGAAAAATGCCCCTGGTGGATGGTGGAACACTCATTGGGAGCCGTCAAGTTGCTGAATTCGACCAAACCATGTAAATCAAACCAAACGCACTTCCGGACTGACCCTTTCGGAACCGATTCCACATTTGAGAACCTGATTTTAATAGGATCCCCAAATGCTCTTAAATCCAATTCCGGCAAATTTTTAGCTGACAAATCAGAAGCGTCGTAAGCAAGAAGACCCAGAACGGGAGCGAGGTAAGTTTGGTTTTGAAGCGGATAATACCGTAAAGACCAATTACCCAAGTTTTGGTAAACCAAAACCAGGCGTTCGACATAAGGTTGCTCCACAACTCCAATGGGGATCTGGAACTCTTTGTACATCTCCACCCCTCTGGTCCGCATGCTACCACTTCTCAGCCTCATTGCTGCAATCTGAACCCCTGTTAAATTAGAAGGAACAACGCCGTCGTAGAGCACTCCCGTTTTAGGCCGTACAAAGGCCCTATAAGCATAGTCTTGGAGAAGAGTATCGAGTGCTCTAGCGGCAGCGCTCGTTGAAGATGCATTAGTATCGGAAGACTGAGCCAGTAGAGTTGGGACCAAAAACAAGAACAAGCAGAGAAACGAAAAGAGCATGGCGAGACTCGGAAACAGCAGCAAGGAACCACCGGTGTTGAAATTCATTTACAATGCAAGTGGACAAGCGGCATTGGAGCATATTAGTGGGTTTGAGCATTTAAGGAAAATAGAGATTAAAAAAGAAATTCTGTCAAAGAAACAGATCCATAGTTGGAAAGGAGAGAAAAGGGTAGGAGAGGAACTTTGGATTTCTCTTTTGTTATCGTTATACTTGTAGAAAAAGCTATGAAGCAAGCAAGAAAGGGGGGGATACTGTAAATGGGAGAGGAGAGCAGCACTATCTGTATCAGTATTAGTATCAGCAACAATCCTTAGAATTGATTGAAAGAAAATATCAAATCTAAATCATGAAGATGACAAAGATACGGGAAATTGAAGGAGGGGGTACAAACAGATTTACCCAGAAAATTTTCAAAAAAGAAAGAAGAAACGCTCTACTGCATGCTTATATAAATGCCAATGGACATAGTCACAGACAGAGGAGGAGGGGAGGAGAGAGCAAAAGAAGAGAGAAAGGGTTTTCTTTAATTATATACTACAATCTATTTATTATTTACTTACAGGTTGTATAAAGTAGCAGTAAAAATAAAATAAATATGCTTAAACCCCACTGTCCACATGCTTGCTTTTCTGGGGTTTTCTCTCTCTTTCTACTAGGTGCTTTCTTCATACTCTCGTGGACGCCGTTGAACTCGAAAATTGTGCAATCTTTCTAGTCGGACTACTTATTGATTTTAGGATGAAACTTTCATAAAATCATTTTTAGAAAGAAAATCTCTGTAATCGTAATAAAGATATATATATATATATATATATATATATTCAGGAATCTTCATGGCAGTATGGAGTTTGTGTATGTATAGGATTTAGGACGTGTTTGGGTTTGTCCAATAAATTTCATATTAAATTGGCATTTGAGCATTTTGGAATTTAAAAGAAAAACATGGGGAATAGAATCGTTAGAAGAATTTACATAATTTGGCTGTGGTTTTATAAATTTCAAGCACAACGGATATTATTAGAAGAATTCACTTTATGTTTGGATAAATAATAAAAAAATAAAGGAAAGAAAAGAAAAATAGGGAAATGTTAGAGAAGTAGAATACTATATTTACCTTTTAGGTACATTATATAAGTGATTATCTAATTATAGACCTTTTTATTTTGATCATTATTTTTGAATTTTTGTCAGTCAGATTACATAACAATTTAAATGCATTCAATCAAATAATTTGTCGTTAAAATTTAACGGAAGTATTGGCGTGACAATTAATGAAATTGTTATAATTTTATATTTGGTCGTTGTTACTTATATATTCTATCAATTTGGTCCCAATTTTAATAAATTAAAATAAATTTAATCTTCGAATCAGATTGTGTCACATGTCATTAATGCTAATATCATGACACGTGTTGTCACCTGATTGGAGGATTTAATTTATTTTAAAACAATAGATTTATTTTTTCACCAATCAAATGATGATACATGTCACCCTCTACTGAAAATAAAATTAAAGTTGTTGAAATGGAGGAGAGAGTGGGAATTGAACTTAGGTCTTAGGGTTGATTAGGGATGGGCATAAGGTTGGGCGTGCTAGTTTTTTGGTCGTCTCGACCTCGACTCGAAAATATATACTTAAAATATGATCTCGTCCCGATAAATTTTAGGTTTTTTCCTGTCCCGAACTCACCCTGAATTTTAAACTAAAACCTCAACTCCGACGCGATCCAAATATGTTATTTTTTTTTAATAATTAAAATAACATATTTTATAATAAATTTATATTTTTAATAATTAAATAATATATTTGTAACATCCTCAATATCGGGTTAGTGACTAAATTATAAAAATTTCAGAAGTTGGTGATTAAAGTAGAAAAGTTGAATAGTTCAATGATTTATTCAGAAATATTTCCTGAAAGTTGTTAGTAATTATTAAATGAAGTAAAGGGAAAATTGGCCATTTGACATGAAAGATATTTTCCCCTTTAATAGGAGAGAACACGTAGGGGGAGAGTAATATGGAAAACTTTCCTCTTCTTCTCCATTCTTCTTCCTCCTCCCTTCTTCTTCCTCCTCCCCTCTTCTTTCTCCTCCTCGTGAAAGCCAGGCAAATGTAAGATTTCTTTGTTGTTGATTATTAGCTGAAATTTAAGTTGGGTTTTGATCATTAGATAATAACTAAGCTTAAGGAAAACTTAAGTTATCTTAAAATCAAAAGATAAAGGAGTTATGAAAGATTAAAGAGAATGGGTTTTTAAGTGAATTTCTGGAAAAGAGTTGACAAGTTGAATTTGAAACTAAAATTGACTTGTCATCAATTTAATTAAGAGATATGAAGTGATAGAATTGGATTTAGAGCATCTTGAAAATTTGGTATGATTATTTATTTCCATATGAAAGATGGAATTTTGAGGTTAAGGATGTATTGAATGAGTAGAAATTAGTTTAAGTATATGTACTTGAGTTAAGAATGGGAAAAGGAATGAAACATGAAGAATTTAAGCTGAAAAGGATGAATTTTCGGGTGAAAATGATGAATTTTCGGGGTGAAAAAGCTTGTTTTGGACAGAGTGTATCAGTACCCTATGTATGTGTACTGATACCCTCTTGAACGAAAAAATTCAAAATGCAATAAGGGTACCGATACCTTAAGGAGTGTATCGATAGCCCCTAAAGGAAAAAGTGAATATAGGTATATTAAATTTGTTTAAGTTAATAGCATCAAATTATAAGGTGTAGATATTTGATAATTACCTTAAAAATGTATGATTGTGTAGATATCGAGTACAAGAAAGTTCTAAAACGAAAGTAAAAGTTTGGATGGGTCATCAAAGTAAGATTCAAGAGAGAACAAGAATTGGTATTGGCAAGTAGCTAAGGTGAGTACATGATAATAAGGGTAAGTTATGCTATGGAATTAAGACTTGCGATAAGTCTATTTCCTATATTAGAATGCATGAATTTATGATTATATGTATGTGAATGACATGATTTGTATGTATGCTTGATTATATGAGTTGATAGGTTATGGTATGTGTTATATGTTTTATGTGAGTATAAAAGATAGTCATGTGATAAAATCTGTGATATATGGAAATGAAAATATATGAGTATGAAGAGTTATAAGAGAATAAATATAAATTATATGATGGAGTTTCGTAATGTTTTAATCGTATTTATGTAAATGATAATTTATTGTGATGAAAGTTTAAATTTAGTGAGTTTTATACATGTTTTGCCGAAATTACTGTAGCAGGGTATCGGTACACTGTAGCAGGGTATCGATACAGTGTACCGATACCCTTGTAGCATTCTGGAAATTTTAGCATTTGGTATTGTTCACATTACTGTTCATTAATGTTCACGATACTGTTCATACCGTATAATACTATTCATAAAAATATTTCTTTCCTTAAATTTGTTATAATGAACATCATTCAACAATAAAATGTGTAATAATATGAGAATATGATGAAAGTGAATTCTTGAGAACAATAAGAACTAAGTAAACATGTGTAAAGGTTATACAAATAATAGAAACATGGATGAGACAAGTACATAGTGGTATGATCAATTATGAGAATTAGTGCATTAGAGTTATATGATTTATCGAGAATTGAAGAAAACTAGATAAGATTGAATTATAGAATGAACTGAGAATAATATAACACTTATGGAACTTGAATATAAAGTGATGATATGCACATATAATATAAGATATATGTTTATAAATATGACATAGGTTGTGTGTTTTATAATAAACATGAACATATGAGAACAAGAGATGAAATAAGTGACTTTGTGATAGAAGTTATATGACCCTGAGTGATGTAAATATGAATAATTTAAGTAATAAGTAACTATGAGTATTGGAGTATGTGTCTATGTGATGTGATATATGAGGTCATATGAAATATTATACGACTATGCGATTATATGAAAAAGAATATAGGCATATGTGAATTATATAGAAATAAACTGCGTGATTGGATGTGATTATGAGAAGAAGAAAATGAATATATGAATGTATGACTTTGAGAAGTCATAATAATAAAATATAAGCTATGCAAAAGTGATCTACGTGATTATATGTATATGTGATCCAAGTTTTGTGACATACGCTACGTGATATGTGAAAGTGAACTACGTGTTATGTGAAATGATAAGTATAAAGATAATGCCCATGTTATGTGTCATGAGATCTAGAGGTATAGTTAGCATGCCAAGAGTCGAGGGTCTACGCGGTCCTTCAAGACAATTCTACGTGGTCCTTCGGGAGATATATGTATTCTTTGGAACAGTATGAGGTCTTTTGAGACACCTACTTGATCCTTGGTATATGTATATGATTCTTAAGGAATTTCTATGTGGTCCTTATGGACAATCTTATATGGCACTATGGTGCATTTCTACGCGGCACTTCGGTGCAAATTCTACGTGGCACTTCGGTGTATTTATACGAGTTGTGGTGACAACATTTGTGCACAACCTCAATGTACTCACATACCTTAAGTTCTCAACAGTATACATGGGCTAATCAAGTAATAATATAAATATATTATATGTGATATGTGTATGTGTGACATGTTATGAGGAATGAATTACAAGGATTATATGATGCTATGCATGATAGAATATAAGTTGTTTTGTGTGTATTGTTTAATTAAGAATGACTAAAAGATATAATGGAATGAGGTAAAGATGTAAAGGATGAGTTATGTATATGAATATATTGGATTATATGAAATGTTATAAGGTTTTGCATGATATGATAATATTAATTGTACATGCATTGTTATAAGTAATAGTTTAAATTATATGTTTTATATGTCTCACTAAGTCAACGACTTAGCGTGTGAGTGTTTCACACGTAGGTTTTGACGAGTTTATGGAACGATGAAGAGCAAGACATGTCAGTTTCTCCTTACTGAAGGTCAGATCAGAAGAGAAATGAATAGTATGTATTTTATAATATTGATTGTAGTTGGCATGTAAATCAATGTTTGAATCTGATATGCTATAATCGGTTTTGTAAAATCATTTGATTGTAATTTATGTAAATATAGTTGTGTGTTAATAAAAGTTTTAAAATTACTCACTATTTTGTACAAGTAAATGTTTTGAAATGTCAATGTAACACCTCAGATTTATATTCGGGTAGAGTACGGGTTAGGGGTGTTACACTATTTTAATAATATAAAATAAAAAAATTTAAAATATTAAATATAATATATATAAATAAAAAGTAATCGATTAGACCGGGTCGGTATTTTTCACCTTAAACTCGGCCCGGTTCCGTCCCAAAATTCTATACCATATAACTCGTCCCGTCCCGAGCTCTAAAATTTAAAAAATGTCGCTATAGAGTCGGGTTAGGTCGGATCCAATTGGGACTCGTCAAGTTCGGGTATTTTAACCATTCCTAATGTTGATAGAGCAACCTCCCAACCATTGAACTTAGCAAATTATTTGATTAGGGATAGATTACATGTAATATATATTTTATATATTAGTCTAAACTTAAATTCTTATTTTATATAATACTCTATATTTTAACTTAAATCCACATATTAACATTAAAAATATTTTTTTTATTTTAAATTATTAATATATTTTATTATTGTTTTATCATAAAAATATATTTTATTTCTATTTTATCCTAAAAATATATTTTATTTCTATTTTAACTTAAAAATATATTTTAATCTTATCATAACTTAAAAATATATTTTATTTTTATCTTAACTTTTAAAAATATATCCACATATTAACATTAAAAATATTTTTTTATTTTAAATTATTAAATATATTTTATTATTGTTTTATCCTAAAAATTTATTTTATTTCTATTTTAACTTAAAAATATATTTTGATCTTATCATAACTTAAAAATATATTTTATTTTTATCTTAACTTTTAAAATATATCTTTTTTTTTATTTTAACTTATTACATATATTATATTCTTAACTTATATTATTAAATATATCCTTGTCTTACCTTAAATTATTAAATATAATATATCCTTATTTTAACATAAAATATATATTTTATTATTATTTTTAACTTAAAAATGTATATTTTATTTTTTAATTTAAAAATGAATATTTTATTTTTTTAATTTAAATATATATTATTTTTTAAAATTTAAAATATTATAAGAATAAAATTATAAATATTTAAGTTAAGGTAAGAAGAAATTTTTTTAAAGTGAATAAAAAATTTATATATATTAAAGTTAAAACAAGAATAAAATATGTTTGTAAGTTAAGATTAAGAATAAAATATATATTTTTAATGTTAAGGTGTTAATTTAATTTAATATGTGAATTTAAGTTAAGATATATAAAATAATAAGAAATTGAATTTAGACTAATATTCAATATATATAGCTTATGCATTCCATTTGAAACCAAAAGGTTTGTTTGGTTCAATGACTAAACAGTTGATTTAGCTCATAAGGAACCAGGTTTAATCTCCTTGCTGTCCTATTTCATCTTCTTTAATTTTGTTTCCATCATAGGGTAACACGTCTAAAATAAAATTATTAAATTAAAATAAATTAAATCTTCCAATTGAATGGTGACATGTAGCATGATCTAATTTGAATGTTAAATTTATTTTAATTTATTAAAACTATAACTAAATTGATAGAATATGTAAGTAACAACTACCAAATGTGTAATTATATTGATTTTATTAACTACCATGTCAACACTTCTGTTAAATATTAACAACAATTGACCTGATTGAATGCATTTAAATAGTTAAGTGACATGATTGACAAAAAATTAAAAAAAATAATCAACATGGAAATGGACTATAGCTAAGTGGTCGTTGATACAGTTTACTCTACCTTTTATTTAGATGGGTAAAATTAATTAATAAATAAAAAGTAAAACGAATTTCAACATCTCTTACTTGGTTTAAAAGATGGAAAAGAGAAATGATTTTATTTCGTAGTTCAGGATGAAGTTGTATACATACTATATAAATATATCTCATGATCTAATATTAGAATCAACTAAATATATGTTTTAATACATCAAAATATCATACTTATTGCATTGTTTGATAATCTTATATAGATAGAAGATGTCAGTCACACTTGAAAATTAGAATATCATATTTTTTTTTAAATATCACCCGCATTTGATATGTCTGAATTTCTCATAATCCCTATATGTATTTAGTTCTACTCTTCCATGTTTTGAAGGCTACTAAGGGTGAGCAAAACTCACTCAACTTGAAAAAGTGATTTTTTCGACTCGACTCGAATTGATTTCGAGTTACAGTTTCATAAACTCGTCTTGACTCGAAAAAATTTTAAGTTCAAATCGAGTTGTAAAATACAACTCGAATAACTCAAAATTTTTAGTAATCAGTGGATTTATGTTCAAGTTTGAATCGAGTCTTTGGACTTTGTATGATATATGTATATCACATATGAAAGAAATATGAAGAAACATATTTGTATTGTACATATGATTATAGAAAGTCACTTAAATTGTAACAAAAAATATTATAATATTCACAAATAAATTTAAACAAAAACTCGAAAATTTGACTCGGCTCAACTCGAAAAAAATTCAAGTTAACTCAAAATTGTAAAATAGAACTCGTAAACTCGAATAAGTCGAAATTTTTTAACTTGACTCGAGATAACGTTTACCCCTAAAGGCTACACGCTGTTTTAAGATGAATATTAGTTAACCAAACATGTTTCTTATTTTCCATTAACACGTTATACTTTAAAATTTAATCTCTAAAGACTAGCACACTTAACTAATGCGCCTCAAACGTATCATGATAATCAAAATTCGCATGTTGTGAAACATATTCTCTTGGCATGCATGCAAGCATCTCTCAAGCGTCGAGTGCTTAACTTATCATGTTTCTTAATATATTATTAGCATGTTAATTCATTTCTATAATTTAATCTGAGATACATTTTAAATTATTTTCTAACAGTCTAGATAAATACAAAAATAGTATAATTCATTAGTTTTCTTAATCATTATACATAGCTGTTCGAACCTCAAATTTTTAAAAAAAATCTCTTTAACTATGACCATAAATTTCAAAACATATTTATCATATATGTGTATATATATAACACATACGAATAACGTAAAGTTTATCACATACAACCATGACAAGACTAAGAACTATACAACTTTGACTATCATTTTACAAGTAACGAACTATCGTACATGCTACAGTCCATGTCAAACATAAACGGACTTTTACTTGGTACTTGGTATCATCGTGACTCGTTCGGTGATGTAATTTTTTAAAGGGTAAATTATATTATATATCATCGAATTTGAGATATTGTATAATTTGTACTATTGTACTTTTAATTTGACCAATTATAGTATTTAATTTTTATTTTTTATTTTAATTATATCACTGAATCGTTAAATTGTTAACGGCACGATGACGTAGTTGACGACTGTCAACGTAGACACCTCACTAAAATGACATCATTTTGATCCGACTATTAGCAATTTAACAGTTCATTGGTATAATTGAAACGAAAATCAAAATCTAATGCTATAATTGACAAAATTAAAAGTTCAATGGTATAAACGATACAACACATAAAATTCGATAATAGTATTGTGTACTCTTTTTTCTCGTTTCAATTTTCCAATTAATATCTACATATGAAAATTAACCATACACAATTTTAAAATTAGTTGTTCATGTTCATTATCGATACTATAGTAGAGTATTGATATCAGATCAATGTTTGATAATTTATTTAATTAAAGAGTATTGGTACCTATCTTGTAGTATTAGTACTGCATATATATCAATACCAATAGGGATTAAATTTGGGTCGGATCGAGTTTTATATATAAAAGATTTGAGTTATAGTAAGGTTTAAAGTTAAAATAACCCTACCAAATCAGATACTTTAAAATTAAAATAATAATTTTACTTTTTCACTTATTCTTCCCTTAACGCAGAGCTCGACGAACTAGATTAATTAAGTTTCAACTTTATTCGTAAATTCTCCCCCATGTTTTAGTCTTTTAAGGTTTTTCTTCTCGTTATTTTGTTAACGTGACACGTTAGAAAAATAATTAAATTTTAACTTGATTTTTAAATTTTAAATAAAATGTCAAATTGACTTTAAATTTCACATAAAATATGAATTTAACCCCTAAACTTTATAAAAATTATCAATTTAAACTCTAAATCTAGTCAAAGTTCACGTCGTAGGTTGTCATTCATCATTTTCGTCGATCACTATCGGTTACCGTTACCGATCACCTTCGATCACCGTCATCGACTATCATTAATCTTGAAATTTTAAATTCATCACTTTTTAATTTCTCCAACGTAAATCTAATTATTTTTATCAAAAAATAAAGATAAAAATATCAAAAAATTTATTTAAAAAATCAAAATTAATATAAAAAAATGAGATAGCAGTACATATAGAAGAATAAATAAAGAGAAAAAGCAGGGGAAATGAAGTGCAAGAAGCAGTAGTTGTTTTATTGGGTAGTTAGAAAGTGGTAGGCTCGTGATGCGTTGGCGTCGTCTTGTTAAGCGTCGGCAATGAAATTTGGCACTTTGTTTCTTTCCCACTCACTATAATATGTAATATTAATGTCACACTCACTGCAATCGCCATTGCTTTTCCACCCTAAATCTTTGTCTCCATTTCTTTAGTACATAATGTTCCGCACAGTCATTTTCATGGCAAAGGGTTTGCGCTTTAAGTAAACTCATCCTCTCAAACATTAGATATCCTCTTATTCTTTGTTTGCGTTTATACCTAATGCAGTAGGTGTTGTGGGTGACAGCTATCGAGCAAGACATGAAAATTGAACCCTAATAATCCTAATGGGAACTCACCCTCCAGTGGGTGTAATAATTAATGATTGTTTCATTGCAGGGGGACTTTGACTAATTTCTAAGTTCCGGCTTATATGATTTAAGTATATGTAGAAAAATAAGGCGAAATGTTAAAGAGTCCTCCTAATATTTAGTTATTTTAGTTGTTAACTTTTTATAGTAAAAAAACCAATAGTATTTTATTAAATAGTCGTATAATCCTTATTCTTTTTAATTGGAGCATTGGCTCCTAACATTTTATTTTTACGGCAAAACATTTTTATTTTGGAGCGTTGGACAAAATTTTCACCCACGGAGAGACTTTTTTACCCCTTAAATATTGGGGGTTAAAATGCTCTAAAAAATAAGATCAAAGTGATTATTTGATAAAACGTTAAGTGATTTTTATCATTATGCCAAGAAAAGAGACGTGTATGTATGCGACTGTAATCACTTTGGGTGAAACTTAAAATACTAAAAAATAATCTTTACCTTTTAGGGTGTGTTTGGTTCACGGAATGTAAGATTACCAGTGGGAATGTAAGATTACTGGGAATGTTGTATTTTGTGTTTGATTGGCTTAGCAAGAATGTAAGATTACCATGTTTGGTTAAAAGAATAAATGATTATTGGAATGTATATTTGACCAAATTGTCCTTATTATATTTTTTTTAACAAGTTAGAAAATATTTATATATTTTCTTTAAAAAATTTAAATTCATAAAATTTATATAATTTTTTTACAAAATTGAAAATATAAAAATGTTTAATGAAAGGGTAAAATTTTATTTTAACCCCTGAACTTCATATAAAATTTTAATTAGACTTTTTTGTAAATCTAAAATAGCTTAAGAATAAATTTGTAATTTAACCTTCGTAGAATTTTTATTATTCAATGGCAGAAGAATGATATTTAAAAAAAAATAAAAAAATTAAGGATATTTTAGTCCAAAATGTCGGTAATCCAACAATACCTAAGAAAAGGGAGGTAATGACATTCCCGATAATATACTCCAAAAAATCTACTATTGATAATCTTACATTACCGAGAATGAGATTCCCGGGCTAACCAAACGGGGGAATATATATTCCATTCCCATGTGAATCCTACATTCTCCCATCCAAACACCCCCTTATATTTATTTTTTTCTCAGCAAAAATAAATTTATTCAACAAAGCATAAATTAAGAATCTCGTTAAAAATCCCATTAGACTTGTTTAGAGGTAAATATTACTCTTAGGAAACGTCACCGAAAACAAAAACAAACTAATGACCCAAATCCAACCGAAAAAGTCTAGCATCATAGCAGCCACACAAACCACGTCCACCTTGGACTCTGATAACAACACCGCAGCCTAATAATCGCTTAATAAGCCAACACTCTCGACAGCCTTTTACATTTATTTTCAAAAAAGATTTAAATAGTGTGGTGAAAATTTTGGCCATATATGATATACCATAAATTATTTCATGATTTAGGGTTGATTCTTATAATAATAAAGCTCACTGTGATTTTTGTAAGGTGTATAGACTGCACAGTAACTTTTCCTGAACGACAATGCAATACATACGCAGACAACTTGAGCAGAAAATCATCGTGCAGTTTATCTTTCAAAAAACCATCATATAATTAAAACGAATTCTTTAAATACTATAATAAAACTTTAATTCAAAAAATAATTTTAATAAATCAATCATATATAAAAAAGTTTATCACATTATTTTTAAAAATTTATTAAATTTTAGGGTAAACTACACAAATAGGTCACTAATGTTTGAGTATTTTTTTATTTTCCCTATTGAAGTTTTAAAAGTAATAAATTGATCACTAATATGATCGATTTATAACAAAATAGTCACTCCACCGTTATCTTTCTTAAATTTATGACCCGACAACATTAACAAAAAAATTAATATTTAGTTTTACTTCTGAACTCTTGTTAAAATATCAAATTGGTTCCCAAACAATATTTCATATCTATTTTACTCATAAAGAAAAGCATAAAAAAATTCAATAAATTTTTTGTGAACTGATTGCGCATATAATTTGTACCAGAAAAGGTAATGGTCTGTTTCCAGGGATTGTCTCAAGAAAGGCGGGTTAATATACGGTTAATATACGACAGTACCGGATACATTAAAATGTATTTAATAAATTCGGTTTAACGGTACCTATTATGTTGACAACTAATAATGTTTTAGGTAGAAAATATGAAAAACTATTAAAAAATTTGGTAACCGGTAAACTTTGGTTATCGGTAAGTATCTATCCTTTTTATAAAAGTGTCCATACTTTTAACATATCAAGTAAATTTTACCGGTTTTGTCATAATGAATCTGGTTTTGTCATATTTTTACCTGTTATATTGTAAAGCATTTATCATTTTTATAAAAATGTTCATACTTATTTCACTGTGAAAATATATTTATTATTATCTTTGGTTAATATTGTTAAATTTAAATTCTAAATAATATTTTATAAAATATCAAAACAATCAAATAATTTTGTGTGTAAATAAAATTATTAAATTAATATTGTAGGTGGAAAACATGAAACACTATTAAAAAAATTGAAACATAAATTACATAACTTTAAAAAAGTATATATCATTTTTATAAAAGTGTTCATACTTATTTCACTGTGGAAAACATATTTATTATTATATTTGGTTAATATTGTTAAATTTAAATTCTAAATAATATTTTATAAAATATCAAAAAATCAAATAATTTTTTGTGTAAATGAAATTATTAAATTAATATTGTAGGTGGAAAACATGAAACACTATTAAAAAAATTGAAACATAAATTACATAACTTTAAAAAAAGTATATATCATTTTTATAAAAGTGTCCATACGTATAAAAGTAGGTCTAAGTCATGAAGAAATATTAAAAAATTGTGCTACCGGTTCGTGTCGATCCAAATAAAAAATGTGTCGATCCAAAACGATATAACAGGTAAAACTATGACAAAACCGGTATAGAAATGATAAAACCGGTAAAGCGCTACCGGATACATTTAAAGTGTCGGTACTTTAATATAAGGATCGACACTTCGTGAATTTAAAAGAGAAGCAGTTTTAAATCCTATAAAGTGTCGATACTTTTAAAAAATGTATCGATCCAAAACGATATACCAGGTAAAAATATGATAAAACTGGTTACAAAATGATAAAACCGGTAAAACGTTACCGGATATATTGAAAGTGTCGATACTTTATATAAGGATCGACACTTTGTGAATTTAAAAGAGAAGCAGTTTTAGCGCCTATAATGTGTCGATACTTAAAAAAAATATATCAATCCACAACGATATAACAGGTAAAAATATTGAAAGTGTCGATACTTTCGTAAGTACGTGTAATAAATTATCGACACTTTCAAAGAAATAGGTAATTATCCTTTCGAAAGTATCGACACCTGACATAAAAGTATCGACACTTTTGTATTTGTATCGATTAAAATATAAATAACATATCCGATCAAAATATAAGCTAAATATCCTCTGAAAATAGATAGAACGGACGAGTTTTTGAAATCGAAGCGTAATTGTTGCTGTATTTCAGAAGGCGTTTCTAAAGCGAAGTTTGTTTGTTTGTTGCTGCAGTCGAATCGAAAAGTATGTTGTCGAAACCCTAATTTTTTATTATTACAGTAATCGCGATAGGGTTTTTATGTGTTGTTTGGGGTTTTGGAGTAAAGAAGCATTTGGGAACGATTGCAGGTAGAAAGTGATATTCAAGGAAAAATATAAATGTCGATACTTTTATTAAATATTATAGGTAGAAAATGATATTATAGGTTGTATAAATGTGCCGACACATTTTGGTGTGACCATTCAAAATTCTTTTGAAGAAAACCGTTTTACCACAAGAGTAGTTATCTATATTTGTATATTGAATAAAGTGTATGTAACAAAATAATTTGATTTGCGTAAACTGATATATGAAGGAAAAATGGAGTCAATGGGTTGGAAAATTGTTGGTGGAGCAGATGACTTTGAAATTGAGGCCGAGACTCGAAAGCAACCCAAGGGTAGATATATGTACTTCTAGTAAGTATCAATGTCTTTTTATTATTATTGTTGAAATGGTAATTAGATTAAAGTATCGATAAACTTTAAATTGATTACAAATTTTAAATGTTGACAGTATGGTTGAATGCAAAAGGATGAAGGAAGATGGCACATAGAGCGGTTCGGTATGTAAAATGAAATTGACATTGAGTAGTATTTAGTGTTAATGTATTGATTAAGAAACGTTTATGTTTTATATTAGGTGACAAAAGATGTGAGGTCCAAATGGAATTCAATGAGTGATGCTGAAAAGGAACCTTACATCACACAGTCAAGGAATGATAGTAAAAGAATACAAAGAACGGAGGAAAGCACATGAAAATAAGGTATTCATTAAACTTGTAAATACGTTGATACAAAATATATAAGAACTATAACATTATATATTGTTAAAAAATGTAGGAAGTGTCGACAAGATGCAGCATTAAAATGGTGAATTTATTAATTAAACACCTTAAGGAGAAGGGTCAGTTGAATGTGCTGGGAGAAATAGGTTTTGGATCGTTGGTAGGAGTAAGGGATCGACCTATTCGGAGGGAATTGTGTCGATCCTTGATGGCGCAATTTGATGTCAGGCAATGTATTGCTAAATATGGTGATTTTTCATTTCCTCTCGGGATCCCATGTGCTGCAGCCGTATTGGGGGTAGAAAATGAAGGCAAAAAGTGTTGTAGAAGTCTGTAAGAGTAAGGACTGGAAAGCACTTGCCTCCAAATATGGTTTGAAGCATAAGGTGACATATGCTGAAATTGAAGAGGAAATAAAAAGTGGATCTTACGTTGGGGATGAGTTGAAGGCCAGAGTTCTATTATACCTTGTCGGTATCTTTCTTTGTCCAACGGGTAATACGTCAACGAACAAAGAACATATGAAGCTCATTTGTGATGAAGGCTTGAAGGGTGAATTCAATTGGGCTGAATATATCCATTCGAGATTGATTGAATCAATAATCACCTTTAAAAAGGGCAGCCAGAGATACCTCAAAGGGTGCATAGCAATCTTAGAGGTAAATGAGTTGAAGAACTTTTTTGTGTTTTTATATAAAAATATAAATTTTATTATAAATGCAGGTTGCACTGTTCGATTTTTGGTCGGGCTGTGAGGCAGTGCCAGCTTATGAAAGAACCGGAGTGGCACGTATCCGTGCATGAGGGAAGGAAGAGGTGGTTAGAGTGATGGTGAAGTTGAAGTTGGATAAAGCGAAGAAGCAAGAAAGGGTAAATGTAATTAATAATATTAATAATATAATCAATGTCTTAATATTGTAATTTAATTTTGAAGGTTATTGGCAAGGATGTAGAGGAGGCAGTGGAGGCAGAGGAGAAGAAAGGAGGGATGGTTGTATTGGGGGATGACGGTGAGTGGGACGATGGTGAGGGAAAACGTAGTAACTTCGACATTTTGATGTCTGAATTGGCTGATATCAAAAAAATCCAATTTGAAATCATGCAAAGACAATCAGAGTCGAAGAGAAACTTGAGAGAGTCGAAGATACACTTGAGAGGCATAAGGGGTAGTGGAAGGAAAATAGATGGAGTGGTGAAAGAAGTAGAGGTGTTGAGGGGTGAAGTGGTGAAAGAAGTTGGGGTGTTAAGGGGTGATATTAAGATGGTGACGGTGAAAAATTTGAGGGAGTGGTGAAGGAGGTTGTGGAATTGAGGAGTGAACTTACGGGGTGAAGGGTGGTTGATAAATACTTGGATGAAGAGATCAATTGAAGGGTGAAATAAAAGAAATGAAGAGCTATGTAGAAAAAAAATACGATGAACTGAAAAAATATGAAGAAGAAAAGAGGGAGGAGGAAGAAGAAGAGATGGAAGAAATGAGGAGGAAGGAAGTGAATGTCATTTATACACCGGAGAGTGTTATAGCAGCAGATTTGGATTCGGAATGTCCTGTACCCCAGAAGAAAAAGTATAAGGTAAGTTGAATAAAAGAAAACTTAATTTGATTTTTATTATGTTGTTGTGACAAAAATTTGTATGCAAAATTGTAGGTTGAAAAAGCGGATATTCCAAGCGGAATTGATGACATCGAAGCTGCAATTTGTGATTATTTATGGAATAGCGAGTTAGAATCAGAGTAAGTGAAATATATTGTTTTGTGAGTGATATTTAAATATTTCATGACAACATATTAATCCTAATGATTCATACAGATATTATGTAATCTCAATGGGAAATCAATTCGCTACTGTATACGACGTTGCAACGTTGAAGCCTACGGAATGGGTTGGCGGTGTGGTAAGTAGAAAGTAGAAAATTTTAAAACTTATTGAATATGTACTGATTGTGTAATTAATTTTGTTAGGTTATCGATTTGCTCGCCTGGACAATATGCTACGATTCTCAAAAGTCACTCCGGAGGATTGGCTACCTTCCATACCTCTTAGCGGTGAGTTAAATTAATAAATGTTGAAAAGTAGTGTTATAGACAGTAAATTAATAATGTTTGTTGCGTAATTACAGCAACAGGCGTTGGATGCCAACAACAAAGAAAGTGTTGAGAGTAGTTCTACCTTCTGGGGTCTCATATTGGATAACTATGTGAAATTCACCGACTGTGAGAAGGTAAGACACCATACCAATTGCAAATGATGTTTTCGGATATAGAATGTTGAATTTGTCAAATTGGGTGTGAAATTTGTTGCAGATCATGATCACAATAAACTACCATAATTCACATTGGTATCTGTTGGTGTTGGATATGGTAGATCGTGTTGCAACAATATATGATAGTATGTTTACAACTGAAGCAGCTAAACAGAGAGTGAAGGATGCTACGAGATTGGTATGTATGTATGTATGAAAGGACATTATGTAAATTATAATGCATAATTTTTTTGGTGCATAACTTCTTCTATTTTAATGCAGATTAAAATATTAGATTCTTATAATAAGAAACACATTTGGGTTGAATCCTGTGGATCTCTAGGAAAGTATCCCTTGAAAAATTTCAAATTTGTGGAGCATAAGAAGAATAAGCAATTGAATGAGTATGAGATGTTATCACAAATAGAAAGCTTAATTTATGCAGTATTCATCATAATTGACATGTGTGGTTTTCAAATTTTGTAACAGACATGATTGCGGCATGTATGTGATGATGTGGATGGAATCGATCGGTTCTACAGGGGCAACTGGTGATTTTGTAAGTGGATGGAAAAATTCGTTTGTGGTAAAATTGTTAAAAGTCGTAGATTGAATGTTGTAGTTGACAATACTTAACGTTCTGACAATTTGAATATAGGTTGTTGGAGACTGGGATCGATCGCGAATATTAAACGATCTCGTAAGCCACAATCAAAATGAACGAAGACAGGAGATAACAAAAGCTGCCATATTACATAAGAATAACAAAAGGATGCAATGATGTAATGTATGGTTAATTTTGTATAAGATTTATAATTTTGTATACGATTTATATTTTGTATGTGAATATAATTATGAATGAGATGAGAAAAGTTAGCAGTATGTTGTTGTACATGTTTCTTATACACATTAAGGGTCATGTTGATACTTTGAAGTAAAAGACAAATTTACAATATGGCCAACAGGGTGCAACCATAAAGTGTCGATCCATATATAAAAAGTGTCGATCCCAAAAACATCGAAAACCAAAAGTATAATGTAATATGTAATTTTTCAATCTAACCGGTACAAGTATACCAGTTTTATAAGAGAATATGTCTAAATAATGTGTCGACACTATTTTAGTTTGTGTCGATATTTTTGTTCCAGAATGAATGGAAAACTGGTGCAACCATAAAGTGTCGATCCATATATAAAAAGTGTCGATCCCAAAAACATCGAACCCAAAAGTATAATGTAATATGTATTTTTTCAATCTAACCGGTACAAGTATACCGGTTTTATGAGAGAATATGTCTAAATAATGTGTCGACACTATTTTAGTTTGTGTCGATATTTTTGTTCCAGAATGAATGGAAAACAGGGTGCAACCATAAAGTGTCGATCCATATATAAAAAGTGTCGATCCCAAAAACATCGAACCCAAAAGTATAATGTAATATGTAATTTTTCAATCTAACCGTACAAGTATACCGGTTTTATGAGAGAATATGTCTAAATAATGTGTCGACACTTTTTAGTTTGTGTCGATATTTTTGCTCCAGAATGAATGGAAAACAGGGTGCAACCATAAAGTGTCGATCCATATATAAAAAGTGTCGATCCCAAAAACATCGAACCCAAAAGTATAATGTAATATGTAATTTTTCAATCTAACCGGTACAAGTATATCGGTTTTATGAGAGAATATGTCTAAATAATGTGTCGACACTTTTTAGTTGGTGTCGATATTTTTGGTCCAGAATGAATGGAAAACAGGGTGCAACCATAAAATGTCGATCCATATATAAAAAGTGTCGATCCCAAAAACATTGAACCCAAAAGTATAATGTAATATGTAATTTTTCAATCTAACCGGTACAAGTATACCGGTTTTATGAGAGAATATGTCTAAATAATGTGTCGACACTTTTTAGTTGGTGTCGATATTTTTGGTTAAATAGTTCATTACTTGTGACGTGCCAACACCGACCTCTTTCAATTTTGTTGCCTCATCGATATCAGCCTTACTTACAGCTCTATTAGAACGCATAAATGGTGTCATAGCAGGTGTGCACAATGCATGATTATGTTTCTGATTAGACTTACTTATAACCTACTGATCGTTTGTATTTGTTGCTGTAACTACGACTCTAGCCTTACATCCTGTTCTTGTGATTAATTTCGTTAGAAATAACTCTTTTTCATTGAATTAATTTCGTTTTTGTGGGTACATTATTTGAACATTGTTATATATAAATTTGTTGTGTATGTATGTTTTGGTTTGATTATATTGTATGTATATTTTCATTCAGCTGAGATGGGTTATGTATAACAAAACAATCTATCTCTTCCATGTGAGTACTTTATTCCAACCATGTGACAAGTGTGACAACTCCATCAACTCATAACTCATCTTTGAACTCAATCAATATTGTCTTTTAGCTTGATGGTTCATAAAACATGTTGCTTGAACAGTATGAATCAATTATGCAATTTTCATGTTCAATTTAACACTGCATTTCAAATTCATTTCATAAGTAATTGGAGTTTGAATTTAAATTTCAATTTGAGTTTGAATTTCAATATATATTTCGGCTCCACTATAAATATTAGCCCAAGCCAATATGCATGTTATCATTGATTATTCCTAATTTCCATTGTTTTTTTTCCAACGTTTAAACGCGAGGGAAATCCCGATCATTGTATTTTTTGGTCAACTTTAAAGCGTCAGAAACGTTTCGGGCGTATGATCTGGGTGGTATACAAGAAATGTAACAAATAGCAACTAAAATCATAAGTCCGAAATGCTTCTGAGTACCACCCAAATCATAAGTCAGAAATACTTCCGATGCTCATCAAAATCCAAAGCTCATATGGTGCCAAGCAAAAGGAAATCAAAATCCAAATCTCATATGATGCCAAGCAAAAGGAAATCAAAATCTACAACTTGAGTTTGAACATTGATATGATATGTTCAGTTGTTATCATGTTGGGATTTTCTCGTTTTTGATTGCTTGGATAGTTGTTCTCTTGCTTCTTCAAGTGTCCTTAGCTTGTAATTTATAGCTTGAAATGTGTTTGATGTTGTATATATTATTATTAAATTAAAAACAATAAACATATATATTACATATTTATTATTATCTTTGGTTAATGTTGTTAAATTTAATTTCTAAATATTATTTTATAAAATATCAAAACAATCAAATAATTTTTTGTGCAAATGAAATTATTAAATTAATATTGTAGGTGGAAAACATGAAACACTGTTAAAAAATTGAAACATAAATTACATAACTTTAAAAGAAGTATCGATCCTTTTTATAAAAAGTATGGACACTTTCAATATAATAGGTAAAAATATGATGTAATAGGTAGCGCTTATATAATGTAATAGGTATCGTTTATATAATGTAATAGGTAGTGGTTATATTGTAAAGTATCTATCCATTTTATAAAAGTGTACATACTTTTTTCACTGTGGAAAACATTAATTTAAGGTTATCCTTTGAGTGAGTTTTAAAATATTAATTTAGTAATTATAGGCGTCTAATGATTTATTTTTTACATTACGATATATATTATTATTAAATTAAAAATTCTAAATAATATTTTATAAAATATCAAAACAATCAAATAATTTTTTGTGCAAATGAAATTATTAAATTAATATTGTAGGTGGAAAACATGAAACACTATTAAAAAAATTGAAACATAAATTACATAACTTTAAAAGAAGTATCGATCCTTTTTATAAAAAGTATGGACACTTTCAATATAATAGGTAAAAATATAATGTAATAGGTAGCGCTTATATAATGTAATAGGTATCGTTTATATAATGTAATAGGTAGTGGTTATATTGTAAAGTATCTATCATTTTTATAAAAGTGTCCATACTTTTTTCACTGTGGAAAACATTAATTTAAGGTTATCTTTTGAGTGAGTTTTAAGATATTAATTTAGTAATTATAGGCGTCTAATGATTTATTTTTTATGTTACGATATATATTATTATTAAATTAAAAATTCTAAATAATATTTTATAAAATATCAAAACAATCAAATAATTTTTTGTGCAAATGAAATTATTAAATTAATATGTAGGTGGAAAACATGAAACACTATTAAAAAATTGAAACATAAATTACATAACTTTAAAAGAAGTATCGATCATTTTTATAAAAAGTATGGACACTTTCAATATAATAGGTAAAAATATGATGTACTAGGTAGCGCTTATATAATGTAATATGTATCGTTTATATAATGTAATAGGTAGTGGTTATATTGTAAAGTATTTATCCTTTTTATAAAAGTGTCCATACTTTTTTCACTGTGGAAAACATTAATTTAAGGTTATCCTTTGAGTGAGTTTTAAGATATTAATTTAGTAATTATAGGCGTCTAATGATTTATTTTTTACGTTACGATATATTATTATTAAATTAAAAATTCTAAATAATATTTTATAAAATATCAAAACAATCAAATAATTTTTGTGCAAATGAAATTATCAAATTAATATTGTAGGTGGAAAACATGAAACACTATTAAAAAAAATTGAAACATAAATTACATAACTTTAAAAGAAGTATCGATCATTTTTATAAAAAGTATGGACATTTTCAATATAATAGGTAAAAATATGATGTAATAGGTAGCGCTTATATAATGTAATATGTATCGTTTATATAATGTAATAGGTAGTGGTTATATTGTAAAGTATCTATCCTTTTTATAAAAGTGTCCATACGTTTTTCATTGTGGAAAACATTAATTTAAGGTTATCTTTTGAGTGAGTTTTAAGATATTAATTTAGTAATTATAGACGTCTAATGATTTTTTTTACGTTACGATATATATTATTATTAAATTAAAAATTCTAAATAATATTTTATAAAATATCAAAACAATCAAATAATTTTTTGTGCAAATGAAATTATTAAATTAATATTGTAGGTGGAAAACATGAAACACTATTAAAAAATTTGAAACATAAATTACATCACTTTAAAAAAAGTATCGATCATTTTTATAAAAAGTATGGACACTTTCAATAATAGGTAAAAATATGATGTAATAGGTAGCGCTTATATAATGTAATATGTATCGTTTATATAATGTAATAGGTAGTGGTTATATTGTAAAGTATCTATCCTTTTTATAAAAGTGTCCATACTTTTTTCACTGTGGAAAACATTAATTTAAGGTTATCTTTTGAGTGAGTTTTAAGATATTAATTTAATAATTATAGGCGTCTAATGATTTATTTTTTACATTACGATATATATTATTATTAAATTAAAAATTCTAAATATTATTTTATAAAATATCAAAACAATCAAATAATTTTTTGTGCAAATGAAATTATTAAATTAATATTGTAGGTGGAAAACATGAAACACTATTAAAAAAATTGAAACATAAATTACATAACTTTAAAAGAAGTATCGATCATTTTTATAAAAAGTATGGACACTTTCAATATAATATAATGTAATAGGTAAATTTGCAATGCTATCGGTATAAATATACTGGTTTACTTATAAAATAGGTAAATATAAGCGCTACCTATTACATTATATAAGCGCTACCTAGTATGTTATTGTACTTTATAATATTTCCGGTTAAATAATATAACATAACCGGTCTAAATTTTAACCGGTCACTTGTTTAACCGGTCACGCCGTATATTAGCCGTTTTTTAGGCGCCGCACCGCAGAACTACCCCTGTTTCCAACCTCCCTAATTGTTGGGAAATAATCACGTCTGGAAGCTTTAGTATACGGTTAAAAAAAGGCGATATCGATTTTGTTATTATTTAAATAACAAATTCGGTAAAAAATTATCAGAAACATTATTATTTCTGCCGGTTTTGTTATTATTGGGCGTTTTTCCGGTTTTTTATTTATTTTTTTTACCGGTTTTGTATTGTTGGACACTTTACCAGAAATATTAAAAAACATTGATATTTTAGGTAGAAAAAATAATATTTTAGGTAATTTTTTACCGATTTTTTATTTAAATAATAACAAAATCTGTAAAGCTTTTTTTTAGTTATATATTAAGGGTGTCGCACTGTATAACTTCCCCTAATTGCTTATTGACAGATTGTACAAGAATGTAAGAAGGAGGAAGATCCAGGACAAAGCTTTATCAGCTTTGGCTCATCTGATGAAAGAAATGGTTGCAGAAGATTGTTTGTTTAGCATTTTCTTGTGATCCTATCGGGGAAGGTCTCCAAATAATGGGGAAAGTAGTCCCCAATTCCGAATAACTTGATATTTTCATGCAACGATTTAAAGTCGCAGTTGTAGTTGCCATCAATATATATAAAGGCAATGAATGATATTTTCAGCTTGACAAAATTGTTGTCAACCAATCAAAACTGAAAAACTGAATTGAATATATACATATATTGCATTAACAATATAAATAAAACCATAGAAATATTGTTAGCCAATATTAAAATTTAAAGAGTAGTAGAGACAATACCAATAAGGATTGACCACCACAGAGAAATCACAAAGACTCAATCTACCCTTCACATATGCTGCAATACCACAAAAAGAAGAAGATATGAAAGAGGATTAGAGAACGCATAGAGAACATAAAAAAGAATGTAGGCTTTTCTTATATGATTCTAAGCCCTCGTTTTTCAATGATTTATATAGCTCAATATTTAGTTTCTTGAGTCAACACTTTTAAGTTTGACTCCGTTAGAGTAAATGGGCCAAAAGATAACAAACTAATAACAACCCAAGAAATATCAAAACCGCTCCAACAAACAGAAGTCTCTGGAATAATCCCAAAATTCACCCCGCTTCAACACTTCCTGGAAAAAAAAACTTATTGCAATTGATGAAGGACACAACATTCAAACAGAGCCTCAATTCCTTAAAACAAGCAACAATAAGAGGCTTTGTAAACACATCGATAACTTGAAATTGAACAGGAACGTAATTCACATCCAACACCTTACAAAGCACCTTTTCACGAACAAAATGCACATATAAGTTCACATGCTTGACTTTAGCATGTAGAACAGGGTTAGCAACTATTGCAATAATACTTTTGTTGTCACACCAAACAATCGGTTTATGAGGTAATTCAATGCTCATATTAGCTAACACAACTTTAACCCAAACCAGTTCAGAAGTAACATCGGTAAAACTGCGATACTCTGCCTCTACAGTAGACCGAGAAATCGTGCGTTTTTTTAATTCCATGACAATAAATGTTGTCTTAAAAATACACAGTACCCAGATACAGACTAACAATCATCCGAGTCACTACCCCAACGACATATGAAAATCCTTTGAGAAGCAAGGGAAACGATTGTGGAGTTATCCACAATCCAAAATCAATAGTACCGTTGAGATAACGGAGAATACGTTCAACGCCCGACTAGTGAGCATCACAAGGTTGTTGCATGAATTGAACTACCTTCTGAATTGCAAAAGAGATGGTTGGTCTCATATGACAGACATACAATAGAGCTCCAACAACACTATGATATTGCTGAGCATCCACAAATTCACCATTGTTATCTTTGCTTAACTTGGGTGAGACAACAATCGATGTATCAACAACATATTTGTTGACATAGGAATAAAACCCAAAGTACACAAATAATCACACAGTTTATTAAACCAATTACGAGGAGCCTGGCAAAGCCCATACAGAGCCTTCTTAAGTTTGTACACACGCGACTCACTATGACTACCAACTTGTTGAAAACCATCTAGCTGCCGCATATAGACTTCTTCAGATAAATCTCGCTTGATAAATACATTATTGACATTAACCTGATGAACCTGCCAACCACGAGAGACAACAGCATACAAAAGAATGTTTAAAGTAAAAAATCGAAAACAGGGCTAAACGTATCAACAAAGTCACACCCAGACACTTGAGAGTATCCCTTGGCTACAAGCCTTGTTTTATAGCACTTAACTGACCTATTTGAATTAAACTTGACTCGAAAGAGCCACTTGCACCCAATAGCTTTGCGATCATGAGGTAAAGGAACCAATTCCCACATTGCATTGTTAATAGGGATGGCAACAGATCTTGGATCCGGCCCGAATCCGTAGGGCCAAATCCGTTTTATAAGGTCTGGATCCTAAAATTTTGGATCCAACATATTTGGACCAGAATTGGATCCTCTTATTAAAGTACGAATCCGGGTTTAGATCTGACACTAAGATACCGGGTCTGGACCCGTTTACCTGTTTATAAAAAATTCTATATTTGATTTTAAAATATATATAAATGACATAATAGGTTTTAAAATATATATAAATATTTTATAGAAGGAGACACTTGAGTTCTTATAGGGTTTTTTTATACTTATTAATAGTTATATTATTTCCCTTCCCTTCCTTTACTTTAATTTTATATTTCACGTTATTTTATAATGTTATTTTTATTTATTTATGACAAAGACACTTTTGAAGGAACATATGCTTGTTCCACTATTAATGAAGATTGTGATGATGAAGGGGAGGATATCATTGACATAGTATATAAGAAAGTTATTATATTACATAACCTTAATATTAATATTTAAATTTCACAAATATTATTTTCATTAACCAATTTTTTCTTCTTCTGTTGGTTGTTGTTTGTTTTAGGATGTTGATGATTTAAGTAGTGATGAATACTAGCACTCTAAGAGGTAGAAGTACAATACTCAACTTGCGACAATAGAGAGTTTCATGATCTACATTTTTAATGTTTGTGTTATTCAAAAGATATTTTTGTAATTGTGTTGGAGTTTTTTTTTTAGACTTTAGTTTATCGTTTTTTATTCAGTTACTAGTTATATTGAAATTAATCTTTCCTCCATTGAAGATATGATGTGAAATTAATCAAGGACAGTTTTATTACGTTAAAAAGTAGGTCAAATGGTCATTTTTTAATAGACTCATTTTGGACTCAGATCCATTGGATATGGATCTGGGTCCCAATTTTCTAAACCTGCGGATTTGGGGTGAGTCTGGATCTAGGATGTGAAAATGGATCTGGGTTTAGCTTGATCCGATCCAGATCCGACCCATTGTCATCCCTAATTGTCAATTAACGGATTGTATTCTGCCTCAATAGCCCCAAACCAATCAGGGTGTTGTAAAGCAACATGGACATAGTAAGGTACATAAATAAGCATAATATGATAGACTTTAGGTTTGAAGATACCCATATTACTTCAAGTAACCATTTTGTGTGTGTTACTCTGACCAACAACCGGAGCAGCAACTGTATCGTCCTTATCGCCATGTTCAAGATTATCACCAGATGGTGTCATAGCATCAATGGAAGGCATCTGAGGACTAGCCGAGTCCACCTCGTTCGACTCATTAGCACTTTCCTCCTCATGATTAGAGACCAGATCCGTATCTTGCATATCCAAGCAGTGATCTAAAATATCATTATTAACCCCATCAGTAACAACATGTGAAGAGACGATATTTGGAGCACCATGTATAATTCCTGGTATAGTCTCATATTGCACCACCACACTACTGTCTAAAGAAAACAAAGCCACCCATTCCAACGAAGCAGATTCAGATACTTTCGCCGCAAAAGACTTAACTATGGAAAAAGGAAAAAACATGCTCATTAAACTTTACATGACGAGAAACATAGATGTGACATGTCTCATCAAGGCACTAATATACATGATGTTGTGGTGAATAACCCAGAAAAACACACGTTTTAACTTGTAGGCAAATTTATGTTGATTATAGACCCTTAAGGACGGATAACACTGATTGCCAAACACCTTAAGGAACTAATAATTATGTACATTCTCCTGCAACTTTTGAAATGTTGACATCCCACCAAGAACCTTCGAAGGTAACCTATTAATCAAGTACACAACAGTAAGTACAACAAATGATTGATATTTAAACGGAACTGAAGACTGGGCAAGTAATGTTAAGGCAATGTCAATTATATGACGATGTTTCCGCTCAACTACACCATTCTGCTGTAAGGTTCTAGGGAAAAAACATGATGTTTTATCCCAGCAGTTGCAAGAGTACCTTCAAGAGCACGAAACTCTCATCACCATTGGTTTGAAGAGCAATTATATTAGTGTTAAACTGATTTTCACTAAGGCATGAAAAAGATTAAAAACATGTAAAACTTCATACTTACTTCGCAACAAATAAACCCAACAGTTTCTGCTATACATGTTAATAAAAGAAACATAATATTGCCATCCTCCAGATTTAATGGGTGCAGGATCCCACACATCAATTTCAACCAATTCAAAAGGTGAATTATACATAGTAGAGGAACTACTAAATGGAAGCTTGTGACTTTTCCCTAAATGACATGCAGAACAGAAATGAATAACATCAACATGTTTTATGCTAGGAAAGAAGGCAATAGTAATACTAGATGTAGGATGTCTCAAGCGACGATGCCACAACCAGTAATTGTTGTCATGCTCAGAATGCATTATTTCATTGGATGGAGCAATAACATTATATAGAGTGTCCTGACACTGACCAGGAAGATCAAAACAGTATAAACCATATTCAAGTTTACCTTCTAGCTGAACAATACCAGTTTGTTCACTTTATGAAACATTTATCGGAGTAAAATTCTAGGTAAACATGATTATCATGTGTAAATCTAGCCACGGATAATAAAATTCGCGTAATATGAGGTACATGTAACACATGATCAAGTCTCAATGTACAATCATTAATTGCAAGAACAACATTATTAATGTTTAATATTTGCAATGATGACCCATCACCAAGAAATACTTTACCTAAGCCCGAATATGACCTAGCTGTACTAGAGGAGACATTGGAGACATGATGTATAGCACCTGTAATACCCCAACCCGTATCGGATTCGAATACGAGTCTGAGATATCACATTGACTTTTTAAAACACTTTTCCTTACAAAATAACAAAACATTTGAACTTATTTTAAGAAAATACGATAATATACTATTAAATTATGTTTGGAATAAAATTTTGAAGCAAAAACATATTTATGAACAGTAAAATATGACATGAACAGTACCGTGAACATTAATGAACAATGTCCTGCTACAGTACCGTGAACAGTACCCTGCTACAATACAAAATGCTAAATTTTCCATATTGCAAACAGGGAATTGATTCCCCTGCTACAGTACTGCTACAGTACTTCCGTAAAACATACATAAAACTCGTAAAAATTTAACCGTTCGTTACTATAAATTTATATTTACATAAACACATTCAAAACATTAGAAAAGTCAATCAGAGCGTTCATACTAAAACATTTCTTACATGCCAACATATGATATTCAATTAAAAATATATACTTTATCAATTAATTCTGATCTGATCTTCTAGCAGTGTTGTTGTTCTTGCCACTTCTATTTCTACTATCTTGGTTCTTGGTACTTACGTGTAAATCACTTACACGCTAAGTTATAGACTTAGTGAGGCATAATAAAATATATAACAATGAATTCATGAAACATGCACTCTTACCGTTCAATCGTAATATTATAACCTGCATGTATCCATTACACTACAACATATATGATCATGTCATGCATATATGAAATTTATCGTCTTATGCAAGTTTCACTTCACTTTATCTTTGTATTGCCCATGTACATTATTGAGAACAAGAGGTAAATAAGTACACTGAGGTTGTGCACGAATGCTGTCACCACAGCTCGAATAAATTCCCACTAGGGGCTCTGAATATTTGTCCCGAATAACCATTATGTCCCGAAGGACCACTGTATAACCCTCGACTCTTGGCATGCCAACTATACCTACAGCTCTCATATTAAATAACATGGGCTTAAATATGAATACATTTCTCATTTTCATATCTTTTTCATCACTTTTCATATAAACACATATTTCACTTACCTGGATTGATTCTCTGACAATTGCATTCTTTCATATAATATCATATTAAAGTATAAATGAATTATACAAGAAATCACTGTATTCAATATAGATATATAGATGCATGTATATGAATATGAAATCATGAATTCAACTATGAGAGATAGACTTATCGCAAGTCTTACCTCCATACAATTCTATCTAGTATGTGCACTCACCTTGGCCTTGCTTGCGTTGATTCAATCCTAACTCTTCGATTGTTCTGGACTAGGATTACATTTTATATCTACATAAACATAATTTCGGAGACAATTATCAAAAGCCTAAACCTTATAATTAACTTCTAATAGCTTAAACAAATTTAAGGAATTAATATTTCATTTTTTTCTTTAGGGGGAATCGGTTCCCTACTGTGGGGGTATCGGTTCCCCTATTACGTTCTGGAAATTTTCACCCAAAAATTCATCAACTCATCATTGAATTTCCTCATACAAAACTCCTTTCATACCACTAAATTCAACTACAACCATTTTAACTAACTTCTATCATTCACATACCTTATTATCTCCAATACTTCATTCAAAATCTTAAAACTAAGAATCATACCAAATTTTTCAACATGTTTTAAATCCGATTCTAACACTCCATATTCCTTAATTAACCTCTTGACAAATCAAAATTCTTATTCAAACTTCAAAAACTCATCCATATCAAAATTTCATCTAAAAATCCATTCTTCAAATCCATCTCTAAAACACTTATCTTGTTGTTTTAATGTCAAATAAGCTTTCCTTTAGCTTATATAACATCCAAACTTTCATTACTAAACCAAAAATCAAAGAAACAACCAAGATTCAGATTCTTACCTTGAGCTTGGGTGCTTCACGTTTGGGAGAAGAAGATGAAGAAGAAGATGAGAGAATTGCTTTGGAAAATTATTTCCTTTCCATGGATCCCACGTGTTTCCCTTGTCTTATAAGGGAAATAAAAAATCTTTCATGTCAAATGACCATTTTGCCCTTTAATTCATTTCATATTTACTAACAATCATTTTTAAACTATTTAATTATTCTACCTTAATCACCAAATTCTGAATTTTTACAATTTAGTCACTAACTCGTTGTTTAGGATGTTACAGCACCAGAGTCAGGAAACCATATATCTAAAATATTCAAGACTCATTTTGCAATAAGAGCATTGACTTGAGCAGTGTCCTCATTGCCATTGTTAACAACAACTTCAAAACCTACAGGGGAGCTCACAAAAGGTTCATAAGACGGATCATTAGAGGTATATTTACATACATAGGTTTGCATATCATTATTGATTGTATAACATTGCGGGCAACCCCTTTGAAGTTCTGATCAAACCGATACCAGCACTGGTCTACTAAGGTGTTGTTTGTTTTTGCAGAGGTAAAAGGTCTGCAGTCTGCGGACCACATCTGCAGGCATCTACAACAGAAGAGGTGGACCAAAAGTCTGCAGTCTGCAAGAAGAAGACTGTTTATTTTTTTAGCGTCTGCAGATTGCTAAAATAAACTGAAATATAAATAAACTGATTTTTTAAACTTAAAAGAGTTTTGCAATACTGAAATTTAAATAATTTTAGTTTTACAATACTGAAATTTAAATAATCCATACAACTATAATAATAAACTTTTTAAAATAAATCAATCCATATTTTGCATTAATTGCTCAACAATTTCATCTCGTAACTGAGAAGCGATTTTTTTAGGAGCGAGTTTTTGTTTTTAATGTTCTTTGAAGAGGTTGGAAGAGTTTTGAAGACACAATGCCACGTCCACGCCAAGAAGAGGACGCACAGACGTTTTCAGATCTACTGTCTTTTAAAAAACAAACGATATGCGAAGCTCAATGTCTGCGCGTGGTCTACGCGGAGCAGACATAAGAGCTTTGAAGACCTTTTTTAGAAAAACAAACACCACCTAAATGTCCAAGTTTACCACACAACTGACACTAGTGTCTCGGTTGCCCTTTATACTTGTTACCAGACTGACTCTTCCCACTGTTATCACTAGAAAATGTAACATGTTGGTCTCGATCAATATCACGATGATCCTTGTCATAATTGCTACACTCATCACGGTCATGCCTGATCATGTTAATACTAACATATAACCTCATAGGATCCTTTAAACGAGCCTCTATATCCAAAACCACAAAAGTTATAGTATCAAAGGAATACATTTCACGACTTACCCTGATAGCCACCACAAAAGGTTCAAACTCCATTAGAAGACCATTCAACAAGGTAATGATCTACTCAACTTCCGAAATCGGGCTCCCACAAGAAGAAAGTAAGTCACAAATATCCTTGATTTGAGTGAAAACTCATGAATAGAAGAAGCATCGTTCCTTAGAGAACGAATCTGCCCATGTACGCTCATGACCTTGGTGGTAGTCAGTTTTGAGTACATCTTAAGAATAATACTACATATCTTTGCTGAAGTCTTCACTCCCACCAATTGCGGAAGGATCGAGGGACTTATGGTTGAAAGAAGCCACGACACCATCGAACTGTCTAATTTCTTGTGAAGGAGATACACAAGGTTCACCACAATCTCACCATAACTATCAACCATTGTATGCAAAGGAATCAAAGTCTCCAGATCCAATAGATGCTCAAGCTCATAACCATGAACCATAAGAAACATTTGTTGCTTCCAAAGAAGAAAGTTAATATCATCAAGACACACATTAATTTGTTTGTTAACAAAAGGGGATTCTGTCAAACGATTAACACTAGTAGTACCAATCCTTTCTCCAGAAGAAACTTTCATCGGAACATACAAATCAGGCATAACTACCAAAAAGAAAGAAAAACCCAATAAGCTGAAGAAACCCTAATATCTCTTAATTTATCTTTTAATTAAATTAAAAGATAACTAAAATAATAATAATTTGAATACACTTAAACTTTATCTCAAGATATCAGATAATCCATTAATATTTCATATTTAGACAAAAATATGCATCTTATGTGATATCCATTGCTATAATCAAACACTGATAATAAGAATATGTCAAGCAAAAATCATTCATTAGGTCAATTTATTACTCACACATCAAACCAAATAATTATCACATGTTTATTACTAAAATTACACATGGAGTTATGTCAAATATTAATCTTCTTTGGTTCAATCAATACTAACATATCCTAAGTTACATGTACATAACATTTATATTTGAAAATCAAATATTTTCCATAATTGAGGTCACTCTAACGACTTATTGCTTTAATTAATTCGTCTCAACATAAATATCAGTATTCAAATTTAATATTTCTATAACAAAACTAATTTTTTTATTGCACTACGATATCAGAAATAACCCAAAATAAGGTTACATAAATGGTGCCATAAAAATTTAGAAATTTAAGTCTTTGATTGTTTCTAAATAATTTCTTAAACATCATTTAATTCATAACTTCATAAATTACCAAAGACAAGTTGAATTAAAAAAACAAATATTTAACCAAAAGTCAATATCAAAGTACGTACTAGTGAATTAAATCTTTAATCAAACTTAATTGAATATATAAATTCAAATATTTCAACCGTTGGACCCTTAGTGCATCGGTGCACTAAGAGTGCATCGATGCATGAAGTGCATTCGATGTTTCAAAATAGCCTAAGTGCATCGATGCATGTCTTGTGCATCGATGCATCAAATGCATTCGATGTTTTCATAAAAACCTGAGTGCATCGATGCATGGTATGTGCATCGATGCATATAATGCATTCAATGTTCAATTTATTCAATGGTGCATTGATGCATGGATTGGTGCATCGGTGCATCGGTACACTCTTTTGAAAAATTGATTTTAGGCTCATTTTTGGTTTGAAATACTTTGTGAAAATTGTTTCCAAAATATTTTAAGATTAAAACACAATTTTACACTTTAGTAAGGATTGAAATTAATCTTTAAAACACTTGGAGTAATATTTTGATATTCGAGTAATTAAATCGAATATACTTAGAAAATCATTTGTAAAATCTTAAAATTCATTTATACTTAATTTGTTATATCGAAACATCAAAATGTTTTCAACAATCTCCCCCTTTTTGATATAACAAAACATTTGATTATTTTTAAGATTTTCTTTGAAAAGAATGTTTGTAAACAATTTGAAAATTTAATTTACTTCCCCTTACTATATTCTCCCCCTTTTTGTTAAATCAAAAAGACTTTATAAAAAAATTTTAAAACAAGATTTTAAAATAAAATAAGCCAATTGTTCTTTATAAAATTAAAATTAAAGCTTAAGCTGTTAAGATCAGAAACACAAGAGAGATTAGCCATTAGTTTTCATAATCAATATTCATAAACATGTAGTGGATAATCGGTCATATATGTCTAATGATGCAAAAATAAGTATTGATATCCAAAAGAAAATTCAAACCAAACATATATATATTAAGATCTAATATCCAAAGCAACCAAAGTATAAATCCAAACAAATTTAAACATCCAACAATCAAAGTAAAACAATCCCAAAAGCATTCAAAATGTTTTAAAAATTAAAGTTCTAAGTAGATCCAAAACAAAAACAAAGCAAGGTCTAGTCGTCCATAGAAGGATCGGGAGGAGGAGGAAATCGTGTTTGCATCTCAAGAGTAAGAGCATCCATACGTGCAAGCATCTCCCTTTGAAACTCCATTTGTTGAGCTTCCAAAGTGTCTAAGCGATAATTCACTGCTTCATTGTTTACAGTTAAATAGGATTCGATGGAAGCAAACCGTGGATCAAATGTCTCCAAAAACGAACGAAAATATGAAGGCACTTGATCCTCTTGTTGTGCCGGCGCATTGTCGGGATCGTCAATATCCTGAAATAACCCTTGAAACTCGGGATCATCATCTGTAGCCGGTGCCAGAGGAGGAGCACGAGAAGAGCTAGGAGCAATTTGGGCTAGATGAAAATGGTCTATACAATGAAAAAGAAATTATGGCATATCCCTATCTTCCTAATGCTAGTGTTAGTACCTTACGTACTCATCACGATCGTTTTCTACATTTAATGATCTCTTGGTGGTTTCAACCATCCGGAGGTAGGTACTCCACTCTTCGTGTCAAGGATTTATGGTGGATGTATTGTATCCAGCATAATAGAAAAATAAATTTGCCACATATTATTTTTAGTGAATTAGTAGATACCATAAATGTTGTCCCTTCTAAAAATGTCGAAACTTTAGTTTATGGGTGTCTACTTAGTAATCTTTTTATCAAGCTCGGTCTTAACGTCTCTCTTGATAATCCTATTCCTCTTCAAAACCAAATCAATCTCACTTCCTTGAAGAAAGATGATTGGAAACAGGATGAGGAAACTGGTCAATGGGTTTATCGACCCTCTAAGCAAACTCCGGGAGCGAGTTCTTCACGAGCACCTCCTGCTCCTAGCTCTTCTCGTGCTCCTCCTCCTCCTCCGACACCGGCTGCAGATGATGATCCCAAGCTTCATGGGTTATTTCAAGATATTGATGATCCCGACAATGTGCCGGCACAACAAGAGGATCAAGTGCCTCCATATTTCCGTTCGTTTTTGGAGACATTTGATCTACGGTTTGCTTCTATCGAATCCCATTTAACTGGAAACAACAAAGCGGTGAATCATCGCTTAGACACTTTGGAAGCTCAATAAATGGAGTTTCAAAGGGAGATGCTTGCACGTATGGATTCTCTTACTCTTGAGATGAAAGCACGATTTCCTCCTCCTCTCGATCCTTCTATGGACGAGCAGACCTTGCTTTGTTTTTGTTTTGGATCTACTTAGAACTTTAATTGTTAAAACATTTTGAAAGCTTTTGGGATTGTTTTACTTTGATTGTTGGATGTTTGAATTTGTTTGGATTTATACTTTGGTTGCTTTGGATATTAGATCTTAAAATATATATATGTTTGGTTTGAATTTTCTTTTGGATATCAATACTTATTTTTGCATCATTAGACATATATGACCAATTATCCATTACATGTTTATAAATATTGATTATGAAAACTAATGGTAATATCTCTTGTGTTTTATCTTAACAGCTTAAGCTTTAATTTTAATTTTATAAAGAACAATTGGCTTATTTTTTTTTAAAATCTTGTTTAAATATGTTTTTATAAAGTCTTTTTTATTTAATTTTTTTATATATTTCGAAAATTCAAAGACAATGTTGAATAATTGGTTGTTTTTGACGAAATTGATTGTAAAATCTAATTTAGAATCTTAATATAAACAATGCCCGATATAATGTTCATCCTATAACTAATCAAAACTAGTTCTAAGTTCAAAAATCAATAAAACAGAGGTTTTTGAAATATTACCTTGAAAATTTCGGATTGAGTGGAATGTAGTGATGTTTTGCATGAATTAATGATTGAAGCAGGATTTGGAGTTGAAATGTGAACGAAATCTATCAAAAATACGTTGAGTTGAGGAAAATGGAGAGATTAGAGAGAGAGAGGGACGAACGGCACAATGGTGTGTTTTGAAGAGTTTTGAGAAAATGAAGCAAAATCAGGGTTTTTATCTAAAAAAAACCGACAGATGGATCGATGCATGGCCTTGTGCATCGATGCACATTCAAGGACTGCATCGGTGCACCTTCATGGTGTATCGATTAATATTCAAAGGGATGCATCGATGCATTGTTCAGTGTATCGATGCATTAAGCACAAAAATGTCAAAAATCTGTTTTAAACATTCAAAATGCTAAATTAATAAGATCTAGTGGTATTTGGCAACTTATATATTGAAAATTAATCATGATCAATCAATCAATCAATCAATCCTTAAACTACATTTAAACATAAAATTAATTTTCACTAAGAATCATAAACTCCCCCTAACTAATAGAAAATAATGCAATCAAAAATTATTATTATTATAAGCATTTTTCATTTATTCTTAAAAGTGTTAAAGTTAATTTAAACACCAAGTGAAGATAGTTCAGCTAAACCTAATTCTCTCCTAAGTGTCCAAAATCTTTCTTTGTCTAAAGGTTTTGTAAAGATATCCGCTAATTGGTGCAAAGTATCAACAAATTCTAGAACTACATCTTCCTTAGCGACATGGTCTCTAATGAAGTGATGTCTAATTTCAATATGCTTAGTTCTAGAGTGTTGAATGTGATTTTTAGTGAGACAAATAGCACTAGTATTGTCACACTTGATAGGAATGGTACCTACTTCAATTCTATAATCAAAAAGTTGTTGTTTCATCCATAAAACTTGTGCACAACAACTACCAGCTGAAATGTATTCCGCTTCAGTGGTAGATAATGAAACACAATTTTGTTTCTTTAAAAACCAAGAAATCAACATATTTCCAAGGAATTGGAAAGTACCGGAGGTGCTTTTCCTATCTAATTTGCATCCTCTATAATCCACATCAGAAAATGCATGCAAGCTAAAGCTAGAGTCTCTAGGATACCAAAGTCCTAAACTAGGAGTGTCCTTAAGGTATCTAAAGATTCTCTTAACATCTAGTAAATGTGATTCGTTAGGACATGATTGAAATCTAGCACATAAACAAACACTAAACATAATGTCTGGTCTACTTGCAGTTAGATAAAACAAAGAGCCAATCATTGACCTATATAATTTAACATCCACACATTTACCTCCTTCATCTATGTCAAGCTTTGTTGATGAGCTCATTGGAGTGTTATGTGGTTTCCCATTTTCCAGTCCAAACTTCTTGAGCATATCTTTGGCGTACTTAGTTTGATTGATGAAGATGCCATCTTTTCTTTGCTTGATTTGGAGTCCCAAGAAAAATGAGAGGTCCCTCATCATGCTCATCTCGAATTCACTTTGCATTAGTTTAGAAAATTCTTGGCAAAGAACATCATTAGTAGAACCAAATATTATATCATCAACATAAATTTGAACTACTAATAAATCTTTACCTTTATGCTTTAAGAACAATGTAGTGTCAACCCTCCCTTTTGAAAAACCTTTTTCAATTAAAAAATTTGACAATCTTTCATACCAAGCTCTAGGAGCTTGTTTTAAACCATAAAGAGCTTTTGTCAATTTAAGAACATGATTTGGAAATTTTGAATCTTCAAAACCAGAAGGTTGTTCCACATACACTTCTTATTTTATAAAACCATTTAAAAATGCACTTTTAACATCCATTTGATATAATTTAAATTCATGAAAACATGCAAATGCTAATAACATTCTAATTTTTCCATCCTAGCTACGGGAGCGTATGTTTTCATCATAGTCTATGCCCTCTTCTTGAGTATACCCTTGAGCAACAAGTCTAGCCTGTTTCTCACTATATTACCACTTTCATCAAGCTTATTTCTAAATACCCATCTAGTACCTATAGTAGATTTATTACTAGACCTTTCAACTAAGTCCATACTTACTTCTCTCAAATTAATTTAACTCTTCTTGCATATCCATAATCCAATGTTCATTTTTTAATGCTTCTTTGATGTTCTTAAGCTATATGCATGAATAAATGCAGCATAATTACAAATATTCTAAGAGAAGATCGAGTAGTTACCCCTTTGGATGGATCCCTATAATTTCACCATCCTTGACATAGTTGTACTCTCTTGGATAAATACTTCCCCTTCTTCAATGGTTGGATTCTCGAGAGGATCGTGAGTTTCCTCATCTTTTGTTTATTCTTTGATGATGATTCTCCAATGTCATGTCTAACGTCATTTGCTTGCATAATCCTATCATCATCAACACAAGAATCCTTCCTCGAAAGGGGATATCATCAAAAACAATATGTATAGACTCTTCTACAACTAAAGTTCTTTTATTAAATACTCGATAAGCTTTAGAATTTAAGGAATAACCTAGAAAAATTCCTTCATCACTTTTAGCATAAAATTTGCCAAGGTTTTCTTTACCGTTGTTTAAAACAAAACATTTACATCCAAAAGGATGAAAATAGCTAATGTTAGGCTTTTTATTTTTGTAAATTTCATATGGAGTTTTCTTTAAAATTGGCCTAATCATTACTCGATTTACAACATAACAAGCGGTATTTGTGGCTTCTGCCCAAAAATATTTTGGCAATTTATTTTCACAAAGCATGGTTCTAGCTATTTCCTCTAAAGTTCAATTTTTTCTCTCAACAACTCCATTTTGTTGAGGGGTTCTAGGTGCTAAAAAATAATGGCTAATACCATTAGAATTACAAAATTCAGTAAATCCAAGATTTTCAAATTCAGTTCCATGATCACTCCTAAAACTAGTTATAGAGTAATCTTTTTCGTTTTGGATTACTTTTGAAAACGTGATGAATTTTTCTAATGCTTCATCATTAGTACTTAATAATAGAACCCAAGTATATCTAGAATAGTCATCTACCAATACAAAGATATGTTTACTCCCAAGCTAGTAGTTCTAGATGGCCCAAAAAGATCTAAATGGATCAATTGTAATACTACTAGTGGATACATCATTAATGGATTTAAAAGAAATTTTTTTGTTTTCCTTTAGCACAAGCATCACATATTTTATCATTATCAAATTTTAGTTTAGGCAACCTCTTACTAATCTCCTTTAATTAGCCGTTGCAAAACAGTCATACTAGCATGTCCTAGTCTCTATGCCATAACCAACTATCATGCTCATCCTTAGCAACTAGGCATAAATTAGTATATCTATAGAATCTAAATGCACCATGTAAATGTTTCCTATTCTATGACCAACAGCATAATCTGATTAGATGCAATGTCAATAACTTTACAACCATTAGTTTCAAACATGACATGAATCCCTTATCACAAAATTGACTAATACTCAAAAATTATGCTTTAATCCATTCAATATAAAACATTCTTAATTTGTATGGAAGAGATATTACCTATAGTGCCTATACCTTCAATGTGACCTTTTGAGTTATCACCAAAAGTCACCTCTTCTCCAATTTTGGTGTTGAGCTCTATGAACCAGCTTTTGTCTTAGGTCATGTGTCTTGAGCATCCATTATCAAGGTACCAGTTGAGTTTGTTTCTAGTGCCTTGTAGCAATGCTCCTTTTCCTACAAACATAGATTAATTTTTATTTTGGTACCCAAATTCTTTTGGGTCCATATTCATTAGTTTCCAAAATCCTAGTCCCCTTAGGTATCCATTTGTGTAGGATATCATTATTTTAGTAGTAATGAGTCTTTAGGAACCCATATACTTCTAATGATTTTCCATTAGAGATTCTTCTGGGACCCTCTATGATTGTAGTTTTTAAAACTTTTCTAAAAAAGTTGGCTTTTGAATTTTCTCATTTTTCAAAAACGTTTTGATCAACTTTATCAAAAGAAGCTTTAAGATCATGAATTTTTTTTGATGATCATCATTGACTCTTGAAAGTAAATTTTACAAATCAGAATTTTTCTTTTCAAACTCTTCTAGTTTATTTGTAAATCTTTGATTTTACTTTCAAGATCATTGTGGTCTTGGATATGAGATTATTTCTTTTTTCAATTTTGAAATATCATTTTGTATTTAAAAACAATTTCTCATAATCCGAAGCAACCCCATCATATTCCTCTAATAACTCATCATAAGATAAATCATCTAAATCAAATGAGTTAGAGGTTACTTAGAATCTTTCCCTAATACCATCAAGCACAAGTTTTCTACTTCTTGTCCTCTTCATCACTCCATGTAGCCACGTGAGCCTTGTGCTTATTCTTTAATTGACCTTCTCTTCAATTGTGGGCAATCATATGACATGCCTCAGTTTTTTGCATTCATAGCAAATGATCGGGTCTTTTTCTTTTGGTTCATTCTTGAAGCCTTCATTTCGTTTGAATTTTCTCATCGGTTTGGCCTCATCATTTTTCTGAACCGTTTGGCAAACAATGCCATCTCCTCATCGTCATATTCATCCGAATCACTCTCATCTTTTGATTTGAGAGCAACTCCCACGTTCTTCTTCTTTCCTTCTCCTTCGGTGTATCGTCAATCTTATCGAGGTCCACTCATCTTCAAGCATCATTTCATGAGTGAGGAGAGAACGATTAGCTCTTTAAGTTAAGGACTTTAGTTCTTAGCTCGATGATTCGTCTCTTTAATTGCCATGATTTGGAAGTGAGTAAACTAACTTCCTCACAGCTTTTCGTTTGGAATGATCTCTCCATATGATTTGAGACCATTGACAATCGTTGAGAATCTACGTCATAGCTTTGATATCATTTCATCATGAAATTTTCATAGCTATGTCAATTTTAGATTCTTTTACTCGTCCGTGCCTTTATGAGCGACCTGTAGTTTATCCCATTTCTTGGAGTTGTACAAGATGAAACTTTTCGTATTCATTGGTCAAAGAGCACAAAATATATATGAATGGCAATCTTGGATGAGTGAGAGGCTTGATATATCTGTTCTCGCGTTCCATGCTCCCATGTCACTTGCTTGAATAAAATAAATCATCCTATTCTTTCAATAGGCATAGTTAGCTCCATTGAAGAAATGAGGCTTGTAGACGGGCATCAAATCGAGACCGGAGTCGAAGTTTAAAGTGGAGGTAATTGATGACTTGATTATCGATGTAACTCTTCCCGAATCGACTCAAGAGGCGATTAAACCTTCAAATGAGTAAGACTCTGATACCAATTGTTGAGTTAATTGATTGATGGAATCGGCCAAGAGGGGGTGATTGACATTAAAATTTTGGTGGAAGCTTTTGCAAAAATTGAAAGTAATTGCACAACGATTTAGAGTGGTTCGACTTTCTCAACCAAAGTCTACGTCCACTACCTTAGCTATCCACACTAATGATTTTCCAACAAATTCACTAATTTGCTCATTCTTTTGAGGCCAAAGAGATAACCTTACAACTCCCTCAAGAATATACCCCAATTCTTGAGAACACTCTTTCTCAAAGAGAAGATTACAAATTTGCAAACTTAATGAAAAACCTCACAAGGCAAATGTGTTTGCACAATTCTAGAACAAAGAAAAGAACACTCAAGAATAAATACAATTGAGTTTGCACAATTCTAGAACAAAGAAAAGAACACTCAAGATAAATACAATGAGTACAAGTAGTGTTCTTGAAAGAAAAATGAATATTGAATGAAAATAGGCTTGAAATGCTCAAACTTGAGGTTTGATGCTTTCTCTTGATTCTCTCTTAATTCTTACTTCTTGTTATTTCTTGTTGTTGTCAATGGCTTCTAAGCTTGTTTAAATACTCCTTCAATTGATCTGAACGTTGGGGATGATTACTGGATTCAATAGAGCCATTTAAGTGTGAAAACAATTAATAAAACATTTGGGAGCGTCTGTGCATCGATGTTTTGACTGTTGGACCCTTAGTGCATCGTGCACTAAGAGTGCATCGATGCATGAAGTGCATTCGATGTTTCAAAATAGCCTGAGTGTATCGATGCATGTCTATGCATCGTGCATCAAATGCTTTCGATGTTTTCATAAAAAACCTGAGCATCGATGCATGGTATGTGCATCGATGCATATAATGCATTCGATGTTCAATTTATTCAAATGATGCATCGATGCATGGATGGTGCATCGGTACACTTTTTTGAAAAATTGATTTTAGGCTCGTTTTTTATTCGAAATACTTTGTGAAAATTGTTTCAAAAATATTTTAAGATTAAAACACAATTTTACACTTTAGTAAGGATTGAAATTAATCTTTGAAACACTTGGAGTAATATTTTGATATTCGAGTAATTAAATCGAATATCCTTAGAAATCATTTGTAAAATCTTAAAATTCATTATACTTAATTGTTATATATCGAAATATCAAAATGTTTTCAAAAAAACTGAATTAAAAAATAACAAATATTTAACCAAAAGTCAATATCAAAGTACATACTAGTGAATTAAATCTTTAATCAAACTTAATTGAATATATCAATACCAAATATAAATTCTATAATCCATAACAGTTAAAAATCAAGACTAAATTTTCTAATCACATGATGATTTCCGAAGAAACCCATAATAAGGTTTCTAAACGACATTGTTAGAAACCAAAAACCTAAACATTTGTGTCGAAACGATTTTTTTCTTAAATGTGAAAAAAGGTGAGATTAAAAAAAACCACATTAATTTTTAATTTATCTCTTTCAATTGATTTTTAATTTAAAAACAAATGCGATTTAAAAACCTTTCGTTTCAAAAAAATTCAGATTTCCTTTATGATCGAAAAAATATAGTTCAAAGAGTCGCCACCAATCTTTGATTAGGGTGTGATTGGGCACCCAAAAATGTTTGTTATTTTAAATAAAAATTAATTTTTATTAAAACAACAAATTGAGGTATGCGTTACCAAAATCCGAGTTCGGGAGTCGGTTACGTGTGGGGAAGGATTAGCACCCCCACAACGCCCTAAATCGGTACCTAATCGATTAATTAACGTTTTTGCAATGAACTTTACAAATTCGAAGTTAATTTGAATTTTGATCCCATAAAACAAAAATGTAAATTTAAAACATTCAAGAACACTCAAACGAATTAAATTAAAATTACCAAGTCATTTTAGAAAGATAAAGAATGTTCGATTATTTACAAATATCGAGACCAGATCTTAAAGATATAACAACCTTTTCTCGATATATTTAAATAAACGAACATTTCTTTTTCTCTCGTTCCCGAATTTTAGGTGACAAATCAATTTTTTTGTTTCACTTTCGGGATACACTTTTATTTTAAAATCATTAAAAGCGGACCTCAAATCAGTTATGACTGCCCACTTCAATATTTTAAATTAAAATATATTACCCTTAATCCAATTATGAATACGGTCGAGTTATGCAAATGAAGCTATCATGCATATTATGCAAAATAATGTCATGCAAAAACAAAATTAATTAAAATATGCCATGCACTCAAACAAACTTCTAACTCTTATAAATAAAAACAAATTCATATGTATTTACGACATTAACATACATTAGAATAAAACAATATATACAATAAAACATGCTATTAATAACTCGACTTCACATTCAAAATTACCATGAAGGACCATAATAAAATAAAATTAAACTAAGTATGCAAAGTAGGAATTAACCATAAATTAAGAAAGCATGCTAAGTGACTAAATTGTCAAACAACCAATTACAAATTATATTTCATAAATAAAACATAAAACATTCACTAACATGAAAAGTGTTCATAAATGTGAAGACCAAATTAAGAAGGCACAAAAGATTCGTTCAATGACCAAAATGAAAGTTCCGTAAATTACATAACCAATGTAAAACCAGTGAAAAAAAAAGCTCTAACATGATTCTGGGCTAAGATATAAAACACTTAAAATTAAGAGACAATATTAAAATAACAACAAAGCTCGAAATGCCTGATTTTGGGGACCGAAATGGAATGCGCGCATAATACTGGGTCAGAAATAAAAACTAGGAAAGTATCGACTGAAACGACGGCGTTTTGACATATGATTTTAATTTACTTATTCTCTTAACCCCTAAGCCAGACAACTCCCCCCCTCGCCTCTTTTCTCTGGTTTTTTCCCCAACCTCACCTTCTTCATCCCTCAAACCCTAGACGACCATGGCAACCACCACGGCTGCCACCTCCCCGACAATGAGCCTCTCAACCGCTAAACCAAAACCCCAACGCCTAGGCTCTAATTGTACCCTCGAGACCCCTCAAAACCAAACCTACGTCCTGTAGGTTTCCTTTCCCTAAGTTTCGACGAGAAAATGATAAGAACCCCTATATCCGAGGACAATCCCGACCGAGACCTACTTAAAACCCATCAAATAAGGTTTAAAACCAACATGCATGACTGGAAAATAACAACAACAAAAAATGAAGGATTTACCTTCTCACGGGTTGTGGGTTCCTAGCAAAGACGACCAAGGCTTCTGGATTCAAGAGGTAAGTCTTTTTTCTTGGTTTTTTTTAGAATGGTGATTTCTATTTTTTTGGATTGTTTTTGGTTTCGATGTGGTTGATTGTTTTTCCTCCTCTCGTGCTTGTCAATGGTTGTTAGTTTCTCTCCTTTTTTTTTCGTTCTCCCCTCCTACCCCTAATAGATGTTAACCTCTTTTCATTTTGTTTTCCCGTCCGTGCCCCCACGTTTCTGGTAGTTAATTGATAATAGAAACCGATACTTTACGGTTTTCTTGACTGCTCGACATATATTTCTCTATTGCTAACGGTCCCCCCACGTTTTTTCTGGTTTTTAACTTCCCAGACAAATTAAGCATCTACAGCTGCCCCTCTTTGTTCATTGTCGTGTAACGAGAATAGAGCAAAGATCAAAAGATGATCGAATTTGTCTGGTCCTGAGAATGTTACGTCAGGATAAATAAAACTTGAAAAATCTTCAAATGACGAGCCTGCTCCCTATTTCTTCAGGAAGTATAAGACTCGAACAATCTTCATAAAATGTGTCTGCTCTCTATTCATTCAGAGAGTATAAGACTTGAACAATCTTCAATGAAACGGGTCCGCTCTCTATTCCTTCAGAGAGTATAGAACTCGATCTTCAATAAACGTGTCCGCTCCCTATTCCTTCAGAGAGTATATGACTCAATCTTCAACGAACTTGTCCGCTCCCTATTCCTTCAGAGAGTATAGGACTCCATCTTCAACGAACTTGTCCGCTCCCTATTCCTTCAGAGAGTATAGGACTCAATCTTCAACAAACGAATTTGCTTCACTACTCTTTCGTGAAGGCTTATAGATGATTTGCTTCAAAGGTCAAACCTGAAAATCAAACATTATTCATCATTAATGTATATTTGAAAAATATTATACTAAAAAATTTAGAAGTTGAGAAAATTTTTGAAAATCCATCTCCATCGTGAAAACTTGTCTGGAGCCATTGGATATTTAAATCTGCTTTGACTCAATTTTCGTATAAACATCATTCTTGTCAAAATCTCAAGACCAGCTATCTTCATCTCGAATGCTTTCATATCTTCAATCTTCAACTATCCCTGGGAAACCTGTAGATATTTAAGCCATCATGCGATTATGAATGCCATGATCCTACTCATGCCTAAAATGTATGCAATTATGCAATTCAATGCATTTTCTTCTTTGAAGGAACTCTATCTCCTTTTGATCTCGATGGAACTCGGCTTCATCTTGGGCACAGAACGTTTGACCAGTTCACCCCAATTAACAATCTCAATTCCATATCTCTCGGCTTAATAGTACCTTGACTTTTCTTTCTTGAAACCCGTCAGTACCCATGACCAACTCTTGATCAATGATAACCTCCTTGGGTCATCTTTTAATGGCTGAGATTTTCTTTGAATTTGAGGATTTTAGTTTCCCATGGCCACACAAGCTTACATGTTAAACCATTGTCAACTTCAGAATACCTGTATTTTCCAAAACCTTTTGCACAATAATACAAAATGATCTCATGTACTTCAAGTTAAGCCATATGTTTTAACCTTTCAAAATAAGATGTTTGCAAAAGGGAAATTATCAAGAAAAGACATCTCTTTATTTGTATAAATACAGAGAATTTTAGGCAACTAAATGGCAAACTTTTAACTGGAAACAGTAAAAGAACAAAAGAGTAGGCGTCTTCAAATATCAATAATGCAAATGCTTTTGAACTGGCACGCCGTTAGAATGTCTCGAGCGTAGCTTCTGCCAAAAAGATCTTCACTTGAGACCTTTGGTTCCAAACGCCCTTTTCAGGTTTTTCTTGACCTCCTTTTTTCTCTCCATTTTTCATTTTTCTTTTTTTCATTTTTCATTTTTCTCTCTTTCATTTCATTTTTTCTTCCTTTTCATTTTTTTTTTTCTTTTCGTTTTTCCCATTTTCTTTTTCTTTTTTCTCATTTTTTCTTTTTCTCTTTTATTTATTTCTCAAGCAAATATCTCTTAACAGCGTCGGCATTCACTGGATATGGTAATTCTGATCCGTCCATTTCAGTTAGGACTAGAGCTCCCCAGAAAAGGCCTTCTTGACAATAAGGTCCTTCCCAATTGGGCATCCATTTTCCTCTGAATCTTTCTGAATAGGCAAAATCCTTTTAAGCACCAAATCTCCCTCATGGAATTCTCGAAGGCGAACTTTCTTACCATGTGCCCGTATCATACGTTTTGGTACATCTGACCATGACAATAGCTTTCAATCTCTTTTCTTCAATCAAATTCAACTGGTCATACCTAGCTTGGACCCATTCTGCCTCATCAAGCTTTACCTCTGACAAAATCCGAAGTGAGGGAATCCACCTCAATAGGTAAGACAGCTTCCATCCCAAAACCAAAGAAAAAAACGGAGTTGCCCCAGTTGAAGTCCGTACTGAAGTTCGATAAGCAAACAGAGCAAAGGGCAACTCTCATGCCAATCCTTATAGGTCTCAGTCATTTTCTCTATGAGCCTTTTGATGTTCTTATTGGCCGCTCTACTGCCCCATTCATCTTTGGGCGATAAGTAGTGGAATTATGATGCTTTATTTTGAACTGTTTACAGACCGAGTACATCATCTTATTATTTAAATTCAAGCATATTATCGGAGATAATCCTCTCGGGCAAACCATATCTACAATGATCTCCTTCTTCAAGAATTTGCATATTGTAGACTGGGTAATATTTGCGTAAGAAGCTGCTTCTACTTGGTGAAATAATATATGGCTACCAGAATGAAGCGATGACCATTTGAAGCTTTGGGCGAAATTTGTCCAATACATCCATGCCCCACATGAGAATGGCCACGGAGCTGTCATTACATGCAACGGATGAGGAGGAGTATGTATCCTATCTCTAATCTGACACTTGTGACATTTTCGGGCATAATTTATACAGTCTGTTTCCATAGTTGACCAATAATACCCAAATCTCATAATCTGCCTAGCCATAGCATGCCCATTAGCATGGGTACCACATTCCCTCATGCACTTCTTCAAGAATCAATTGGCTCTTTCAGCCACACATTAACAAGACCTGATCCAGACTTTTCTTGTATAGAGTCTCACCATCAAGCACATACCCTGATGCCATTCTTCTAATGGTTCTTATCATTCTCAGTAGCCTGTTCTGGATAACTCTGATACCTTATATTGCAAGATATCATAATACCAGGGGTTTCCATCTTCTTCCTCTTCAATATTAAAACAATGGGCTGGATACTCATAAGCCTTCATTTCAATGGGCATCATATTTGAATGCTCGCTCATCTTAAATGCCGCTGCCAGTGTGACTAAGGCATCTACCATTTGATTCTCTTCTCTGGGGAGGTAATTGAAAGTTACTTCTTCAAATTCTTCAACAAGTTCCATAACCAACTTACGGTATTCTACAAGCTTGGGATCTTTTGTCTCCCATTCTCCCCTGAGTTGGTATATTACCAAAGCTGAATCTCCATATACTTTAAGCATTTTTACTTTGCAATCAACGGCAGCTCTAAGACCCAGAACACAAGCTTCATACTCAGCCATATTGTTTGTACAATCAAAATTAAGCCGACTGGTGAAAGGATAATGCTCTCCCTCTGGTGATACCAAAATCGCCCCGATTCCATGTCCCAAGGCATTTGAAGCACCATCAAAGTTCAACTTCCAATATTTACTAGTGGACGCTATTGCTTCTTCCACCGAAATAGTCATTAAATCCTTATCTGGGAAATCAAAGCTCAACGACTCATATTCTTCCGAAGCCCTGCTTGCAATGAATTCCGCTATAGCACTTCCTTTAATTGTCGTCTGGTTCACATACTGGATGTCAAATTCGGATAATAGAATCTGCCAACGAGCTAATCTTCCAGATAATGCAGGCACACCTATAAGATACTTCAAGGGATCAAGCTTGGATATAAGCCAAGTAGTATGATACAACATATATTGTCTAAGCCTTCAGGTAGCCCATACCAAAGCGCAACACAATTTTTCAACGGGTGAGTATCTTGTCTCACATTCAGTGAACTTCTTGCTGAGATAATAGATAGCCCTTTCTTTCTTCTCAGTTTGGTCACGTTGCCCCAGCACACCCCATTGAATTTTCATAAAACTGACAAATACAGAATCAAGGGTTTGCCTGAGATGGGTGGCGCTAAAATTGGAGTGCTCGACAAATATCTTTCACTGCTTCAAAAGCTCTTTGACATCCTACTCCATTCCCCTGAGTTATTCTGCGAAGAAGGCGGAATATGGGATCACACTTTTCGTCAGCTGTGAAATAACCGAGCTATAATTCAATCTTCCCCAAAAATCCTCTGACTTCTTTTTGTGTTCGTGGGGGTGGCAAGTCTTGAATAGCTTTTACTTTATCTGGGTCTATTTCAATTCCTTTTTGGCTTACTATGAATCCCAACAACTTTCCAGATGTCACCCCAAAAGTACATTTATTTGGGTTGAGTTTTAGTTGGCATCTTCTTAGTCTTTTAAAAAAGCTTTCTCAAATTCACAATATGTTCTTCCTCTGTCTTGGCTTTGACTATCATATCATCGACATAAACTTCTATCTCTTTATGCATCATGTCGTGAAAAACGTCACCATGGCCCTTTGATATGTTGCCCCTTCTTCAGTCCAAACGGCATTACTTTATAGCAAAACGTTCCCCACATGGTAACAAATGTCGTTTTCCATATCTTCAGGGTTTATCTTAATTTGATTATAGCCAGAAACCATCCATAAAAGAGAACAAAGAATTTCCAGCAGTATTATCCACTAGAGTGTCTATGTGGCAAAGGAAAATTATCTTTTGGACTAGCTCGGTTGAGATCCCTGTAGTCAACACACATTCGAACTTTCCCATCCTTCTTCGGTACTGGGACAATATTAGCTACCCATTCAGGATATTTAGCCACTTTAAGAAACCCGGCATCAAATTGTTTTTTCACTTCCTCTTTAATCTTGAGCAGCATCTCAGGTCTCATTCTTCTCAGTTTTTGTTGTACCGGTTTACATTCAGGCTTTATTGCAGTTTGTGAACAACCACTCTGTATCTAAACCCGACATATCTTCGTATGAAAGCAAACCATTCTTGTATTCTTGAAGCAATTCTATCAAATTATATCGACCAACTGACAGAGGGTACCAATCTTTATTTCTCTCTTATTCATCTGTCCCCAAATTCAAAATCTCAGTAGTCTCTTTATGAGGTATATATGCTTATCTTCATTCTCCACCATTTTCAGCAATTCAGAAGGTAATTCACATCCCTCATCATCATCACAATCTTCGATTTCCCCTTGACATATAGGCTTCTCAAATCAATCTCCGGGTCAGAGTCATTGGCATTCATATTATTGATATCTGAGCTCCTGAAAAATAATGAAAGAGAAGATATATACACTATTACATATGGGAGGATCTTTTCCCATATAAATAAATAAAAGAAATAAATACATATATACAAAAGAATGAATGAATGAAATGCATGGGAGAATGTTTGCCATTTGGAACTAACAGAATGCATCCTTTTTGAAACAAGAAAAAAAAAAAAAACAGCTTAACCCTTTACATAAAATCACCTATTGCCCAGGGTATGAACAACAGGGAGAAAGTTCCAGTGCATTACTCTGTAACAGATTTGTAACTACATGCAGTTCTTCCGCGATCCAATTGTTCAACACGAAGCCCGGTGGTACAGGATAAATGCCCATACTCTCATTTCCTCGGATCATCAGTTATAACATTAATGCCTAAATCTCCCAAGGCATTCTCAACCATCGTCTCAGTGTTCCTTGAATCCCTTGAAATATATGCCCCCAGACATGAAAATGCTACTCAACGGCGGAAAGGTCATGGGTTCCCAGCTAAGGTCTTCAGCCAATCTGGCCTTTCTGATTTCTTGGCCCTTCTTAATTCCCCTCATCTCATCCCTCGAAGTTGGCTGATATCCCAAACCAAATCGATATTTTTTAGTAATAGGGCATATGGGATTCACCGGTCCTTGCAACTGTTGGCCTAAACCCTTTCCAACTTTTGCTCCTCTTCCAAGAGTCAATTTAAGCCCCATCTTGGTACAGTTTGACAATCGAGGCTTTGGTATCTTCTTGCCTTCGGCCACAAACGTAGCATTGACAAACTCCAACGATCTAAAGAACAACACTCGACGGCTTGCTCATCAACTTCAATATACGGAGCAATAGTAGAAACATAAGCAATAATGTCCTCTTCAGCATGAATACATACCAACATTCCATCAATCACAAATTTCAGTCTCTGGTGTAATGTGGACGGAACTGTACCGGCCTGATGAATCCAAGGCCTTCCCAACAAACAATTGTACGTAGGCATAATGTCCATTACGAGAAATTCTACTTCATAAGTTACTGGACCAATATTCAGAGGAACATCAATCTTACCCAACACTTCTCTTTTAGTCCCATCGAAAGCTCGAACCACACTTTGACAGGTTCTCATAAGTGTACTATCTAATGGAAGCTTCTTTAGAGTCACTAAAGGCATCACATTCAAAGCTGAACCATTATCAACTAAGACCCGGGACAACACATGCCCTTTATATTTAACTGTAATGTGCAAAGCCTTCTGACTACCCATCACCCCAGAAGGGATTTCATCATCAGAAAAAGATAAAAAATTATCAGCTTGTACATTGGAAACTAAACGATCCAACTTTTCAATGGGCAACTCTTTCGGAACAAAAGTCTGGTTCAAAACCTTTAACAGAGCATTCCTATGGGCCTCTGAACTCAAAAGTAATGATAAAACAGAAATACGGGCAGGCAACTTGTGTAACTGTTCCCCAACACTGTATTCACTGTGTTTCAGAAACTTCAAAAATTCTACTGCTTCACTCTCGGTTACTGGTTCATTGATAACAGGCTTATCCTCTTCTATCTGCACATCAACTTTTTTCCCCTTATCAACTACAACCTTCTTCTCAGACTCTTTAGGTGGATTAAGAGAATAACACCTACCACTTCTAGTAAAGCCTCCCACCTCATCTATTTCCTCATTCTCTTTTGTTACATCTCCCATCTGGCAATCATATCTCCAAGGCACTTGTTTATTATCCCGATATGGGAATGGAGATGGAGGTGTAATAACCACTTTCGGGGCTACCTTCTCAGTAACTCGATTTTTGGGAGTAATAATTAGGGGACAACTGGCATTGTATACCCCTTTAGACGATCCTTCTGAAGCGTAAACTTCCACTTCCTCTTCTTCAGCAATCTCTCTAAAGAACTCAATTTCTTTACTGTCCATCATGTCTTGTATCAAAGATAGGAAGTCAGGACATTGCTGAATATTGTGTCCCTCACTGTTATGATACAGACATACCTCTCCACTGTTAAACTGTTCACCCATCAAACTGGGCTTCAACAATCCTACCTTGACCATCTGGCACCACACCCAACTCATGGGTGATACCACCTCACCAACATTCCTTACAATTCTCTTTCCTTTCTCTTCAGTAATCGCATTAACTCCTGCCCCTGCATGGCTTGACAACGGATTCTGAGCTATATTTGGCTGCTCACTGTCACCAAAGTTGATGACATTCCTCGTTCTCAAAGCTTGGACAACCTTCTTAAAAGCAGTACAATTCTCAATGGAATGCCCAGGGTTCCCTGCATGGTACTCACACTGAGCACTAGCATCATACCATTTGGGAAAAGGAGGTTGCATTGGTGTCACGTGATACGGCGAAACCACATGTCGATCATACAAAATCTGAAACAATTCCTTATAAGTCATCGAAATTGGATCAAATTGAGGCCTCTCTCTCCTTTGGTCCCTTACCCCTTGTCTATTGTCTTTTTGTGTTGATGACCCTGCTCCTTGAGGATGGGAAACAGTGATGTTATTAGAATCGTACTTCCTCACATTACTGACTTCGTTTTCCTTTTTCCTCGTTGGTGGCCTCTTACTAGACTCTCCTCCCTCGAGCTTCCCACTCTTAACAGCCATTTCAATCATTTCTCCCGCCGTAACTGCATCAGCAAAACTTCGATAAGGATTACCGATAAGATGCGAGAAAAAATGAGCCTTTAAGGTGTTGACAAAAAGCATATTTGTTTCCTTCCTCTTCCAATGGCGGGTGGACTTGCACTGCTAATCTCTCCATCTTTGAGCATATTGTCTAAAACTCTCATTAGACTTCTTTTCCATTCCTTGCAACATCATCCTGTTGGGCCTAACATCCTTCACATGTTTGTATTGCTCAAGAAAGGACTTAGCCAAGTCTTTCCACGATTTAATATTAGCTCTACTCAGCTGGTTATACCATCGGATTGCCGAGCCAGTTAAGCTTTCCTGAAAGCAGTGTATCAACAATTGATCGTCCCCTATGTATCCGGTCATCTTCCTACAAAACATCGTGATATGCGCAGAGGGACACCTAGTACCATCAAACTTCTCAAAGTTAGGAACTTTAAACTTTGGAGGCAAGACCATATCGGGAACTAGACTTAACTCCTTTGCGTCAAATCCATAGACACTGGTATCTTCCTTCATGGCTCTGACCTCTCTTTCTAACTGCTTCCATTTCTCTTCCAACAGATTGTTTTGGTCCTTCTTGGCTTCTTCATCAAGGTCCGGAACTTGATGATATTGATGTTCTTCCTGATATGAACTAGATCCAGGCTGTACGTTAACAGAAGCACCGACTGGATTAATGTGTACCTTCCCGACATGAACAGGGGTCACTTGAACGTTCTGAGATTGTTCTGGGGTTAACCCTGGATGATGAAGTGGGTCCTCAGTTACACCTTCTGGTATAGGGCTTTTCCCATGTTCTGGATTTCTTCCTTCCAACATACTCGCAAACTTGGCAAACATCTCCTTTTGGGCATTAATCATATCTTCTTGCATTTTCTTGATATCATCTTGTAACTCCAACTGAGCCTTCTCAATTTGGGCAAGTTTGTCTTCCATAACTTTCTTCCTGGTTCTGTAGGTATGCTTGGGATTTTCCAGTATTACTCTGTCACAGAGTCATTTTGTTATCGCTGAATGAATATGAAACATATGATTATGAATGAATAAAATGCGATGCAAAAATTAAATGCATTAAAAATGCATATGCAAAATGCAGGGTGTTGATCCTGGAACGACTCCTTAGAACAACTCTTTATATTAGAACGACGTTCAATTACAAAGTTAAAATATATCACAAATAAATTTGCACCATCTCTCCTATTTCTTGTACGTGTGCTAGCAACTCTACAATCTTCTGGTTTTCTTCAGCCTCAGGATCTAGTTCTTCAGTCACATCAGCAGCTTCCTCAGATAGAATGACCAAATATTGAGCTATTCCCCGCGCGTGTTCTAGGTAACAAGCAATAAAGTCCTCTCTTTGCTTGACTCTCGCCTGAGCTCGCTCCCATCGAAAACGCCACTGTATATCCCCCTCATAGGGAACTATCGATAGCTCACTTGCTTGCCTTTGAAACTTTTGAACCATGGCTTCAAGCTCGCTCACTTGTCTCTTCAAACTTTCAACCTCCTCACGGCTCGAGCTACCTTCCCCGCTTCGGTATCGTTGTAATGCAGTCTCTAAACTTGAAATTTTCCCCTTCAACTTCTCATTCTGGGCTTGACTATTTTGTAACCACTGCTCTAAAGAATCCTTTTCTTTCGATAAAATTTTCATTTGGTGCCTGCTTTGCTTGAGCTCTTATTGACTCTCTCCGGCTACCCTTTTGAGGCTCGCCACCTCTTGCCTCAATTCAACAGACTTACTCGAGCTAGAACCTGTCTGAGCTTTTACCATTCGCTGATAAGTTGACCGAAGATCGTCAAAGTCTAGCCGAAGTTGTTTCTCTACTTTTTCAATTCGATCTGCTCTACTATTCTGAATGTCAATCTCCAATCCCTTTTGATACACTTCATCTTCTAGCTTCTGTAAAGTTATTATCCATTGTCTCCGTTCTGCTTCAAAATCGCGCTTGGCTAACTCTAATGGAGATGGCACCACTCTCAACTGTTCCTCCACCGGCTGAATATTTTCAGGATTCACCATCGGGATATTGTCATTTACTCGACCGCTTCTCCACTGCTCGTACTCTTGAGATAACTCGAGATCATAAGTGAACAGATTCACACGACGAGTTTGCTTCCAAGCCTCAGCAACCCCTTTAACTTTAACCTTATACTGATCTCTTTTGAAGGCAAAATCCGATCCTACCAAGTCCCACGTGGCTGGGATGAACTGCCTCGATCCATACTGTCTGGAAACTAGTAGCGGAGCATACCCAACAGAACCCCATATACCTGGCAAATGAACCCAATCTCGCTCTCCACATCGATAAAGTATATCCGAAGAGATATTCCATGAAGCTCGCCACAAAATATCTCCATCTCTGATATCCTTGAAGATGACCATCCATTTTTCTTCGGTAAAACCCCCAGGCCACTCTTTAGAAAGGAAATCCTTCAAAGGTGAGAAACTGTCTAAAAATACTCGTCCTGGTGCCCTTTCAACATGTTTGAAATGACTCAGAATCCACACTAGCAGGAAAGGCGCACATCCTATAAAGTGTCATTCTCCCTCGCGCATACAAGAACTCAAAGACCGGAATGTCTCAGCTAGAATAGCTGGAACAGGATCCACGCGCTTGTCTAATCTTTCAAATAGGTCAACAACTGATACGTCTACATATCCTAGCACTTTTGGAAAAATAATGAGCCCATAAATCCCTAAAGCAAACAAGTCAAGCTTCTTTCTCTTATCAGGATGATGAGCAATTACTTCTTTCAGAGCAGCCCAAGAGATGCACTCACTGTCTCCCTTCTTCTTAATGTTTATGATTACCCAATCTTCACTCATTCCGGTCATCAATAGTAATTTCTTCTTAAACGAAGGAGTGACTGGCAGCTTGGTATATACTCTATCCATCTGTGACCTCGAACAACGGACCAAAGCTTGATACTCCTCTACTGTTGGTGTTATATCCACTCTACCAAATGTGAAACAGCTATAAGCCGGGTTCCAGAACTGTGCCAATGCTCTAAACAGATTTCGGTCAATAGAAACATCCAGAAGATAAGGAATATCGCCGTACAACTGATAAAACATCTCCTTATCGGCTAATGTCCATCTTCCCCATATCTCCTTTAGCTCACTTAGATCATTCTGACGCACGTTGATGTGAGTGTAACCAAATAATTCTGACACATATCCAGGCATCACGCTGTCTCCATTGGTCAATTGGGACTGTTCCGACCACCTCAGAACATCTGCATTGTCCTCAACCTCTTTCTGAACCGTTCGTTCCATATTACTGGCCTTCTATATGGATATCGACCCCAAATCAACACCATGTAATGGACAATGCAATGCAAAACAGAAAAGAAACAAGGCAAAACAACAAAAGATCGGTTAGTAAACATGAAGCAATTAATTCAGGATAATAATTTGTTCAAAAATCCTACCCACATATGTTGACTACCCCATCATGCTTTATCCACAAAAATAAATCCTAACCGCATGATATCTAATTCGCATGCTTGTTCAAAAAATACACCTAACCGCATGATATCTAGTTCGCATGTATTTATTCGAAAAAACGAAAATAAATGACTCAAAAAAGCTTTTCCTTGTGTACCCTCCTCACGGGATTCTTAAGGTTCGGGTTTGGTTCAACCTAAGTTCAGGCTCTATGTTCACTATATGCCGGGTTAGGTTCTAAAGCAATAGGTTCTCGAATTGTCCTTGTCGGTGCCCCCTTGGGCTGCCAAACCCTCAATCCTGGCCCATCACAGGCTTTAGGGGATCGAGTTCAATTTCGAGGGAACACACCTTCTTATGTCCATGCGGAGGTGATTACCATCACGAGGACCATAAGGCGTGAGCTCCAGGAGCGATCCACTATCCCATGCGGAGGTGAAAACCACACGAGGGCATAGTCTCTCACTCCTACTTAAATAGGACGGAGCGGGGTTTTAGCTCATGTTATGATAATGCAGCTGTGCAGTGTGTGAGGAAAAGCGAAAAAACAAACAATAAAAACACTCAAAATCAATTCCTAAAACAAACAATTATTCTGAAACCATTAGCAAACAGATTAGTACAACTATTTAATTGTTAATCGAATTAAATTAAAAAAAATCAAAATACAAACAAAACTTATTAAAAACCAAACAAGGGATCAAAAACCAAATTAAAACGAATTTGTAATTTTCAATTGCAAAGACAATTAATTAATCGACTATCGGCTTGACTCTCTAAAAAAAGGTCTCCAGCAGAGTCGCCAAGCTGTCGAAACGATTTTTTTCTTAAATATGAAAAAAGGTGAGATTAAAAAAACCCACATTAATTTTTAATTTATCTCTTTCAATTGATTTTTAATTTAAAAACAAATGCGATTTAAAAACCTTTCGTTTCAAAAAAATTCAGATTTCCTTTATGATCGAAAAAATATAGTTCAAAGAGTCGCCACCAATCTTTGATTAGGGTGTGATTGGGCACCCAAAAATGTTTGTTATTTTAAATAAAAATTAATTTTTATTAAAACAACAAATTGAGGTCTGCGTTACCAAAATCCGAGTTTGGGAGTCGGTTACGTGTGGGGAAGGATTAGCACCCCCCACAACGCCCTAAATCGGTACCTAATCGATTAATTAACGTTTTTGCAATGAACTTTACAAATTCGAAGTTAATTTGAATTTTGATCCCATAAAACAAAAATGTAAATTTAAAACATTCAAGAACACTCAAACGAATTAAATTAAAATTACCAAGTCATTTTAGAAAGATAAAGAATGTTCGATTATTTACAAATATCGAGACCAGATCTTAAAGATATAACAACCTTTTCTCGATATATTTAAATAAACGAACATTTCTTTTTCTCTCGTTCCCGAATTTTAGGTGACAAATCAATTTTTTGTTTCACTTTCGGGATACACTTTTATTTTAAAATCATTAAAAGCGGACCTCAAATCAGTTATGACTGCCCACTTCAATAATTTTAAATTAAAAATATATTACCCTTAATCCAATTATGAATACGGTCGAGTTATGCAAATGAAGCTATCATGCATATTATGCAAAATAATGTCATGCAAAAACAAAATTAATTAAAATATGCCATGCACTCAAACAAACTTCTAACTCTTATAAAAAAAAAAATCATATGTATTTACGACATTAACATACATTAGAATAAAACAATATACAATAAAACATGCTATTAATAACTCGACTTCACATTCAAAATTACCATGAAGGACCATAATAAAATAAAATTAAACTAAGCATGCAAAGTAGGAATTAACCATTAAATTAAGAAAGCATGCTAAGTGACTAAATTGTCAAACAACCAAATTACAAATTATATTTCATAAATAAAACATAAAAACATTTCAGGACTAACATGAAAAGTGTTCATAAATGTGAAGACCAAATTAAGAAGGCACAAAAGATTCGTTCAAGGACCAAAATGAAAGTTCCGTAAATTACATAACCAATGTAAAACCAGTAAAAAAAAAGTTCTAACATGATTCTGGGCTAAGATATAAAACACTTAAAATTAAGAGACAATATTAAAATAACAACAAAGCTCGAAATGCCTGATTTTAGGGACCGAAATGGAATGCGCGCATAATACTGGGTCAGAAATAAAAACTAGGAAAGTATCGACTGAAACGACGGCGTTTTGACATATGATTCTAATTTACTTCTTCTCTCAAACCCCTAAGCCAGACAACTCCCCCCCTCGCCGCTTTTCTCTGGTTTTTTCCCCAACCTCACCTTCTTCATCCTTCAAACCCTAGACGACCATGGCAACCACCACGGCTGCCACCTCCCCGACAACGAGCCTCTCAACCGCTAAACCAAAACCCCAACGCCTAGGCTCTAATTGTACCCTCGAGACCCCTCAAAACCAAACCTACGTCCACTGTAGGTTTCCTTCTCCCTAAGTTTCGACGAGAAAATGATAAGAACCCCTATATCCGAGGACAATCCCGACCGAGACCTACTTAAAACCCATCAAATAAGGTTTAAAACCAACATGCATGACTGGAAAATAGCAACAAAAAAAATGAAGGATTTACCTTCTCACGGGTTGTGGGTTCCTAGCAAAGACGACCAAGGCTTCTGGATTCAAGAGGTAAGTCTTTTTTCTTGGTTTTTTTAGAATGGTGATTTCTATTTTTTTGGATTGTTTTTGGTTTCGCTGTGGTTGATTGTTTTTCCTCCTCTCGTGCTTGTCAATGGCTGTTAGTTTCTCTCCTTTTTTTTTCATTCTCCCCTCCTACCCCTAATAGATGTTAACCTCTTTTCATTTTGTTTTCCCGTCCGTGCCCCCACGTTTCTGGTAGTTAATTGATAATAGAAACCGATACTTTACGGTTTTTCTTGACTGCTCGACATATATTTCTCTATTGCTAACGGTCCCCCCACGTTTTTTCTGGTTTTTAACTTCCCAGACAAATTAAGCATCTACAATTTGACTATACTTCAAAAGTTTCTTAATCACGGATTCACCAAATTAAATCAAAACATGATACAAGAAATCAAAACAAACTTTATAATTATTTGAATGCTATATTCAAAATATCATGACACAAAAATCAATTATTATCATTATATTTGATTACAAAGTTACAAAAAAAAAACCAAAAGTTTGTCTCCCTCTAATTATAACCCTAATTTTATCATGATATAAATTCCATAATAGATCAAAAATCGAAATATTTAGATTTCAACCATATTTTACTGTACTTAAGACTCATATTAATCGAAATCAAAGAGATAAAAGGAAAATAAATATCTAAACACGATGCTATTAACTGCATTGTAAGCCGAATTAATATATGCTAAAAGAAAACTAATTGCATTAACAATTCGCACGAATTTCGAGCCTATAAATTTCATGCAAATTACCTTAATGGCTGTTATTAATATGTAAACATTGTTTAAAATTCAAAGCTAAATTCGTTACAAATGTTAACGCACAAAATATATAAAGGAAAAATCGATGGAGTTAATAACGTGGAAATATGCAATCAACATAATCATCGAAAATTATAATACGCATCAAATGTGTTTTTTTATAATCGCAAAGTTATCGCATGGAGGGCGTAAAAATTAAATATTTATACCCTAAATATAATATAACTTAATTCAAATATCAAACCCTTTTAATTTTAGTTACAAATCAAATGAAAAAAAGAAAAATCCGATTTTCAATGATTAAACATGACAGATGATGATATCAGTTGTTAGAATCAAACCATAATAAATATAAAAAAGTAACCAAGATAATTTCAAATCATCAAGAATAAAATATTAGATGCAAAAGCGTACCTATACAAATCGTTGTGATCTTCTAAGAAGATAAAACTCTATTGAGTATAAACTATCTGACGGAGATAAGAGAAAATATGATATTATCTATTTCTAGGTGATTATAACCCCTTTATATAGCTGATTTATGATTTAAGAATAAATTATTGTCTGTACTTATAACTATGTCCCTCATCAAATTATAAATACAACTTTAATAATATTTACACTTTTATTTTCATGAAACTTATGATATTTTATTACTTCATAACATAATTGGTCACTTAATTTATGTCATATTTTGTGATAACAATATAGACTATAATGAATACTGATATGGTGAATCTTTTTCCGAACCTTAGAGTAATTACTCAAACCAGAGTCTATTCGGATCATAATTCGATCCTTGTCGACACAGATTTGGGAATTCTAATTGACAAAGATAAACGGCCATTCAGATTCGAAGCAGCTTGGCTTACTCATGAGGATTTTAAGGCAGTTTTTAGCTCAGTCTGGGAAAAGAATAAGGATTCCCTTATTAATGCGGTGGAAGAAACGAAGAATGTCATTATTGAATGGAAGGAAACAAAGTTTGGTAACATTTTTAAACGTAAGAAAACCTTGATGAAACGTATTCAAGGTATCCAAAGATCCTCAAGTTACTTTCATTTTGTCTATCTTCAAGAGATGGAAATGGCCCTCGAAGCTGAATTTCAGCAGGTGTTAAATCAAGATGAAATCCTTTGGTTTCAGAAAGCCAAACTAGACTGGATGTTGAAAGGGGAAAGGAACACTAAGTTTTTCCATCTTACTATAATGGTGAGGCGGAGATTTAATAAAATCATGGGTTTACACATAGGAAATGAATGGATTTCTGACAAGAAAACTCTCTGTGCTCACGTCCACACGTATTACAAAAAGTTGTTCGAAGATAAAGAGTGTGAACAGTTTTCAACTCAGTATGATAGTTTCATTCCCAGATTATGCGAAGGGGATATGACCGAATTAACCAAACATGCCACAATGGATGAAGTTAAAGAAGCCTTGTTCTCCATGAAGGGATTGAAAGCCTCGGGCCCCGATGGAATTCAACCTATTTTTTATAAACAGAATTGGGATACGGTGAAGGATACTATACGTGATTTTGTTAATACAACAATGGAGCTCGGAAGGATGGATGAAAAAATATTGAAGACTTACTTGGTGTTGATCCCTAAGAAGCTTGCTGCGGACATTATTACTCAATTTCTCCCTATAAGCTTATTAAATACGTCTTATAAAATATTTTCCAAGATCATTGTTCATCGCTTGCGTCCCCTTCTGCAGAGGCTAATCGGCCCTTATCAGAACAACTTTCTCAAAGGTAGAAGCACGACATATAACATTTTGGTTGTTCAAGAAGCTGTCCATTCCATGATAAATCTTAAAGGAAGGAAGGACGCGATTATAGCCAAGATATATCTCCAGAAGGCTTACGACAATGTCAACTGGGATTTCCTCATGAGAACTCTCCAGGACTTTAATTTTCCTGAGAAAATTATAATTATCATTATGTTTTGTATCTCGTCTAGTACTATTGAATCATTGTGGAACGGGGAATTCATCGAGAGTTTGAATCCTAAGCAGGGACTCCGTCAGGGTAATCCTCTTTCGCTGTATCTATTCATTCTTGTCATGGAAAGACTTTCCTACATGATCTTGGAGAATGAAGAAAGGGGTTTATGGAATCGTTTAAGTGCTCTAGAAGAGGTATAAAATTAAGTCACTTGTTCTTTGCTGACGATCTTTTATTGTTTACAAAAGCTAAATCTGATCAAATGAATAATATTCGTAACTGTCTACATGAGTTCAGCCGAGCAGCGGGAGTTGAGGTAAACTTACAAAAGTCAAAAAAATTTATCTCCCCAAACATCAACTTTAATACAGCTAGAAATTTAAGTGATTTATGTGGTATTCCCCTCACGGATGATTTGGGAACCTATTTGGGAGTTCTAATAATCCATAAGAGGGTTAATACAGGAACTTATGCTCCTCTTATAGACAAGGTCATGAGAAAATTAACAAGCTGGAAGGGACGAGTTTTATCCATGGCTGGTAGAAGAACTCTCATCCAAGCTGTATCAAATGCAATCCTAATCCACATTATGCAAATTGCAATGCTGCCAGTGTCTGTCTGTAATAAACTAGACAAGTTAAATGCAAATTTCCTGTGGGGAGGAGAAACTGATTATACGCACAAGCACCTAGTGAGCTGAGAAAAAGTTTGCCGATCAAAGCAGATGGGAGGACTTGGCCTGCGTAAAACTAGATCTATGAACTGTGCTCTTATGGCAAAAAATAGCTAGAAATTACTCACCAGACAAGAAAACCTTTGGTGCAAAATTTTCACAGGAAAATATCTTAAGGATAAAGAATTCCTAGAGATAGAAACAAAACGAAATAGTTCTTCCACTTGGAGGGGGCTACTAACCGCTGGTAAATTAATCAAGAAAGGTTGTAAGTGGCAAATCAAGTCGGGCACACAAATTAAATTCTGGCGAGACTGGTGGGTCGGGAAGGAACCACTGAAGAATATATATCCGATTATGGATAATCCTAGTAGAAACGAAGAGGTCACAAATTATATCGATGAGAACAAATCGTGGAACATCCAAGAAATTGAACACGTAATCTCTGAAGAAACTAGAAGGAAGATTCTAAAAATCTCGATACCAATTTTGGCCGATAATAAGGAAAGGGATAAAATTGTTTGGGGTTTCTCTAAAGACGAGTTGTTCACTGTCAATTCAGCTTATCAAGTAATGTCCAATATGGAAATGGGTGAGCAAAATGGAGAAAATCTTAAGTGGATATGGAAAACACGCACAAGCGAGAGAATTAAATTCTTCGTTTGGCTTTCCTATCTGGACAAGCTCAATACAAATGAAGTCAGAAATAAGAAAAACATGACACATGATCCAAATTGCAAAGAGTGCCGAAATGAGATAGAATCAATAAATCATATTCTACGAAGATGTCCCATAGCAAAAAGGATATGGGAAGAGCTAAAGGAAAGAGATCAGGATAACCTTTTCGACTCGATGGAATTTAAAAAATGGCTGAAAAGAAACTGCCTCTCAAAGAAACCCGGGATTGACGGATTGGAATGGGGTCCCTTATTCTTGGCAGTCTTTTGGGAACTATGGAAGAATAGAAATGAAAGAGTGTTCATAGAAGGGAAAGCATACCCGTTTAAAGTGATAACTTATGCTAAACAATTCGCAAGAGATATGGAAAAAGCCTTGTCAACCTCTCATAGAAGAATGGCAAATAACCCATGTTGGGTTAAATGGAAAAAACTGGCCGAGGGAAGTTGGATTTTAAATACTGATGGTGTGTATAAAGCTAATTCATGTTTGACTGTTGCAGGTGGACTGATCCGGGATTGCAACGGAGACTGGAAATGTGGATTTATGATGCGGTTGGGGAACGAAAATAGCTCGATCGCCGAAATCTGGGGAGCTCGACAGGGGCTCATGCTAGTTAAAAATATGGGATTAAGAAATGTAATCCTGGAGATGGATGCGAAATGGGTGGTGATTGTTTGAAAGGTGAAAATATAGAAGAAATAGCAAATTATGAGCTGGTAAAGGATTGTCTTAACATCTTGAAAGAAGGCTGGGTAACAGAGGTCCGACACATTTGGCGTGAAGGAAATAAATGCGTCGAAAAACTGGCAAATATTGCTTTGATCCAAGAAGAAGAAACCTCTATCTTGCAAGGACCTCCAACCGATCTCATTGAGCTATTGGAAGCTGATAAAAATAGCGCCGGAGAGTTGAGACAATAGTTTGTCATGTGATATTTCTTTGTACCAAAAAAATATACACTATAAATATGTGTTTGGAATTATGGATTTTAGTCCGAACACTCCATTGTTTCCTACCAATCAAGCAATTGAATAACCGCAATGGCATGTATTTTTTTGCCTCAATTTTTTGAGTTAAAGCAGCACGGACGGTCATCACTCCGACTGCAGGCCCGTTAAGCCAAACTTTTACGACGTAATCATTTATCTCCCTCAAGTTCAAGTTCACCACCTCATGCGCCTACCAGGTATGGACTAATCTCATATAAAATCTGCAATAAAAACCTACTTAAAGCTCTTTGTCTACGCTTTTAACTTCTTTCTCCACCACAAAACAATATTCATTATCAAGAAAAAATAAAAGAAATGGTTTACTAGGGCAATTTTACACAAATAATGATCATATCGGCATATGAAATTTATATTGATTGTGGCAACACCATTTAGAAGTGAATTGAAAGGGTGTTTCGTCGTATTCAACCAAAATCCTGGTTTAACCTCGACGTTAGAATGTAAATATTTTCGCTTATACTGACTGATACATGCAGATAATAGTAGTATTTTGTTACTGAAGTCAACAGTAGATTTTGCAATTTTCCGGTCAAAAATATTATTTCCAAGTTCTTTATCGCCTTTATGAAAAGGAAAACAAAATACTACAGTTCAACTTTATGAAATTAAATATCACCAGTAGCTACTGATTTTCTTGATCCTCCTGGAAAAGATGCTTTAAATTATCCTTGAAAGTCTCTTTAATGGATGGACTCGTAAATTTTGTCATGCGTGGATAACCAGGACTCAAAGAGCTCAATGAGTGTATCCCTAGAATTCAAATGCTTTGGTGAATAATATTGGTAATGCTTTAGACACTATCTCATATATTGAGTGGGAAATATACCATTTGTAAAGGTATTTATAGTGTTTATTTTTTCTCTCCCTTGTTGAGTGATAGAGAACAAGGGGCTATCTAGCGCGTCGCCGGCGCTGCCCGGCTTAGGGCGTTGACGTGATAATACATGTCTCTAACACATCCGCACACGTACTATCTTTTTTGGATAAAAATCGTAGAGATTTTTTAGGAAAACAAAGAATGTGAGAATTTTGCACAGTAACCTTTTTTTCAATCCAAATTTTTAGAAGTAAATATTGGAGACTGAATATGAGATGTATTTGGACAGTATTTTCAGTTATGTTCAGAGTAAATAATGAGTTGTTTTATTGTGACAATTACAGAAAACTACAGAATAAATTTCGGTTACAATAGCTAATTATAAATCATGAATTTTGACTGCTTTGAGACTAGATTCATTTGTTTATGACAATGTTCAAATAGAATTAAATCCGAAAAATCAAAATCATATTTATATATGATTTTTACTTGTACATTTTTGTCCCTGAGCCCAACCTATAAATAGAGAAGTATTTTCAACTTCTCAACTCTCAAACATTCACAATTCCTCTCAATACTCTAAAGCTTTCTAAGCTTACTTTATTTTTTAGGTGCTAAGAAAAGAATACTATTGGTGCAGTTCACTCTTATTTTCGGGTGTATGAATACTTGGAGCGACTGTGTTAACGTCGGGGGATGATCCACCTAACGTAGCGATTACACACATCGAGATGAATTTGTTTCTAAGATTGTGGTTTTATCATGACACGGTTTAGATTTTCTATTCAACTATTTTTATTTAAATTGTCTTGCTAGTGCTAACGATGTGGTTTTGCCGTATACATATTTCCAACAAATAACCCAATATGAAGAAATCTCGAAAAAATGAAAAAAAAATGAAAAAGAAAGCCATGAATGATAGAAAGAAAAGCTAGGAAAGCAAATAGATAGCCATTTTTGTTTTCTAAAATTTACTCATACCTTGTGAATTATGATTGGCGATACAACATTCTAAACCAATAACATCTCAGAAAACGCTCAAGCAAACAACCTTCTATAATCATTTCTTTCATCGAAGAAGCCAAACCTGATAAAGCTTTGTCTTGGATCTTCCCTCTTCCGGCATTGCTGTACAATCTACCAGCAAGCAATTGAGGAGGTTGGAAATAGACCATTACCATTAATGGTACAAATTATGTGCACAATCAGTTCGCATAAAAATTATTGAGTTTTATGATGCTTTTCTTTGTGTAGTTTTTGGGACTTAAGAAAAATTAGAAATTATTTTTTTGGGTAAAATAGATATAAAATATTGTTTGGGGACCTATTTGATATTTTAATAATAGTTTAGGAGTAAAACTAAATATTAACCTTTTTGTAACATTGTCACATCATAAATTTAATATATTTAACGGTGGTGGGATGATTTTATTATAAATTATAATCTTAGTGATCAATTTATTACTTTTAAAAATTCAGCGATGAAAATAAAAAAATTACTCAATCAATTATTTACCCAAAATGTTATCAAAATCACTTAAAAAGAAATCTTTTATTTATCCAAATATTATAAAAATTTCTCATGTAGCATGATCCATCGGACCATATCTGACGGCTAGGATGAACCTACAAATCTCAAGATATATATAAAATTTCTTTACTACAATCTACCCTGGAATTGGCTTCCAAGGATCGCAGCCGCCCCAGCTCCAATGCTTCCCAAAGCTTACCGAACCAACTCAATCAACTTGAAGCCGTCTCCGATCGTTGCCCTTGCTACCAGCCCTGACGACTCCCAAATTGCGGCATCTCGTGAGGATGGCTCCCTCGAGATTTGGGTTGTCTCTCCCGGCTCCGTTGGCTGGCATCATCAGCTGGTACCCTCAGCTTTTAGTTTTACTTCACATTAATTTATTGGTGTCTTTGTGTATACTATTCGTGGAGATTATATTTGTCGAGTTTCTTCGCTGGTGTGGTGTCGCGTTGGATCAAAAGGCCTGTCTTCTGGCAGGTTGTTCTCCTCCAGTATTGATGGCTCAGTCTCGGAATGGGATCTTTTTGACTTGAAGCAGAAGGTTATTTCGCATTCATTTTCGTCGCTTTTTCTTCCTTTCCATTTTTGCTATTCTCTGCTTTATTAACCTGCTTGTTGAACTCAACCGGGCTGTAGTAGATGAATCCAACTTCCCTAACTTCAATGAATGCATTTCGATTAGTTTCTTATGATCTATTGAATAATGAGGATAATACCTGAGTTCTGAGGCCCGCTTTTCTCATTTTCTTACGGTTGCCTTACTGTAGGCTTAATTTTTTTTTTATGATGGTTAACTTATCAAAATATTGCTTTGATCGAAGGAGAGTGACATATGGTTTCACAGATTTTACTGATAGACTCCAGTTGAATGCATTTCCTTCTGTTGTATTAGCTCTCTAATGTGCAAGGAGCGATCAGTAGAAGTTAGCTTGTATTCATTGTTTATTTATGTGATAAAACCCTTTTGCAGATTGTGCTAGAGTCAATTTGGGTTTCCATATGGCAGATGGCTGTGGCACCTATTAGTAAACTGCCAACTCATGAAGAGACTAGGTCTCACAATTTTGGAAATGGTGATTTGAACAACAAATGTGAATGTAATGATACTGATGATGATGAAAACTGTGAAAGTGAAGATGTTTCAGAGTCAGAAGAAGCTCATCATAAACTAGTTATGGAAGATAGACGTGTAGCAATTGCTTGTGATGATGGAGCTGTGAGGATTTACACTATTTCTGATATGGATAAGTTAATCTACCTTAAATCATTGCCCCGGGTTAGTGGTGAGATACCTACACCTAAGGTACTATTCTTCTTAGTTTATTGCTCTTATTTTTTACTTGAAGCTTATTCGTGGTAATACTATTTGCAGGACGTGCACTAAGTGTGACCTGGAATCATGATTCAAATAGAATATATTCAGGGAGTAGTGATGGGTAACTTTTTCTTCTAGTGAATATGATGTTATTCATGTTATTTTATGACAAAAAATGTTTATCCATATAATACTTGTTTATTAATTTATTTTTTTGATTTATTTATAATATTAATTTCAATATCGCTGAAATTCTATGTAGGAATGGTAATTGAGCAGGGCAGAGGTGGGGGATTGCCTCTTCCACTTCTGCACCTTCTTTCATGGATGTTAAAAACATCTATCTCCATGTATATCGGTTACATTCATAACCGCTTTATCTGTTTTATTTGCTTTACCCATTTTTTATAAGTTATGGATATAATTTACCATATATAGTTCATTAGTATGTATAATATACATTTATATTAAAATATTTATATTTCTTGTATATATATGATTCTAGTATGCATATATGTCTAATATATATCATAAATATATTAAAGGGATACATATAGTATTTTAAGTGGTAAAATATTTATTCTAAAAGGCGGCAAGGAGCAGAGCACGCATTTACCAATGTTGATGCATTCCATTCCCATCTCCATCTTAAAGGAAAAGAAAAAGAGAAAAAACATCTCCATTTAGAGTTGATCTTTGCAAAATCCATGAGACAGATTACAGAGCGGTTGCTCTTATTTTATCCAATTTAATCTTTTCTAGCTGGTAACATCTACACTAACCTTCCTGCAGGTTTATTAGATGCTGGAATGCTGATTTGGGTCATGAAATTTTCAGAAGTGTTGTTGCTCTTGGAGGTTTGGGCAGTGGGCCTGAGTTTTGCATATGGTCATTACTTTCTTTGAGGTACATATCATATCTTCTATCTCAACTGAATGAGCACTCAGTTGCAATATGTGATGAAATGTCAATGGCTTATCATGAATGGTTAATGTGATTCCTTTTGATGGTTGTTTTATTGTTAAATTCAGGTGTGGAACTGTTTAGTGCAAACAGCACTGGATCTTTTCAGTTCTGGAATGGTGATAATGGGACTCTTCTCCAGGCACACTCTAACCACAAAGGTGATGTAAATGCCTTGGGAGTAGCTCCAAGCCTGAACAAGGTGTTCTCTGTTGGGTCTGATGGACAGGTATGGATGGCAAGGGGTGGGGGGTGATCTTTTCACCCTTTTTTTAAGTTTAAATTATTAAAACAAAGACAGAAAATAATAGGTGTACAATTCTCTTTCTCAGCTATAATTTCTTTTTGGAATTTAGTTGCATCAAATTATTAGATTTAATCTTGGTCCTTGTCACTAATGTCTAGTGTGTTCTCACATTTTATAGGTTATTCTTTATAAGTTTTCCAGTGAGATGCTTCAGTCTGATAATGACAAATCATCTCCTGAAATTTTTAAGAAATGGGTATTTGTCAGTTCTGTAAGGGATTGTAAGCACTATTTTTAACCCAAACCCCAATTACAAGCAGTGGTTGCATCAGAGTCAATTTACACGGACGCACTAAATCCGCCTTCAAGAGCGAGGCGTAAATTTCTTAATATGGTATTGGCACTGATGAGAAAGTTGGTATTGTATTCTCCCTTCTCTGCCATCTATTTTCATGGGTGTTGGTCCTCTTCACCTTAGGCTGAGAAACTGTAACACTGGCTGCGTAGTTCTTATTATAAGTGCTCGAATAGTTTACTTCGTTGTCTTTCTTCTTAAAATAGAGTTTCTTCGACCCTTCTTCTCCTTCAATCTTTCCACTTCTGATGGCATTCTCGATTAATTCTCCGGAAATGACCAAGTCAGCAAAGTTCTTGGTAGCATTTCCTAACAGATGCCCCAGATATGGAGCCTTTAGGGTATTCACAAAGATAACTATAGCCTTCTTCTCCAGCAATGGGGGTTGTACTTGTGATGCCATATCGCGTCATCTTTGGGCGTACTGCCTGACGGTTTCACTGTGTCGCTTTTCCATGTTTTGCAACTTCCACCTGTCAGGTACCAGGTCAATGATGTGACGATACTGTTCTAAAAATGCCCGTGCCAAATCCCTCCATGATTTGATATGGGATCTGGTCAACTGATTGTATCATTTGATTGCCGATTCAGTTAGACTGTCTTGGAAGCAACGCATCAACAATTTTTCATTTTAAATTTGACCCGTCATTCTTCTGCAGAACATAGTGAGGTGAGCTGATGGGCAAGTAGTTCCATCATATTTTTCAAAGTTTGGTGCTTTGAACTTCGGGGGCAGTATTAGATTGGGAACCAAGCTTAGCTCCCTTGCGTCCATTCCGTAGAATGGTTCCACCTCTACTGATCTTATCCTTTCCTCCAGGCTTTTCAACTGCTGGGTTATTTCACTGTTAATCTTTTCTTTTTCTGATACTTCCTGAAAGTCGGGTGGCAACTCCTCCACGCCTGAATCAACAGGTCTTACCCTAGCAGCTGATGGGTAATTGTTTTGAAATGCGGACTCAATATAATTTTGTTGATTTGCCATGTAGACACCTGGGTGAGCTTCTTGCAAAGCTGACGATCTAACAGAAATGTGCACTGGGTGAAATCGGGAGGATGCGGAGGGTCTGGTGTAAACCCCGGATGGTGCTGGGAATCAGATGTAAACCCAGCAGGATGTGACGCTCCTGGTCCAAACTCTGGAGGATGCGAGGGATCTTACTCGGATGACGTTGGTTGGTCAATCACGGTCCTTCCACTCGTAGCATATTTTTTAAATATCCCTTCGATCTTTTGCAGCAGACAGACTTGCGAGTTTGCCATCTCTGTTTCCATCTTACTTAGTCTCTCTCTCATTTCTTCTTGAGCTTCTCTTTGGTCTTGTTCAAGTTGGGTTAATCTTGTCTCCATTTTCTTGGTTGTATTACGAGTACCGTAGGAGTGTGAGGTAAATGTCAGGATAACTACAAATGATTTGGAAATTATATTTATTATTTGGTGAATTTTAATGAATGAATAGATTTTTATAATGTAATCATTATGATTTTAAACATTTAGAGAAAAACATTTGAAAATGCAAATGCAACTTGATATTGATTCCAAAATAACTTAGTTTATACAAAAAGTACTAAACAACACAATGTCTAAGCACTTAGGCAAAGAAAGCACATTAACATGGAAACTAAACGTAGAATCTTGCCTTATCCCCTAATCTCTCGAGCTCTATCATTAATCCCATGATGCGTCGTTCTTCTTCTGATTCTGGGATCACAAAAACTCTTAAGGCTTCCGCTTTTTCAGATAATTCGTAGACTTGACGAGCAACACCATGTGCCTGATTCACTGCTCTCTCCATTGCTTCATGTTACCTCTGAATGGTGTCCTGAGCTTGCCGTAGCGTAGTTCCAAGTTCTGGATTAGTCAATGGTCGACTCTCTTTTAACTGCTGAATTCACTGATGGCATCTTTGTACTGTAACTTCTAGCTCAACAATCTTGGTTTTTAAGACCTCGTTTTTCTGTCTGGCTATCTCTTGTGCGGAAGAGTGGATCAACCTTGCTCTTTCTAGCTCTGCTATCATCTTCTTTAATATCTCATTTTCTTTTTGAAGACGGAACTCATTGCTATTGTAAGAGTTCTGAAAAGTCATCCAAACTAAGTAGTTGTGCTTCGAGTTGCTCAATCTGTGCTCGCCTCTGTGCCAATTCCTGGTTAGCCTTATCTCTTTGCTCTCTCATTCTCTAAGCGTGCTGCAGGGCTTGTTTCTTTTCTTCTTTGCCCCTCCTTGCACTTCTCTCGTCAGCGTGATGATCTTGGTTATGAACCCTTTAGGTCGGATTGCCTTGGTGTAAATGGAATGCCTTCTAACATTCGGGATGTTCAACAAAGTCGTATACTCTTCCAAGGTAGGGGTCATGTCCACTTTACCGAAATGAAATATCTGTAGGCTGGATTCCAATATTCGGCCTGAGCTCGAACCACCACTGAATCTATTAGTACTCAGCATTTCTATGCTGTCGCCGTATATCTCTCTGAATAGTGCATTCTCATTATCATCTTAGGTGGCCCAAATTCTTGACAACTCAGTCCAATGCGCCTGCCTGATTCGGATAATTACATTCTCTGGCAAACTGATTCTTTAGTAGTGACAAGGTTGTCTCCGAACCGCGCCTGCCCGGTACTCGGACCAGGTCTGAACACTGATTTCATTCTCAGTCCCATCGTAAGACATTGTTATCTTAAGCTCTTTTTATAATAACTAAGTAATCTGGGAATCAATATCGTTTATGAAATGATGTGATATAATAATGATACATTTAATCTTGAAAACAATCAATAAGTTAGTGATATTAGAAAAAATCAATGAATAATTAGCGAAAATTTAAAGTATCAAATGCGAATCAAAGAAAATTAAAAATCCTAACATAATGTGAAGAAGTTTTTCTAAGTTATCCGCGTGGCTTTAACGGGGTAGGCTTACTAGATTCTCTGTATGTGGTAGGATTCTAGCAAATGTTCTCGAGCAATTTTTACAATTTGCTAAAGTTGACTCCGATTCTGGCCTATTACTGACTTGCGAATCGGGTTTCGCTCAGGGGATCACACTACTAAAAGCATACCTCGAAACTGATATCCGGATAGACAACTTAGGATGTTTTCCAGAGATATTTTATTAGACCTACACAAGGAAGCCCAATGATCATCGTGAGGTGTGACGTTTCTCTCTACATAAGTAAATCATGTTGGTTTTTTTAAACAAATTGAGAGTCGATCCTCGAGTTGGTTACATGTATTTATGATTTTGAAAATTACGAGTTCAATCTTATTTAATTTACGGTTCATTATGTTATTTAAAAAAAAAATAGATTTTCTCTGGTTAAAGCTTGTGCTTTTGTGAATTTATTTAGGACTACTGCATATCATAGCTCTAAACCCGAGCTCAAACCCGATTTATCTAAGTAGAGAAAAACGTCACACCTCACAAGGAGCATTGGGTTTCCTTGTGTGGGTCTAATAAAATATCTCTGGAAAGCATCATAAGTTGCCTATCCGGATATCAGTTCCGAAGTACGCTTTTAGTGGTGTGATCCCCTGAGTGGAACCCGATTCACAAGTCTGTAATAGGTCAGAATCGGGTTCAACCTTAGCAGGTTGTAAAAATTGCTCGGGAACCTTTGCTAGAATCCTGCCACATACAGAGAATCTAGCATGTATCATTATCATATCACACTATTTCATAAACGATAAAAATTCCCAAATTACCTAGTTATTATAAAAAGAGCTTAAGGCAACAATGCCTTAAGATGGCACTGAGAATGCAATCAGTGTCCAAACCTGGTCCGAATACGGACAGACGCGGTTCGAGGACAACCTTGTCACTATTGAAGAATCAATTTTGCCAGAGAAAGTAATTATCCGAATCAGGCAAGCGCATTGTGCTGAGTTGTCAAGAATTTGGGCCACTTGGGATGATAATGAGAAGACACTGTTCAGAGAGATATATAGCGACATCGTAGAACTGCTGAGAGTACCAATAGATTCAATGGTGAATCGAGCCCTGGCCGAGTGTTGGAATCCAACCTACAGGTGTTTCACTTTCGGTAAAGTGGACATGTCCCCTATCTTGGAAGAATATCTGATTTTGTTGAACATCCCGAATGTTAGAAGGCATTCCATTTACACCAAGACAATCTGACCTAAGGGGTTCATAACCAAGATAATCACGCTGACGAGAGAAGCGTAGAGGGGCCAAGAAGAAAAGAAACGAGCCCTGCAACACGCTTAGAGACTGAGAGAGTAAATAGATAAGGCTAACCAGGAATTGGCATAGAGGCAAGCACAAATTGATCAGCTTGAAGCACAACTGCTTATTTTGGATGAGACTTTCCAGAACCCTTACAACAATAATGTGTTCCGTCTTCGAAAAGAAAATGAGATGTTAAAGAAGAGGATAGCGGAGCTAGAAGGAGTAGGGTTGATCCACTCTTCCGTACAAGAGATAGCCAGACAGAAAAACGAGGCCTTAAAAGTCAAGATTGTTGAGCTAGAAGTTTTTAGTACAGAGATGCTATCAGCGAATTCAACAGTTAGATAAGAGCTAACCATTGATTAATCCAGAACTTAGAACCGCGCTACGACAGACTCAGGACACCATTCAGAGGCAGCATAAAGCAATGGAGAGAGCAGTGAATCAGACCCGTGGTGTTGCTCGTCAAGTCTACGAATTATCTAAAGAAACGACAGCTTTTAAGAGTTTTCGTGATCCCAGAATCAGAGGAAGAACGACGCATTATGGGATTAATGATAGAGCTCGAGAGATTAGGGGATAGGGCAAGATTTTACATTTAGTTTCCATGTTAATGTACTCTATTTGCCTAAGTGTTTAGACGTTGTGTGTTGTTGAGTACTTTTTGTATAAACTAAGTTATTTTGGAATCAATATTGAGTTGATTTGCATTTTCATATGTTTTTTTCTAAATGTTTAAAATCTTAATGATTACATTATAACAATTCATTCATTTATTAAAAGTCACCAAATAATTTGTAGTTATCCTGACATTCACCTAACACTCGTACGGTACTCGTAATACAACCAAGAAAATGGAGGCAAGATTAGTCCAACTTGAACAAGACTAAAGAGAAGCTAAAGAGAAAATGAGTGAGAGACTAAACTAAGTAAGATGGAAACCGAGATGGAAAACTCGCAAATCGGTTTGCTATAAAAAAGATCGAAGAGATATTTAAAAAATATGTTACGAGTTGAAGGACTGTGGTTGACCAACCAGCGTTATCTGAGCAAGATCCCTCGAATCCTCCAGGATTTGGACCAGACCCTCCGCATCCTCCCGGTTTCACCCTAGTGCACATTTTGTTAGATCGTCAGCTTTGCAAGAAGCTCGCCCAGGAGTCTACATGGCAAATCAACAAAATCATACTGAGCCCGCATTTCAAACCATTTACCCACCAGCTGCTAAGGTAAGACCTGTTGAATCAGGCGTGGAGGAGTTGCCACCTGACTTTCAGGAAGTATCAGAAAAAGGAAAGATTAATAGTGAAATAACCCAGCAGTTGAAAAGCCTAGAGGAAAGGATAAGAAGAAGTTGCATGATTGAAAGAGGAGAAGGGTTGAAGAAATCCTATTTTAAGAAGAAAGACAACGAAGTAAACCATGAGAGCACTTATAATAAGAACTATGTAGCCAGTGTTACAATTTCTCAGCCTAAGGCGGAGAGGACCAACACCTATGAAAATAAGGAGTTGGATCAGCATCAACTTTTTGCTCGATTCTATCACAGGAGGTAAATCAGCACCGACATCGCGTTCAATTCTATCACAGAAGGAGGTGGATCAACATCTCGTTTGATTCCATCACAGAAGGAGGTGGATCAACATTCCATCACATAGTGAAAAGAATTTGTTCAACCTTGGAGAAAGACGGGTCGGCATCCCAGCCCAACACCAACCCAAGCCCAACAACTACTCTCACAGACCCGTACCCAAACCATCTGACCCGATTACAGACCCATATCCGACCTAAGGCCCAACCGACCTGACCCTACTCACCTAACCCTAGGCAACTTGCTGCCTCAACTTGCTGCTGTCGCCACCAGAGCACTGTCCCCTGTTTCCTGCCACTACCAACTCAAAAGGGATAAGTGCATGTGAGATTTTATCCAAAGCATCATCACACCACAAGTTAATTTTTTATTTTGAATCTATGTAAAAAAGAGGCTATAAAATACAAATAAAACGTAAGAGAAGGGAGGTTTTTTTTTACTCTCGGTTTTTCCAAAAAGAAATAGAAGCAAAATCAAGGGTAATTTCTTTTTTTTATGTTCGAAATACAAGCAAATAAATATTTTTTTGTGTATTCGAAATACTAGCAAGATGTATAGAAAAATAATTATTTAGCAAGTAAAAAAGCCATGCATGTTACCTAATAAAAGAGAAAAGAGTGAGGGTTTTACCATGGGGTGTTGGTTCATCTCCACGGTGGCCGGAGTAAGGAGAAGCCGAAGCGTCGATGTTAGTTTCGAGGTATTTCCGAGTGTGTTTTTGTGTTTTTAGCCTAAAATAAGATCCTAGGGGGTTAGATCTGGGCAATAGATGTGTTTTGGAGAGATTTGGAGTAGTTTGGGAATTCTGGCCGCCGTGTGCGGTGGTCGGACAGAGGTCGGCGGCTATACAAGACGACCGATAATGGGCCGGCCAAGAGGTTTGGGAGAGCTCTCGAGAAGCTCTTGCATTTTTTATGGTTTTGGGTGAAAATAAAACAAGTCTAAAAGGTGGTATATATAGGCTAAGGTAGTGGTATAATTGCATCTTAAATGCCTCCATCTTTGCCGTGTCTAACATTTTGGTCTCTATAGGGACCAAAATTGATATTACACCAATTTATTAAACATGTTTTAATTATCCAGTAAATTTATTATTTGAGTCATTCAAACTTAGCTGTGTTTTTACATTTTGGTCACTGGATATTTTGTTTTCAAGTTATTTTTATTTTATTACTCAGTTTTGTTTTATTTTAATTTAGTCCCTGTTAGTTCTTGATTTAACTACTGAATTCAGTTTGATCCTTGTTTATTTTTTTATTTAGTTACTATCTTTTATTTTCTTTCATTTTAATCCTTATAATTAGATTTTATTACAATTAGGTCCTTATCTTTTTAATTCTTTTAGAGCCCGATATTTTAGTTCTTTTCCCTTTTAGTCCCTCAAATTTCGATTAAACTTTTAATATTGACATAATTAAATAGGTTAAATAGAGCCTCTATTTTAGCTTAGATTTCAAACTAATCTCTTAATTTAGGGGATAATTCGAGTCGGCCCTCGCGTAAACGCTTGAGGGACCATCTCGGTTATTTGATTCAATAATTATTTAATATCAAATAAGATTAATACTAGAGACTACATATTTAGATTTGAGCCCCAAGGTTTTTTAATTCTCATAATTTAACACCTTAAGTTAGAAAAAACCTTAATTTATTTTAGATTAATTAGGATTGAATAAAATTTTGTTTGATTGCATTTTATTTTAACTTTAAGGCACTGTTCACTTATTTAAGGAATTAATAGTATATCTCCTGCAATTATGCTCAGGGGTGACTACTGGTGATTCTCTAAATAGGTCAACATCCTTTTTAAAATCACATCATGTTTTCTAAAAACGAGACAATATTCGGTTATTAAGCACAATAACTGATCTTCCGCATTTACGCTCGGGAGTGAATGCTATCGGCCTTAATAAACGAATACCCTTCTCAACTTGGTATCCATAAGGATTTTCAAAGGATTTTCAAATTTTTGGGCGCTTGTGGTGTGCTAATCCTTTCCTACGCGTAACCGACTCCCGAACCTGATTTTTGGATTTTCACAAACACTAAAACTCGATATTTTAATAAAAATAAAACGTTTTATTAAAATCACCTGGTTTTTATGGTGTTCCAATCTCACCTAAATGAATGGCGGTGATTCCTCACATTTCGAAATATTTTCGAAAGAGAAAACCCCCGAGTCGGTATTGGTCTTTCCCCGCTCGGGCGAAAACGGTGTCGACAGGGTTCATACCCATATGATGTTAGAGCCTTGACAATGGCAGTGCCCATCAGTTCTGAAGGTCTGTTCATGCTTTTGATCCCATGCCTTTTATTGTTTTATTTATTTACTTTTGAACTTGATTTTAAACTTTTTTCCTTCTAATTTCTAGGTTTTTATCTGATGAGGCAAAAGACTTGCAAGAAGACGAGGAAAAAAGTAAAAAGATCCCGATCAAGGGAGAAGAAGCCCCTTGATTTCTGTTGTGGTAAATGGGCTCATTTTGGAGTTCCCATGCTTGTCTCTGCTGGCGATGATGCGAAGTTGTTTGCCTACTCTGCAAAAGATTTTACTAGGTTCTTCCCACATGATATTTGCCCTGCACCTCAGAGAGTTCCAATACAACTGGTCACTAGCACAAGGTTCAATCAGACTTCTTTTCTACTGGTTCAAGCATCTTGTTGGTTAGATGTGCTCACTGTTCAAGTTCCTGATGTGGGTTCTGGTCCCTATGGTGATCCTGTGACCACTAATTTAGTAGCTCGGGTTAAGAGTTCGGAAAATCATTTGCAGTGCAATGTCTAGCTCAGGGGAGCTTTTTGGTTATTCTGACCACATTAGATCCAATCTATTTGCACTAAGGAGGCAAGCTGGCCAAAGTACATGGACCATTAGTAAAAGGCAACTTCCTCAGAACCTTCCATCTGCACATTCTATGGTTTTTACCTCTGATGGATCACGGTTGCTGATAGCAGGGCATGATAGAAAGATCTATGTAAGCTGGCTTTCTTGTATTATCCTAGTTGTACTTTTTAAATTGTGAATTTTCACAAAGTTATCTATCTCCTGATTTTTGGTTTTTAGGGGAGCAGAATGAGTATTTCCATCCTCTGAACTAACTTTTAGGTTTATTAGGTCTTTCACCTCTTTTCTAATGGCTTACTCAAATCAAATATTTTCTACCTCAAACTTGGAAATTCTGATTGTGTGTTAATATTGTAACATGATATGAATGTATGAATCAAACAAGGAAAAGAGCTTCCAATAGCAGAGTGTAGAACTTCTTTTAACCTCCCTAAACTATAGAATATGTGACTTTTGATAATGTGTTTGTGTGATCTTTGATAATGACTTACTCTCCTGGTTTTATAGATTGTGGATTTGGAGAGCTCGAAACTACTGGATACCTTCATACCTTGTTGTCAGGGGCACGAGAAGGAAGGGGACCCCCTGGTGGTGAGCCTCCTATTACTAAAATGTTCACAAGTTCTGATGACAAGTGGTTAGCTGCTATCAACTACTTTGGAGATATATATTTATTCAATCTGGAGATACCAAGGTAAGAAATTACATGAGACAATTGCTAAATAGGTATTTCTTAATAGCTAAGTAGTTGATATTGCCATTTCAAATATATGATTAATGCTGATGACATGAGGACAGGACGGCTGAATGTTCTATAATTTTTCGTTTGCTTTGTTTTTCTTTTGATTAAGTTATTGTTACTCTGGACTAGGCAACACTGGTGTATATCAAGATTGGATGGCACCTCTGTTACTGCTGGTGGCTTTCCTCAGAATAATAACATGCTTATTATCACAACATCTTCAAACCAATTCTACATATTTGATGTGGAAGCTAGACAATTGGGAGAATGGTCAATGCATCAAACATTCACTCTTCCCTGAAGATTCCAAGAATTTCCTGGGGAGGTTATCGGTTATCTTTCTCCCATCAGTCAAAATCAACATCTGTTGTGGTTTATAGTGCAAGGTGCTCTTCTTATACTGTTTGCCTTATGATGCTGCAGTGCTTTAACATGCTATGTTGTCATTGTAGCTGTATCTTTATATTTGTCATTATAGCAATGGTTTACTTTTTATACTTAAAACCGATTGCCTGCTGATCTCTTCCGCTACCTTCTCATCCTTGCATAATAAATATGCTACTATTTTGTCAGCATTTTATCTTAAAAATGCTTTTAAGCATTTTGGAGATCTAGTAAATGTATGGTCTTCTATAGCTGTGGTGCAGACATGGAAAAATATTCATTATGGCTAATTGTCTGGGGATTACCATGTTGCATTCACCGGAAACATTCCATTTCTATGAGTTCTTATTTATTTATTTATCATTAAGCATTTTAATGGATGGAATTGGTCGCTGCAGGGCAATGTGCTCAATCGATTTTGTTCAGGCAGTAGATGAAGACAATGAAAGTGAATTGGTTCATGAAGCCTTGTTGAATCTTCAAGGTTCTCTCACAAAAACGAAATGGAAACGTTTGTTGAGTGATGGTCGTCAAAAAGAGTCTAAACAGACCGGTTGAACAAATAATTTGGATATAATTGGTTTTCGGGACCCCGTTTTATTTATGGGACACATCGCAAGAAATTCCGTCTTGATCATAGACAAGCCATGGATGGAAGTGGTAAAGTCTTTGCAATGAAAGTGATTGGTTCATGAAGCCTTGTTGAATCTTCAAGGTTCTCTCACAAAAACGAAATGGAAACGTTTGTTGAGTGATGGTCGTCAAAAAGAGTCTAAACAGACCGGTTGAACAAATAATTTGGATATAATTGGTTTTCGGGACCCCGTTTTATTTATGGGACACATCGCAAGAAATTCCGTCTTGATCATAGACAAGCCATGGATGGAAGTGGTAAAGTCTTTTGATACTGCACCTGTTCAGGCACATATTTATGGGACATAACTTGTTGTTTTGGTAGACGAAAATCTGTTGCATACCTTTTACTAGCATTGCTTTCCTCGATTTTTGTAAACCAGCTAAATCAGTTTCGTAGGGTTTGATTGATAGTTTATTGAGTTGATTTATCGATTCTAGGCAACTATTGTTGTTGCAATACTGTTATGATTGGTTTCTTGATATGAGATGAGTTGGTAATGTTAAATGATTAATAGTGCTACAATAGTCAACTCATCTGAATTATTTAAACGAATTAATTCAAATATTAGTATAAGGGAATAATAATGACAAAAGCTCTACATTAAAATTTAGATTTAGGGTCCGTTTGCTAATGCTTTTAAAAATTACTTTTATTGAAAAAAAAGTTTATTTTAACTGTAAAATCATGTCAAACATGGAAAGAGAAATAACGGTGGAAACAATAGTTTTAAATCAATCGGAAAAGATAGGGTTTTAAACTTTTTTTATTTTGTGTAAAATACATTTTTATTATAATTATATTTTTTATTTGTATTTTTTACAGTTTATATATAATATTTTTTTAGATTTATTATAGTTTACAATTGATATGATTCATATATAAATGTAAATATAATTTAAATGATATATTTTAAATTTACAATATAATGTATGTAATTGACATTTTATCTTTTCAAACTCACTTTTTAAGTAATTCAAAAAAGTTAAATTTTAAACTATGATTTTAGAAAAATATAATTAATTATTTAAAAACCTCAATAGAAAAAAAATATATAATTTCATCACTCTTCGATTGTTATAAAAAAATAGTTATTTACACCCTATATTTTCATTCGCGTGTATATATATATATATATGACATATTTATGAATTTTATAAATTAATTTATAAAAAAATTAATAATATAACAGTTAAAATTTTAAACGAGTGTTACTGCCAAGTGAGTATATTTACAAATACATCCAAGTTTAGAAATCAAAACTTATAATTAACGTGAAATTTAACTTTTTATTATTATTAATATATATAGATGGAAAAACTCTCGAGATAATGTTCATGAAATAATTATTTCACGAGATAATGCACTCCCCATATTATTTGCTGAAATAGGGTGAAATCCACAGTGTTGGTCGTAGGTCGCCATGTCTTTCGGGCGACCTACTACGTTGCCAACTTCCCAGCGAGATGCACAAAGAGAATGAATGTTTGAACGTTTTGCATGAAACATGCACGTCCCCAACACATAGGTCGCCATGCCCTCCGGGAGACCTTGTAGGTCACCATACCATCCGGTGGCCTTATAGGTTGCCATGCCATTCGGGCGGCCTTGTAGGTCGCCATGCACTCCCAACATCCTACCACTGCATACTGCTCCCTCGTGATTCCTTTTGCAGCTGTTCACGAGACCTCATGCATGCAGCTGTAATAGCTGCATTATTGCAGCATGATTTGAGCTGCAAAGTGCAGCAATAATTCATGCAACAGCTGGCGTGATTCCCTTATGCATGCAACCTTAATAGCTGCATTATTGCAGCAGTTCACGGGTGGACCAGGTTGAACCAAAAAATATTGTCATTGATTCAATATATTGCTGCAATAATTCATGGGTGAGGGGGGTTGTCGATTGTAAGAAGGAAGAAAAAGGTGACGAAAAGGAAGAAGAAAGAAAGAAGGTAACTGAGCATAATTTAAATTAGTTTAAATTATTAGTTAGTTAGTTAGTTAGTTAGTTAGTGGGAATAGTTTAGGTTAGTTATATAATATAACAAAAATTTAGTTAATTACTTTGTAAGTTTAAGTTAGATTAATGTTGAAGAATAATATTTAATTTGTTTGTTGAATCATAATAAATTGATATATATGGTTTATTATATGTCGTTATTTTATTAAAAAATAGTTATAGTTTATATTAAATCATTTATTATGTCGTTTAATTTATATTAGTTTGTTAGTTTGTTGATATTATATTATATGAAAAAAACTAGTTAATTTGTTTTTTAGTTTTTTAGTTTAAGTTAAGTTGTATTATAATAAAAAATAGTTTATTAGTTTAAGTTATAATTTGTTATTTGTTCTTGTGCGGTGTAAATTAGTTAGTTAACATTAGATTATATTAAATGATTTTTTAAATATTCTTGTTTAATTTTTTTTACAGATTCATTCGAATGGCTGACCAAATTCCACTGCTGAGGCTTGACAATGAACATATTTCAAGTCATTTGGGAATAATGGTAAATAAAATATTTGTTTAATGAATTATTAGTAATAAATATTTGAATATTATTTTATGATTGTGATAAATTATTTGTATTATTTAATTGTAGGAGGACGAGCAGCGAGTCCTTCGTCATCAGTTACATAAAGTGCCCAAGCCACACCTATTGATAGAAGAAAACTTGCAAGAGGCTGGATTTTGGTATGTAACATTTGTGCGAGATTACATGTTGGTCCCAGGTTTGATCAGTGTGTTGATTGAACGTTGGAGACCAGAAACACACACATTTCATTTGTCGTGTGGTGAATGTACGATAACTCTGGAGGATGTGGCAATGTAACTCGGGGTCCAAACAAATGAGATGCCGGTGGTAATGTCACATGAGTTTAATAATGTGGCACAACTTTACAGCTTGTTTCTTGGGAAAACGCCCGTACCACCAGAGTGTAAAGGGTAGCGTGTGAGGTTGTCATGGTTGAAGAATGAATTTAAGCTTCAACCAAATAGTACGGAGCACGAAATTATATATGCAACATGAGCATATATATTACAGTTGATTGGGGGAATTTTGATGTCAGATAAATCCGGTAGTTATGTTCACACTCAGTATCTTCTTTTTTCAAGAAATTTTGAGAATAGTAAGCAATATAGCTGGGGATCGGCGATATTGGCGTTCTTGTATCGTGAGATGTGCAAGGCATCATTAGTTGTGAATGATAATAATACAGCAAAAATCGGTGGATGTCTGTTGCTGCTACAATTATGGGCTTGGCATAGACTTCCGTTTTTTACACCGATTAGTTGGACTGCGGTTGACTTTCCACTTGCCGGAAGGTAATATGAATTATCTATTTTAATATAAAATATTTATTATAAAATATTTATTTTGATTAAAATTATTGAACAAAATGGTCATATTTTTGTTTTGATTGATATACAGATGGAGGCATAAAATTGAAGGCACGGGGTTGGTACACAACAACATTAAAGAGTTCAGGCTGAAGATCGATATTAAGGCCAAAAAGGAGGTATGTATAATCTATTATTTTTAATTATTATTTGAATTAACTATATTATTTGATTTAAATCAATTTTATTGTTATTTAATTTTACAGTTTAATTGGAGACCATACATGAATGAAGAAATTTTGGCGTTGGTGCCACACGATGTTTTAGATGGGTTTCAATATTGGTGTACTGTTACACCATTGATCAATTTTGCTTTTGTTGAAATCCAATTTGGGGATAGAGTAATGAGGCAATTCCACTTCCACCAACCTATTCGCGGAGTCCATGGGATCATGACCTCCTCCAAAACTTAGATGTCGTCGACAGGTGAATTAGGTTGAGACGCATGACCACCTGCACAAATTTGATGGTCATCGTAAAGAAAATGTTAATTGGGTTGAGAAGCATGCAACCTACATTAATGCTTGAAATAATAGGGCTTCATTCATGCCAACTCTTGACGACATTCAAGACGACGACTTTAATTTTGAGACTTCGGCTTACCTTGCTTATTTTTGGGATAATGGAAAGTCGTTCTTGATAACAATGGTAGAGATGCGATAGTTTTTGAGGTTTAAGAAAAGATTTGGTAAAGCTGAATACTCTCTACCGAGTGAGAGTGGGAGTTCATCTCAATAACCTGAAGCAGAAATGACCGATGTGGATAATAGCGCACCACAACCGTTCAACGATGCGGGATCGTTGTATCACGAATTTGATGATGATTCTACTATCCCGACATATATACCAGAGTTTGTGCAGCCTGAGGCACCCATCTACTCTCCCATGTTTGCGTCGACGTATGACTTTGAACACATAGCAGTTCAAATGCCCCCAATGAATGAGGAGAATGGGTACCATACTCCTGAGCAACCGCAACGACCACAACGCATCAGACGTCCGCCCCGACATTATCATTCAACAACACCCCGGCATCGGCAACAATTGTAAACTCGTTTGTTATTTGTTACAAATTAAATATTGAATTTAGACTAGTTTTTTTAACCTTAACAAATTTGACATATTTATAATGATTTTTAGTATCAAATCATTATTATAATTTCATTACTAGTAATCATTAGTAAATCTTTAGTATCAAATAATTAAATATTCATAATAAATAATTATTAATAATAATTACTAAATCATTATTATCAAATCATTATTATAATGATTATTACTAAATCATTATTATAATGATTATTATCAAATCATTACTAAATCATTAGTACATTAAATATTAAAATCATTATTATCAAATCATTACTAAATCATATAATTATTAAAAAATCCTATGTGTTTTGATTTAAATAAGAACAGATTTGCTATTTGCTAAAAATTAAATGGTTAACGTTCGAATCTCTTTAAAAAACTTGATTACTAAATCATTAGTAAATCATTAGTATCAAATCATTAAATATATAGAAATCATTAAAAAATTCGACTATATATAAATTTAAATTCGAGTGGTGTACACTTGTAAACTCATTTGTTATTTGTTACAAATTAAATCATTATTAATGATTAAATCATTATTACAATTTCATTATTACTAATCATTACTAATCATTACTTAATCATTAATATCAAATCATTAAATATTAATAATAAATCATTATTAATAATAATTACTAAATCATAATTAAATCATTAAATATTAATAATAAATCATTATAATAATAATTTATCAACTTGATTATTAAATCATTATTATCAAATCATTATTATAATGATTATTACTAAATCATTATTATGGTTAATTGAACCACACGTCCATTCAAATTTGTTTAAGTCCTCGAATTATAAATGTCATATCAATTAGGTCCCTCTATTTAAAAAGTTTGTTCGAATAATTTATCAAAAAATTATTAAATCATTAGTATTAAATCATTATTATAATTTGTTGAGTTAATCAATCGATGGAATCGGCCAAGAAGGGGTGAATTGGCAATAAAAATTTTGGTGGAAGCTTTTGCAGAAGATTGAAAGTAATTGCACAACGATTTACAGTGGTTCGACTTTATCAACCAAAGTCTACGTCCACTACCTTAGCTACCACACTAAGGATTTTCCAACAAATTCACTAATTTGTTCTTTCTTTTGAGGCCAAAGATATAACCTTACAATTCCCTCAAGAATATACCCTAATTCTTGAGAACACTCTTTTCTCAAAGAGAAGATTACAAATTTGCAAACTTACAAGAAAAACCTCACAAGGCAAATATGTTTGCACAATTCTAGAACAAAGAAAGAACACTCAAGAATAAATACAATTGAGCACAATAAGTGTTCTTGAAAGCAAAATGAAATTGAATGAAAAATAGACTTGAAATGCTCAAACTTGAGGTTTGATGCTTTCTCTTTGATTCTCTCTTGATTCTAGTTGCTTGATGTTTCTTGTTATTGATCAATGACTTCTAAGCTTGTTTAAATACACCTTGAATCACTTCTGAACGTTGGGATCATTAATGAAGTTATTGGAGCCGTTTAAGTGTGAAAACAATTAATATTTCTGCTTGGAGAGTGGGGGGAATCGGTTCCCTAAGTGTAAAATTAAAATATTTTGACCGTTGATCAGGGGGAATCGGTTCCCTCCGAGCATACTGGAATTTCTTGGAGCCAAACCCTTGGGGGGGGAATCGGTTCCCTCTGGACATACTGAAATTTTTGGCTTTGAAATGGTTCGAAATACTTTGAAAAATTATTTTGAAATTATTTTAAGATTAAAACTTAATTTTACACTTGAGTAAGGATTAAAAATGACTTTTGAAAGATTTGGAGTAATATTTTGATATTCGAATAATTATATCGAATATACTTAGAAAATCTTTAGGAAAATCTTAAAATTCATTTATCTTAATTTGTATATCGAAATATCAAAATGTATTCAAAAATCTCCCTCTTTTTGATATAACAAAAACATTGTGGTAATTATAAGATTTGAAATCAAGTTTGAAATTACTCCCCCTTACTCTAACACTACTCCTCTTTAAAACGCTTTTAACATTTCTCCCCCTTTTGTTAAATCAAAAAGACTCGTAAAAGATTTTAAACAAGGTTCTGAAATCATTTAGCCAATTGATATATATATATATTATATATAGATATATATATATATATATATATATCTTAAGCTGCTAAGATCACAATCAAGAGAACGTTAGCATTAGTTTCATAATCAATATTCTAAACAATGTGACATGGCAAAATTGTCATATAGCTATTGATGTAAATGATGCAATAATGAATAAATTTAACCAAACCAAATATATAGAAATATAAGTTCAAACATCCAAAGTAAAAACAATCCAAAAACATTCAAAATGTTGAAACAATAAGCTTTAAGTTCAAAGTACTAAAGCATAACACAGAATCAAGCATCCGTAGGAGGATCGGGAGGAGGAAAATGAGCTTGCATAGCGGCCATATCATGTGAGAGTGCATCAATGCGTTCATTCATAGAAGCATTGTTTGTGCGTATCTCCCGGAGAATTTCCAATTATTGAGCTCCCATTGTGGATAAATGAGATTCTATGAAAGTGAAGCGAGAATCCATGGAAGCATATCAGAAATCGAATGTCTCCATAAAGGATCGAAAGTATGGAGGCATTTGATCCTCTGGTTGTGCTTGTTCCTCTGCTCGTGCTTGTTCCTCTGCTCGTGCTTGTTCCTCGTGTTGTTCTGGTTCATCGTTGGAGTTCGTCAACTTCATGCGGTTGCTCACCGGTACGAACCCAAAGACCAGTTTCTTCATTGACCTTCCATCCCGATTTAGTTAAAGAGAATAGATTGATTTGGTTTTTGAGGGGAAAGGAAGCATCAAGACCAACTCTAAGCCCAACCTTCTTAAACAGATTACTAAGAATACAACCGTAAACTAAAGATGAACACAATTTCTTATTGGGAACAAGATTTACGGTTTCGACAAGTTCAGCAAAAATAATCTGTAGAAGGTTAATTTTGTGATTATTTTGGACACAATGAAGCCAAAATAGATCTAAGGCTCGAAGAGTAGAGTAGCGGCCTCCGGATGGTCGAAACCACCAAGAGATAATGAGGTGAAGAAAACGATCATGAAGGTCTAGAACACTTGCACTATCCCTTCGCTTATACTGAGATCCTACCGTAAGTTTTTCATTGTCTAACCCTTCATTATCTAATCCTAATGCTTTGGCAATGGATTCTGAGTCAAGATGAAAGAATCGTCCTAGAAGATAGGATCGAATCCCTATGGTTAAGGTTTGCTCTCAGTTTTTAATGCAAACAGCATTAGAGTAGAAGATACGAACAAGTTGATGGTAGACAATGGGTTCAAGCTCAAAGAGTTTGTCAAATTTCCACTCATGAAGAGTAGGAAGATGACGAAAATTGATGTCTAGAATGACTTGAAGAGATGGGATACGTTCTTCCCGGATTTTGTAGGACTCAAAGTATTGGCAAAACCTATAGTAGATATTTTGTTTACGACCGGGTTCATTGAAACAAGAATTGAGAATGGTCATGTTTGGATCATCGGGATTAGGAATAGGAATTTGTAGGATAGGTGGAGGATTTGGAGGTGAGTTTGGAGGTTGGCTAGAACGACTAGAGGAGGTCCTAAAACGTTTATGATACATGGTTTAAGATAATCGGAATGGAAAGATAACCTGCATTTTTAAAAACATATGTATGAAAAATAATCAATCCCAAAACTCAATTAAGTCCTCAATATTTTAAGGTTCTCTAAATAATTCCTAATGGGCAAAGTTTTTGAAAAACTTATTGAAAAATAAAGTTTTGAAAATCAATATATGTATAGTTTTCATAACAACGTAATTCAATAAAAACACAATAATTTGAAAAATAATTTTTTTATTTCGAAAATTTCAAAAAAAATGGAAAATTCTTGTGTTTTTATGAAATTAGTTGTAAAATCTAGTTTTTAATCACTAAACAATCAATGTCCGATCTAAAGTTCAACCTAGAACTAACTAAAAACTAGTTTGTTGAGTTAATCGATCGATGGAAATGGCCAAGAGGGGGGTGAATTGGCAATAAATATTTTGGTGGAAGCTTTTGCAGAAAATTGAAAATATTTGCACAACGATTTAGAGTGGTTCGACTTTCTCAACCAAGTATACGTCCACTACCTTAGCTATCCACACTAAGGATTTTCCAACAAATTCACTAATTTGTTCTTTCTTTTAAGGACAAAGAGTAACCTTACAACTCCTTCAAGAATTATACCCCAAATTCTTGAGCACACTCTTTTTCAAAGAAAAATACACAAATTTGCAAACTTACAAGGAAAAGCTCACAAGGTAGATTGTTTGCACAATTCTAAAATAAAGAAAGAACACTCAAGGATAAATACAATAGAGCACAAATGGTGTTCTTGAAAGCACAATGAATATTGAATGAAAAATAGGCTTGAAGTGCTCAAACAATGAGTTTGATGCTTTCTCTTTGATTCTCTCTCAACTCTTGTTGATTGTTGTTTCTTGTTATTGATCAATGGCTTCTAAGCTTGTTTAAATACACCTTGAATCACTTCTGAACGTTGGGGATCATTAATGAAGTTATTGTAGCCGTTTAAGTGTGAAAACAATTAATATTTCTGCTTGGAGCGTGGGGGGAATCGGTTCCCTAAGTGTAAAATTCAAATATTTCGATCGTTGATCAGGGGGGAATCGGTTCCCTCCGAGCATACTGGAATTTCTCGGAGCCAAACTATTCAGGGGGAATCGGTACCCCCTTGGGGGGGAATCGGTTCCCTCTAGACATTCTGGAATTTTTGGCTTTGAAATGGTTCGAAATACTTTATAAAATTATTTTGAAATTATTTTAAGATTAAAACTTAATTTTACACTTGATTAAGGATTAAAAATGACTTTTGAAAGATTTGGAGTAATATTTTGATATTCGAATAATTATATTGAATATACTTAGAAAATCTTTAGGAAAATCTTAAAATTCATTTATCTTAATTTGTTATATCGAAATATCAAAATGTATTCAATAATCTCCCCCTTTTTGATATAACAAAACATTGTGGTAATTTTATGATTTTGAAATCAAATTTTGAAATTACTCCCCCTTACTCTAACACTACTCCTCTTTAAAACGCTTTTAACATTTCTCCCCCTTTTTGTTAAATCAAAAAGACTTTTAAAAGATATTAAACAAGGTTTTGAAATCATTCAACCAACTGATTATATATAGATAAATAGCTTAAGCTGCTAAGATCACAATCAAGAGAAACGTTAGCAATTAGTTTCATAATCAATATTCATAAACAATGTGACATGGCAAAAATTGGTCATAATGCAACTAATATGTAAATGATGCAAAAAAAACCATTAAGATCAAAATGAAAGTTAAAACCAAACCAAATATATAAGCATGTAAGTTCAAATATCCAATTATCCATCAAATTCAAACATCCAAAATAAAACAATCCATGAACATCAAAATGTTTCACAATTCAAAGTTCTGAGTTCGAGATGATAAATCCATTGACCCGTTTCCTTATCCTTTTTTCCATCTTGCTTTCTTCAAGGAAGTAAGATTGATTTGGTTTTGAAGAGGCATAGGAATATCAGAAGAGACCCTAAGACTGAGTTTGATAAATAAATTACTAAGGAGACAACCATAAACCAAGGTTTCTATGTTCTTGGAAGGAATAGTGTTTATAGAAACTCACTAAAGATGATTTGTGGTAGATTAATCTTTTTTTATGTTGGATACATTATATCCACCATATATCTATGTTCCTAAGGATGAGTACCTACCTCCGGATGGTCTAAACCACCAAGAGATCATATAATGAAGGAATCTAAGTTCTTAAGGTACTCTCACTATCCTTAGACTTATAGGGTGAATCCACAGTCTATTTTTCATTAAACATGAGTTATCTAGTCCAAAATGAGTAGCGATTGTGCCAGAGTCAATAAAAATGAATTGTCCTAAAAGTTAGGATTGAATTCCTATAATTTCATATCGGCGCTCGTTTTGGACACATACCACATTGGAATAGAAAAATGTGGACTAATTGATGATAAACCAAAGGTTTGAGTTTAAAGAGTTTATCAAACTTCTAGGATTTAAGAGTAGGAAGATATTGGAAGTCCGTATCTTCTATAACTTGAATCGAAGGGATACGTTCTTCCCGGATTTTGTATGACTCAAAACAAGTATGGTACCTATGATATAGATCTTGTCTACGACTAGGTACGTGAAACAAGAGTTCAGAATGGTCATATTTGGGTTATTTGGATTAGGTGGAGGAATAAGAGGTCGGTTTTGACTTGAGCAACTAGACAATGTCCTAGGTCGTTTAGGATTTGACATGGTTTAAGAATCGGAATAGAATATGTAACCTGTAAATTTAAACACATGTATGCAATATAATCAAACCCAAAACTCAAATGAGTCCTCAATATTTCAAGGTTCTCTAAATCGAATCCTAAAGGGCAATGTTTTGAAAAACTATTTGGAAAATAATGTTTGAAAATCATAATACATAGTTTTTATAAAAACAACATAATTGAATAAAAAACAACAATTCTTTTTATTATTTTTTATTTCGAAATTAAAAGATAATTTTGAAAAATTGAGTGTTTTTGACGAAATTGGTTGTAAAATCATCATATAACCAATGCTCGATGTAATGTTCATCTTAGAATTAATAAAAACTAGTCATAAGTTCAAAAATCAATGAAATAGAGGATTTTGAAATATTACCTTGAAATTTTGGATTTTATGAGAATGTGATGTTGTTTGCAAGGATTAGAAGTTGAAGAAAGATCTAATTCCGACTTATATTTGATAATTTTGGCAAAAGTGGAGATTTAGAGAGAAAGAGAGGATGAACGATGTTTAAAATAGAAGAGAAGGTTTTGAGAGAAAAGGTTTTTTTGGGCGTTTAATAACCAGAACCCGTGTGGGGTATCGATTCCCTAAAGGAGGGAATCGGTTCCCATTCAAAGGGGGAATCGATTCCATTCAAAGGGGGAATCGGTTCCCCTTCAAGGGGGTATCGATTCCTCCTGTACTAAAATTCAAAAAACTATATTGTAAACACTCAAAATGTTAAATTAATTTCCTCTAGTGGTATTGGCAACTCATATTACGAAAAATTAACTATATTCAATCAATCAAATCTATCATTAAAATTTATTTGAACATATAATCAATTTTCACAAAGAATCATAAACTCCCCCTAACTAATAGCAAATAATGCAATCAAAACTAATTATAATCATTTTTCATTTATTCTTAAAAGTGCTAAAATTATTTTAAACACTAAGTGAAAAAAGGTCAGTTAAACCTAAATCTCTCCTAAGTGTCCAAAATCTTCCTGTCTAAAGGTTTTGTAAAAATGTCTGCTAATTGGTGCAAAGTATCAACAAATTCTAGAACTACATCTTCATTAGTGACATGGTCTCTAATAAAGTGATGTCTAATTTCAATGTGCTTAGTTCTAGAGTGCTGGATGGGATTTTTAGCGAGACAAATAACACTAGTATTGTCACACTTGATAGGAATGATACCTACTTCAATTCCATAATAAAAAAGTTGTTGTTTCATCTATAAAACTTGTGCACAACAACTACCAGCTGAAATGTATTCAACTTCAGTAGTAGGTAATGCAACACAATTTTATTTCTTTGAAAACCAAGAAATTAGCATATTTCCAAGGAATTGACAAGTACCGGAGGTGCTTTTCCTATCTAATTTGCATCCTCCATAATCCGCATCAGAGAAGGCATGCAAGCTAAAGCTAGAGTCTCTAGGATACCAAAGTCCTAAACTAGGAGTGTCCTTAAGGTATCTAAAGGTTATCTTAACAGCTAGTAAATGTGATTCCTTAGGGCATGATTGAAATCTAGCACATAAGCAAACACTAAACATAATGCCCGGTCTACTTGCAGTTAGATAGAGCAAAGAGCCAATCATTGACCTATATAATTTAACATTCACACATTTACCTCCTTTATCTATGTCAAGCTTTGTTGATGAGCTCATTGGAGTGTCATGAGGTTTCCCATTTTCCAGTCCAAACTTCTTGAGCATATCTTTGACGTACATAGCTTGATTGATGAAGATGACATCTTTTCTTTGCTTGATTTCGAGTCCCAAGAAAAATGAGAGCTCCCCCATCACGCTCATCTCAAATTCACTTTGCATTAGCTTGGAAAAGTCTTGGCAAAGAACATCATTAGTAGAACCAAATATTATATCATCAACATAAATTTGAACTACTAATAAATCTTTACCTTTATTCTTTAAAAACAATGTAGTGTCAACCTTCCCTTTTGAAAAACCTTTTTCAATTAAAAAGTTTGACAATCTTTCATACCAAGCTCTAGGAACTTGTTTTAAACCATAAAGCGCTTTTGTCAATTTAAGAATATGATTTGGAAATTTTGAATCTTCAAAACCTGGAGGTTGTTCCACATACACTTATTCTTTTATAAAACCATTTAAAAATGCACTTTTAATATCCATTTGATATAATTTAAATTCATGAAAACATGCAAATGCTAATAACATTCTAATTGCTTCATCCTAGCTACGTGAGCGTATGTTTCATCATAGTCTATGCCTTCTTCTTGAGTATAACCTTGAGCAACAAGTATAGCCTTGTTTCTCACTATATTACCACTTTCATCAAGCTTATTCCTAAATTCCCATCTAGTACCTATAGTAGATTTATTACTAGGCCTTTCAACTAATGTCCATACTTTACTTCTCTCAAATTGATTTAACTCTTCTTGCATAGCCATAATCCAATGTTCATCATTTAATGCTTCTTTAATATTCTTAGGCTCTATGCATGAGATAAATGCAACATAATTACAAATATTTCTAAGAGAGATCGAGTTGTTACCCCTTTTGGATGGATCACCTATAATCTCACCATCCTTGACATAGTTGTACTCTCTTGGATAAGATACTTCCCTTTCTTCAATGGTTGGATTCTTGAGAGGATCTTGAGTTTCCTCATCTTTCGTTTCTTCCTTTGATGATGGTTCTCCAACGTCATATATGATTTCATTTGTATTTATAACACCTACATCATCATTCAAACAAGAATCCTTCCTCGGAAGGAGATTATCATCGAAAACAACATGTATAGACTCTTCTACAACTAAAGTTCTTTTAATAAATAGTCGATAAGCTTTAGAATTTAAGGAATAACCCAGAAAAATTTCTTCATCACTTTTAGCATCAAATTTGCCAAGATTGTCTTTACCGTTGTTTAAAACAAAACATTTACATCCAAAAGGATGAAAATAGCTAATGTTAGTTTTTTTTATTTTAAAAAAGTTCATATGGAGTTTTCTTCAAAATATGCCTAATCATTACTCGATTAATAATATAATAAGCGGTATTTGTGGCTTCCGCCCAAAAAATTTTTGGCAAATTGTTTTCACAAAGCATGGTTCTAGCCATTTCTTCTAAAGTTTGATTTTTCCTCTCAACAACTCCATTTTGTTGAGGGGTTCTAGGAGCTGAAAAATTATGGCTAATACCATTAGAATTACAAAACTCAGTAAATCCAAGATTTTCAAATTCAGTTCCATGATCACTCCTAACACTAGTTATAGAGTAACCTTTTTCGTTTTGGATTACTTTTGAAAAACGTGATGAATTTTTCTAATGCTTCATCTTTAGTACTTAAGAATAGAACCCAAGTATATCTAGAATAGTCATCTACCAAAACAAATGCATATTGTTTTCCACCCAAGCTAGTAGATCTAGATGGCCCAAAAAGATCTAAATGGATCAATTGTAATACTCTACTAGATGATACGTCATTAATGGATTTAAAAGAAATTCGCCTTTGTTTTCCTTTAGCACAAGCATCACAAATTTTATCATTATCAAAATTTAGCTTTGGCAACCCTCTAACTAAATCTCCTTGAATCAATCGTTGTAAAACACTCATACTAGTATGTCCTAGTCTCCTATGCCATAACCAACTATCATGTTCATCCTTAGCAACTAGGAATAACTTAGTCATATTGATAGAATCTAAATGCACCATGTAAATGTTTCCTATTCTATGACTAACAAGAATAATCAAAGTAGATGCAATGTCAATCAATTCTGCAAACACTTAATTTAAAAATAAGACATTGTATCTTTTGTCAAATTCATCTAATCAGATTATGCTTTAATCCATTTACATACAAAACATTATGCAATATTGATTATCGAGATTAAGAACACATGCATAAAGTTTTTAAAAAATTTTATGCATTAAAACTTTATAATATTTAAAAAATATGCATAATCATTAAGAAAAATTTAAGGTCAAAATTTTGCAAAACCAAAGTTCCTGAAAAATTGATTCAATTGTTAAAGAGATATCAATTACATTTTAAAAACAATTTTGACCAAAAATTAATATGATGAACTAGAGTTTATAAAACATTACCAAAAATGATTATGTTCATCATACAATATTTTTCAACATACATGAGATAAAACATAATCATTTAGAATTAAAAACCTCATGCATGCATAAACTAAATGAGCAACCAAATAAAATAAAAACATTAAGTTTATAGGTTACCCATTCCTTTTTCATGTGTGGCTAGAGCATCTTGAATATCATCATCTTCATCACCGTTGCTCCCACACACCTACAAGAGATATTTTAAGTAGATTTTGGTATCCAAATTGCTTTGGATCCTTGAACATTAGTTTCAATGCCTCTTGTTCCTTTTGGAACCCATACTTGTCTAATTTTAAATTGTTTTCCTTTCTTTAATGGACAAGTATGTTTCTTATGACCATGATAATGACAATGTGAACATATTGTCATTATTGAACTAGATTAATTATTTAAAATGATCTATTTTTCTTTTGTTAAACATTAAAGCTTAACTTTCAAATCGAAATTTTCTTTTTGAATACTTTCAAATTTCATTTTTGAAAGCTCTAAATCCTTCTTCAAGATTTCATTTTGATTTTCAAAATTCATTTTCGTTTCTAGAAGAAGTTTGTTTAATTTGACAATTTCTTTTTCAAAGTTTTCAGATTTTATTTTTGAAAGTTCTAACTCTTTTCTCAACATTTTATTTTGATTTTCCAAGTCTGTTTTAGCTTTCAAAAGAAGATCATTTTTAGCAATAAATTTATAAATCAATTTATTGTATTTGGAGTTCATGGTCTCAAACTCCGAAAATAATTCATCATAAGCATCTTGTAACTCATTAAAAGATTTTGAATTTAATTTATTTGAGTTAAAAGATACCTTTGGCTCTGTGAGAGCTAATAGAGACATCACCTTTATTGGTTCTTCTTCTTCCTTGTCTCCATAGATATCCTCAAGCTTATCCCACATCTCCTTGGCACTTGAACAAGAAGAAACTCGTTTATATACATTATGATCAATTGCACAACATAACATGTGCATAGCCTTTGTGTTTTGTTGAGCTTTCTTCCGTTCTTGATCACTCCACTTCTTTGCCTTCTTCGTAGGAGAAGAATATCCTTTCTCGATCATCATCCAAGCTTCCATATCAAATGCTTGGATAAATATCATCATGAACTTCTTCCAACGACAATAATTTGTTCCATTGAAGTGAGGAGGCATGTCAATTAGTCTGGATTCTTCCATGGAGAATGAACCGGAAGTGGACGTCATCTTTATCGATTTAACTCTTCCCGGATCTACTCAAGAGGAGGTTAAACCTTCAAATGAGTCAAGCTTGATACCAATTGTTGATTTAATCGATCGATGGAAATGGCCAAGAGGGGGGTGAATTGGCAATAAAAAATTTGGTGGAAGCTTTTGCAGAAAATTGAAAATATTTGCACAGCGATTTAGAGTGGTTCGACTTCCTCAACCAAAGTATACGTCCACTACCTTAGCTATCCACACTAAGGATTTTCCAACAAATTCACTAATTTGTTCTTTCTTTTAAGGACAAAGAGTAACCTTACAACTCCCTCAAGAATTATACCCCAAATTCTTGAGCACACTCTTTTTTAAAGAGAAATACACAAATTTGCAAACTTACAAGGAAAACCTCACAAGGTAGATTGTTTGCACAATTCTAGAACAAAGAAAGAACACTCAAGGATAAATACAATAGAGCACAAATGGTGTTCTTGAAAGCACAATGAATATTGAATGAAAAATAGGCTTGAAGTGCTCAAACAATTAGTTTGAAGCTTTCTCTTTGATTCTCTCTCAACTCTTGATGATTGTTGTTTCTTGTTATTGATCAATGGCTTCTAAGCTTGTTTAAATACACCTTGAATCACTTCTGAACGTTGGGGATCATTAATGAAGTTATTGGAGTTGTTTAAGTGTGAAAATAATTAATATTTCTGCTTGTAGCGTGGGGGGAATCGGTACCCCATCATGAGGAATCGTTTCCCTAAGTGTAAAATTCAAATATTTCGACCATTGATCAGGGGGGAATCGGTTCCCTCCGTGCATACTGGAATTTCTCAGAGCCAAACCATTCAGGGGAATCGGTACCCCCTTTGGGGGGAATCGGTTCCCTCTGGACATTCTGGAATTTTTGGCTTTGAAATGGTTCGAAATACTTTGTAAAATTATTTTGAAATTATTTTAAGATTAAAACTTAATTTTACACTTTAGTAAGGATTAAAAATGACTTTTGAAAGATTAGGAGTAATATTTTGATATTTGAATAATTATATCAAATATACTTAGAAAATCTTTAGGAAAATCATAAAATTCATTTATCTTAATTTGTTATATCGAAATATCAAAATGTATTCAACATAGTTCTAAAATCAAAATTTGATGAAATAGTTTTAGAAAAATACCTTGAAGAATTTTGGATTTGAGTGAGATTAGATGAAGTTTGCACGATTTTGATGATTCCAATAGGTTTAGGAGACGTATTTAAAGAGAATTCTGATTAAAAATGTTGTTTTGAGGCAAAGTGAAGATTTGAGAGATGGAGAGAGTGATAGGCGGCAAAGGAAGAAGAAGAGAGGGTTTGAGCAAAAATAAGGGTTATGCCCGACCAGAACCCTCAGGGGAATATCGATTCCCCTGTGGGGGGAATCGGTTCCCCTTCAAGGGGGTATCGATTCCCTCTGCACTAAAATACTAAAATCTGATTTTTAAATACTCAAAATGCTAAATTAATTTTCTCTAGTGGTATTGGCAACTCATATATTAAAAATTAATCATGTTCAATCAATCAAATTTATCATTAAAAATTATTTGAACATAAAGTTAATTTTCACTAAAAATCATAAACTCCCCCTAACTAAAAGCAACGAATGTAATAAAAATTACTATTATATGCATTTTTCATTTATTCTTAAAAGTGCTAAAATTATTTTAATCACTAAGTGAAGATAGGTTGGTCAAACCTAATTCTCTCCTAAGTGTCCAAAATCTTTCTTTGTCTAAAGGCATTGTAAAGATATCCTCAAATTGTTGCAAAGTATCAACAAATTCTAGAACTACATATTCCTTAGTGACATGGTCTCTAATGAAGTGATGTCTTATTTCAATGTGCTTAGTTTTAGAGTGTTGGATGGGATTTTTAGTGAGACAAATAACACTAGTATTGTCACACTTGATATGAATAGTACCTACTTCAATTCCATAATCAAAAAGTTGTTGTTTCATCCATAAAACTTGTGCACAATAACTACCAGCTGAAATGTATTCCGCTTCAGTGGTAGACAATGCAACACAATTTTGTTTCTTTGAAAACCAAGAAATCAACATATTTCCAAGGAATTGGCAAGTACCGGAGGTGCTTTTCCTATCTAATTTGCATCCTCCATAATCCGCATCAGAAAAGGCATGCAAGCTAAAGCTAGAGTCTCTAGGATATCAAAGTCCTAAACTATGAGTGTCCTTAAGGTATCTAAAGATTCTCTTAACAGCTAGTAAATGTGATTCCTTAGGGCATGATTAAAATCTAGCACATAATCAAACACTAAACATAATATTCGGTCTACTTACAGTTAGATAAAGTAAAGATCCAATCATTGACCTATATAATTTAACATCTACACATTTACCTCCTTCATCTAAGTCAAGCTTTGTTGAAGAGCTCATTGGAGTGTCATGAGGCTTGCCATTTTCCAGTCCAAATTTCTTGAGCATATCTTTGACGTACTTAGCTTGATTGATGAAGATGCCATCTTTTCTTTACTTGATTTAGAGTCCCAAGAAAAATGAGAGCTCCCCCATCATGCTCATTTCGAATTCGCTTTGCTTTAGCTTAGAAAATTCTTGGCAAAGAACATCATTAGTATAACCAAATATTATATCATCAACATAAATTTGAACTACTAATAAATCTTTACCTTTATGCTTTAAAAACAATGTAGTGTCAACCTTCCCTTTTGAAAAACCTTTTTCAATTAAAAAGTTTGACAATCTTTCATACTAAGCTCTAGGAGCTTGTATTAAACCATAAAGTGCTTTTGTCAATTTAAGAACATGATCCAGAAATTTTGAATCTTCAAAACCCCTGGAGGTTGTTCCACATACACTTCTTCTTTTATAAAACCATTTAAAAATGCACTTTTAACATCCATTTGATTTAATTTAAATTCATGAAAACATGCAAATGCTAATAACATTCTAATTGCTTCCATCCTAGCTACGGGAGCGTATGTTTCATCATAGTATATGCCCTCTTCTTGAGTATACCCTTGAGCAACAAGTCTAGCCTTGTTTCTCACTATATTACCACTCTCATCAAGCTTATTCCTAAATACCCATCTAGTACCTACAGTAGATTTATTACTAGGCCTTTCAACTAATGTACATACTTTACTTCTCTCAAATTGATTTAACTCTTCTTGCATAGCCATAATCCAATGTTCATCATTTAATGCTTCTTTAATATTCTTAGGCTCTATGCATGAGATAAATGCAACATAATTACAAATATTTCTAAGAGAAGATCGAGTTGTTATCCCTTTGGATGGATCACCTATAATCTCACGATCCTTGACATAGTTGTACTCTCTTGGATAAGATACTTCCCTTTCTTCAATGGTTGGATTCTCGAAAGGATCATGAGTTTCCTCATCTTTCGTTTCTTCCTTTGATGATTATTCTCTAACGTCATGTCTAACGTCATTTGTATTTATAATACCTACATCATCATTCAACCAAGAATCCTTCCTCGGAAGGAGATTATCATCGAAAACAACATGTATAGACTCTTCTACAACTAAAGTTCTTTTATTAAATATTCGATAAGCTTTAGAATTTATGGAATAACCCAGAAAAATTCCTTCATCACTTTTAGCATTAAATTTGCCAAGGTTTTTTTTACCGTTGTTTAAAACAAATATTTACATCCAAAAGGATGAAAATAGCTAATGTTAGGCTTTTTATTTTTGAAAATTTCATATGGAGTTTTCTTTAAAATTGGCCTAATCATTACTCAATTTACAACATAACAAGATGTATTTGTGGCTTCCGCCCAAAAATATTTTGGCAAATTATTTTCACAAAGCATGGTTCTAGCCATTTCTTCTAAAGTTCGATTTTTCCTCTCAACAACTCCATTTTGTTGAGGGGTTCTAGGTGCTGAAAAATTATGGCTAATACCATTAGAATTACAAAACTCATTAAATCCAAGATTTTCAAATTCAGTTCCATGATCACTTCTAACACTAGTGATAGAGTAATCTTTTTCGTTTTGGATTACTTTTGAAAATGTGATGAAATTTTCTAGTGCTTCATCTTTAGTACTTAAGAATAGAACCCAAGTATATCTATAATAGTCATCTACCAAGACAAATGCATAATGTTTTCCACCCAAGCTAGTAGTCCTAGTTGGCCCAAAAAGATCTATATGGATCAATTGTAATACTCTACTAGTTGATACGTCATTAATGGATTTAAAAGAAATTCGCTTTTTTTTTCTTTAGCACAAGCATCACAGATTTTATTATTATCAAATTTTAGTTTAGGCAGCTCTCGAACCAATTCTCCTTGAACTAACCATTGCAAAACACTTATACTAGCATGTTCTAGTCTCTTATGCCATAACCAACTATCATGTTCATCTTTTGCAACTAGGCATAAACTAGTCACATTAATAGAATCTAAATGCACCATGTAAATGTTTCCTATTCTATGACCAATAAGCATAATCCGATTAGATGCAATGTCAATAACTTTACAACCATTAGTTTCAAACATGACATTGAATCCTTTATCACAAAATTGACTAATACTCAAAAGATTATGTTGTAATCCATTCACATATAAAACATTTTTAATTTGTATGGAATAGGTATTACCTATTGTACCTATACCTTCAATGTGACCTTTTGAATTATCACCAAAAGTCACTTCTCCTCCATTTTTGGCATTAAGCTCTATGAACCGATTTTTGTCCCCGGTCATGTGTCTCGAGTATCCACTATCAAGGTACCATGAATTTGGATTTGTTTCCCGTGCCTTGTAGCAATGCTCTTTTTCCTACAAATATAGATTAATTTCTAATTTTTGGTACCCAAATTCTTTTGGGTCCATATTCATTAGTTTCTAAAATCATTGTCCCCTTTGGTATCCATTTATGAAGGACATCCTTATCTTTAGTAGTAATTGATTCTTTAGGAACCCATATACTCCTAACAATTTTACCATTCAAGGTTTGTTGAGGACTTCTATGATTGTAGCTTCTAAAACTTTTCTTAACAAAGTTGGATTTTGAATTCTCACATTTTTCAAAACTTTTTGTTTCAACCTTATTAAAAGAAGTTTTAAGATCATCAATCTTCTTTTGATGATCATCATGAACTTTTGAAAGTAAGTTACGTAAATCAGTATTTTTCTTTTCAAAATCATTAATTTTGATTTGCAATTCTTTGATCTTACTTTCAAGCTCATTGTTGGTCTTGGATATAAGACTATTTTCGTTTTTCAATTTTGAAATATCATTTTTGTATTTTGAAAATAGAGTCTTATAATCCGAAGCCAACCCATTATAATCCTCTAATAACTCATCAGAAGATAATTCATCCAAATCGAATGAGTTAGAGGTTACCTTAGAATCTTCCCCGATATCCATCAAAGCACAAGTTTGCAACTTCTTGTTCCTCTTCATCGGAACCTTCTTCACCGCTCCATGTAGATACATGAGCCTTGTGCTTCTTTTTGGATTGACCCTTATTATTCAATTGTGGGCAATCATATTTGACATGCCCTGGCTTTTTGCATTCATAGCAAATGATCGGGTCTTTCTAATTCGATTCAGTTTTGAAGCCTTCATGACGTTTGAATTTTCTTCCTCGGTTGGGCATCATCAACTTTCTGAATCGTTTGGCAAATAATGCCATTTCCTCGTCATCATCATCGTCATTCGAATCACTCTCATCTTTTATGGATTTGAAAGCAACTCCAATGTTTTTCTTCTTCTCATTCTCCTTTGGTATCTCGTCAATCTTATCGAGGTCCACTTCATCTTCAAGCATCATTTCATGAGTGAGAAGGGATCCGATTAGTTCTTCAAGAGTTAAGGACGTTAGGTCCTTAGACTCGATGATTGTCGTCTTCTTTAATTGCCACGATTTTGGAAGGGAGTAGACTAACTTCCTCACAAGCTTTTCATTTGAAATGATCTCTCCATATGATTTGAGACCATTGAAAATCGTTGAAAATCTATCCGTCATAGCTTTGATATCTTCATTTGGTTTCATCCTGAAATTTTCATAGCTATGCGTTAGAATACTAGTTTTAGATTTCTTTACCTCATCGGTACCTTCATGAGTGACTTGAAGTTTGTCCCATATTTCTTTGGTCGTTGTACAAGATAAAACTCTTCCGTATTCATCTGGTCCAAGAGCATAAAATATGATATGGATGGCTTTTGAGTTGAGCTGGAACATTCTTGTCTCTCATTCACTCCATAATCTTGGATGAGTGAGAGGCTTGATGTATCCTTCTTCTACGGCATTCCATGCTCCCATGTCACTTGCTTGAATGAAGTGCATCATCATATTTTTCCAATAGGCATAGTTAGCCCATTTGAAGAAAGGAGGCTTGTTGACTGGCATCGAATCGAGACCGGATTCGATGCCCGTAGTCGAAGTTTGAAGTGGAGGCCATTGATGACTTTGATTATCGATGTAACTCTTCCCGAATCGACTCAAGAGGCGATTAAACCTTCAAATGAGTTAGGCTCTGATGCCAATTGTTGAGTTAATCGATCGATGGAATCGGCAAAGAGTGGGTGAATTGGCAATAAAAATTTTGGTGGAAGCTTTTGCAGAATATTGAAAGTAATTGCACATCGATTTACAGTGGTTTGACTTTATCAACCAAAGTCTACGTCCACTACCTTAGCTATATACACTAAGGATTTTCCAACAAATTCATTAATTTGTTCTTTCTTTTGAGGCCAAAGAGATAACCTTACAATTCCCTCGAGAATATACCCCAATTCTTGAGAACACTCTTTTCTCAAAGAGAAGATTACAAATTTGCAAACTTACAAGAAAAACCTCACAAGACAAATATATTTGCACAATTCTAGAACAAAGAAAGAACACTCAAGAATAAATACAATTGAGCACAATAAGTGCTCTTGAAAGCAAAATGAATATTGAATGAAAAATAGACTTGAAATGCTCAAACTTAAGGTTTGATGCTTTCTCTTTGATTCTCTCTTGATTCTAGTTGCTTGATGTTTCTTGTTATTGATCAATGGCTTCTAACTTGTTTAAATACACCTTGAATCACTTTTGAATGTTGGGGATCATTAATGAAGTTATTGGAGCCGTTTAAGTGTGAAAACAATTAATATTTTTACTTGGAGCGTGGGGGGAATCGGTTCCCCCTCATAGGGAATCGGTTCCCTAAGTGTAAAATTCAAATATTTCGACCATTGATCAGGGGAATCGTACCCCCTTGGGGGGGAATCGGTTCCCTCCGAGCATACTGGAATTTCTCGGAGCCAAACCATTAAGGGGGGAATCGGTTCCCTTTGGACATACTGGAATTTTTGGCTTTGAAATGGTTCGAAATACTTTGTAAAATTATTTTGAAATTATTTTAAGATTAAAACTTAATTTTACACTTGAGTAAGGATTAAAAATGACTTTTGAAAGATTTGGAGTAATATTTTGATATTCGAATAATTATATCGAATATACTTAGAAAATCTTTAGGAAATTTTTAAATTCATTTATCTTAATTTGTTACATCGAAATATCAAAATGTATTCAACATAATTTCATGATTATAATTTCATGATTACTAATCATTACAATCAAATCATTAAATATTAATAGTAATTTCATTATTACTAATCATTACTAAATCATTACTATAAAAATTAGCTGACCCTATTCCCATATATAATGGATAAGAGGAAGGTATGATAGTAGGCTGCCCCCAACATCAGGTTGAAGCAGCTTTCGTGGGAGACCTCCGGCAGTCAGAATTATGAATTGCCCACCGTGGGACTCAATCCTACGACCACAAGGTTAAGAGCCTTGCGCTCTACCAACTGAGATGGACAAGCAATTACTATCAAATCATTAAATATTAATAATAATTTCATTATTACTAATCATTACTAAATCATTACTATCAAATTATTAATATTGGTTGACTCATTATTACTTTATTAATAAATATTATTATAATTTTAAATATAAAATAATTATTATAATATTGAGCGTTGAATCGTGTAATTATTGAGCGTTGAAAGGTTGCAATTCAACAACAATATTTGCTGCATTTAGCAGCTAAATTAACGCTGCAATAATGCAACTATGGATGCAGCAACTAATCGACATATTTATTATGATTATTAGTATCAAATCATTATTATAATTTCATTATTAGTAATCATTAGTAAATAATTAGTATCAAATCATTAAATATTAATAATAAATCATTATTATCAAATCATTACTAAATCATTATTATCGTTATTATTAAATCATTATTATAATGATTATTATGAAATCATTACAAAATCATCAAATCATTAAATATTAAAATTATTATTAAATCATTATTATCAAATCATTACTAAATCATATAATTATTAAAAAGTCCTATGTGTTTTGATTTAAATATGAACATATTTGTTATTTGCTGCAAATTAAATGGTTAACGTTCGAATCTCTTTAAAAAACTTGATTATTAAATCATCAAATCATTAAATATTAAAATCATTATTAAATTATTTTTATGGTTAATTGAACCACACATCCATTCAAATATGTTCAAGTCCTCAAATTATAAATGTCATATCAATTAGGTCCCTCTATTTAAAAAGTTCGCTAGAGTAATTTATCGACAAAAATTACATAAATTCAACTTCAATGTGAAGATATAATAATTTATCACCCCATTAGTATCAAATCATTATTATAATTTCATTATTACTAATAATTACTAAATCATTACTATCAAATCATTAAATATTAATAATAATTTCATTATTACTAATCATTACTATCAAATCATTAAATATTAATAATAATTTCATTATTACTAATCATTACTAAATCATTAAATATTAATAATAATTTCATTATTACTAATCATTACTAAATAATTATTATAATTTTAAAAATAAAAAAATTATTAAATCATGATTATCAAATCATTAGTAAATCAAATCATATCATTATTATAAATCAAACAAGTGTTCCATGGATGAGTATTAGTTATGTAACGAAAATATGGTTAATTTAACCACGCGTCCATTCAAATATGTTCAAGTCCTCGAGTTATAAATCATTACAAAATTAAATCCGAATAAATACATAGAAATACATATATGATTATTAATGATGAGGCATGTATCTTGGTAAATTAGGACAACTGTTTTTTGAATGGCCTTCACCCCTATATAATCCGCATCTCTTTGCTTAACCTCTTTCTCTAGCATGGAAATTCATACTGGTATGAATACGAGTGGACTCAGGTCGACCCTTTGGACTTCTGCGAAGCATTGTATTTGGCAACCATTCGTCATGATTTTTTGGGCCAATATGATTCATTCGGGATCTTTCTGAACGCATAGCTGTAGACATTTAATATCCTACGTAGGTGAAAGCATTCATCAACATAAGTGTATGCGCTTACACCAACGCTTACATGCAGCGACTGCATGAGCACATGGATATTTACATGCCTGAAAACGACCATAATCACACCATTTGTGTCGTAAATCAACTCTAAATGTTTGGTCTTCTCATCCGACGTTATGGCGTATGCACGACACGACAAAAGTATGACCAACTCGGTCAAAATTATGAACAACCATTGATGTTGCCAATCGTTCATTTGCTTCCATTGATTCCACCATTATAGGAGCCCAAGTTTTACCTCTATTTATAAGACTCTCAATTTCCTTTCCTTTATCCGACCAAACCTTAGCCAATCTAAAGTACGTCTCTTTCACCACACTCGCTATTGGAGATGGCGTGTACCTTTTAGTACCGAATTAATGGCCTCAGTAAGGTTTGTGGTCATATGTATGTATCTCCTACCTTCATCGTATGCTTGCGACCATTTTTCCCGAGGTATTTTTGAAGCCCACTTCCAAACATGCTGATCATCGTAAAATACCTTCAAATTCTCCAATCTCTTGTCAAAATTTGGTCGACGTAGTTCGTATCCTGTTTCATAATATATTGTGTTAAACCGAAATTAAAAAAACCACGTAAAAAATGCACAAATATTGAAAATAAAACTTACCCATGCTGACTATCTCGCTACGAATGTGTGCGTTATGAAACTGGTCGATACTATTTTTACTAATATGACGGATACAAAATGTCGAATATGCATATGGTGGTATCCAATGACTTCTTGGTCATTCAATTACCGCCAAAATACTCGTTCCTCTATCGGATATCAAGCAAACTCCATCTTCACGAACGACATATTGACGTAGATTGGTCATAAAGAAATCCCAAGCCTCTGTTGTCTCTCCCTCAACAATGGTGAATGCAATTAGGAAGATATTTTGCTCACCATCTTGCGCAACTGTCATCAAGAGTACATGCCTATATTGAATATACAACCACGTACCATCTACTTGGATCATATGTTTGCAAAATGGAAATCTTTTAATACATGCCTTGAATGCCCAAAATAGTTATGAAATATTTTCTTCCCTGGCACAAGTTGACCTTCTTCTTCATATGCGGGCATGGTTTGAGACTTCACTATGGTTCCTAGGATAAATCACTTCATTGCTTGTAGCAAATGTGGTAGATCATTGTACGATGTATCCCAATCTCCATACGTCAGCTTCATTGTCATCATCTTCGCATTCCACACCTTGCCATATTTTACTTGATATCCAAATTGACTTCGAATAGATGCAGCTAACACTGACAAGATATCATTGGATCCTTTTCAACCATCGCCTTCACGTATTCGCATATTACATAGAATCCAATAGTCGGTGGTCTTGTTCGATGGAGTTTCGTAAATATGTGTGCGGACCATTGTACCTCGTGATGACCCAAGCATTGTGCCTTTGATTTTTCGACACTCTGATCTTCCACTTGCACTCTGGGCCATATTTTACATACTTTGCGTATAGGGTTTTCTGGCTTGACTCTGCAACATGGACATCAACATGGCATTTGATGCAGTACTCTTTAATCGTCAACGTAGCTTCATTTTTCCTCTGAATTGCACCCCAACTGAAAATTCACCAGAATTATCAAATGATTCAACCATTTGGTATGGAGGTAAATGTGGCATGCCTGGGAATTTAGGTGCCCTCATCGCATCATAGTCTATCTCGTACATGTGAGGAGTAACTTCATACGGTGTCAGAACTTCATCAATTGCACCTCCACAGGAAAAAAATTCATCGTCTCCCAAAACGGGTTCTTCGGTTTCTTCATCTTTGCTTGAATCATCATGAATTTCTCCCCATCGATTTTCAGCATCAATATCAACAGCCAATTCTGGTATATTTCTCGTCTCATACTCTACTGTTGCAGATGTCCCTCCGACTTCATTTCCACTTTCTAATAGTTGCATAAACTATTCTGGAACATGTATGTCGGGTACTCAAACTCACGATCGAAAGTCATTTCAGATGAATTTTGAGCCACATCTCTTGATGACCCAGGAACATCACATATGTTACGCACATCAACAAATAACTCAATAACTGCTATATTGGTTGACTCATGTAATCCAATCATGGTTCCAATATCATCATCTTCTTCAAGTGGAACTGCAACATATCTGACTGGGTTGGGACATATCATAAATCTGTACCTCAAACTATCCACCGCAGCTCAAATTTTTCTTTCTATCTTCTGATTCATTTCTATAAATGTGATGTCTTTTTTGAACATCATATTTATTGGTTTTCAGACTGAAAACAACTCTGACCTCATTTTCCATAATATGTCCATTATAATGGACAATCGTGAAAAAATTGTTGCTCATTTTCTCTACAAATAAAAAAATGTATAAATTTAGATTAAAAAAAATTAGATAAGATAATTTCATAAATCATTAAATAATTAAATATAATATAATATACTATTATATTAACGATAAAATAATTTTTTTTATTTAACTTGATTGATTGATTATTAATATTACTAATAATGATTTAATAATTATTATTAATCTAATGATTTAATAATAATATGATTTAGTCCATGATTACTAATAATTATTTATTATAAATATTTAATGATTTAGATTGGATACTACTCATTTAGTAATGACTACTAATAATAATGATTAGTTTTATAATATTTTTATTTTTAAAAATATCAAACAAAATTGTTAATTAATTGTTATAAATTTTAAGATTATATTTCATTCAATTTTTACTCCTTACTAATTTACACTTAATCTAATATAAATTAAACTAAATATTTTTAAACACAATATTTTTTTAAACGGAAATAAATTAAACAAATTAATTTTATATAATCTAATATAAACTAACTAACTAACTAATTTACACATACACAACAACAAAAAATAATAAATTACCCCGTATTTATGCCTTCTTCATTTCCTTTCTTGTTTCTTTCTTTGAATCAATCTGTACGTAGGCAAATGTTGTGGAATAATGTCATGTACGTGTAAAAAATATTTCTTTAAACAACAATAAATTAAACAAATTAATTTAATATAATCTAAATATATTATAATATAACTTAAACTAATAAACTATTTCATTATTATAATATAACTTAGTTAAAATAACAAACTAATTAAGAACTAATTAATTTTTTTATAATATAACTTAAACTTCAACAAACAACCTAATATACGTTTAAACACACTAACAAATTAATTAAATATTTAATAACTTAAACTAAGAAACTAATTAACTAATTTTTTATATAATCTAATATATAACTTAAACTAACAAACTAATATAATATAACTTAAACTAACAAACTAATCATTTATACTAACAAACTAATTAACTAAATTTCTGTTTTACCCTAAACCCTAAACTAACAAACTAATTATTTCATATAATAAACTAAATTAAACAATAAAAAATTACCTCACGAACAATGTTTGAGCCTTTATCTCCCTTTCTTCTTCTTCTTTTCCTTTCCTTTCCTTTCCTTTCCTTTCTCTCGCCGAATTTTCTTTCTTTCTTATGATTCTACCCTAAACCCCTCATATCCAATATATAATGATCTTTGCACGGTTTTAAGCTGCAATCAATGTGAGCTCAATAATTCACGTTAAAGGCTGCAAATTTTTCAACCGTTGAACGCTGCAATAATGCAGCACTAATTGTTGCATGTAGCAGCTGATTTTACGTTGTAACAATGCAGCTATGATAGCGAGAGGGGGTAGTCTCGAAGCTATGGCACGAGGGAGCAGAAGCTTGGTCGTCGGGCGTGCATGGCGACCAAGCATGTCGACGTGCATGGTGACATTGGAGGTCGCCCGGAAGGCATGGTGACCTATGTGGGAGTGTTGGCCATCATTAGGGATGGCAAATGGGTACAGTTTTGTGGATTCCGCACCGCACCCGTTTCAATTGGGGCGGGGATGGGTATAATTTTAGCAGGTAGTGGGCGGGTGTGGATTTAGAAATTGATACCCATTGCGGGTAGTGGGCGGGTAATGGGTTTGAGTCATTACCAGCCCCACATCCGCCCCGCATCCGCCGCCCCGCTAAATATCCATTAAATTTTGGATCATTATAAATTTAGGTGTAATTTTATAGACTAATTTATAAATTTTAATATTGTATAAGATATAACATGTAATTTAACTAAATATTAGGGATATTTAGTCTTAATATGATCTCTTCTTTAATCTTAATCTTGTTATTGCGCCGATCTTTCCTAGTCTCCACTCTTCACGTACGTTTCTTATTCTTCTTTAATCTTTAATCTTTAGTCTCTGTGCCTCAAATCTACAAAAACCCAACTTTGATTCCTATAGTTCGCTGGTTTTTCATATATCAAGAACCATTAATTACTTGCTCTCCATATGGCTATGTTTCTTCTTTGTAATTCTTCTCTTCATATCTGGTCTATTTTTAATAGCACTTCACACTGATATAGGAAAATAAACCTAGTATTTGTGTAAACTCCTATCTTTTCTACCTTGACCAGGGGCCTTCCTAGTCAAAGCTTGTCTGGAACTTTATCTCCATTGATTGGGAACCTTAGTGAGCTGCAGTCAGTGTAAGTTAATTGCCTTTGTTGATTAAGTTGCATATAAATTTAGCTAATCTTTCATGTACTTTTGGGCTTTCCTTTTTTTTGTGACTCAAATTTCCTGCATTTTTTTAAGTAATTACTTGTTTGTTCTTTTTTCATGAGCAGGTTGCTTCAGAATAATGCTATTTCGGGTCCGATTCCGGCTACGATTGGGAAGTTAGAGAAGCTACAGACTCTTGATTTCTCCAAAAATACTCTCAGTTGCGAAATACCGACTTCCTTCGGAGACTTGAAAAACCTCAACTATTTGTAAGTGTCCATATTTTTTACTACTTTTTCATCATATTCATCTCCCTGTCGAGTTTCTTTCTAGTAGCTCTGTTTCTTATATGTATTTTCCCTTGTTCTTGCTGGACGTATCAGACAATTAAACAATAATAGCCTTACTGGACCCTGCCCGGATTCTTTGTTACAAATTGGAGGTCTTACTCTTGTGTATGTATCTGGACTCGTTTATCTTTTATTTTGATGTCTTGGAATTTTCAAATGCTATTTGTAATGCCTTAAGTTTACCTTGTTAATGTTCTTTATGTTGTTTCACTCGCCCGTCGTCTATAAAAAACGTTTTTATAGGGACCTGTCTTACAATTTTAAAGCTCTAGTTACCTTGCTTTTGTTAGTGTTAATTAGAGTATTTTGGCATCATTTGATGATTTGGTCTGAATTTTGTTAGGATGTTTGTCGAATCTATACTATTTTGTTTGGTATGAAGTAGGAAGAGCTAAGTGACCAGCTCAAATGTTGAACGTGGAAGTACAAAAGAACCAGTAAGATCATAAAATTCGAAAGGGAAAAACAAAGGATAATTATATGTTTCAACTTATTATATATATTTTTAAAAAGTCTTATTTCTAAAAATAGTTACTTATTTTTCCGTTTGTTTTATTATATTTCTTAATGGACATGTTTTTTTTATGTTTGTTGTTTATGTATAACTTAAGTTTGTTTTTAGGCGGGTCTAGACGGGTACGTCGCTAGTGGATAGTGGGTATGGGGATGGATTTGAGAATGTACCCGCGTGGGCGGGTGTGGATTTGAAAATTTGTACCCATCATGGTGGTGGGCGGGTGGTGGATTGAAAAATATTAGGTGGGTATGGGGGAGGGGGTATCCACATCCGACTTGCCCGTTTGCCATCCATAGCCATCATTCTCTCTCTGTTGGACGTCATGCATGGCACATGCATCATTTTCTGGACGTACAAGGGGGCTGGGAGTGCATGGCGACCTACAAACAAGGTCGCCCGAAGGGCATGGCGACCTATGAACAAGGTCGCCCGGAAGGCATGACGACCTACGGCCAACACTGTGGATTTCACCCTATTTCAGCAAATAATATGGGGAATGCATTATCTCATGAAATAATTATTTCGAGAATATTATCTCGAGAGATTTGCCATATATAGACATATGTAAAATTTTATTATAGGAAGTGAGCTTCTAAAATTATAGGGACAAACAAATTTATTAATTTATAATAAAAAAATATAAAATATATAATAATTTAAAATTTTCAAATGAAAATGAATGTCTCGACTCTCTTTTTTTCCGTCCATTCATATATATTTTAAATATATCTAGTTTTTTTATAAACCACAATTACAAACGTGTACATTTACTGAATTTAAATATTATTTTACTGTTTTTTAATTAATTAAATTTTTTATTTAATTAGAAAAAGGAAAGTAATTTTAGTAAAAATATATTTATTATTTTTGCCTACATAAAAAATATTGAAAAATGTGAAAAATTAGGAACTTTGAGGTATATTTTCTAAGTGTAAAGATCGAGAATCGAATAATGAATTTATCAATTCATATTCTACTTATTGAGGTCTTTACAACGGTATCTCGTATGCTCAAAATGATTGAGTGATTAATGAGAAATTGATGCTCAAAGTAGAGTACATATGAATTGTATCGTGTAAGGAAAATGAGAAAAATCGTATCTCACGTTGGTGGGATATCAAAGCAAGAAATGGTTTATATACATAAATCAACTTACTAGATTTTTTTATTGTTTTTCAACTGATAAAAAATTTCATTACTCTTCAATTGTTATAAAAAAAAATTAGTTGTTTACGCCGTATAATTTGAAGTGATGATTTCATCCGACTAATATCAACAGTAGGATGTAAAACTTGAAAAATCAAAAAAATTGAAACGTAATATACGATTTAACTCATTTTATAAAGTCAATTAAAGCTATTAAAAAGCCTCAATTAGAAAAAAAAATTGAGCTATAAAATATGGTTCGAATAATTTTAAAAAAATTAGTAACTAATGAATTGATGTGTAAGTTCGAGTTGAATCATCTAACTTTGAATGATATATAATTATATATAAAGTTATTTAAATTAGAATCAATTAGTACCATAATATAATAGATATTTATAATTTAAATTTAAATAAAAACCCAAGCAATTAGACTAAAGACTCAACTCGAAGTTTTATAAATAAAATTTGGGTTACAAAATAGAACTCGTAAACTCTGACTAAAAAGTTGTATCATTAGAAGAAATATTGCATTTGATTATTATAGTGTATCGTTAAAAGATTCAGGAAATTTGAAAAAAGGATTATTAGCATTTTCTACCATTATCGCGTAGTTAGAACAGAGATAATGATTTATTTACCATTATGGCCAATAACAACTATCAGCTTGAACAAATATATCGACAGAAGATTTAATTGTGCCCTTATGTACATAGTTAATGTGCCGTGTTCATTGACATAATTCTCGGTCTAAAAAGAAGAAGAAGAAGAAATCATATTCACTTGATCAAATAAAAGATAGTGAAGTAAAAATAAATGAAAGGCTGTCCATCATGAATTTTGAAGCTGCCCATCACTTTACAGCTAAAAACAAGCCCAGTGATATCCATCAAAAGTAAAATAATAGTAATCAAATAATCAAATCTTGAGGATGAGCTTTAAGTTTGTGATGCCCTACACAACATTCTCTAAGCTACACCACTGCGTTTCTCCTCGACGCCTACGATCAAAGTCAGCAACTCGAATAATGTCCTAAATGTTGAGTTCTAACCTCATCCTCAAGCTTTTTCTGCCAAGAAATACGAGTTTTATTAGATTGGGTTTGAATTCAAGGGAGTCTGATTCGCTCCTCTTGAACGACCAACCCTTCCACGCCAAGCTGAACCTCTTGGCCAACCAGAAAATTCACCATGGTTTCCGTATTCGTTTCTGCCAAAGCTTCGGTTACCAACATAGTTTCCATGGCCCCTGAAGCTGTCACCTCGAAACCCTCCTCTTCTGGAAGGGAAGCTACCTCTTTCACTACCAACTGTAAGAAACAACAGCAAAGACCAGCAACTATCAGACGAGTTCAACCTTTATAATTCATGCAGTTACAATATTAACCATCACAAATTAATCAAACAATATTTCAAGAGAAACTTTATCTTCAAATCTTATGTTGCTCTCAACTCATCAATTTTCTTCAATTATTCATGTCCAACGTGTATCTGGACGCAGTATGTTCTTCTCAAGAGCTTCCAAATACATAGAATTAGTTAAAAAGGTTGACATACTCGTGTCAAACACATACACGTATCGAAGTTACAATGCTTGAATCACTATCGAGTATACCAATAAGTTCATAGTGTTCTTACTTACCTCTGGTTGAAGTTCTCTTTATCTCCACAACAGCTTGACGGTCTCCGATTGTTATTGGAGATGCCTGAATATTAAAGTTCATTACGCAACAAGTGCAATTGCTAAAATATGTAACAAGGAAATGACAGGTTCTGAGCAAGGAATGACATTTTAATTACACAGAATTTATATGGTGGATAAATTACACCAAAGGTCACTCAATTATTAGTAAGATTACAACTGAGTCACCCAGAGAGAGCTTTTCACTCGTCGCCGGATATTCTTTTTCCTTCTTTTTTATAAATAAGGGGAAAATTTCTCTATATTTTCTGAAACTTTGTCAATCTTATTTCAAAATCCATGAAACTGATGCATTACACTTCCAGACAAGAGCACTGATAAATAAACTCATTTTTCCTAGTTAATGCACCATTTCATAATGCAAATCATGTGCAACATCAGTACTCACACAACACATAAATTTCTTTCGCCTACTGTTATAAGCCATCAGATAAAAGAGACAATCCTAAACAGCTCTTACAGATGAAGCTACTACTTGTTATAAAAGACAGCTAATAAAAGCATTTTGATAATATTTTCTACGGCTAAGCACTGTTCATTCAAGCAAATGATGAGACAGAATGGGAAAGAGGCAGAGAACAGAATACCAAATGAAGATTTGGATACTAGGGAAAGATGAAAGCATTCGCATATTAATGCTCGAAGGACTAGGATTTGACCCAAAAAAACATAGGGAAGAAACAATTAATACATATACCAAGCACTGATATTTAACATGCAACTGGTTCTTAAATAATTATTGATTATAGATGTTTTGGAATGGAGGGTTGGAAAAAGGCTATTAAAAGTAGTTGATTTGCTCTCAATGCGAGGCATTGGATGCTTGCTGTATGGTTCATATAAAGATTTTGAATCTGTGGGTGTAGGTGATCAACGAAGAAGCTAATTAGTACCTGACGGTAGACTATATTGCACTTTCCTACATTTGGAGCTTGTACATAAGAAGAAATTAAAATTGTGAGAAACTAAAACTGCTCTTGATGAAAATCTGTTGCCCCTTAATTGGTTGAAAGAGTTGTGGTAGGGTTGTTGTTCCAAGAACATTTAACAGATCCCACATATGAATTCAAAACCCTCCCTGATAACAAGGGTAGTAAAAAGGGTAGACCAAAAGAAACGGATGATCTGGAACATTCTTTCGATAGACATATATAACAAACATGAACCATACCTGAATTGCATCATTCACGGAGCTCAATAACAGAAATTCAACAAAACCAAAACTGTATCCCTGTTGCTGAAGAAATAGAATGTAAATATATCTCCAAAAAGATGTTGAAATAGAATATAATCTATTACTCATTCAATTTCAATGTGCCGGAAACCGACCTTATTGTTTCTAACTTGGACACCCCCTTGCTTGATGGGGCCAAACTTCTTAAACTCCTGCTCCAGCTGTGCAGGTATCACATTGAAGGGCAAGTTCTTTATGTAAATGGAATGACCCTCGACTGCTAGTTAAATAGAGTTAATAAACAGTTATTCATACTGAAAGCATAATAGATGATTTCAGATCACACAGCCCAATTTTGTAAATGACACACACATGAGATACCTTCCTCGGGAATATCGTTACTCTCAGGGGCATCGATGCTAGAAGGTGCAGATGCTTCCGGTGAAGCAGGTGATGGAGACACAGGAGACTGGTTCTCAGTTTTCTGGGGCATCACTCTAGAGGAATTAGTAGGGACATAGACTCTAGCTGGCCCCGAACTCCCTTTTGGTACTTTTACCTATAACAATAACAAAGAAACATAAACAAGCAACTAAATACAAAAACTGGAGAGTAGATATTCATTTCTAAACTCACAATTGATGCATAAGATTTCTTTGGAGTATCTTCTTGGGCGGAAGAAGCCGATTCAACAACTGGAATATCATTATTATCTGAATAAGACTGGGATACTGAAAGAGCCTCTTTTACATTGACCGGCTGTCTTTCCTGGTCTAATTGCTCGGAAACTTGCTCGGCAGCATTTTGATTCTCTTCCACAAGAGCAGCCGCTGCATCTGTCGCAGAAGGATGCATACCTTGAGTAGGCTCTGCAAACGAAAATTAAAAGAATATTGAAAAACTATCTAATAAAACACAAGGAAAAGAAAAAGAAAAGAACACAGTATAAGTTTACCATGTTCTGCTGCAGAAGGTTCTATAGAGCGTCATAAACACCATTAACTTTCTGATTCTCCAAGGATTCACCACCCTCTACATACCTAAATACATCATTTAGAATGAAGTACCCGTTGTCCTGGGGAGCAAGGAAAAAAGATTGTGCAAATTTTCTCTTCAAGTTATCCTTGCCCGATAGACATCCGGTTACTAGCACAGTTACCCCTTCCTTGTAAGACTTCTGAGCATCAGCAGTATTAATCTCAGCCTTATAATTTTTGTAATCCAAGGAGAGAATCTTTTCATTAATACCCTGTTCAAGAAAAATGTTATTGGAATGTCTTTGCACCGATGATAGTATAAAACTGACAGCAATTATAAATTTATAACACAATATAACTACACACTATTTGTTACTGGAAACTAGAAAGGATGATAATATTACAGTTTCAAATTCCAAAAAATGAAAAACTTTTAAAGGAGGTGGGTGGAGGGAGAGAACTAGAACATCTGAGCATGTGTGATGGATTTTTCTTGTTACCAAAATTAAAGCTCCACGTTCAGACTTACCTAATGGATGTGCAATATTGTGAATCAGAGATGAATACAAAAATGACCAGATGAATGAGACATTGCTCAGAACATTATGCCTTTTTTTAATGAAAACCAAAAGAAATTTGTAAAAAGTTCTGCTCCGACTAAGTTAATATTTGTTACTGAAGTAAAGTTAGTAGCAGAAACAAACATCAGATATGAAGAGAAAAATGTCGGAGCAAAATGCACATTATATTGTCAAATTGAGAATCCCATGTCCATGACATGGTTGTTATACTCAGAAGCATCATACCCTAACTCCAAAAGTTTGTGCAAATTTCTTGATATAAAACCTACAGACTCGAGCACTGATACTCAAATTAGTACCGCCTAAATCATAGGGTAATATACTGCCCACCATCTATTAAATGTACATCATCAGTATAGAATCAAGCAAATTAAAGTAATTTATAACATGCTGAATGTTCTGAAGAAATTTTAAAGATCGATGATCAGAAACTCTTAGAACCAACTAAAAGAACAACATCGAGAAGTTATAACACAAGCCAAGCAGCTTACTTGCATGGTTGTCACTGATGTCATCACACCATTGGAGTCCGGCCGACTAAGCACACTTGAATCATGATAGAATCTGTAAGCCAACTCAGGAGAATCGCAAAGAATGTGATAATACTGCTCAACAAAAGCATTTCCGACAACTTGGGCACTTGGAGTAGCTGGGGAAGTAGCCGTTTCCAATGCCATCTATGGAAGAAAACACCATAAGTAAATTTACCACCGGAATATATCTTCAAGCTCAAATGAGAAAAAACTTCCCCTACACTACAACCTCAGAGCTAAAGCATGGACGGTTTTACACACTCGGACATCATCAATACTATAGAGTGCACAAGGAAATTGAATTAAAAAGGCTGAAAAAAACTCCCAAGAAAAAGCATTGCCGTCAAAAGTATAAAGGGAACAATAAAATCATAATAGGGCTCAATTTACATTATTTTACATACATAATCCAAGAATAAACTGCTACATTCTCATGAAAACTCTTGCACTTAAATGCAATAAGCCAAGTATTCATCTAAAGAAAAGAAGAAAAAAAAACCTAAAGCTCAAATTAAAAAAGTATTCCCATCAAAAGTTGTTAAAAAGAATCTAAATACCAAGAATTTTCACTAAAAGTACAAAGATTAAAAACAATAAAATCGTAACAGGGCTTAGCTTATATTAATTTACCAACATTGTCTAAGAGTAGAACGATACATTCCTCCTAACAATTAAATGCACCAAGCCAAGGATTCATATAAAAACAACAAGAAAAGTAAAACAAAGGCAGATCTTCCAAGGAAAAGTACCAGATTCCTTGGATCCAACCAGCAAGTAGGTCCAAAAAATAAACCCGAAAAGGAAAATAAGGAATACCCATCGAAAAAAACCAACAGCTTTTTATGAATCAATCAACATTTTTTAGGAGACGCTAATATCATGCAGTAAAAGAACATCAAAACCCCATAGCAAAAAATAAAGTTTTTAATCAAATGACAAAAAAATTGAACTTTATAATAATGACTGATCCAAGAAACAACTACAAAAAGGGGAAAATAAAACAATAAATACCCACCTAGTAAAAACAAAAGAAAAAATTAAATAGAGAATGGGAAAAAGATAAAAAAAAAATACGATCGGAGGAGGGTACCTGAAAATGGGAGATATTGAAAACTTTCCTTCAGAGAATAAAGAAAATTTTGATGGAAGGCGAGGCTTGCAAGCAGCAATGAAGGTATCTGTTTTATATGAGAGTTATTTGTTGAAGGAGATGAAGATGGCACAGTGGTTTTGAGTGGAAGGGAGAGAAGATAAATCGAAGAAGAAGAAGAGTTGGAATGGGAAACGAAAAATAAGGGAAAGAGAGTGAAGAAAGGTACTCGTGAACTGTTGAATGTATTTTTCTCTAGCCTACTACTTTTTTTTCTTCAGGGTCTGTCTGTATTTTCTCCTTTTAAGGGAAGTTTAATAAAAGGCTTAATACTTAAATAGAGAAAATAACCTCAGTGACAAAAAATGTCTTATAATATACGATTTTAACTAATTTTTTTTGGATTTGTCAAAATGACTAACTAAATCGCAATGCGATCGATAATTCGTAACGCGATCTCCGGTATTGCAAATCAGTTTCCAGATTCGCAACGCGATTCTGACTATCACATTACGATTTTCCGACTATCGCAATGCGAATATGTAAATCGCAATGCGAGTATGGCTATCGCAACGCGAATATGTAAATCGCAATGCGATTATTACTATCGCAATGCGATTCTGACTATCGCAACGCAATTCTGACTGTCGCAATGTTGAATTTCAAATTCTCAACAGGTTTTAGTTTCGCAACACAAATGTTTTGGGTATATAACTACGCAGCAGAAGCAACTCATAACCTAAATCCCTAAATCGCAACTCATTCCATCTCCATCTATCACTCTCTCCGGCGACATCCGTTCTTATATCCAACGACATTTCCCCATCCGGCAACATGTTTTAGTTTCGCAGCTCGTTTGTTTAGTAAATTAATTTACAATAATGAAATCATCTAATATTGATCATGTTTAGATATATTTGTGTTTTGGAGGGTCATGGGAGAATGTTCATGGTGTTTTACAATATATGCCTTTACCCATGAATCTTCAACTAAAACTGTCATTAAAAAGTTAACTTATGAAACTCTAATGTTACGTGTTGCAAATAAATTGAATTTAGAGTCCTTAAGTGGATTTAGGCTATCTTATCAGAGAAAAGGTAAAGTTTATTTGTTAACCGACAATGAAGATGTTGAACGATTCATTGCTTACATTAGTGTTTCGCAAGATGATGTTACATTGTATGTTGTTGAACCTAGAAGTAGTGAAGTTGAGTCAGTAGCGGGTAGTAATCAACTAAGTTTTTCAACCCCAGTTTATGGTGCTCAAAATTTAATGGTTCCACCACAATTTCATCACCAAGTAAATTTTGTTTCACCACATTTCCAATACCAAACACAATCTCAAAACCCACAACCTTTCCCTAATCCAAATCCCAATCAACTTTCAGCACCAAATTCCGGTTTTCGTATTAACCAGTTAGACGATGATGAGCCAACAGAAAAAATTGTGAGTACTAGTCGGTATTTGAAATTTGATCTTGGTCAATACCCGGACTTTGATCTTGGTCAATACTCGGATTTTGATGATGTTTCAGAAGAAGAAACAGACCCTGCGTGTAATGATTTTGATATTGATCAATACCCGAATTTTGATGATGAAACAGCCACTGCCGAGGAAGATGTTGTTGATGATAATGAGGAGGAAGTTACGACTGTGAATGAACATGTTGAACATCCATTCTGTAATTCATATAACCCTGAAGAAGAAAAAGAATAAGAAGAAATCCCCGAAGAAAATACCACGGGAGTATAACTGGAATATGCCAGAATTACTTCAGATACCGGAAGAAGAGTTGGTAAAAATAGCAGTTGATTGTTACACAAAAATTATTCATATCAAGAAATATGATTGTTTTGATACAAAGGAAGACTTGAAGATAGCTTTGTATACGAAATGTGTGGAAGATGGCTATCAACTAAAAGTTAACAAATCAAGCAAAGATTGTTTCGAAACAAGGTGTATGATTGACAAAAACTGTACGTGGCGTAAGATTACAAAGAGGATAAAAGATTGTGAAATGTTTCAAGTTAGGACTTTTATTGATAAACATACATGTTCAAGAACCCAAGTTTTTCCTCACCATAGACAGGCAAACAAAAAGGTGTTGGGTGGTTTTCTGGCTGAGTTAATGTTTTTGAATGGCAGGGTATATCGGGGACATGAAATTATGACTGATATGAATGCTCGGTTCAAGATTAGTATCTCATATTCTCAAGCTTGGAGAGCCAAATGTTATGCCTTGGAATTGTTGAGGGGGTCGCCAGAAGCATCGTTTGCCCAACTACCGGCTTATTGTCACAATTTAAAGCTGAAAAATCCTGGGTCGGTAACTCATATCAAAACAGATAGAGATGGACGCTTTGAGTTGCTGTTTATCGCCATTGGTGCTGCGGTTAGTAAATCAATATAATTTTGTTGACTCATTTTTATTAGTTACATTCATTTCACATTTAAATGATTATATTTCTTGTGTATATGATTTTGTAGATTCGTTCGTTTATTACTTGCATGTGCCCAGATATTATAGTTGACGGAGCATATTTAAAAGGTCGATACCTTGGAGTAAACTTATTAGCAGTAGCCATGGATGCTAACAATGGGATACTGCCAATAGCTTATAGGGTTGGCAAATCTGAAACCTCTGATTCATGGACATGGTTTATGGGGCATCTTAGGGATTACATAGGTCCTATTAGCAATCTGACAATCATATCTGATAGGGCAAACTCAATTGACAACGCTGTTAGAAGGTGTTTCCCATATGCTTTTTATGGACTTTGTGGTGTTCATTTGTATAGAAATCTAAAATCAAGGTCTGCTGGGATAAAAAATCACAAATGGACATACTGGAAGGCTGTAAAAGCTTATCGGGAAGTGGATTTTAATAAGCATATAAGTTGTTTAAGACGTGTTTTGCCTCAGTGTGCTCAAACACTAGAAGATGTCGGGTTTGAAAGATGGTCAAGAGTACATCAACTTGGAGCAAGATATGGTTTCGTGACGCCTAATAGTGTAGAATCAATCAACGCTCTAAGTCGGTGCAAGGAAAGTGGTCATACAAGGTTGACATGTGGATCACCAGTGCCATCACAATCATCTTTTCCTCTACCAAAATATGGATCATCATCAAAATCCAAAGCTCATATGGTTCAAGCAAAAGGCAATAAAATCAAAATCCTAATCACAACCGGCTTCACCTTTTGGGACTATTAACTTAGGTGATTTTTAAATGCAAACGTTGTATTATGTGTATTTTATGTGTAAATGTTTAACATTTTCAGTTAGGCCCATGTATATTAGTAACTTGAGTTTGAACATTGCTATGATTTGTTCAGTTGTTTTCACTTATTACACATTCATTTGACTATCGCAACGCGAATATGACTATCGCAACGCGAATATGACTATCGCAACGTGAATTTGAATATCACAACGGGATAATCGCAATGCGAAAATGACTATCGCAACGCGAATTTGACTATCGCAACGCGAATTTGACTATCGCAACGGGATAATCGCAATGCGAAAATGACTATCGCAACGCGAATTTGACTATCGCAACACGAATTTGACTATCGCAACACGAAAATGACTATCGCAACGTGAATATGACTATCGCAACGCGAATTTAGCCTGCAGAATCGCGAATTTGACTATCGCAATGAGATAATCGCAACGCGAAATGACTATCGCAATGCGAATTTGATTATCCAACGGGAATTTGACTATCGCAACGAGAAAATTGCAAAGTGTATTGACTATCGCAACGCGAATATGATGTAGATTGAAATAAACAATTCAACTTTTACATTTCAATCAATTAAACAAGCACAAATAAGAATTATTTACACATCAATAATCAACTTTTAATCAATTAAACAAGCACAAATAAGAATTATTTATACATCAATTAAACAAATAAGAATTATTTACTCATGAATTAAACAAATCAACTCTTATTATATTATTTTTCTCATCAATTAAACAAGTAAGACTTTTAAGAATCAATTACAATAAAAAAAAGTGTACCCAGACAGTTGTTTACGCACATCAATTTCACGCAGCTCACTTCAGGATTAACCTGCAGAAACCAAACATTTGCTCAAATAACATGTAACAACCCGAAAATTTCAAAATAATATTTAATTGGGAATTGAGGTTTTAATTGTGAAAATTGGTGGATTTTTTGGGGACTAAATTGGAAGTTTTTAAAACTTGAAGCTTGTTTTAGAGTTAAAGAAAATTTAGGGACCAAGCCCTGAATTTACCCTAAAATGTTAGGTATGGGTTGTTATATACGTGAATTGGTTTCTGAAAATCAGAAACCAATTCCTTCCAAATTCCCTCTCCCAACCTCAACTTCCGACGACGATCCCGACGCCGTCTGAATTCCGATCGTCATTTTAAAACCACCATCGTGTTCATCATCGAGCGAGGAACAAACCCTTCAATTTAATTGAAGCGAAACGCTGCCAAACGTCGTGAATTTCAAGTCAAAGCATCGACGTTTTTTTAAGCTCAATCGCCTAGAAAATCCTAAATTCATCGCCGATCGTTGATCCGTTTACGATACCTCCCGCACCATCGTGTTCCTTGTGCCGTTCCGAGTCCGTCGGTGTCATCCTAGATCTCCGTTGACGGCGGCGCGTGGGGAGGTGGATCAGTCAAAGATTCGGCCAAGTCGAAATCGAGCTCTCCGCCGTTCAAAAATTTGAACCTATCTTTGTAAGTATCTCGAAATCGCTCAAAATAATTTTTAGAAATTTTTCCGTGATTTTTAGAGCCCCGGAGGACGTCGCACGCGCCACACGCGCCGCCGCAGGCGAGTGAACGTTGGAAACCAGTTTTGAACCGGTTTTGACCGGTCACGACCCGTTTACCCGTTGACCCGACCCGTTGACCCGACCCGACCCATTGACCGTTGACCGGTGCTATTCTGGGAATTAATTCGGTTTTGGTGCTATTCTGGGAATTAATTCGAAATGGGTGCTATTTTGGTAATTTTTTAAAAAAGGTGCTATTTGTGTAAAATGTTTGACAGTTTGTTGACCTCCTTTGACCAAAAGGCTTTGACCAGCTATTAAACGACATTTGTTTTCGACCAAGAATACATGTCCTGATAGTTTTCGACGTCCCGAATCTGTTTTTGGGGTCCGTTTTGCTAAATTCAAATCCGAAAGTCTCCAAATCATCAGTCAAACCCGTTGACTTTAATTTTGACCAAGAATTCGAAATTTCGGAAGGTCATACTTTATGTTTTTCGACATCCTGAATTTGATTCCGAAATCCGTTTTGCCAAATTCTGACCCGAAATTCCCGAATCGAGCTTGTAAACCCAAAAGGCTTAATATTTTAATATTTTGATTATTTAAATGAGATTTGGTCAAGTATTTATTCAATAAAAATATTTTATGAAGGTACTCGTGTTTCACCTGAGCAAGGATCAATTAGGTCCGGTGTTATCCGTTCGTTAGATCAGCCTGAACCGCGTACTACGAGAATTACCCGTAGGTTTCCGTATATTATTTAAATAATATTTAGATTATTTATATTAGGATTCCAATATGGATTTTTCCAATTCGTAGGATCTAGCGCTGCAGCAGAACGTGATCGACAGACCCAGTAATAGGCTTCCCTATCTGATTTCCCAGACTGTTACAGGTGTGTTTCCTGATAGTGTTATATTATTGTTTTAAAGTATATAAATATCTGAATATTATGTATCTGATTTCTGATTTATTGTATATTTCTGATATGATTTCTGGTTACGGTATTTATCCCGTTTTCTGAATACTGATTACCCAACATCTGAATTACCATACATTACTGATTTGATTTTTGATTTCTGTATTTCTGTTTATGGTTTTCAAGCTTGAAATATTCTTATGTTTTTAAAGAATTATTCATTGTTTTATACGAATACATTCATGTTTATTTCTATCATTGGGGGGGAATATTGTTGGAGGAAGATTACTGCAGGCTCCTCGGCTGTGTGCTCAGGGCCTTACTATTACTGGTTGTGCGGGGTGTATGGTTCTGGGGAACCTACACAAACAGATTGTGAAAGGATGGGGGTAGTGTTCATGTTTTCAAAACATGTGCATAAACAAATTTTATTGAAATATTTCGTTAGTATGTTTTTATACACTGTTTGGAGCACACTGGGCTTTTTAGCTCATTCTGTAAATTTTAACCTTTTCCAGATAACAGCAGACCGTAAGCTAGCAGATTTGGCATCAGGAGAAATCAACTACTTTATTTTGTACGAACATATATTTCTATATGTTTTTCAGTTATGTTTGGTGACATGTATTTTATTATCGTTTTGGACATATCTGTATTATTAATATTATGTTCTATATTATATTTAACGTTCTATAAGTTATATATATAAAAAAACCTCTGAATGGGATATGTGGTCACTTAGGTTTGAGTCTATCTTACAGACTGGGTCTGGGGGGTTACATGTGGTGGTATCAGAGCTTTCGGTTTTAAACACTCGGACTGTATATGGGTCCTAAACTTTGAATTTTTAAGAAATAAAAAAAATGTCACTTATGTTATGATTTAAAGGTTTCTCGAGATCCCTGATGCTAATCTGACATATGTTTCAAATTCTTCTGTAGAGCCTTATAGATCCAACGATGAATGCTGCTAGAGGTCGTAGGACAGGACGTGGACGTGGTAGAGGGCGACTCACTCGACCTTCTGTTACGATAGACGATCCGATGTCACCACGTGATCCTCCTGTTCCGCAAGTAGATCCGACTCTTTCTCATGATGATCAGTTTACTCCTATGAGAGACCCTCCCATCACTGAAGATGAGGATACTGAGATGAATGAAGACGCCATTAATAGAGCTATCTTCCGCATGTTTCAGAGAGCTGCTAGAGCCCCTAGTAACATGACTGCAGTGGAGATTTCAAATTCTCTGGTTGCTGCTGGTGTAGTACCATTCGAGGGTATTACTGGTGGACCTCTGACAGACGTTGAGTATTGGCTGGAGGACACAGAGAGGATTATGGATGAGATGGACCTCAGACCTGAGAAAAAGTTAAAGGGGGCCCTAACTATGTTGAAGAAAGAAAGCTTCAGATGGTGGCAATCCATTTCTAGTAGTATTCCGAGGAACCAATTAACATGGGATCTTTTCAAGACGCGCTTCCGAAGTCACTACATCGGAGAGAGATATCTACAGGAGTAACGCCAGGAGTTTCAGAATCTGGAGCAGGGTAATATGTCTGTTATGGATTATGAGGTTGAATTCATCCGATTGAGCCGATATTCTCCTGGACTTGTGGACACTGAGACAGATCGATGCTTGAGGTTCGAGAATGGACTCAGGTATGAGATCAGGAGTCGAGTCGCTACCCACCGAGAGAGGAATTTTGATGCTTTGGTTGAGATAGCCAAGACTGCTGAGGAAATAGAGCGACTGGGTATGGAGCACCGGAGAGATAGTGATCGAGCTCAAACCCGATTCAGGAGGCCTTCTGGTTCTGTTAATTCTTCTGCACATCCTAGCAAGAGAGGCAGGGGTGATTCCTTTCAGAGAGGCGGTACGAGTGTCAGACCTGTTGCATCTGGTGCTTCAACTTTTCAGCCTACTAGACATGGTGGATCTTTTGGGTCGCAATCTTTGCAGTTATGTAATTATTGTGGGAAACCTCATTATGGGGAATGCAGGAAGAAATTGGGTACATGTTTCAGATGTGGTTCAAGTGACCATATTGTAAAGGATTGTCCGGAGATAACTCATTCAGTTCAGACACCAGCTCGTACTCCCGCTCGTACTCAGAGTACTGTTCAAACTCCTACGGGTGGTCGTACTCAGGAGAGAGCACCTGGATTAGCTAGTAGAAGCCGAGCATCTCAGAGTAGGGGTCCAGTCAGATCTGAGGCCAGACAACCTACATTGGTTTACACTGCTAGACTTCGACAAGATCGTGATGGACCTAATGTGATTGCAGGTACTATTACTATTCATTCAGTTCCATACTTTGCATTATTTGATAGTGGCTCTACAAATTCCTATGTATCACATTCCGTTTCTGTGGGTCTAAATATTCCCGTTGAGAATACTGAGCGTTCAGTGATAGTTCAAAGCCCCTTAGGCAAATCCATCGTGTTGGATCGTATTTTTAGAGAGTGCCCTATAGAGATCAATGGGAAGATTTTTCTGGCTGACCTGATGGAGTTACCCTTTGAAGAGTTCGATTTGATTCTCGGCGTAGATTGGTTGGACAAACATCGAGTAAATATTGATTTTGAGACTAAGAGAGTTGTTCTGAAGACCCCAGATAATCGAAAGATTGTAATGATCGGGGAACGACGTGGATTTCTGACGAATGTTGTGTCTGCCTTGGTAGCGGAGAAGATGATCAGGAAGGGTTCCGAGGCGTTTCTTGCTTATATTTTAGACACTAGGAGATTGCAATCCGATATTGAAGGCATCCGAATTGTCAAGGAATTTCCCGATGTTTTTCCCGAGGAGTTGCCTGGATTACCTCCAGATAGAGAAGTCGAGTTTGTGATTGAAGTCTATTCTGGTTCCACCCCGGTTTCAATGGCTCCTTATTGTATGGCCCCAAAGGAGCTTAAGGAACTGAAAGTTCAACTTCAGGAGTTGTTGGACGGGGATTTATTCGACCTAGTGTATCACCGTGGGGAGCTCCAGTTCTCTTTGTCAAGAAGAAAGATGGGACATTGAGACTCTGTATTGATTATAGAAAACTGAACAAGCTCACTGTTAAAAATAAATATCCTCTGCCCAGGATCGATGATCTATTTGACCAATTTCGAGGGGCTTCTATCTTTTCAAAGATAGACTTGAGATCTGGTTATTATCAACTCAAAGTGAAAGATTCGGATATTCCGAAGACTGCTTTCCGTACTCGATATGGGCACTATGAGTTTTTAGTGATGTCATTCGGGTTAACTAATGCCCCTGCTGCTTTTATGGATCTGATGCATAGGGTGTTTTGACCTTATTTGGACCAGTTTGTAGTTGTATTCATTGATGATATACTGGTGTATTCTAGAAGTGAAGTAGAACATGAGGAGCATTTAAGGATTGTTCTTCAGACTCTAAGGGAGAATAAGCTATACGCTAAGTTGAGCAAGTGTGAGTTCTGGCTCAGCGAAGTGACTTTTCTTGGACATATCGTCTCTGCTGATGGCATTCAGGTGGATCCAAGCAAAGTGGAGGCTATTCTGAACTGGAAGCAACCCAGAAACGTCTCTGAGATCCGTAGTTTCTTGGGCTTAGCTGGTTACTATCGTCGTTTCGTTAAGGGATTCTCCCTTATTGCAGCTCCTCTGACGAAACTATTGAGGAAAGATGTTCCATTTGTCTGGTCTGAGGACCAACAAGCTAGCTTTGAGAAATTGAAGACTGTTCTAACTCAAGCCCTAGTGTTGATTCAGCCTGAATCTGGGAAGGATTTTTATGTCTACAGTGATGCTTCTCATTCTGGATTAGGATGTGTTTTGATGCAAGATAGGAAGGTTGTCGCTTATGCGTCACGTCAGTTAAGGCCGCATGAGCGTAACTATCCTACTCACGATCTGGAATTAGCTGCTGTGGTTTTTTCTTTAAAGGTCTGGAGACACTACCTCTACGGAGAAAAGTGTTATATCTATACTGATCATAAGAGTCTGAAGTATCTGCTTACTCAGAAAGAATTAAATTTGAGACAGCGTCGCTGGTTGGAGCTTTTAAAGGACTATGATTTTGAGATAGAATATCATCCAGGGAAGGCTAATGTAGTGGCAGACGCCTTGAGCCGTAAGGCGATATCAGATCTCAGAGCCTTATTTGCCAACTTGAGCTTATTTGATGATAATAGTTTGTTAGCAGAGTTACAGGTTAAACCTACTTTGGCCGAGGAGATTAAGGCTAGACAACTCCTTGATAACTCGTTGCTTCCCATTATTGAACAAGTTAAGCAAGGATCGAGTTCGGAGTATACTGTGGACCAGGATGGTATTTTGTGTTTTCACGGTCGTTACTGCGTCCCTAAAGATGATGAGTTGAAACGGGTTATTCTTCAGGAGGCTCATAGTAGTCCTTATGCTATGCATCCTGGTGGGGATAAAATGTACAATAATCTCAAAGAGCGCTACTTTTGGACTGGTATGAAGAAAAATATTTCAGATTTTGTGGCAAGGTGTTTGACTTGTCAGCAGGTTAAGGCAGAGCACCAGCATCCGTCTGGATTGTTACAGTCAATTAAGATTCCTGAGTGGAAGTGGGAGCGAATTACGATGGACTTCGTTACTGGTCTTCCTCTAACTCCTTCCAAAAAGGATTCTATCTGGGTGATTGTTGATCGACTCACCAAGTCAGCGCACTTTATTCCTATTCGGGTTAATTATTCTCTGGATAAACTGGCTAAGTTGTACATTTCTGAGATCGTTAGACTTCATGGTGTTCCGTTGTCTATCATATCTGACCGAGATCCGAGATTCACTTCCAGGTTCTCGAAAGCTTTGCACGAGGCTCTGGGTACTCGTTTGAATTTCAGTACAGCTTTTCATCCTCAAACTGATGGACAGTCTGAGCGAGTGATTCAGGTGTTGGAGGATATGTTACGGGGTTGTGTGATTGATTTCCGTGGTAGTTGGGAAGATTTCTTGCCGTTAGCTGAGTTTGCTTACAATAATAGTTATCAGGCGAGTATTCGCATGGCACCGTATGAGGCTCTGTATGGACGTAGATGTCGTACTCCTATATGTTGGACAGAGTTGCATGATAGAAAAACTTTGGGTCCAGACTTGGTTCGAGAGACTGAAAATACTGTCAGACTGATCCGTGATCGCTTAAGAGAGGCATTTGATAGGCAGAAGTCATACGCAGATAAGCGACGTAAGGATATCGAGTTTGAGGTTGGAGATCAGGTTTTTCTCAAGGTATCTCCATGGAAGAAGGTATTGAGATTTGGACATAAAGGTAAACTGAGTCCGCGATTTATTGGGCCGTATCGTATTCTGAAGAAAGTTGGACCTGTTGCTTATCAGCTTGAGTTACCTTCCCAGCTCAGTCGTATTCATGATGTTTTTCATGTTTCTATGTTGAGGCGATACCGTCCAGATCCAGATCACATCATTCAGGTTGATGAGGTAGAGATGAGACCTGATTTGTCATATGAGGAGGAGCCTGTTCAGGTTTTAGAGAGGGATGAGCGAGTTCTTCGGAATAGGCGTATTCCAATGGTCAAAGTGCAGTGGAGTAATCGTAGCCCCTCAGAAGCTACTTGGGAGACATTGGAGTCAATGGAGGTTCAATTTCCTCATCTGTTTTCATAAGGTAAATTTCGAGGACGAAATTTCTTGTAGAGGGGGAGAATTGTAATAACCCGAAAATTTCAAAATAATATTTAATTGGGAATTGAGGTTTTAATTGTGAAAATTGGTGGATATATTTTGGGGACTAAATTAGAAGTTTTTAAAACTTGAAGCTTGTTTTAGAGTTAAAGAAAATTCAGGGACCAAGCCCCGAATTTACCCTAAAATATTAGGTATGGGTTGTTATATATGTGAATTGGTTTCTGAAAATCAGAAACCAATTCCTCCCAAATTCCCTCTCCCAGCCTCAACTTCCGACGACGATCCCGACGCCGTTCGAATTCCGATCGTCATTTTAAAACCACCATCGTGTTCATCATCGAGCGAGGAACAAATCCTTCAATTTAATTGAAGCGAAACGCTGCCAAACGTCGTGAATTTCAAGTCAAAGCATCGACGTTTTTTTAAGCTCAATTGCCTAGAAAATCCTAAATTCATCGCCGATCGTTGCTCCGTTTACGACACCTCCCGCACCATCGTGTTCCTTGTGCCGTTCCGAGTCCGTCGGTGTCATCCTAGATCTCCGTTGACGGCGGCGCGTGGGGAGGTGGATCAGTCAAAGATTCGGCCAAGTCGAAATCGAGCTCTCCGCCGTTCAAAAATTTGAACCGATCTTTGTAAGTATCTCGAAATCGCTCAAAATAATTTTTAGAAATTTTTCCGTGATTTTTAGAGCCCCGGAGGACGTCGCACGCGCCACACGCGCCGCCGCAGGCGAGTGAACGTTGGAAACCGGTTTTGACCGGTTTGACCGGTCACGACCTGTTTACCCGTTGACCCGACCCGACCCATTGACTGTTGACCGGTGCTATTCTGGGAATTAATTCGGTTTTGGTGCTATTCTGGGAATTAATTCGAAATGGGTGCTATTTTGGTAATTTTTTTAAAAAGGGTGCTATTTGTGTAAAATGTCTGACAGTTTGTTGACCTCCTTTGACCAGAACTTTGATCAGCTTTGACCAGCTATTAAACGACCATTGTTTTCGACCAAGAATACCTATCCTGATAGTTTTTGACGTCCCGAATCTGTTTTTGGGGTCCGTTTTGCTAAATTCAAACACGAAAGTCTCCAAATCATCAGTCAAACCCGTTGACTTTAATTTTGACCAAGAATTCGAAATTTTGGAAGGTCATACATTATGTTTTTCGACATCCTGAATTTGATTCCGAAATCCATTTTGCCAAATTCTGACCCAAAATTCCCGAATCGAGCTTGTAAGCCCAAAAGTCTTAATATTTTAATATTTTGATTATTTAAATGAGATTTGGTCAAGGATTTATTCAATAAAAATATTTTATGAAAGTACTCGTGTTTCACCTGAGCAAGGATCAATTAGGTCCGGTGTTATCCGTTCGTTAGATCAGCCTGAACTGCGTACTACGAGAATTACCCGTAGGTTTCTGTATATTATTTAAATAATATTTAGATTATTTATATTAGGATTCCAATATGGATTTTTCCAATTCGCAGGATCTAGCGCTGCAGCAGAACGTGATCGATAGACCCAGTAATAGGCTTCCCTATCTGATTTCCCAGACTGTTACAGGTGTGTTTCCTGATAGTGTTATATTATTGTTTTAAAGTATATAAATATCTGAATATTGTGTATCTGATTTCTGATTTATTGTATATTTCTGATATGATTTCTGGTTACGGTATTTATCCCGTTTTCTGAATACTGATTACCCAACATCTGAATTACCATACATTACTGATTTGATTTTTGATTTCTGTTTATGGTTTTCAAGCTTGAAATATTCTTATGTTTTTAAAGAATTATTCATTGTTTTATACGAATACATTCATGTTCATTTCTATCATTGGGGGGAATATTGTTGGAGGAAGATTACTGCAGGCTCCTCGACTGTGTGCTCAGGGCCTTACTGTTACTGGTTGTACGAGGTGTATGGTTTTGGGGAACCTACACAAACAGATTGTGAAAGGATGGGGGTAGTGTTCATGTTTTCAAAACATGTGCATAAACAAATTTTATTGAAATATTTCGTTAGTATGTTTTTATACACTGTTTGGAGCACACTGGGCTTTTTAGCTCATTCTGTAAATTTTAACCTTTTTCAGATAACAGCAGACCGTAAGCTAGCAGATTTGGCATCAGGAGAAATCAACTACTTTATTTTGTACGAACATATATTTCTATATGTTTTTCGGTTATGTTTGGTGACATGTATTTTATTATCGTTTTGGACATATATGTATTATTAATATTATGTTCTATATTATATTTAACGTTCTATAAGTTATATATATATAAAAAAAACCTCTGAATGGGATATGTGGCCACTTAGGTTTGAGTCTATCTTACAGACTGGGTCTGGGGGGTTACATAACACTTTCTACACATCTAAAACCAACAAACAACAAATTATTATTGAATTCTAGGTACTTAACAACACTTGCATTTGACTTACAAATTGTTTATGGACACTGTTAAAAACATTTTTGATATTTCGATATAACAAATTAAGTTAAATGAATTTTAAGATTTTTACAAATGATTTTACAATTTATATTCGATTCAATTTATCGAATATCAAATTATTACTCCAAGTCTTTGAAGATCAATTTTAATCCTTACTAAATGTGTAAAATTGTGATTTATACTTAAACTATTTTTGAAACAATTTTCACAAAGTATTTTAAACCAAAATCAAGCCATAAATCAATTTTTCAAAAGCATGCACCGATGCATCAATACCATGCATCGATGCATCAATGAATAAATTGAAACATCGAATGCATTCCATGCACCGATGCACTCTTCATGCATCGATGCACTCTGATTTAATTAAAACATCGAATGCATTTGATGCATCGATGCACAATCCATGCATCGATGCACCATGCTATTTTTCAAACATCGAATGCACTTCATGCATCGATGCACTCTTAGTGCACCGATGCACTAGGAGTCCAACGGTCAAAATATTTGAAATTTTACACTGATGCACCGATGCATAATGGTCATGCATCGATGCATGAGATGCTCCCACCCAGAAAATTAATTGTTTTCACACAATAACGGCTCTATTGACTCCACTAATTATCACCAACGTTCAGAATTGATTCAAGGAGTATTTAAACAAGTTTAGAAGCCATTGATCAACAACAAGAAACATCAAGCAACTAGAATCAAGAGAGAATCAAAGAGAAAGCATCAAACCTCAAGTTTGAGCATTTCAAGCCTATTTTTCATTCAATATTCATTTTGCTTTCAAGAACACTTTTGTTCTCAATTGTATTTATTCTTGAGTGTTTTTTTCTTTGTTCTAGAATTGTGCAAACAATCTACCTTGTGAGGATTTCCTTGTAAGTTTGCAAATTTGTATTGTTCTCTTTGGGAGAGAGTTTTTCTCAAGAATTTGTGGTATAATTCTTGAGGGTTTGTAAGGTTACTCTTTATCCTCAAAAGAAAGACAAATTAGTGAATTTGTGGAAAATCTTTAGTGTGGATAGCTAAGGTAGTGGACGTAGACTTTGATTGAGAAAGTCGAACCACTCTAAATCACTGTGCAAATCTTTTCAATTTTCTGCAAAAGCTTCCACCGAAATTTTTAATTGCCAATTCATCCCCTCTTGACCGATTCCGTCGATCGATTAACTCTACAATTGGTATCAGAGCCTCACTCATTTGAAGATTTAATCGCCTCTTGAGTCGATTCGGGAAGAGTTACATCGATTATCAAGTCATCAATGGCCTCTGCTTCAAATTTTGACTCCGATCGATTCGATGCCCGTCAACAAGCCTCATTTCTTCAATGGAGCTAACTATGCCTATTGGAAGAATAGAATGTTCCAGCTCAACTCCAAAGCCATCCATATCATTTTTTGTGCTCTTGGACCAGATGAATACGGAAGAGTTTCATCGTGTACAACCGCCAAAGAAATATGGGACAAATTTCAAGTCACTCATGAAGGTACCGATGAGGTAAAGAAATCTAAAATTAGTATTCTAACGCATAGCTATGAAAATTTCAGGATGAAACCAAATGAAGATATCAAAGCTATGACGGATAGATTTTCAACGATCGTCAGTGGTCTCAAATCATATGGAGAGATCATTTCAAATGAAAAGCTTGTGAGGAAGTTAGTCTACTCCCTCCCAAAATCGTGGCAATCAAATAAGACGGCAATCATCGAGTTTAAGGACTTAACGTCCTTAACTCATGAAGAGATAATCGGGTCACTCCTCACTCATGAAATGATGCTCGAAGATGAGGTGGACCTCGACAAGATTGACAAGACACCAAAGGAGAAGGAGAAGAAGAAAAACATTGGAGTTGCTCTCAAATCCACAAAAGATGAGACGATGACGATGACGATGACGAGGAAATGGCATTGTTTGCCAAACAGTTCAGAAAAATGATGAGACCTTATCGAGGAAGAAAATTCAAACGAAATGAAGGCCTCAAAAATGAACAGAAAGAGAAGGACCCAATCATTTTCTATGAATGCAAAAAGCCGGGGCATGTCAACCCACAATTGAAGAAAAAGGGACAATCAAAGAATAAGCACAAGGCTCATGTGGCTACATGGAGCGATGAAGAAAGTTCCGATAAAGAGGAAAAAGAAGTAGCTAACTTGTGTTTGATGGTATTCGGGGAAGATTCTAAGGTAACCTCTAACTCATCCGATTTTGATGATTTATCCTATGATGAGTTATTAGAGGAATATAATGGGTTGGCTTCGGATTTTGAGAAATTATTTTTAAAATATAAAAATGATGTTTCAAAATTAAAAAATGAAAGCAAACTCATATCCAAAACCAACAACGATCTTGAAAGTAAAATCAAAGATTTGCAAATCAAACTAGAAGAGTTTGAAAAGAAAAATTTAGATTTGCAAAATTTACTTTCAAAGATCAATGATGATCATCAAAAGAAAATTGATGATCTTAAAATTTCTTTTGATAAAGTTGGAACAAAACATTTTGAAAAAGGTGGAAATTCAAAATCCAACTTTGTTACAAAAAGTTTTAGAAACTCAATCATAGAGGTCCCCAAAGAATCTCTAATGAAAAAATCGTTAGAAGTATTGGGTTCCTAAAGAACTCATTACTACTAAAGATAAATATATCCTACAAAATGGATACCTAAGGGGACTAGGATTTTGGAAACTAATGAATATGGACCCAAAAGAATTTGGGTACCAAAAATCAAAAATTAACCTATGTTTGTAGGGAAAGGAGCATTACTACAAGGCACGGGAAACAAATTCAAATTCATGGTACCTTGATAGTGGATGCTCAAGACACATGACCGAAGACAAAAGCCGGTTCATTGAGCTTAACGCCAAAAATGGAGGAGAAGTGACATTTGGAGACAATTCAAAAGGTTACATTGAAGGATTTGGTACAATAGGTAATACCTCTTCCATACAAATTAAAAATGTTTTATATGTGAATGGATTAAAGCATAATCTATTGAGTATTAGTCAATTATGCGATAAAGGATTCAATGTCTTATTTGAAATTAATGGTTGTAAAGTCATTGACATTGCATCTAATCGGATTATGCTTGTTGGTCATAGAATAGGAAACATATACATGGTGCATTTAGATTCTTTTGATATGACTAATTTATGCCTAGTTGCTAAGGATGAGCATGATAGTTGGTTATGGCATAGGAGACTAGGACATGCTAGTATGAGTGTTTTGCAACGATTAATTCAAGGAGACCTAGTAAGAGGGTTGCCTAAGCTTAAATTTAATAATGATGAAATCTGTGATGCTTGTGCTAAAGGAAAACAAAAGCGAGTTTCTTTTAAATCCATTAATGATGTATCAACTAGTAGAGTTTTACAATTGATCCATTTAGATCTTTTTGGGCCAACTGGAACTACTAGCTTAGGTGGAAAACAATATGCATTTGTCTTGGTAGATGACTACTCTAGATATACTTGGGTTCTATTCTTAAGTACAAAAGATGAAGCATTAGAACATTTCATCACATTTTCAAAAATTATCCAAAATGAAAAAGGTTACTCTATCACTAGTGTTAGAAGTGATCATGGAACTGAATTTGAAAATCTTGGATTTATTGAATTTTGTAATTCTAATGGTATTAACCATAATTTTTCAGCACCTAGAACCCCTCAACAAAATGGAGTTGTTGAGAGGAAAAATCGAACTTTAGAAGAAATGGCTAGAACCATGCTTTGTGAAAATAATTTGCCAAAATATTTTTTGGGCGGAAGCCACAAATACCGCCTGTTATGTTATAAATTGAGTAATGATTAGGCTAATTTTAAAGAAAACTCCATATGAAATTTTCAAAAATAAAAAGCCTAACATTAGTTATTTTCATCCTTTCGGATGTAAATGTTTTGTTTTAAACAACGGTAAAGAAAACCTTGGCAAATTTGATGCCAAAAGTGATGAAGGAATTTTTCTGGGTTATTCCTTAAATTCTAAAGCTTATCGTGTATTTAATAAAAAAACTTTAGTTGTAGAAGAGTCTATACATGTTGTTTTCGATGATAATCCCCTTCCGAGGAAGGATTCTTGTGTTAATGATGATGTAGGCATTGTAAATACAAATGACGTTAGACATGACGTTGGAGAATCATCATTAAAGGAAGAAACAAAGGATGAGGAAACTCATGATCCCATCGAGAATCCAACCATTGAAGAAAGGGAAGTATCTTATCCAAGAGAGTACAACCATGTCAAGGATGGTGAAGTTATAGGTGATCCATCTAAAGGGGTAACTACTCGATCTTCTCTTAGAAATATTTGTAATTATGTTGCATTTATTTCATGCATAGATCCTAAGAACATCAAAGAAGCATTAAAAGATGAACATTGGATTATGGCTATGCAAGAAGAATTAAATCAATTTGAGAGAAGTAAAGTATGGACATTAGTTGAAAGGCCTAGTAATAAAACTACTGTAGGTACTAGATGGGTATTTAGAAATAAGCTTGATGAAAGTGGTAATATAGTGAAGAACAAGGCTAGACTTGTTGCTCAAGGCTATACTCAAGAAGAAGGCATAGACTATGATGAAACATACGCTCCCGTAGCTAGGATGGAAGCAATTAGAATGTTATTAGCATTTGCATGTTTCAATGAATTTAAATTATATCAAATGGATGTTAAAAGTACATTTGTAAATGGTTTTATAAAAAAGAAGTGTATGTGGAACAACCTCCAGGTTTTGAAGATTCAAATTTTCCGGATCATGTTTTAAAATTGACAAAAGCTCTTTATGGTTTAAAACAAGCTCCTAGAGCTTGGTATGAAAGATTGTCAAATTTTTTAATTGAAAAAGGTTTTTCAAAAGGAAAGGTTGACACTACATTGTTTTTAAAGAGAAAGGTAAAGATTTATTAGTAGTTCAAATTTATGTTGATGATATAATATTTGGTTCTACTAATGATGTTCTTTGCCAAGAATTTTCTAAGCTAATGCAAAGTGAGTTCGAGATGAGCATGATGGGGGAACTCTCATATTTCTTGGGACTCCAAATCAAGCAAAGAAAAGATGGCATCTTCATCAATCAAGCTAAGTACGTCAAGGATATGCTCAAGAAATTTAGATTGGAAAATGGGAAACCCTATGCCACTCCAATGAGTTCTACAAAGCTTGACTTGGATGAAGGAGGTAAATGTGTGGATGTTAAATTATATAGATCCATGATTGGTTCATTGCTTTATCTAACTGCAAGTATACCAGATATTATGTTTAGTGTTTGCTTGTGTGCTAGGTTTCAATCATGTCCTAAAGAATCACATTTACTAGCTGTTAAGAGGATCTTTAGATACCTTAAGGACACTCCTAGTATAGGACTTTGGTATCCTAGAAACTCTAGCTTTAGCTTGCATGCCTTCTCATATGCGGATTATGGAGGATGCAAATTAGATAGGAAAAGTACCTCCGATACTTGTCAATTCCTTGGAAATATGCTAATTTCTTGGTTTTCAAAGAAACAAAATTGTGTTGCATTATCTACCACTGAAGCAGAATACATTTCAGCTGGTAGTTGTTGTGCACAAGTTTTATGGATGAAACAACAACTTTTAGATTATGGAATTGAAGTAAGTACTATTCCTATCAAGTGTGACAATACTAGTGCTATTTGTCTCACTAAAAATCCCATCCAACACTCTAGAACTAAACATATTGAAATTAGACATCACTTCATTAGAGACCATGTCGCTAAGGAAGATGTAGCTCTAGAATTTGTTGATACTTTGCACCAATTAGCGGATATTTTTACAAAACCCTTAGATAAGGAAAGATTTTGGACACTTAGGAGAGAATTAGGTTTAACTGACCTATCTTCACTTAGTGTTTAAAATAATTTTAGCACTTTTAATAAATATTGAAAATTGCTTATAATAATAATCTTTGATTATATTCTTGCTATCAGTTAGGGGAGTTTATGATTCTTAGTAAAAATTAAAATTATGTTCAAATAAAGTTTAAAGATTAATTTGACAGATTGAACATAATTAATTTTGATATATGAGTTCCCAATACCACTAGAGCCAAATAATTTAGCATTTTAAGTGTTTAAAATGGATTTTTGACATTTTTGTGCTTAATGCACCGATGCACTTAACAATGCATCGATGCATCCCTTTGAATGTGCATCGATGCATCCGCATGATGCACCGATGCATGCCTTGAATGTGCATCGATGCACAAGACCATGCATCGATGCATCCGTCGGGTTTTTGGTTAAAAACCCTGATTCTCTTTATTTTTCTCAAAACCCTTTAAACACTCCCTCAGCCGTTCGTCCCTCTCTATCTAAAAACTCCATTCTTTCTCAAAATCAATGATTTTTCGTGGGATTCTTCAAGTTTTTCATCTCCCAAACCTGCTTTTATCATCAAATCGTGCAAAACATCTCTTCATCCCTCTCAATCCGAAATTTTCAAGGTAATATTTCAAAAACCTCTACTTTATTGATTTTTGATTTTAGAACTAGTTCTGATTAGTTCTAGGATGAACATTATATCGGGCATTGATTGTTTGATGATTAGAAACTCAATTTTACAACTAATTTCATCAAAAACTCACAAATTTTCAAGATTTTTAAATTTTCAAAATAAAAAAAATCGAAATTCTGAAATTAAATTTTAAATTTGATGCTTTTGATACATCTTATAATTTTACAAACATTAATTTTAGAGAACCTTAAGGACTCAATTGAGTTTTGGGATTGATTATTGCACATACATGTGTTTTCAATTTGCAGGTTATATTTCTTATTCCGACTCCTTTACCATGTCTAATCCTAAACGTCCTAGGACTTCCTCTAGTCGTTCACATCGTCCTTCCGTTCCTCTACCTCCTAATCTCGTTCCTCAAAATTCTAGTGGCCTATTGAGTTCCTGTTTCAATATGCCAGAGCGTCGTAGAAACGACCTTTACACTAGATACATTGAGTCATTCCAATCCTATAGAATTCGGGAAGAACATATTCCCTCACTTCAAGCCATGGGCAAAATTGACTTTGAATACCTCCCAATTCTTAAACAATGGAAGTTTGATAAACTTTTTTTGCTTCAACCTATCGTTTTCCACCAATTAGTCTGCATTTTCTATTCCAATGCGGTTTGTATTCAAAATCAAACCCAATGTGGAACCATCGGAATTAGATCCTATCTTCTAGGACAATACATTGTTGTTGATTCCGCAACTATTGCTTCTCATTTTCGGTTAGATGATGATGGTGTGTTTGACGAAAAAGAATATGTGGCTTATCCCTATACTCCTAATGCTAGTGTCAGTACCCTTCGAACCCATCACGACCGTTTCCTTCATTTTATTATTTCTTAGTGGTTTCGTCCTTCTGCTGGTAGGTACTCCACTCTACGTTCTAGGGATTTATGGTGGATATATTGTATTAAAAATAAAATCAAAATAAATCTTCCACAGGTCATTTTTAGTCAACTAGTAGACATCGTAAACATTGTTCCTTCTAAACATGTTGAAACATTAGCCTACGGATGTCTACTTAGTAACATGTTTATCAAATTTGGTCTAGACGTTTCTCTCGACACTCTAATTCCTCTCCAAAATCAAATCAATCTCACTTCTTTAAAGAAAGCGGATTGGGTTCAAGATGAACGCACCGGTTTTTGGGTATTCCGACCAAATAAACAAACTCCGAGAGCTAGTTCTTCTCGTGCTCCGCCTCCTCCTCCGGCTGCGAATGTTGATCCCGAGCTTCAAGGGATATTTCAAGATATTGACGATCCAGCTAATGCACCGGAACCCGCTCGGCAAGAAGATCAAACACCACCTTATTTCCGATCTTTTTTAGAGGTATTTGATCTACGATTTGCTTCCATGGAGTCTCAGATTACTAAGTTTTAGAGGGAGATGCGTGATCGTATGGATGCTCTGACTCTTGAAGTTCAAGTTCATTATCCTTCTCCTCCCGATCCTCCGATGGAGTAGATTTGTATTTCTTGTCATGCTTTCTTAAATTTAAAACTTGGATTGATTTTGATATTTCTGGTTTGTTTGTTTTTGGATACTTTGACTTTGATTGGTTGTTGAATGTTTGGACTTATTTTATATTTATGGATGCTTGAACTTAATATATATATTTGGTTTGGTTAAATTTTCTTATTTTTGCATCATTAGACATATATTACCAATTATCCATTGCATGTTATATGAATATTGATTTATGAAACTAATGGCTAACCTCTCTTTTGATTGTGATCTTAGCAGCTTATAATTAATAAATCAATTGGCTTAAGTTTTTCAAAACATTATTGTTTAAAATGTTTTATAGAGTCTTTTTGATTTAACAAAAAGGGGGGAGAAGATGTGTGTCATAGTAAGGGGGAGTAATTTTTCAAAAGTTGATTTCAAAAATAATTTTCTAAATCTTAAAATTTCCCAAGTATTTTGTTATATCAAAAAGGGGGAGATTGTTAAAAACATTTTTGATATTTCGATATAACAAATTAAGTTAAATGAATTTTAAGATTTTTACAAATGATTTTACAATTTATATTCGATTCAATTTATCGAATATACAATTATTACTCCAAGTCATTGAAGATCAATTTTAATCCTTACTAAATGTGTAAAATTGTGATTTGTACTTAAACTATTTTTGAAACAATTTTCACAAAGTATTTTAAACCAAAATCAAGCCTTAAATCAATTTTTCAAAAGCATGCACCGATGCATCAATACCATGCATCGATGCATCAATGAATAAATTGAAACATCGAATGCATTCCATGCATCGATGCACTCTTCATGCATCGATGCACTCTGATTTAATTAAAACATCGAATGCATTTGATGCATCGATGCACAATCCATGCATCGATGCACCAGGCTATTTTTCAAACATCGAATGCACTTCATGCATCGATGCACTCTTAGTGCACCGATGCACTAGGAGTCCAACGGTCAAAATATTTGAAATTTTACACTGATGCACCGATGCATAATGGTCATGCATCGATGCATGAGACGCTCCCACCCAGAAAATTAATTATTTTCACACAATAATGGCTCTATTGACTCCACTAATTATCACCAACTTTCAGAATTGATTCAAGGAGTATTTAAACAACTTTAGAAGCCATTGATCAACAACAAGAAACATCAAGCAACTAGAATCAATAGAGAATCAAAGAGAAAGCATCAAACCTCAAGTTTGAGCATTTCAAGCCTATTTTTCATTCAATATTCATTTTGCTTTCAAGAACACTTTTGTGCTCAATTGTATTTATTCTTGAGTGTTCTTTTCTTTGTTCTAGAATTGTGCAAACAATCTATCTTGTGAGGATTTCCTTGTAAGTTTGCAAATTTGTATTGTTCTCTTTGGGAGAGAGTTTTTCTCAAGAATTTGGGGTATAATTCTTGAGGGTTTGTAAGGTTACTCTTTGTCCTCAAAAGAAAGACAAATTAGTGAATTTGTGGAAAATCCTTAGTGTGGATAGCTAAGGTAGTGGACGTAGACTTTGATTGAGAAAGTCAAACCACTCTAAATCACTGTGCAAATCTTTTCAATTTTCTGCAAAAGCTTTCACCGAAATTTTTAATTGCCAATTCACCCCCCTCTTGGCCGATTCCGTCGATCAATTAACTCAACATACACTTTCATAACGCAGGTGCAGGTAGGCAGCGTCTCGAATATATCGCTCTAGCCATAAAATACCGAAACCACAAGCCTACTGCACCTCTATCTCTATCGGTGGGAGGTATAAACTGTGTACTTCCTGTCGTCAAACGCTCCAAGCACATACATACGAGAGGACCACAATCCCCTCTGGCTTCCGGTGTTTGTTGTGGCGCGGTCTCGTCTCTGATAACTATAACATTGAACTTCTTTGGCTTCTTGTTTCCAGAATAAGTCCAATAATTAATCACATCCAAGAATTTAGCCAAATGAGAGCTCCATCCCTTAATAATATCTCTCAAATCAGACAATGATATGTAATTTATCATGTTGTCATATACTATTATCTTCAGGGATGGGAGCTGAAGCTCGACGAGAAGCCAATGAGTACGTTCCAAAACAGGGATAAACACCTGCAATCATAAGTAATAATTCAATTTACGCACTTATTTATGAACAACTTTAAAATATTTAAAAAAATAAATACTAACCTTATCGACCTCCCACCATGCAGGATAAAGTTTAGCTTGTCTATTAGCCAACACATATGATTCCTGTCGTTGATTTTTCAAGTGAACTACATGAAAAGACGTCGGCATAATTGTATATTGCGTATTTTTTTTATTTTTATTTTTCTTCAAAGCCCTTACTATTAGAAGATGTGACACCCATGCATCAATATGTTGTTTTACAAAAAAAGACATATATTAGTGAATTACATAAATTTAAAAAAAATTAATCAAAATGAAATATAAGAAGAAATATAAGACTTACCCCCCCATCGAAATAGCCATTGTCTTCAACCCCTAATAACACACCCCACCAAGACCGTTCAATCAACAAATGCATATCATTGTTGAGTTTGTATATGTCAGCGTAACACCCTTGGCTCCACTCATGTAGATAAAAATCAACTGCGGTCTTAGCCCAAAGGGTATTATCCAGAATTATTTCCGGTAGTTGTTTCCTCTCCACTTCATCTACCAGAATGGTACTGGCCGGTAACTTATACAAAAGCCAACAGTCATCCATCATGTCCGGCACGTGAGGGGGTTTCTCAATAATTCGATATATTATGCCGTGTGAATCGGGCTCTAGAATGTTGAGAGGGACCTCTTCAACGATGACAGTGGCCTCTTGAACGGTGGGAGGGGACTCTTGAGGGATGATAGATGCCTCTTGAACGATAGGGGAGGCCTCTTGAACGATGACAGGTGAGTCGGGCTTTTTCTTACGGATTCTTCGCACTATTGGGGTGAACGGAGACTTAATGGCACGTGCACGCCATCTGATGCGTGAACTCCGTCTTGCAAGAAAAACCCAACGTAGAGCATCCACCTTAGCGGGCCGCTAAAAATAAATTAATACATAAATCAGTAAATAAACAGACATGATATTAAATAGTGAAAACAAAGACAAATATATTTCAAACTTGCACGGTATTCACCCAAGTCATTATTCTATCATTGTTCACAAAATGCATCAGATAACATTATAGAAGTAATCACTTATATAAACATTTAAAAGGACAACATATAGGTTTAGTGCAGGTTCAATGACAACAAAAAGAGTAGTAGTTTATTCTTGAAACTTAAATTTTTAACACTGTGAAGTTAGTATTTGTCTTTGTCTTTTGGTTGAAAAAAATGCAATTCATTCAAGTTTCAATTTGCAGAAGAAGAATAGAATCTGAAACTTAAAATCGCAATATGAATGACTATCGCAACGCGAAAATGACTATCGCAACGCGAAAATGACTATCGCAACGAGAGAATCACAATGCGATTTTCATTTCGCATTGCGATTCTTTTGTTGCGATAGTCAAATTCGCGTTGCGATAGTAAAATTCGCGTTGCGATAATCATTTTCGCGTTGCGAAAGTAAACTATTCTTCTTCTGCAAATTGAAACTTGAATGGATTGCATTACTTCAACCAAAAGACAACCAAAAACAAATACTAACTTCACAGGGTTAAAGAATAAACAGTTTAGCAGTATTGGCAACAACCGAATGAATTTACTAAGCAATCTAAGTGAAATGGTTAATCTAAGTGAAATTACGAGTAAATTTATCATCAAGTTAAATATGAAAAATATTAAACTTACCTCGTTGCGTAGAGTATGAACCTCATTATGCAACGATGCTACCATCTCACGTAGAGCGACTACCTCACCACGTAAAGTATACACCTCAACACGCCATGCACCATTGTCATCGCGTAAAGTATCGACCTCCTCACGCAAGGCATTAACCTCATCACGTAACTCCCCTAACTCATCCCGTGGAGGTGGCGATGGAGAACAGGGAGATAAACGTTGTGGCATCTTTGTCGGTCGCCTATCATGAGGTGATGGTGGAGAAGAGGCTCGATGATGTGACAGAATAGGTGATGGCTCTCGTTATGGAGGTGTATAGTCGGGTCGATCAGGTGATGGCTCTGGATGAGGTGATGGCTCTCGAAGTGGAGGCTGCTCATCATCCGTGCCATAAAAAAACGCTTACTAGCTTGCCACCAATCAGTGGTAAGCTCAGCTTCCGTGGGTGTCAGCCTCTGTAATGGAGTGTTGGACTCCTAACAATATAAAAGCTCAAACAAAGTTAAACGTGTACTAGTAATAACTTGTTTATAAACATATGGTAGTATTTGTGTTAACTTACATTATTTATTGTCGTATACGGTAGTAAATCTTCCCATTGCTGCAAGGTCCGTTCCTCTTCCAGGAAATAGCCCTAGGAATATCATTAGCAGTTTTTAATGCATAGGTCTGCATGGCGGGAAAGGCCTCAAATATCCAAATCTACAAACAATATAATAACAAACATTAGTAATTGTTAAATAATAATTAATTATAATTTTGGAAACATTATATAAAAATTCTTACCTTAAAGGCCCAAATAAAGCCTGACAAAGTGTATTTGGAACCATTACCACGCAAACTTTTTCGATCATCAAAGGCAGACGACAACTTATTCCATGTAGCTTTCCATAGATACGAACCCCACGGAAACAGGTTCCATGCATTTAGGTCCTCTACCAATTTAATTAGATCATTAGGAATAGGTTGTCTGGCCTCTTTGCCTTAAAAGTCGGCATGCAAAAGTATTAGAAGGCATACTCGGACAACATCGACGTCATCCATCCGAGTAAAACCATCTTTCTTATTCAATAATCTCGTCAAGTCTTCCACGTGTAAATTTGGCTTCTCCATTGACAGCTCAGGAAAAACCCGGGATAACCATGATAGGCGGGTAATATGTCTAGTGTACTGACCTACATCATCGTGTCCGAAGCATAGACCGGTGATTAAGCAAAACTCCTCCCGCCCAAAACACGTATACGCCAGTGGAAAATCAAACCATATCTCTTCATCACGACGTTGTATAGTCTCTGGTAGATCGCTAGTCATGGTTTGAAGAAACAGATGGGTCAACATAGCATCTCCACCCGGATGTTGTACTTTCAGCCATGGCCCGAAGCAAGTATCCTCAAATATTTTTCTTTGTGCAGGTGAAAGCTTCGATGCAATTGTTTTGGCCAGGCTTAATTTATTTCTTAAGGTCAATTGAGCCGAATAAAAGTTCTACAAAAACAATAAACATACCAAGTTAGATATACCAAAAACTACACTGTGAAGATATACCAAGAACAACAATAAACATAAAGAGTAGTAGTTTATTATTCAAACTTAAATTTGCAATACTGTGAATTTAGTATTTGTTTTTGTTTTTTTGTTGAAGTAATGCAATTCATTCAAGTTTCAATTTGCAGAAGAAGAATAGTTTCTGAAACTTAAAATCGCAACACGAAAATGAAAATCACAACACGAAAATGACTATCGCAACGCGAATTTGACTATCGCAACGCGAAATGACAATCACAACGCGAAACTAAAATCACATTACGATTTTCATTTCGCGTTGTGATTCTCGGTTTCAAATACTAAAATTGAAACTTGAATGGATTGCATTACTTCAACCAAAAGACAAAACAAAGACAAATACTAAATTCACAGGGTTTAAAGACTAAATAGTTTAGCAGTATTGGCAGCAATCAAATGAATTTAATAAGCAATCTAAATGAAATGGTTAATCTATTATTGAAATTACAAGTAAACTTATCATCAATTTCAATATGAAAAACCTAATAATAATGCAAAAATTTTAAAATAAAAATAATTAAGAAAACTAACCCTCGGTGGTTGATTTGGTTGATTTTCCATTTCTGACCGTGAATGGTTATGAGGGTGGCTCTGAGAGATGGAGATAGATGGATTTTGCCGGAGATGGGGACTGATTTCGTCGTAGATGGGGACAGATGTCACCTTAGAGAGTGAGAGATGGAGATGGGACTGAGTTGTGATTTAGGGTTTTAGGTTATGAGTTGCGATTACGGGATATACTGTGGACGGTTCAGTGTTCCGATATATGAATATTCGTGTTTGGAATTTGAAAAAAAAATACGCGTTGCGATAATAATGGCGCTTTGAAAATCGCATTGCGACAGTCAGAATCGCGTTGCGATAGTAATAATCGCATTGCGATTTACATATTCGCGTTGCGATAGCCATACTCGTATTGCGATTTACATATTCGCATTGCGATAGTCGGAAAATCGCAACGCGGATTTGGAAAATCACAATGTGATAGTCAGAATCGCGTTGCGAATCTGGAAACTGATTTGCGATACCGGAGATCGCGTTGCGAATTATCGATCACATTGCGATTTAGTTGGTCATTTTGGCAAATCCAAAAAAAGTTGGTTAAAATCGTATATTATAAGGCATTTTTGGTCATTGAGGTTATTTTCTCTACTTAAAACGGTACCTCTACTTAGTGAAATTTTACTTTGGACCTTTTACTATTTTTGATCAATTTGACCCATCAAATTTCAATTCATTATCACTTTAGCCCTATATTGTAAAAACTGTCACTTTAGTTCAATTAGATTCTATAATGTGTAATAAATTCTTTTAATTTTCATTTTATACATGATATATCATGATTAGATCACGTCATTATTTTTTTCACATACAATCGTCTAAAGTGATAATAAATTGAAAGTTAAGGGTTAAACTAACCAAAAATAGTAAAGATGTTAAAGAGAATTTCACTGAAATATAAGGGCTAAAATATATATTAATCCTTTAATTACATAAATCATATAGGTTTAATATATGTTTTGATCCTTATTATATAGTGAAATTATCACTTTAGTCATCCTTCTCTTTTTCCGTCAATGCGAAAAAGTTTAAGAAACGTCTTAATACCAAGATAAGTGCTCAAACTGTACATTTTTTTCAAATAGGTGTATAAATTATTTTCTGACTCATCCAGGTGCCCGACGTTACAAACGTTAGCCATCTAGGTGTTCGACCATCAACAGCGTTAATTTCACTCGTTAAGTGACATTTGTGTGATTTTGAAAGTTATTTTTTAAATATTAAAATTATTATTATATTTGTAAAAAATCATAATTTCTATTAAATTATAAAATAACCCCAAATCCTAACCTTAACTTGTCGTCGTCGCTCTTTCCGACCACAACCACTGCCACTGACATAATCCATGCCATCCACCTAATCATATGTCGATGTAATTGCCACCGATTGGCCGTTGGAATCATGTGAGATTGCGATTTTCAACCTAGGGTTCTCGGGGTATAAAATATTGATTCATCGTCGATCGGTCACGATTTTATAGGGATTTTGCTCGTTGGGGCGAGGGGAGGTCGGGTGGAGCTTCATCGACGGAAAAGACCGGCAATCGGTGTAGGTTTAGGGGTTGAAATGAAAATTTTCAAAGTTTTGGGTTTATTTCAAAATTTGTGTTTTCTTTTTTAAACATAATTTTAGTTTTTTAGTTTTAAATAAAAATTAAATTTACTAGATTGTGACACGTGTCATTTAATGGTGAAATTAACACTGTTGACAACCCGAACACCTAAATGGATAACGTTTGTAGCGTTAGACATCTGAATGAAAAAAAAATATTTAGATACCTATTTGTTGAAAACATTTTGATATTTCGATATAACAAATTAAGTTAAATGAATTTTAAGATTTTCCAAAAAGTTTTTCTAAGTATATTCGATATAATTATTCGAATATCAAAACATTACTCTAAATCTTTCAAAAGTCATTTTTAATCCTTACTCAAGTGTAAAATTAAGTTTTAATCTTAAAACAATTTTAAAATAATTTTTCAAAGTATTTCGAACCGTTTCAAATCCAAAAATTCCAGATTGCTTAGAGGGAACCGATTCCCCCCCAAGGGGGTACCGATTCCCCCTGAATGGTTTGGCTCCGAGAATTCCAGTATGCTCGGAGGGAATCGATTCTCCCCCAGGGGGTACCGATTCCCCCCACTGTTCAACGGTCGAAATATTTGAATTTTACACTTAGGGAACCGATTCCCTATGAGGGGTACCGATTCCCCCACGCTCCAAGCTATTTTATTAATTGATTTCACACTAAAACGGCTATATTATCTTTATTAATGATCCCCAACGTTCAGAAGTGATTCAAGGTGTATTTAAGCAAGCTTAGAAGCCATTGATCAACAACAAGAAACATCAAGCAACTAGAATCAAGAGAGAATCAAAGAGAAAGAATCAAACCTCAAGTTTGAGCATTTCAAGCCTATTTTTCATTCAATATTCATTTTGCTTTCAAGAACACTTATTGTGCTCAATTGTATTCATTCTTGAGTGTTCTTTTCTTTGTTCTAGAATTGTGCAAACAATCTACCTTGTGAGGATTTCCTTGTAAGTTTGTAAATTTGTATTGTTCTCTTTGGGAGAGAGTGTTCTCAAGAATTTGGGGTATAATTCTTGAGGGTTTGTAAGGTTACTCTTTGTCCTCAAAAGAAAGACAAATTAGTGAATTTGTGGAAAATCCTTAGTGTGGATAGCTAAGGTAGTGGACGTAGACTTTGATTGAGAAAGTCGAACCACTCTAAATCGTTGTGCAATTTCTTTCAATTTTCTGCAAAAACTTCTACCAAAATTTTTATTACCAATTCACCCCCTCTTGGCAGATTATGTCCATCGATTAACTCAACAATTGGTATCAGATCCTAACTCATTTGAAGGTTTAATCGCCTCTTGAGTCAATTCGGGAAGAGTTATATCGATAATCAAAGTCATCAATGGCCTCTACTTCAATCTTCGACTCCAGTCTCGATTCGATGCCCGTCAACAAGCCTCATTTCTTCAATGGGGCTAATTATACCTTTTGGAAAAATAGGATGATGTACTTCATTCAATCAAGTGACATGGGAACATGGAATGTCGTATAAGAAGGATACTTCAAGCCTCTCACTCATCCAAGATTATGGAGTGAATGAGAGACAAAAATGTTTCAGCTCAACTCCAAAGCCATCCATATCATATTTTGTGCTCTTGGACCAGATGAATATGGAAGAGTTTCATCTTGTACAACCGCCAAAGAAATATGGGACAAACTTCAAGTCACTCATGAAGGTACCGATGAGGTAAATAAATCTAAAATTAGTATTCTAACGCATAGCTATGAAAATTTCAGGATGAAACCAAATGAAGATATCAAAGCTATGATGGATAGATTCTCAACGATTGTCAATGGTCTCAAATCATATGGAGAGATCATTTTAAATAAAAAGCTTGTGAGGAAGTTAGCCTACTCCCTCCCAAAATCGTGGCAATCAAAGAAGACGACAATCATCGAGTCTAAGGATCTAACGTCCTTAACTCTTGAAGAGCTAATTGGTTCACTCCTCACTCATGAAATGATGCTTGAAGATGAGGTGAACCTTGATAAGATTGAAGAGACACCAAAGGACAAGAAGAAGAAGAAAAACATTAGATTTGCTCTCAAATCCACAAAAAAAAGAGTAATTCGGATGAAGATGACGAGGAAATGGCATTGTTTGCCAAACGGTTCAGAAAAATAATGAGACCTTACCGAGGAAGAAAATTCAAACGAAATGAAGGCCTTAAAAATGAACCAAAAGATAAGGACTCGATCATTTGCTATGAATGCAAAAATCTGGGGCATGTCAAATATGATTGCCCATAATTGAAGAGAAAGGGTCAATCAAAGAATAAGAACAAGGCTCATGTGGCTACATGGAGCGATGAAGAAGGTTCCGATGAAGAGGAACAAGAAGTAGCAAACTTGTGTTTGATGGCATTCGGGGAAGATTCTAAGGTAACCTCTAACTCATCTTATTTTGATGATTTATCCTATGATGAGTTATTAGAGGAATATAATGGGTTGGCTTCGGATTATGAGAAATTGTTTTTAAAATATAAAAATGATGTTTCAAAATTGAAAAATGAAAATAAACTCATATCCAAAACCAACAACGATCTTGAAAGTAAAATCAAAGATTTGCAAATCAAACTAGAAGAGTTTGAAAAGGAAAATTTGGATTTGCAAAATTTACTTTCAAAGGTCAATGATGATCATCAAAAGAAAATTGATGATCTTAAAACTTCTTTTGATAAAGTTGGAACAAAATGTTTTGAAAATGGAGAAAATTCAAAATCCAACTTTGTTAGAAAAAGTTTTAAAAACTACAATCATAGAGGTCCCCAAATAACCTCTAATAGAAAAATCGTTAGAAGTATATGGGTTCCTAAAGAGCTCATTACTACTAAAGATAAGGATATCCTACACAAATAGATACCTAAGGGGGCTAGGATTTTGGAAACTAATGAATATGGACCCAAAAGAATTTGGGTACCAAAAATTAGAAATTAATCTATGTTTGTAGGAAAAGGAGCATTGTTACAAGGCACGTGAAACAAATCCAAATTCATGGTACCTTGATAGTGGATGCTCAAGACACATGACCGGAGATAAAAAACGGTTCATTGAGCTTAACGCCAAAAATGGAGGAGATGTAACTTTTGGTGATGATTCAAAAGGTCACATTGAAGGTATTGGTACTATTGGTAATACCTCTTCCATACAAATTAAGAATGTTTTATATGTGAATGGATTAAAGCATAATCTATTGAGTATTAGTCAATTTTGTGATAAGGGATTCAATGTCATGTTTGATATTAATGGTTGTAAAGTCATTGACATTGCATCTAATCAGATTATGCTTGTTGGTCATAGAATAGGAAACATATACATGGTGCATTTAGATTCTATTAATATGACTAATTTGTGCCTAGTTGCTAAGGATGAACATGATAGTTGGTTATGGCATAGGAGACTAGGACATGCTAGTATGAGTGTTTTGCAATGGCTAACTCAAGGTGATTTAGTTCGAGGGTTGCCTAAGCTTAAATTTGATAATGATAAAATCTATGATGCTTGTGCTAAAGGAAAACAAAAGCGAGTTTCTTTTAAATCCATTAATGACGTATCAACTAGTAGAGTATTGCAATTGATCCATATAGATCTTTTTGGGCCAACTAGGACTACTAGCTTGGGTGGAAAACAATATGCATTTGTCTTGGTAGATGACTATTCTAGATATACTTGGGTTCTATTCTTAAGTACTAAAGATGAAGCATTAGAAAAATTCATCACATTTTCAAAAGTAATCCAAAACGATAAAGGTTACTCTATAACTAGTGTTAAGAGTGATCATGGCACTGAATTTGAAAATCTTGGATTTACTGAGTTCTATAATTGTAATGGTATTAGTCACAATTTTTCAGCACCTATAACCTCTCAACAAAATGGAGTTGTTGAGAGGAAAAATCGAACTTTAGAAGAAATGGCTAGAACCATGTTTTTTGAAAATAATTTGCCAAAATATTTTTGGGCGGAAGCCACAAATACCGCTTGTTATGTTGTAAATCGAGTAATGATTAGACCTATTTTAAAGAAAACTCCATATGAAATTTTCAAAAATAAAAAGCCTAACATTAGCTATTTTCATCCTTTTGGATGTAAATGTTTTGTTTTAAACAACGGTAAAGAAAACCTTGGCAAATTTGATGCTAAAAGTGATGAAGGAATTTTTCTGGGTTATTCCTTAAATTCTAAAGCTTATCGAGTATTTAATAAAAAACTTTAGTTGTAGAAGAGTCTATACATGTTGTTTTCGATGATAATCCCCTTCCGAGGAAGGATTCTTGTGTGAATGATGATGTAGGTATTATAAATACAAATGACGTTAGAAATGACGTTGGAGAACCATCATCAAAGGAAGAAACGAAAAATGAGGAAACTCATGATCCTCTTGAAAATCCAACCATTGAAGAAAGAGAAGTATCTTATCCAAGAGAGTACAACTATGTCAAGGATGTTGAGATTATAGGTGATCCATCCAAAGGGGTAACAACTCGATCTTCTCTTAGAAATATTTGTAATTATATTGCATTCATTTCATGCATAGAGCCTAAGAATATTAAAGAAGCATTAAATGATGAACATTAGATTATGGCTATGTAAGAAGAATTAAATCAATTTGAGAGAAGTAAAGTATGGACATTAGTTGAAAGACCTAGTAATAAATCTACTGTAGGTACTAGATGGGTATTTAGGAATAAGCTTGATGAGAGTGGTAATATAGTGAGAAACAATGCTAGACTTGTTGCTCAAGGGTATACTCAAGAAGAGGGCATAGACTATGATGAAACATACGCTCCCGTAGCTAGGATGGAAGCAATTAGAATGTTATTAGCATTTGCATGTTTTCATGAATTTAAATTATATCAAATGGATATTAAAAGTGCATTTTAAATGGTTTTATAAAAGAAGAAGTGTATGTGGAACAACCTCCAGGTTTTGAAGATTCAAAATTTCCGGATCATGTTCTTAAATTAACAAAAGCACTTTATGGTTTAAAATAAGCTCCAAGAGCTTGGTATGAAAGATTGTCAAACTTTTTAATTGAAAAAGGTTTTTTAAAAGGAAAGGTTGATACTACATTGTTTTTAAAGCATAAACGTAAAGATTTATTAGTAGTTCAAATTTATGTTGATGATATAATATTTGGTTCTACTAATGATGTTCTTTGCCAAGAATTTTCTAAGCTAATGCAAAGTGAATTCAAAATGAGCATGATAGGGGAGCTCTCATTTTTCTTGGTGACGAGTTCGATGAGATATATTATTTTAATGGATTCAAATAAGTGAGCCCCACGTGAGATATTTATTTGAAATTTAAGCAACTCGTAACCTCGAAGTGACGAGTCCGTTTAAAATTTTTAATAAAATTTGTAAAAATAATCTTAATATTAAAAATGAAAAAAAAATAAAAAAAGATCTTGTCATTTCGAGGAGAAGATTTCCTTTGAATTAATAAAAAAAGTAAATGAATAATTTTATTAAAAATTTGTTTTTTACAAACTAATATGTGCATAATATAATTTATTTATATTTTCGAAGTTCTTGATGATACCGATGAGTGGTCAAATGATAATGGTACGAGGCTCATCGAGTACGTCGGGGTTGTCGGCCTTGATCGTCGTCGTCATCATTGTCTTTATCTTCATCTTGGTTTGGTTGTTCAAAAGGAGACATAATTAACACACTCTGAGATCCACCTTCGAAATACAGTGATGGACTTATGATACTTGACGCCATCATTGTTGTTACTAAATCGACTCGACTACCTTGTTGACTATATATGATATGATCCCATTCACCATCACCTGCATGTTCTGTAAAAAATGCTTGAGTGTGTTGCATTGTATCCCATAAAGGTCCAACCTAAGTTGGTTGAGTCTCGGTTGAAGTATGATATGTAGTATAGAAACCGAAACTAGCCTGAGATGCGTAATAATAATCTTCAGATGCAGATGTTGTAGCAGAAGAAGAAGATGATGATGATTTCTTTAACGTGACAAATTTGGCCTTCTATTGTTCCCATTCTCTCTTTCTTTTGGTGTCGTCAGATATGGTTTCCCATTTGCTTCGTAATTTCGGAGATAGAAAGAATAGTCGAAATCTAGGTCGATTGGTGTAATATCGTAACGTGGGGGATCGATAGGTGACGCTGATTTCATTGCTTAATGTAGACAACGTACTTCCTCGACTAATTTTTATTATGTTTCCCACGTGTATCAATTCTATGGAGCACGTCCATGTCTCATATTTGCGTAGGAATTAGTTGATGAGACGCAAACTGTCGTAATACTCTATCAGTGGCATGCATCTCAACAATCAGAAAATGTAATAATGGAGTCATGATACACCATAAATCAGACCCATTAAAAAATTCCAGTGGCAATAACCGGTAGATCTCTTCATCGCAATACGGAAGGCAAGAAAATTGCAAATATTAATTATAAATATTAGTATATATAAAGTCAAACAATCTCAAAAAATTAGGCCTGTAAACGAATCGATCGTTCAGCGAACCATTCGGCGAGAAGTTCGTTTATGTTCGTTTATTTAATGAACAAACGAGCATGAAAAAGATTTTGTGTTCATTTAATTAAATGAACGAACATGAACAGAGGGCTCGTTCGTTCATTTACGTTCGTGAACGTTCGATAATATATTCGTTTATGTTCGTTTATTTATGTTCATTTATGTTCGTTTATGTGTGTTCATTTATGTTTAGCCTAATCTCTCTAGACACATTTAAAATTTTAAAGCCTAATAAATTTTACTCTGATACCCGTAAATATTTTAAAATCTAATTAATTTTAAATACAAATAAAAAAAGCTCAAAACAATAATAAAATATAATCCTAAAATTGTTAGGAAATAAAAAATATATTTTCATTTATGTTCATTCGTTTGTATTCGTTAATATTCGTTTATTGTGTTCATTTATGTTCGTTTATGTTTGTTCATTTGTGTTCGTTTATCATTTAAATGAACGAACATGAGCGAACACGAACAAGCTACATTCCTTAACGAATAAACATGAATAAGAATTTTTTTGTTCGTTTATGTTTGTGTACGTTCATTTGTTCGGTTAAAGTTAAACGAACAAACATGAACATACCCTCGTTTGTGTTCGTTCGGTTCGTTTGCAGGCCTACAAAAAATTAATAAAAGATAATATTTATCGCTTATCGACTGACGATATCGATCATCATCCGTATATCATTTTTAGTAGCACCCACCAACTTCGTCTCGGTTATTTTATGACATCATCTAAAAAAATGACTAAAAACAAATAAAAATAAATTTAGTTAAAAAAATAAAATTACATAATTACCTTTCAGCGAGAGAAAACTCAACCGGGGCTGTTGTAATTTGCGTAAAAAATGAAAACCAATACCAAGCCCAAGACTATAGCAATATTAGACAGTCTGCTACATCGGCTTTTCGGCCTCGTTGGACGATCGCATCCTTGCAAAGCTCACTGTACAAAAAGGTTAAAATCACCGAGCCTCAACTGGTATTACAACACTCATCGAAATTATTTAATATAGGGAGATACTGAGTGTGCACCAAATTATTGGATTTATTCGGTAATAATATCCCTCCGATCAGTTGGAGAAAATATGCCCGTGATGCAAAAATAACCCCCTCCTCGGTAGAGTCGCTCGTCACTTGAAATTTAGACTCCAACCACGTCATTTGTATCTGATATCCGTCCATGACCTCGGATGACGGCTGCCTTCCCAAAACTTTGTGGACCAAAACAATGGGGTTGTAATCGTTACATCTGACGATGACGACACTATTGACAGGAATACCAAGTTGGTAAGCAACGTCTTCCAAAGTAATTGTCGCTTCACCACTCGGGAAATAGAAAATGTGCGTCTTGGGTCTCCAACGTTCAATCAGAGCCGAAATAAATATCGGGTACACCTTAAAGGCACGTAAAAATATGGTTGGATATAATCGGTTTGCTGAAGATATATCATCATCCACTTATGCATATTTCTCGATATCATCCCACGCTGATGAATACTTCGTTCTTTTTCCGGACAGAGTTCAATCGACGAAATATGAACATTATCGAGGCGTAACATTTCTTCTCGGGAAGCCATTTTTTAGGAATTTTTTTTCAGAAAATAAGAATTTTTCTCAATTTTTTTGTATTAGTTGGTGGTAAAAAACCTAAACCCCAAAACTCAATTTATAGCTCCAATCCTAATGACTATAAACGGTTAGAAATTTCAAAAATTTGACCGAGGTGACCATTGTTGTTGCCCGTTGACCAACGACTACTTTTTTTAATTCAAAGGAACACATCACCTCGAAGTGATGAATTCTTTTATTTATTTATTTTTGTTTCTATTTTTAATATTAAAATTATTTTTATAATTTTTTATTGTTTTTTAAAATAAACTCGTCACATATAGATGACGAGTTAATTTAATTTCAATAAATAAATAATCAACGTGAGAATCACTCATCCGAATTTATTAAATAATACATCTCATTGAACTTATCACCTCGAGATGATGAGTTCGTGAATCACTATATTTTTTTTCGCATTCTCTAAAATAAAAACACGGGTGACATATTGAGCTAAATAAAAAAACAAGGTAGCCTGGGGGGGGGGGGGAACCACGTATATCTACCCATTTATGTATTATAAAACAAAACACAGCCCCGGAACCTTGGAATCTCTAATACCGTTGGAAAGCAGGAGCTTTTAGCTTCTTTGCATCCACAAGTTTCACAAGGACTAGACAGAAACAGTAAACAGAAGCTCTCTACAAAATTATATCCGAACATCAGACAATTATTTCTAAGAAGATTTACATAGAATTGTTGTTCTCTCCTTAGACAGTAAGATTTTTCTATTAGGCAACGTTGAAGAAATTGGCATCGCTCTCACAAACTTCCTAGCGCCTTTAAACCACCTCTTGTCCCCAGCTTGTGCCTTGCAGACGTAAAGCTTACCACCGTTTACGGTGGCGTTTGCTTGACGCCTTGATCTCCGTCGGTAATTCTTGTCTCGTACTGACAAGAAGTAGTACTTTTCCCAATCGATCACCGGAGTTGAAGTCTCCAATACGTTTGCAGTTGCCACAGCATTTGAGTCGAACCCACCCTGGAGCATGCACGCCGTTTCAACATATTAGAGATTTGCTTGTAACCGGAGCATGCATGTTGATATAATTAATTTCAATTAATTATTAAAGTTTACTTAGATTTAGTCTTATGTGCTTTAATTTTCATAATTTGACACTCAATGTTAGAGAAAAGCTTTAATTAACCCGCTTAACATAATTAGGTTTTATAAGGGGTTATTTGATTACATTTCAATTTTTTTTAAAATAATAAGACAATGTTTATTTATCAAGGAATTAATAATGTATCCTCCGCGTTTTGCTCAGGGGTAGCCACTAGTAATTCCTGAAGTAAATCAACATACCATTCAAAATCTCATATGATGATTTCTTAATCTTTAAGGTAATGCTTGTTTATTAGGATCCATTAAGATAGCTTTTGCATTAAATGCCTGAGGGTGGTCGTTATTGGTCTTAGTAAATCAACATCATTTTTTTCAAAATTTGCATACATAAATATTTTTAAATAAAATAAAATCTCGAACTCAAAATTTTATATTTTTAAATATACGGTAATTGATTAAGTATGAGTGCTAACATTTCCTCACGCGTAACTGACTCTCGAACCTGATTTCTGATTTTGTAGACCACAACTTATATTTTTTTATAAAATAAATTATTTTATTAAAATTATTCGATTTTAGGTATTTCAATCTTACCTTAAAATGATTGGTGATGACTTCTATCTTTTCATAAAATCATTGCAAAGGAAAAACATCATTCGTTGCAACTAGTCGGCTTTTCTCCCGATGGGTTAGTTACGACAATTTTGAAAAAAATTAAAAATTTAGATACTAAAATGGATCAAAATTAATAATTTAGGTATTAAATACACAATTTATCTTTATTATTTTTATTTAATATTCGTTTGAGTTGGAATCTATGTCCCTGAATTAAAGTGTCACTTAAATATAAAAATTAAAGGAAATTAAAATATAATTTTAAAATTAATAAGATAACATTTTACAAACATATTTGAGGAGAATGGGTAAAGCTCCAAAAGTGTAACTGTACATCGCTGCATATGATATTATTATCTCTCCTTTTCAATCATGTCATAAATATTCGTGCAATTAAATAAGTAAATTATTCATCTCCACGTGAAAGGGGGCGTTTTTATCAAAATATCATTCTTACACGTAATAATTATTTATCAGATTTTTTTTTAAATATTATCGATCTAATATCCTTTCTGGCACGGTAGCAATAAATCACGGATCGTCATCCTTACTTTCACGGGTTCTGGCCGAGTTGACGTCATATAAGGGTAAGGCACGAATACGAAAGGCGCAGATCTAGTGCAAATACAAAAGATGCGAATATAGCGTGGATCTACTCCAATATTACCCAACCTTAAAAACTCGACTTTTAAACGCTCCCCCTCCTTTATAAATAAGAATCCCTCTTAATGCAAACATTATCACACCAAAATTACTTGTTTATTCTCACTTCTATCAATTCTTTCTATCAAGCTTAGTAGTTTTTATTATTTTTTTTATAAAGTAAAATTATTTTTGATTATATTCTATTTATTTTATATTTAATTATTTGAACAAATTTTATTGTACTAATTATTTTATATTATTTTTTGCGATTGTAAAATTGAAAAGCGGGATCATACCTTGAAACATTTTGTCGATACGGTAACAATATGAAATTGTGTTATTTAAATTATTGTGAAAAATTTTAATTTTTTTTAGATTAGTTTATACTTTAATTCATATACTATTTATTTAATTAGACGTATTTCATATATAAGACTTTCGATCTATCAAAGTCTCAAAATGACGCGTATTTCAACTATTGTTTACTATGATAGAGAAATTCGGGAAGATGAAATTGACGTCATCTTCGCATCAAATCATTCCGTCAGAATATCATTCAAGAGAAACATCACTCTTGAGGAACTAATCACTAAAATTTCAATGAATGTTCATGTTAGAAGTACTAGAAGATTGTCCTCACTTTAGTATAGATTTCTAACCATAGTATTTCCGTTAACTTATACAGCGTTCAAACTCTCCAACAATGTCAATTTTGCTATGTTGGTTGATTATCATAATCAATAATCAGACGTTGATACATAGATGTATGCGATATTTGTTGAAGTGGTTGTGGTTTGTGATATATCATTATGCTCTCACTATGGACTGACTCAACAAGTTGATCAAGTTGATAGCCCAACTCAAGTAATATGTAATGATTTTAACTCATAAACTAGAAATTAACATCATGGTGTCATCCCACCAAGTTCAATGGGGAGACATTCATCGGCAACTTCTTACGATCTGTACCGAGATGGCTCCACAAACAATCCATATTGCAACATCGCTTATAGTTCAAGGGGAAGTCATTCATCTACCAATTTCTTTGACCTGAATATGGAGATGCCCTCAATGCAATAATCTGTGCAATACCCTTTGACACGATGCCTTCAAGTTCCAGGAGGAGGCATTCAACTGTGAGCTTCTTCAACCTCAGTGTCGAGATATCTTCAAGTTCAAGGGGAATGCATTCAATTACCATCTTGTTTGGCCTAAATGTCGACATCATGGAGGAACCCTCATCTCCACCAGAATAACCTCTTCGTGAGCCAGGTGCAGTTGGTGCTGAGACTGGACTATTTATTCAGCCAGAATCACTGTAATTTAACATGAACTCTGATGATGATGATGTAGATGAAGTTTCCACAAATACGGTACACACTGAACCTCCAACACATATGTATGAAGTTGACTATGATACAATGTACGTGCCAGAATTTACGGATACGCCTAATGTTGGTGATTACAGATTTAACTCATCAGTCAATGATGATGAGTTATATAAAGGAATGAAGTTTCCATCCAAAGAAGAAGCATGATGGCAATTAATAACTACAACATTCGTAATTTTGTTTAGTATAGAGTTGACTGTTCCACCACCAAAAAGTATGTCTGCCACTGTTTCTAACGTGATAACGGATGGAAATAGATGGTTCGTGTATCGAAGATGAAGAGGAAAAATAATATATGGGAACTAACAGTATACAATTGTCCTCACACATGTTGTGATGGAGGGATCAACTATGATCATCCCAACTTGGACTATGATATTATCTGCCAAGCCATCATGCACATGGACAAAGCAAGCTCCCATATAGTTATTGCGGTGTTGATTTCAACTATACAGTCATAATATGGGTACACCGTCTCAAACATGAAAGCATGAAAGGCAAAGCAGAATACCATTAAAAAACTTCACGGCGAGTGGGATGCATCTTATAATGAACTACCAAGTTTGTTTAGGGTAGTGCGCAAATTGAATCTAGAGACAATTTTTGACTTTGAAACTTACCATGCATAACACAATGATCGAGGTATTCACGATCGATGCTAATTATACCCTTTTTTTAGACTTACCCGCAATGCATTAACGCTGTGAAATACTGCAAGCCCGTGGTCCAAATTGATGGGATATTTGTGTATGTAAAATACAATCAAGTTTTACTATTGACAGTTGTCCAAGATGGTAATCGCAACATTCTTCTAGTTGTTTTTTCCTTTGGTGAAGGAGAATATACAAATTATTGGATTTTTCCTCAGAAACTTACGCTTACATGTTGTCACGAGGAAAAAAACATCTGTGTCATTTCAGATCGCGGAGTTGGGATCAAAACAGCAATGGAGTCTTTGGGTCCAATATGGCAACCACCTTATGTCAAACATCGTTAATGTATCTGACACATTGCTGCTAACTATCATGACAAATTTAAGAAAAATGATGAGCGCCAATTACTTGTGCGAATGAGTATATAAAAATGCCTAAGTTTATTTCTCAATTATTTTCATTTTTATGGAAACTTAATAGTAAGTTTTACATTTGACTCTTAGGTTACGAACTATTACCTGAAACATTTGAGTTCATACTTCAAGATTTGCTAGGAAAGAAAGATGAAGGATACAATTGCATCAACCTCGCCAACAAAGAAATGTGGACAAATGAAAATGATGGTGGATATCGATATGAAAACATGACGACCAACTTGGCTGAGGCTATCAATTCGACCTTAAAGGGGGCATACCATTTACCAGTAACAACTTTGGTTAAAACGACATATTTTCTTTTGGGAGTATTTTTTTGCCAAGCTCGGGGGACAAGCTCAAACTTGGATGCAAAACGGTTATGTATACCACCCAAGATTAGCTGTAGATCTACAAAAAAGAATTGATGCATCAAATGGAATGTCTGTAACAATATTCTCTAAAACCCATGAATTACTTCGTGTCACAGAGATATCATGACCTTTTCAAGGGATTCAAGCTAACTCGTTCAGAGTTAATCTACGAAACATGTGGTGTGACTGTGGGTTTTTTTCAAGCTCTGAAGTATCCATGCTCCCATGTCATAGCAGCTTGCTCTCATACCCGTCAAGACTATAACCGTTTTGTGGATCCCATATACCAACTTTCAGAAGTATTTAAGGTATATGAATTTGAGTTTCCCCCATAGGTAATGAGAAAGACCCTAATGAGGTTTAGAATTAGCTTTTAATTGTACCAGATCCATCATTATTAAGGGAGCATGATCGTCCAAAATCCACTCGAATTTATTGTGATATGGATATTCGAGAGACATCTAGAGAAAACAAAAGATGTGTGCATTGTAGAAACCTATGACACAATAGGAAAAAATGTTCATCTCTTTTGTCATCAAGTAAATGTTGATGTTGTGAAGATGTAATAGTTGTTTATGAAATCTAAGTTTGTGTTATTTAATTTTCATTTACTTTCAATTAATGTCATTTGAGCATCACTGAGTAATGGGCCACTCAAGTGAAAATTAAATAAAAACATTACAATCTAAATACAATTCAAACAATAAGAACAAATAATTAGAAACATTAAATGCAGACGATACTATTCAAACAATTAAATAATAAAAACATTAACAAACAAAATAAATAAATAAATAAAATTCATAATTAAATAAAAACTTTACAATTGCTGGTAAACAAAAAAAATTAAATAAAAACATTACAAACTAAACAACTCTATTGATGCTTGCGTCTTAAATGTGTTCCACAGGGCAGTGGTTGTCTGTGTCGATGAGGATTTCTTCGTATAACTTGTTCTTCCTCCTTACTTTCATAATCATCATCAGGAGCAATTACATTTTGTTGATGAGGGACGGATGACGATGTAGCACCTCCATAGAATAAGGACCCTGGAGGTGTATGACTGACTATCTCACTGCTCATAAAAAATTGTGAAAACTATGAAAATATCGACATTGATGAGTGCTAAATCTGCGTCGGATATGTCTTTTTATTTGGCCCATCTTCACTCGCCAAATAAGTAGCATATGAATCTCATATTGAATCTACAAGCATAGAAGTATAATATTCGCGATGAGGGATCATAAAACCCTACGACGGTGAAATTTGACTCGGCTATAGTGGCATCTGATATGGATGAGATGGCATATGATATGGAAGAGTTGACATCTAACTCAGTTGTACTAGCATATGAAATGGTTGTGGTACCATCTGATATGGCTGCAGTGCAATCTAAAATGGCTGCAGAATGTACACTAGTGTAGACCTTGGCTGCTGTGATGGTTTCGATGTTGTAATTAAGGACGAGCCGAAAGTGCATGCTTTCTATCCATGAGTCGAGGGATGATGATACCGTGACAGTGGACGTCTTTGTCGGCACTGATGAATGCTCTCATCTCGTTTTTTCTCAAAAAGTAGGAATAATTTCCCATTCGTGTTGAACCACTCGTAATAATTATTCACAGCCAAATAATTATCCACATAAATGGATTATGTACGATGAATGCGTCTACATCAGTCCTCCCATATTATTACCCACTCGATGTGCTTCAACAACAATCGACTTATTTTTTGCCTCGTCTATCGATGATATGCATATCGTCGAGATTCTTAGGTGCTTCCAGAATAGATTGTACGAAACCAAATTGTCGAACCATGCAATCAGTAGGATACCACTCGACAATAACATAACATATTAGAGGGATCACTGCCATCCAGACATCTAATTGGCCTCTCAAGTGATGTGAGATGTAAATCATCATTTCTTCAGTAGAATAAAGAGCCCATTGAAACTAAAACAAATATATATAATTCTTATCAAAATAATATTTTAATTATATAACGATAATTAAAAGTAAATAATAAAATTTAAATGCATACCTTTGTATCAGCCTTCTGATCAATGAGTAATTGAATTTCTTCAAATTCATCAGGTAAATTCCGATGATCTTTTGTTGCACTTGACCACCTATTCAATGAAAAAAAATTCATTATATACTCAATAAAATTATTTATATACGGATTCAGTATTGAAATTACTTCGACAATAACGGGAAGACCAACGGGTTTTTCACGATCGAACATTAAAAGGGCATGTGATACCACGCCCAAGACTGGAGAAGAATGAGACATTCGTCGATAGCTTTTTTTCAATAATCAGTTACTCGACACATTTCCCTATACATAAATGCCAAAACTGCAGAGCCCCGACTGAATGTGCCAGCAACGTGAAAATCTGCGGGGTGACGTAACCACATACAATGAACTTGGTTGTGTGCTTTGTTGGGCATCAGGATCCCTCCTATGAGCTGTAATATACAAGATCGTGCATACATTTTAACCTGTTCCTCGGAGGCATCACGACTCAAATGTTTAAAAGTTGCATCTAACCAATTTAACGATATTCAACCACCGTTGAAATTCAACGGGACACCTCCAAGATACTCCTCGCATAAGGAATGTCAGTCACCATCCGCCACCCCAGAAATCACATCCCCATCTACCGAAAGCCTCAAATGTATGAAAACATCATCTAGCGTAATCGTGCACTCTCCACACGGAAGATGGAATGTGTGTGTCTCTGGTCTCGACCTCTCAACCAATGCAGAAATAAGGTTAAATTCAAGGTTACAGTGCCCTTCATATTTCTCTATGTAACCGAATCCAACATCGACTAAATATGGACAGACACGAGTAAATATCTCTAACTTAACGTTACGAATGAATGGATATAATATACGATCTATCTCCTAATTTAATAAATATTTTACAAATTAAAATATAATCTAATGCTACAAAACTAAATAAATAAAACATTCACAATAATTAAAATAACAACACAATTTAAAATTGTTACTGTATCGATAAAATTCCTCGAGATATGATTCTTATCTAAACGTAGCAACCTATCTTCTATTTTATAACTGCAAAAAGTAATAAAAATTAGTACAATAAAATTTAATAAAATAATAAATTATTAAATAATTATAATATAATAGAAAATATTTTACATTCTTAATATAAAGATTGATAATAGGAAGAATGAGAAAATTTGATATTTGAGTGTGGTTTGAAGGTTGTGTTGAGTGTGGTATTTATAGAGAGAGGGGAGGGGGACATGTGGTAATTAATATGGGAGACGTGCGTGTCAGAACCCCGCGCCTTTCGTACATGTTAGAACCCCGTGAAGGCGCGGATGACGATTCGTGCCTTCCCCTTATGTGACGCCAACTCGGACAGAATCCCGCGAAGATACGTATGGAAATCCACACTTTATTATCATCGTGCCAGAAAAGATGATAAATCGATAATATTTAGAGAAAAGATACCTGACATATAATTATTCTGTGTAACGATGATATTTCGATAAAAACGCTGCCCCTTACCATAAACACCCACCCGTGTACACAAACTCCTCCGTAAATAAATATATAAACAAATTTGGTCTATAAATTATCATCTCATGTATACTTTATTAATGAAAAAGTAATTTTACAAATAACATGTTAAATATTTTATTATTCATTCTTAATTTAATATTAATAAACGTATAAATCATATTTTTTTTATTTCAATCTAAATAAATGTTTAATATTAGAATGTATAATCCGTTACGCCTGTTAAAAAAAATCTGATATATGATGCATGTCGCGCTTATGAAATTTTGAATTTTTTAATTTAAAATTATATATTTTTAAAAAATTTCAATTTATCAATAAACTCATTTATGTTGAAATTCATAAAATATTATTATGTTAAGTTACATATTAGATAATTTATGTTGGAGTCCATAAACAAGCTGAACTTAACTTAATTTATCAAAATATATCCAAATAACTTCTTGCTTAAGAAACTTTTTCATTGAGCATGAAATTGTAGAGGTGTTTTGAATTATTATAGATACATATAAACTAATTATGACATTTATCTACCTACCAAATCTGGTTACAAAGTAATACATAATTAAAAAAAATTGAAACACTTTTAATTTTAAGGTAAATTACGAATTTTCTCCCTTACCTATTACCTAGTTTTGGTTTTGATCATCAAACTGTTATTTTTTATAATCATATTTATCGTTATGTTTTGATCATCTGTCGTTAAAAAAATAACAGTGATACTAGTGTGACATTTTTATTTTTAAATTTTACATGACATTACCTTATAGTGACACGTTAGTATCACTGTCAATTTTTAACGACGAGTGAACAAGATAGAATTAAAACGAACTGTTAAGTATGATTTCCAAAAACATAATAGTTATATGACCAAAATTAAAATTAAGTAATAGATGAGTGACCAAATAGGTAGTTTACCCTTAGTTTTAGTATAATTTGAAAAGTCTAGGGAGTGAATTGATTCTGAGGTACAAGTAAAGGCGTAAATAATTTATAGTATTTGATTCCTCCATTCTTCATTCATTTCTTGTCAGCATCACCCACTGTCTCAAAATTATCACCAGCCACTCTCTTTCCCTGGTTCGTGCTCTTTTTCATCCTTTGTTTTTCAATTTTTTTCCTGTACAAATGAAGATATTTTCTACAAGAACTGCAATTCTTTGATCATGCTTTTCTCTTTTCTTGTATTTGATTCTAGTAAAGTTCTTAGTTTGGAATTCTCTGGGTTGTTTTTATCTTTTTAGATGTTGGTTTTGTTTGTTTCTTGGATTTATCTTGCTTGCTTGAGTCCTTGCCTTGGCTGCTTTCTCTTCCTTGAACTTGTATATTTCTGGGGATTCTTGTTTTTCAATAGCAGTAGCAAATTTCTGCAACTTTGAAGATACTAATTTTTCTGCTTGCTTTATTTCTACTACTATGCCTTTTCTTTTTGGGTGAAGTTAGTGTTTTAAATCCAGTGCCCATGATGTTTTAGATTCTACATGCATATTAATAGTTGTGGAAGTGAAATTTTTTATGTTAGGGGCTAGGAAAAAATAATAAGTTATAAAACTCGAGGTAGATGGTCACTTTTTTGTGCTCTATGGAAGCTACATCTTGAAAATCTGAACACTTAAATTTTTTAATTCAGTATGGCATTACATCTTAAGTGAAGTTTCAATTGCTAATTCCAATGTTCAAAAATCATCTGTATAATAGGGGTTAGCTAAAAATTGAAACATAATCATTTTTGGACTATCATTTAGTCTGCTTTGATACTTATGAATATGTCATGATGGACATGATACTGGATCCGTCTAGCTACCCCAAAATTACTAGAAATTGTTTCTTATATTTCAGTTGTCAGTTGGTTGTTTATTTGTGTCTAGTGAGAAGCCAAGCAAAAGGAAATTTGTTTTTGTTTTTGTGTGGTAATAAGATTGATGATCAAGACTTTGTTTTTGAATCTTTTTCCCCCATATATATTGCAAATTTACTAATAAAAAGTTCAGATTATTTGTGATATGTTAGAATATTGATGAGATTTAAGGGATGTTCTGTTTGTACTTGGAGAATAATTTTGTCTATTTTCTTGAAGCACAAGAATAATGCCTGAGAAAATAACACCAGAGGACCTTTTAAGCAATCTGGTGGAGACCGTTGCCGATAGTGTTTCTAAGAAGAAATATGTGTCTTTTTTCAAGGAAGATAACTCAAACTTGGTTGTCTCCAGATTCAACCGGCTTTTCGGACGTGAGAGGCCTGTCCACCATATATTGGGGGGTGGAAAATGTAGGACTTTCTACCCTTTTCTTAAATTGCTAAAAACCACTTGCATTGATAAATGTTGTTACTGTAAATTGTGCAGCTGCTGATGTTTTGTTATGGAGGAACAAGAAGATCTCAGCCAGTGTTTTAGCTGGTGCAACAGCAATATGGGTTCTATTTGAATGGCTTAATTACCATTTCCTGACCCTTCTATGCTTTGCTTTGGTTCTTGGCATGCTTGCTCAGTTTGTTTGGTCAAATGCCTCAGGTTTTCTTAACAGGTGCTTATCTGCTGTTTTTATTTCTTTTTATTTGTTTCTCTTCATGGTTTTGCTGCTATGTGTTCTCCGATTGGATTGCGTAGTTTTTTTTAATAGTAAATTGCTTCATGGAAACAGGTCATCTTCTCAAGTGCCACGCCTTGTTTTGCCCGACGAATTATTTGTCAGCATCGGTAGGTCAGTCGGTGCTGAGGTGAACCGGATCTTACAGTTTCTGCAGGATGTTGCATGCCGAGGAAACCTGAAACAATTTCTTCTGGTAGGCTCTTGATATTTTCCCTAGTACTCTTCCCTTAGCTACATATTCTTGCAAAGTAAATGGTCCTTGTTGTCCATATACCTTTTAAAATTTCTGGCGTATATTTCTAGAAGCATTCTGCAAATTCTTAAATAGTGTATTATTAATGAAGGATGAAGCAAAGTATGATCAATTTCTATATGTATTCTACTTACTGTGGCATTTTTCACTCTTTATTTAACCTGGTTTTTGAATTACTTTCTTATTTTTGGTTGTATACTTGTAATTGCTTGTTAAAATTGAAAATATTGAAGTGAAATATGTCAATAAATAGCCCTCACTAACATTTTACAAATGCATGCAATTTTAGAGACTTAATCCAGAAAAAAGATTGAAAATCAAACCAAAAAAAAATTGGAACAAGTTTCAGCATGTTCGATCCACAATGCCGAGAAAACTTGCATTGGTTTAGACTTTTATAGAACATTTCAACTTCGTTTCCAATCACAGTATGTGGGAGAAGAACATTTTGTTGAATCTGCATTCCTAACAAGTTTCCTATGTCGCACTAGATTTGCTGTAGTGAATTATTAATGATCAAAATCTTTGCAGGTTGCAGTAAAGCTTGTGGGTTGCCGCTGTTATTGGAAGCTGGTGCAACTTTTTGACTGTTTTGTACATTGGTAAGAAATTTTATTAACTTTATCTTGCATTAATAGCTCGGTTGTTCCATTTAGAAAAGAAAGCACTGTGATACTCTTGATGTGTGGTTGTGTGCTCTGTTACTCGGACTTGGGTGTGTGACAGGCGGATATGTATATGTCCAATACGAGTCTATGTCCGATACAGTTATATCCTTGCACCCTTGTCTGAAAATGTGTTGGATTCGGGTAATTTGGGGAAATTAATTATTAAAGAGAAGGAGCAACATAGGTTGTCTGCACCATACTTTTTTAAGCGCACAATAATCTGTATATGGAACCATACAAGTTTTTTATTTTGGTTATCAGGTTTTGTTGCGGCCCATACATTACCAGTGCTGTATGAGAGGTATGATGATCAAATAGATGGGTTTGTTTACAATATCTTTGAGCAGCTTCAGAATCACTATAAAAAGTTGGATTCTGGTGTCAAGGGAAAGTGGAAGCTTAAGAAGCATGACTAGCTTCATTTGGTTACTCTCATTACATCTTTAGGGTTTCTGTAGCATATCTTATTGTTGTTGGGATCTGATATATATTCTCAAACACTTGAATAAATATCCTTGCCAACCTCATCTACTGGGTTTATTAATGACTGCTATGTTCCATTATAACTCAAATTCAAGTGTTAGATATTAGATATGGGCATGTTTAATTTTCTTCCCCCAAGATACTTGGAGGGTCACCTCCCAATTTCGTTCTTTAGTTGCAAAATCAACTTTAATGGTGCAGTCAAGTGAACATGAAACTAAATTATTGTCTTTTAACTGTTGTGTTATGTTTATACAATTCTAATCTAGTGTTTAAATATAATCTTTCAAGTATGTACTCATTAAGTGATTGAAGACAGCAGTCTGGACGACTCATACAATTATGTGTCTTCAACATCTGTAAAATTCGTATACTTTTTGGTTTAATATTTTCATCTATTTTTATTTTAGTCCTGAATGATGTTAGACTGGGAGCAAAACGCCTGTAAAGCCTACCATATAGGTCAAGACACGTCCTACGAAACACATGTTTTGAAATGTCAAAAGATGTCATTTTCGTCAATAATATTCAGTAAAAAAAGTTTAAAGGATATTATTCTAATAAATTAACTGCTTTTTGCACATATAGTACTGCCCCGTCTTGGATAACTAACAAAGGATGCCATCAGCTAGTGCTCGATGTCTTAAAGCAAGCCAGTCAAGTGCATGAACTTTAACGAAGTGTTGGTTCAAGTATCTTCCTTTATTGAATCAATCAAGTGAACCGTATGTATCCCTATTTTTAACCTAAAGTTTTGGGTTTTGAAGCCTATAACTCATTTTTACAGAAATGGCAATGCTAAACAAGTAAACCATTTTGACTTTTCTTGTTTAAATCATATGGTCTGACAAACCAAGCCAAATAATCATGGATGAAATAACATTTACTCTCCAGTCCTCACATATCTACACTTCTAAAATATTAAACCAATATTTTGTCAACATTTCAATCACTTTTCACAGCAATCTCAATCACTTATAAAATTTCAAAACCATATTTTTCTCTCACTTATTCCAACGTAAGCTTCTTTGAAATCAAGTTTTTTTAAACATCAATGCTAAAGTAATCTTAAGTTGTAGCACATTTTTTTTATCATTTCAGGACTACAGTTCATATTCTAACTACGGTTTCAGCAATTGACTCAAATCGGCCAAGTTTCAAAAAGATTTGCCCTCAACTAAAAAACTAGAACTGAATCTTATTTCCATATTTATTAGCCTAACTGAAAAAGGGGAAATAGAACTTTGAAACCATGTCTGGCCAACTTATCGACTCTAAATCCCCATTGTTGACTTGACTTGCTGGCACAATAACCAGTTCATAACTGGATATAAAAGCCAGCGCAAGTACTCCTGATCCAACTTGTACATTAAAGATATAAACTGAAGCAACCATTTCTATAGTTTGCATATTTCAAGAAAGGGCTAAAGTAAAACAGATAAATCAGAATCGAGCAAGGACCTCTTAATTTGAACCACAAAAGAGTTGAGAAGCTAAACCATCTGCTGCTACACTGCTACTAAACATTGCAACTAGAACAAAGGACTCAATACACAGATGCTGTACATGATAAATATTGTTTATCATGTAAGTAAGAGTAGTTCTGCATGACATAAAACTTAACTTACTGACAAGACATTTCGATTTCATTTGGGACGCATTCTGTGGTACCTGAAACCTTTCGGTTGGAAAGCTCTTTAAGACGTTTAACTTCGTTCTCCACATCAACCATTTGTTACTCAGAAGAGAAGCCCCTCCTCTTCTTCTTGTTTCAGACGCTGCTTTTCTATTTCCCTTGTGCTCAGAACTAACCCCCCAGACCCAATAACATCCTTGTAAAGTGGTTCATCAGGCAGGGGACAACGTACTCTATACTCGGTAAAAGCTCTGTTTGTTTCCTTCAAAGCCTTTCTGTATCCATTTAAAAGATCTTCCATCACCTCCTCTTCTTCTTGTTTCAGACGCTGCTTTTCTATTTCCCTTGTGCTCAGAACTAACCCCCAGACCCAATAACATCCTTGTAAAGTGGTTCATCAGGCAGGGGACAACGTACTCTATACTCGGTAAAAGCTCTGTTTGTTTCCTTCAAAGCCTTTCTGTATCCATTTAAAAGATCTTCCATCAAATAGAGCTCGCGCCCAAGCCTATACACCTCCATCTGTCTCTTCTGCTGCTCTTCAAACTTGGCCTTCTGCAAATGTTCGATTAGGTTATCCCTCCGTTGCAGCTCATGGAGCAAAACTTCTTGGTTCATACTGGAATCTCCACAAGCTTGTTCTTTTGCAGAATACAGCATTCTAGCTTTCTCCATCAGATGCTGCATTTGACCAATGCATATATCAAATTCAGATGACTTGTCCCATTGCCCATCAGTTCTCAACCTCTTATTGCTAGCATTCAAAGAATTACGAGAAATATCATTTTCATGATCAATCTCTCTCTTGTTACTATTACCCAGAAATGACGAGACACCAGGAACTGTTTGCGCATCAACCCTAGATACAAGAAATTCTCCTGGTGAGTTATCGCGAATGTGCAACCCTGTTGTAAAAGAGAGATTGGCGGCTTCCATTCCTTCAAGAAGATTTGTTGAATGCAGACCCTGTAAATTGTCACCGTTTGGTGAAATAGGAAAGCCTTCTCCATGTTGAACCTGTTGTTCATCTTGTTCTTCATGCTGCTCCTCTTGTTCCTCATGTTCCTCTTCTTTTACTCCCTCTTCTCCCTCTCCCATCTCTTCTTCCTCACCCATCTCTACTTCCTCACCCATCTCTACTTCCTCTTCCTCCACCACATCAACATCACCAAGATCACACTGTCTTAAGAAATTCTCCCCGCCGACATCCATATGGCTGCCTCCATTCAATGCCATTTCACCAGTCGAGTTCATCCTCCTTACTTTCCTCACAATCCATAACATCCTCATTCCTAACAACAGCATCCTTTCAACACCGTCCTTATTCATCAAATTATCCTGCCCACAGTCCTTTCGGAAACCATCCTCATTCTCAAATTATCCTGCCCACCAAGACTCAACTCAATATTATGTTCCTCCAACTGCGATCCCTCGTGAGATTCATTAACCAAGTCAGAAGAAATCTTGAAATCCCCATGAACATTTTGCTCTTCCTCTTCCTCCTTGGCGTCATAGACCTCATTTCGTGGTTTCTCCAACAGCATCTCTTCCTTCTGGAATTTTATCAAACATTGCATATGCGAGGCATAGTAACAATTCTTTAAATTGGGAGAAGCCATGAGCTCTTTCTCAACCATAAACCAAATCAAACCAGCCCAATCTACCTTCTCAAAATTGCATTCTTTTATCATTTTGGTCCAGGTCATCACCTCTACTGGCATCATCCACGTATCCTCGTGTAAAAGAACCCAATTTGACACAAATTCCTCAAGACAGCTTATCGATTCCTTCGACTCTTCAATATCGCTGCTATCCTTATCCTTCTTCTTAGACAACTTCAAGGCACGAGCCAAGTCGGCCCGGTTGACCCCAATGCGCCACCCATTAACGTAGCTACAACGAGATTGCGAGTTGTACGTAGCGATTAACTGAGCGATGAGATCGGTTCGAAGATCTCTGTCGAATTCCAAATGAACAAAATCCCACAGACCGAGTCGCTTCAAGAGCTTTTCGTGCGACGAAAAATCAAAGGTTTTGTTGGGGACGAAAGGAATGGGCTTTAGGACTTCACTCAGTATCTCCAGCTTCTTCTGGGCCTTTTTCTCCTGAGCGCGTCGTTTCGTGGCCGCCTTCTTCCTTTTAGGACCGCCGCCACGGCGAAAACCACAGGGGTGGTGACGTGTAGGTCAGTGTTGGGTGGAGATGAAGGAACAGACAAATCTGGGTCGTCTACATGAGCTTCTTCTTCGATCAGATCTTCTTGACCATCAGGTTTGTGTTGGGGTTGAAGGGCTTCGGGGCATAAGGCTTTAGGCGAATCCTGTGGTTGGTCAGGGTTAGGGTTTTCGTTGGGGTCTGGTTGTGGTTGGTCTGGACAATCAGTGGAGGAGGCCATGGGAATGAAAGTGAAAATTTGTATGGGGAGAAAATCAAAGATCAGAGACGACTTACAATTCCGTCACTAAAGCTTTCACACCTCCACCTTAATTAAATAAAAATAAGGTTAAAATACATCAAAAATCTCTTTAATTTTAAAATTTTTGAAAATATAAAATAATCATTAAATATAAAATACATCCAAAATATCTAGTTCTACCTCTATATAAGTGATATCTACCTCCATGTATGTGTAGAATCCTCTTATTTTTAAAAAAAAAAAAAATTTAGTGATCAAAAATGTCTTATAATATACGATTTTAATTAAATTTTTTTGGATTTACAAAAAAAAACCAACAAATTTGTAACATGATTTCAAATTCGCAATACAAACTCCAATTTCGCAACGCAATTTCTAAATTCGCAACGTGAATTTTGAATTCGCAACACAAAATTAAAATTTGCAACTCGAACATGGAAATTTTTGCAGCGTGAATTTCGCAACACGAATTACCGATATAGGTAAACACAACTATTCGTAACTCAGTTTTCAAATTCGCAACTCGAATTCGAATTTCGCAACGCGAATTTCGTTTTCGCAACGAGAATTTTGCAACGCGAATTACCAATATAGGTAAACACAGTAGAAAAAATCCAGTAAAAAAACCGAATTCGCCAATTTGAAAACTGAGTTGCGAATTTGGCAAATTCGTCTTGCGAAATGTAAAATCTCACCTCTTAAAGAAAAAATAATTTCGACGGTTCGTTTGTTTGGTTAAAATTAAACGAACGAACGAACATGAACATATCCTCATTCGTGTTTGTTCAATTCATTTACAGGCGTAGGTTTAGCTGAGTGATTCATACGTGGACTTAGCAACTAGATGTCCCAGGTTGAAAACTCTAGTGTATTTATGTCCTTTTATTTCTCTCTTTAATAGGATGATGACGTAACCACCATATTAAACTAAAAAAATCTTCTAATCATATTGAACTAATTGTGATTAGTTACTTACTTTTAAAATTGACAAATATCAAATTATTATTTACTCACGATTTTTTCTTTAAGAGACGAGATTTTACATTTCGCAACACGAATTTATCAGTAACTTAATTTTTAAATTATCGAATTCGAATTTTTAACCACCTTTAGGAGGATGAATCCACCGGTTCGAGTTTCTCTTTATCACAACAATGACTTTTGGTCCTTCTTGTTTTTGAAGATTTGTTTTTGAGCACCAATCCTTTATTCGTCTTTTCTCCGGCACCAAGTCGGATATTTCCTATTAGTTTAGCATTTCATGTCACCTCAATAATATTTCATGATTGTTACATGTTTTTAATAAATATAAAGTTTAATGTCTATTTCATAAATTTTAAAATCTTAATGAAAAATTAAATCATTTTAGTAAATCTATTTGAATTTTAACATATTTTTATATTAGTGATGTATATAAATGCACATCAATGTGTGTCACTCACTCTAAACTTATCTAGTTAAAGGATTGTATCTATAAAAATATGTATTATTGAGTAATCACATTTGGTCGATTGATTAAGTTATTCATATTTATTTCTTTATATTTCCTTAAATCATAAATTCGGATTATATTTAGAATTGACTTAATATGCTTAAACTATATTGATTTTTTTAAAGTGGTGCCTAAATATTTTTGGTCAATCTAAACGTCTAACGTTACAAACGTTACATTTTTGTGTCTCTATATTTTAAAAAACTCTGTTAAGTGGCGTCTCACATTATAATAATTTAGAATTTTTTTAGTTAAATTTAAAAATATAATTTCGTTTAAAAATACATAATTCTTAAAATCTTAAAAAAATCCTAAAATTATGAAAACCTTTATTTCAATCCCTATACCCACTACATCACCGCCGTTTGCTGTCGTTGCCACACTCGATCGAACCTCTAACCGACGACAAGATGAAGCCAACTACCTAAAACCTGACGAATCTCGACGTTTAAAAAAGTTTGAAAATCGCGACACCCATGCGATTTGGTGAACCCAATAGCAAGAGCGAATATAAAGTCGGTGACGACCAACAATGGAGGCGACGACGTCGGTGACCAACAAAGGAGTTAAGGTTAGGATTAGGGTTAAGTTAGGGATTTGATATTTTTAGTGACTTGAAGTTTTTTTTTTTGTAATTAAGAGAAATTAGGTTTTTTTATAGATAATATAATATTTAAGTTATTTTAAATAAAATTTTCAAAATTACATGAATACAACACGTGTCATCTAAGGGCTATTTTAACGGCTATTACGATTGAAACACCAAAAATGTATAATTTATAACGTTAGACACCTAGATTAACCGGAAAAAAAGTTTAGGCACTACTTTAGAAAAAAATTATTTTTTAATGCCTTTAGAATTAATAAAAAAAGTGTATTGTTAATAACTAAAAAAAATTCTAACTTTTAAAATCATAGGATAGTTTTAGCAGTACTTGGCCATTAATTTTTTTTATAATACCAGCCAGTCTTTTGTGGCAGTCTTCTAACGGAAACTGAATGGATTCATCTTCACCATAGGCAAGCAGCACAGTAGTTCACTCACACAAGCTTTTGCAGATTATTTCATGCTACGCAAATATAACTCGAATTACAATGCTACTTTCCGTGTATAACATGAATTTAGAATCCTGAATCTGCCAGCATCTGCTTTTATATAACAAGAATCAAACGTTCCCTACAACTATTAGCTTGAGCAGCAGCAGCAGCAGCAGCAGTAATTAGCAATGTACAGGTGCTACGCAAAACAAACCCAACTTCTCCTAAGCATTGGATACCACATCTTATATTATACATGATAGTCCACATCAGATTGCCCTGCTGGCACTCTTCAGTGGCTAAATGGCTGGTGCCTCTACGCTTCTGAGCTCGAGGCACTCAAGAGCTCCACCATACGCACACCTAATGCAACTTCAAAAATCATAAAACAGAATCTGCAAAGCTTCAGGATCGCAATGGATCATCCGCACCCTACTCTAAATTCTTAGATCAGCCACTGGAAAAGCATAGAAAAAACACCACATATTAGTAAACACAATGCTTGTATTGCACCAATAGTTGGAAGTTCAAAAAATCATTCATTTGATACTTGTACTGCACCAGGTCTCCACCATATACTTAACAACCATCTTCATCATAACAGACAGAAGCAGCAACAGCATAACTAAATCACATCCAATCATAAATGGGTTCAATTAAATGGACAATATGTTTTATTCTCAAATAAATGTGTTCAAAATCATAATGGACAAGCAGCTCACCACAAAATAACATGCACCCACCCAAAACATAATTTACCAACTGAGAAAGAAATTCAAAGCCAACAAACAGAGAAAATGAACACAAAAATATTTTTATGAAAAAGGATCTCAAGTGAATCTTTTGCTCCCAAAATGAACAGTGCCGTTCTAGTGGTGATGTTGGATCTCATTCATTTTCTTGGCATGGTAAATGATTACAACACTTTAAAGCTTTCAACTACCTTTTGTATCCCACAAGAAACAGAAGGATACAGCTAATGACATGGCATGCATTTTTTCCCCATTTATGTAATGCAGAATGATGGTACACAAAACCCAGGGCTAGGCATAGTTATTCTCAAGACCAACATATCAAACCAAAACAAGTCAGAACAACATATCACTGCAAACTAGATCAGAAAATTTAGTAAGAAAGTTGGCCAAAATAACATGGTTGACTCATTATTCAACAACGTTGAAGATCTTCTATCACCAGTTGATTTCAATCATACAATTTAATGAGCATATCCAGTCATAAAAGTCGCAATAATATGAATCAGTTCTGCTCCCAAAAAAGATGCAAACTCATTTCATCCATTGTAGATATCCCTTTTGCCCAATTAAAAGAAGGGGGAAAAGAATGTTAATATGGAGGTGTTAGACCAGTGAGGACAAAACTACAAATGAGGACATTTATCTCTAAATTGGGATTTGGGATAGCTCTTATAGAAGATAAGTTGACAAAAAACCACTTACTATGATTTTGCAACAAAATATAGACTGAGGGATGTGCCTATTAGAAGAAAGAAGCTAATTGATATTCTGCCAAAAGATTTAAGCAAAGACCAAAAGAGAATGTGTAGAGGTGAAAAAAATGATACGGAATTATTGGAACTTCAAGAAAGGAGAATAATTGATATAAACAATTGGAGGATTTGTGTATGTGATCTGATGTAAATTTTTCTGTCTTGATTCTTGCCGCTGGCCCCAAATATGTTGAGGCTAAGGCTTGTCAGTTTGGTTCAAGGTTTAGAGTCTAGAGTTTAGGCAATTGATAAACTACCAATTATTTAAAATAGGAAGAGCATCTGAGACAGTGTTTTAAAAGGCGCGAGACGCCCTAAGGCGATTAGCTACCCGAGAGCCTCAATTTTTGAGGCGTTTTGAGGCGAGGGATTCACGTACGCGAGGCGCTTAATTTTACAAAACATTTGTAAATATTTTATAACCATACCTCAAACACAAAACAACTTAATAATTAACTTAATAAGCAAAAACACCAAGTAGCATATGTCATATTGTATCTCAAAAAGATAAATAAAAACATCATCGATAATCAAAATGCCTAAAACTCATCTTCATCATCATCGTCATCAACATCAATCCCAAACACCTACTCCTCCCCCATCATCTTCGGAAAGTCTAATATCTTGTTCCATCTCTTCATCAATCAAATTTAGTCCAATAGAGGGCCTTCTATGAGTGGAGGTTTGGACAACACTCTTTCCTCTATCTCTTGAGTTTGAACTTCAAATTGATTAAAAAAATCATTATTATGAATTTAAAATTTAAAAAAATAAAGTTCATGTAAATTAAATAAATCAACTTGAATTTGAGTTTGGGTATCTAAGCAAACGTAAAGTTTAAATGGTAAAAATGCACATTTTCCTTGAGAAAAAAACTCAAAACTAAGGTTGATGACATGGCAGGAGTGATAGGTTGTAAAGAGAGAGGAGAGAGGATATATCATTCACCCCACAGGAAATATAAAAGGATAAGCATATCCATACTTCAGAAGTGAAAATCGATAGCAGTATTCTCCAATCCCTTGCTTCAAAATCACCCCTATCAACCAACCCTCTTCTTCTAAAACCCTTGTCTTCGCCAACATGTAATTACCTACCTTTTCCTCTCCGCCGCCGACGGTTGCCAAAAATTTATTGTACCAACAACAGCGCCGATAATAGCAATGAGGCCGCAGAACCACCAGTTCCACCGCCAGTAAGACCGCCGTCAGATGCTCTTCAAATCCGATTCAAAAGAGGGTCAAGAAGGCGTCGGTAGCTCCGGTAAGAAGGTGCCCGGGGAGAAAGGCAAAGGATGAACTCAAAGGCTGTAGTTGAAGTAACTCCGAAGAAATGGGAGGAAATGAGCATGACAAAGTAGGCTTTAGAGTTGTACATTGGAGAGAAGGGTTTGCTGTTCTGGCTCAACAAGTTTGCGTATGCTTCGATTTTCATCGTATGGATAGTTTTCCGGTTTGTTGGACCTGCTCTCAATCTTTACCAACTTGATTTTCCTCCTCTTGCTCCCACCTCCATGTTCAACGGTTCTTGATCCATACCACACTGATATCCATATGTCTGAAATGGGTCATTGTACGTGAATCGCTAAAAGCATCGGCTCGTCGCCTCTCGCCGCTTCCGACGACTGAATCGCAGCCTCATGTACTCGCCGCCGCCTTGGTGGTCGGAGGCTTTCTTCTAAACGCCTCGCCTAGCGCCTCAGGCGCGCTTTTTAAAACACTGATATGAGAATCTACCACCTTTAAGAAAGAATCTACCCTTTTAACCACAATTTTGATGCCTCTATTGATCTTATAAACCCCACTCTCTCTTTCCAAGATTTGAATATTAACCTTCAAGTTGAAGCCTCGCAAAGGAGTTGCCTTGGGTCTAAAGAACCAGAATTCTTTACTTGGTCAAAATTTAATTCATGTTCTCACTTAAAATATAATCCTTCCCCACAATGATAGTTACCACCGTTTTCATCAAATGCCACTTCACAGTTCACATTATTCAAACGAACCATAATATAAATGAAACTCAGCACAATTCTACTGCAGAAGATGCCACTTGAAAATGAGCAAATGAAGCCAATGAACATTGAAGAATCAAATCAAGAATTTTTGTAAGAAAGGAACATTTCACCATACCTGAATGAAAGAAAAAAAATTCAAGACCTTGGTGAATGTCCAGCATCAGACTTAGATTTAGATGCTGAGGAACTTTCACTATCAGAATCTGCAACAAAATTATGTATGTTAAAAACATGACAAGGGAACGGAGGGGGAGAAAAGAAAAATAAACCTAGTTAGAAACATATTATAGTACCACTTGATGAAGACCCGGAATCACTGCTGGAGCTACTTGAACTACTTGACCTACTAGCATTATCTCCATGTTTTTCCACTTCAACGGTTGATGCAAACATATTCTGCTCGTCTGTAGATAGAAATAAGAAAATTTACTTATCAGTCCAAACATGCATGAAACAACCAAAACACCATCAATCTTATAATGTGAAAACTTACTAGTTGTGGCTTCCTTTGGCATTTCATCAACCAAAGCAGGTGTTGGGTCTGCAACTAAATAAAATATGAGCATTCAGCAACTCTCGGTAAAAGATTATTTCATAAGAAATTATGACAAAAAAATATACCTTCTCTTGTACAGTCTGCCCTGCTTTTGCTCTAGCTTGAATGGCAAGTTCAGCTTTTCTCTTTTTTTTGCTTAAACTTTTCTTGTAGTTGGTAATAAATCTATCTAGCTCCCAAAGTGTCTCAGTATCCACACTGTCAATGTCCACTTCAATTTCATTGTCATGCTGGAAGAGATCCGAATTCCTTTTTTTAATAATCTGTACGATATTGTCCAGCTTCTCTGAAGGCAAACTCTGAAGGTTGGTGCTAAGCTTCTGCTTCTCTTCATAAGTCATGTCCCTCTTATACGGATCCTTTGCCTTAGGCTTTTTTGGAGTAGGGATCCTACCTGAAGGAGTAGTAGCAATGAGTTTTGGTCTCAGATCATCAAGGACCATCATTGAATTTGGTCTATCCAGAATCCTTCTCATATCAAGTGGAGGGGGTAGCATTGGAGGTGCCTTTCTTGGAGTCGGCGTGGCAAGACTAGTTTCATATTCCATTGCAAGCCTCATATCCCGAATATAGTCTGCCTCTATAGCAGCCCATTTGTCCTCGAATATCTATGATAACTGCTCAGCCATTATATGAACATCTTGCCCCTTGGGATTATATGTCATAGCATTGTGAAATGTTAGTCTCACATCCTCTGCAAACTCTCTAGGCGATTTGTACCAGTTCTTGTTAAGCCTTGATTTCACAGTACCCAAATCCGTGGGATGCTTAATGATACTATAGTAATCATGCAAACCCAAACCTTTGACATCAACAGGGGCATTAAAGACCCAACCATGCTTATGCTTCATTAGTCTTTCAAGCAAAGGGATACAACTCTTAAAGCACTTGTTACCCATACCAAACCCACGATTTAATTCACTTCCTCCATTCTTCTTCCCATTTAATTTCAACTTTTTGTTACTCTCTGCTGGGGGAAACTTATCTTTCGCAAGCAAAAACTTTGAATTCCTATAGAATTGGTTTGCCTTAGGCATTCTCTTCTCCTCCTCTATATTTTCACTTACAACCTGACTATTCTCCAAGACAGGAATATTCAACTGGTTCAAAGGCCTTAATTGCTTGACAGGCTCCTGAGGAATACTGACTGAAATCAACTCTGGTTGAAGCCTCTTGAATCCATAATCAACACTATCATTCACGGGGGCATGGGAATTACTAATTTGCACTTCTTTAACCTCAATCCTCTTCATCAAGTTCCTCACCAAATCAAGCTCACTCTCCAGCTTCCTCCTCAATTCCCACATCTCCTGCTTAGACCTTGAAGCCAAATTGATCTTCACCCTGTTTTCTGAACCCGGCTTCAGAGCTCCATTATTAGCCACAACATTTTGCTTCTTAAGACTTGAAGAATCATCTGACACTGCAGTATCTACATGGGGAGCAGGCTGTTGGTGAGCTGAATCCCTATGCTCCAAAGAAGGAGGCTGTTGGTGAGCTGAATCCCTATGCTCCAAAGAAGGAGGCTGTTGGTAAGCTGAATCCCTATGCTCCAAAGGAGAAGGCTGAGTTGGTGCTTCAGCAGAGTTATTGTTGTTGTCATCACTGTTACTATTGTTCTTGTCATTTGTGTTGTCCTCATTCTGCACAATTGTAGGGGCATCGATTGTGGTGATGACACTGTTGTTCACAACAGTGCTGCCAATTTTGTTGTTTTCATTTTCGTTGTTGTTATTGTTGTCGTTGTTGTTGTTGTCCGCTTTGTTGTTAATGATGTTGCCTTCGCTGCCATCCTTGGTGGTGTCGATGTTGTTGCCTTCGTAGCCATCCTTGGTGGTGTCGATGTTGTTGCCTTCGTAGCCATCCTTGGTGGTGTTGATGTTTCTGTTGTTCTTGTTGTTGCCTTAGTTGCCATTCTTAGGGGTGTTGATGTTAGTGGTGGTGTCCAGAATATTGTTTTTCTTGGGACCCTTAAACGTTTTCCTGGTGTAAACCTTGTTCTCCATGTACCGCTGCCTCTATCTGGTTTCACCATCTTTTCCTTCTCCAACCGCCGTCCCCGAAGCCATACATATATTAGGGTTTAAAACCCTAATTTCCCCCTTTTCGAGACTCCAAACGATAAAGGAATCAATTCCGATCAATCAGAACTAGGGTTTAACCACCTCCGCTCAAAAAACCTAATTTAACCTCTCCAAGCTTGAGATTTTCCAAATTTCTAACCACCAAATCCAAGATAAACACGACAAATCTAAAGAACGAAACCCCTTCTCGATCTACAAAGTAAAAACTATAATCATCCTTATAAACCCTGAACCAAATCAAACATAACAAAAGAAACAGGTAAAAAGACAGATTTCTCAGCGCCTTACCTTGGCCGGTTCGATGTCAGATCTTCCCCCTCTCTCTTTCTCTCTCTAAGAAAACTCTGTTCATTTTTTTCTCCCCGTAATTTTTTTCTTTCTTTCTCCCTCTATCCTTATCTTACAGGTGTACGGTGGAGCGTGCCCTCGTGGTTCCAACCGACTCAATAGAAGCGTGTGGGTGCATCGAAAAAGCCGTGCTCCGGAAGAATCATATCGAGGATTGGGAGGTTTGACTCACGCTCAGCAATTTCACGTGTTTCACACGAACCAATTAAAAGACGGAATTTGGGGAGCGTCCGAGTGTGAATATGACGTAAGATTGAAGTTATTGGGTTGGATTAGAGAGGGACCTTTAATTGTGGGGTTTCATATATTTTCCTCAGACGAGGAGATGTGGTGTGTTGTTCAACCGCTAGGGTGTTTGGTAAGTAAATGTTCAGAGAGTAAAGACATGCGCCTCTCTTGCTTTGGTATACTGGAATGCTTGATTATTTCCGGAAAAGAGATTTTTAATTTGGTTTTTCTATATAATGGGATTGGTCAAATTACTTTTTTTCATTATATTTAATGTAATTTTTTTAATTAATCATTAATATCTGATTTATTGACCGATTAATCTATATCGGGTTTTGCAAAAGTATATTACGGGGTCGATCATTCCATCCAAATTTATTCTATACGCAAACGTCACGATTGGAACCTCTGACAAAAGCACCTAGGAGTATCGAATCCCCTAAACTATACAAAGATCATGATTTACAACATTCACATTTGATTAATTGATAAAATAAAATATGTCACGTTATCATTATGCAGATGTGACACATGCCACGGTATCAACTTTAGTGATGCATGACATATAGTAATTAAACACATGTAAAAATGACACGTCATAAACATGTATTGATCGTTAGTCAATTAACGATTTCCTCCCAACAAATAATATTTGAATAGAAAATGTATATTGGGGGCTAAAATGCTCTAAAAAAAACGAGTCAAAATAATCATTTGTGAAAACATTAGAGAATAATTTAATCATTGTAAATTTTTAAAATCATAAATAACATTACATTTTAGTTTTGTTTTGGTTACATACAGTTAAAACGGTAATGTTTAAATTGTTAAAGAAACAAATTTTGAGGGAACAATTGGAAAAAGAGGAAAACATTAAAGAACTTTGTGTCATTATACCAAAAAAACAGATAGACAATCCTTACCACCCACGTGGTGCCATCCAATAGGCTGGGAGGATTCATGTTAATGAAGCGTGAATAAAAAAAGAGAAGCTAAACTACTTAACTAGTCATCGACGCTTCATTAACCTGCAAAATCATCTGCAATGGCGCTCTGGGCAACTTCCTCTTCTCAGAAGCTTTTCCTTGCATCTCTACCTTCAACGATATCCGAAAATGGAAGAAGAATATATTCAGGAGCCATAGTTTGTGTTGGGGTGGCAGATGTTAAAAGGGTAGGGTAGTTAGTTTTAAGGAACATGATTGGCTAGTTTGTTAGTTGGTTATGATGTAGTTAGGTGATTTAATTATTGTATATAAGGATTGTTAATCTTTGTATAAAGGAGACATGTGTGGAATAGAAATTTATTTCCTTCGCTTCCAGAATTCATTTTTGCTTCCCTCTCTTTATTCATTTCTAAATCATTCTGTAGGATCTAGTTTTGATCTGAATGTTGACATGGTATCATTCGCCAGTTTTTTTTTTTTTTGCTTTTTCTGCATTTTTTCTTCATCATCGTCCTTTACTGTTAATGTCGTTATATTTATGCCTCTCACTTTCTTCATTTGGTTTGTTTTATTCATCCTTTTCTTTTATCTAGCTTTGCTTGTTTCTTGTTTGTTCTTCCTTCTTTATCGATAGCATGAGAGACTCTCAAATAGAATTTGCTCTTTATCTTCATCTGTCAGACACACCTGGCACGTTATTGGTAACTCATCAGTTGACTAGAGTTGAAATCTATAATCTATGGAGCAGGTCCATGCGGATTGCACTACTAGCCAAGAATGAGACTGGGATTTGGCACTTGCTCCTGTGATAGCTGTTCTCCGGATCTATTGGCGTAATGGGGTCGTTGTAATTCTATTGTCTTTCTTAGATATTAAATTCAATAAGTCAAGAACTTTTAGCTGGTATTGTTTTTGCCTCAAATGCTTCGCTGGTTTGGCAAGATCTTAAGGAACGTTTTGATAAAGTTGATGGATCTAGTTTTAAGGAACGCTTTAATTTCAGTTTATCACACTCGTCTCCGATTACCGTGGGATGAATATGATGATATTGCTTCATTTGAGTCATGTCACTGTGAAGCTTCTCGGAATAATAGTGATCACGTTAATCAACAACGATTGTTTTAGTTTCTTATAGGGTTGAATGAGTCGTATTCGACGGTGCGCAACCTGCTCTTGTAAATGAAGCCTTTACCGATAGTTAATCAATCTTTCTCCATGTTAGCTTAGGAGGAAGGACAACGTCATAATTTGGGGCAAAAATCTTGTGATTTCTGAATCGACTACACTATATAGCAGTTCTTCGAATTCTCAATCAAGAAGGCGTTTTAATGGGGTTTCGATCATTGTCATCTTAAAGATCATAAACGGGAAACAATTTACAAGTTCACAGGTTACCAGCTGATTTTAAGTTTACAAGGAAGAAGGGTTCTTCTGCCAACAGTGTTTCCACCTTGGATGGAGTTGACTCAAAGCTTAGTTTGTCTTCCGCCAGTAGTGCTTCTCCAAACGTGATTGTTCCCACTTTCACGCGTATGCAATACAAACAAATTTTGGAACTGTTGGGCAAGGTGTCAACAGTCCCAGCAGCTACTCATATGGAAGGTACGATTTCTAATTCTTTGAGTCGAGAATGGATTCTTAACACGGGCCACAAATCACATGATATTTGATCTATAAAACCTGAATTCTCTTGTTGTTTGTGCTCCAATCTCGTATATTCAATTTCCCAATGGTAAAACTACCAAAGTATTACATACATGGACCTCTATCTTTTCTCCTACTCAAACTTTAACCAATGTTCTTTATGTACCCAATTTCCATTACAACTTATTGTCAATTTCACAATTGACTAAAGACATTAACTGTTGTGATTTGTTTTATCCCCATTTTTTCCTCATACAAGACCTTTGCAATGGAGAGATGAAAAGGATTGGTAGGCTCCAAGATAGTTTGTACATTCTGAAGACGACTCACCTTACAAAGCTTCCCTTTTCATGTTCATTTGATTTACCTTTTCGGCTTTTCCTTCCACTACCTGTTTATCTTCTACATATTTCAATTATAGTGTACTGTGTCATGCTAGACTTGGGCCTTCATCTTTGACTACTTTGAATAAAATACCTCAGTTACAGTGTAATTTTTCTCATAATGATCATATATCATCTTGTGGAGTTTGTCCTATTGCCAAGCAATCTCGGTTGCCTTTCCCTAACAGTACATCTCGTGAGGCTAACCCTTTCTTTCTTGTGCATATAGATCTTTGGGGGGCATATTGTGTTTCAACATACAATGGACATAGGTATTTTTTAACCATCGTGGATGATCATAGCTGGATGACGTGAGTATATTTGCTAAAACTAAAAGTGATCCATTTGTTGTTCTTAAACAATTCATAAAATAAGTTTATACTCAATTTTCAGTTCTTATTAAAATCATTAGAATCGACAATGGCTCAGAATTGTTTAGTGTAGAAGGTAACGAATTTTTTGCTTCTAATGGTATAGTTCATCAAAGTTCTTGCGTGCATACTCTCCAAAAATATGGAGTCGCTGAGCGTAAACGTCAACATCATTTAAGTGTTGCTCGAGCTCTAAAGTTTCAATCTTCGATGCCAACTAAGTTTTGGGGTGAGTGTCTCCTAGCAGCTTGTTACATAATCAATAGGTTACCTACTAAGGTTTTAAGTTGGAAGTCACCTTATGAAACACTTCATCATAAGCCTCCAAATTTTTCTCGACTTAAGGTGTTTGCGTGTTTGTGTTATGCCACAGTTCCTAACTATCATGACAAGTTTACTGCTAAAGTCGTTCCTTGTGTTTTCATGGGTTATTCTATGGTTCAAAAGGGTTATATTTTATTTAATCTCCATTATAATTCATTCTTTGTAAATCGTGATGTTGTCTTTCACGAGACAATATTTTCTTTCCAATATCCTGTTAACAGTTGTTCCTTATTTCCAAACATGTCGACTATCATTCTTTTGACAATGATTTTTTGCATATTCCTGTTGTTCCTATTGACACTTCACAAGGTTTTTTTTTCTCATTTGCAAAATACTTCCTCCAATGCTTCAAATACTATCGTTCAACTTGGTCAACCACTCGTTTCGCTGATTATTCCTTCACCTGTTCAGCCTGTTCAATCACTCGTTCCGCCTATTATTTCTTCACCCGTTCACCCTGTTTAACTTCTTGTTCCTTGTCCCTCGGTTTTAAGGAAATCAGCTCGTGTTCATAAATCCCCAGCATGGTTATTGAATTTTATTTGTCAAGATCAATCCTCTACATCCACTTCAGAAGCAAAGGTATACAACCCATTTCTAATTTTATTTCTAATTCTCACTTACCTGATCTTACAAAAGCCTTTGTCGTTGGCCTTTCTTCCATTGTTGAACCCAAGACCTATCATGAGGCAATTCTTGATGAACGTTGGGTTGAAGCCATTCAATAAAGAGGTTCAAGCTTTGGAGACAAATGGCACATGGGAGGTGGTTTAATTACGTGCTGGCAAAAATTCGATTGGGTGTAAATGAATATACAAAGTGAAGTATAATTCTGATGGCTCGGTTGAACAGTTTAAGGTCAGATTAGTTGTCGAGGGTTATAGTCAACAAGATGGGGTTGACTTTCATGATACCTTTTCACATGTCGTGAAGCATGTTACTGTTCGATTGGTGATTGCTCTAGCAGCTATGTTTGATTGGCCCTTGTGGCAAATGGATGTGTTTGATGTTTTTATATAGCGCGATCTTCATGAGAAAGTTTACATGGCACTTCTGGAGGGATTTCGCAACCAAGGGGAGCGTCGGGTTTGTAGGATGCGTAAATCCTTGTATGGCTTGAAGCAAGTATCTAGTCAATGGAAACTTAAGCTAACCGAAGCTCTTGTTGCTAATGGCTACGTACAAAGCTTGCATGACTATTCTATGTTCACCAAGAAGGATTGAAAGAATTTGGTAATTATGTTGATGTATGTCGATGATCTCCTAATTACAAGGAACAATAATGATCTTATAGATGAGCTTAAAAATATTCTTCATCACAACTTTAAGATGAAAGACCTTGGACAACTTAAGTTCTTAGGTATTGAGGTTGCAAGATCAAATGAGGGGATCGTGTTGAATCAACGAAAATATGCTTTAGAGCTTATTTCAGATCTGGGATTAGGGGGAGCACGTTGTGTCTCAACTCCTCTTGAGCAAAACCAGAAGCATACATCGAGTGAATATGATGAGTGTTGAAGGTTTCCAGAGCTGACGAGTTAATGGAAATATCAGTATGTACCAAAGGTTAATAGGGAGGTTGTCTTACCTAGCGCATACACGGCCGGATATCACGTATGCAGTGCAACATTTGAGCCAATTCATGTAGGCTCCAAAGAAGTCTCATTATGAAGCTGCAATTTGTTTGGTGCGATATATCAAAGGACATCCAGGAAAGGGCATTCTATTCTCAGCAAACAGTAGGCCGTGTTTAAGTGCTTTTTGCGATTCGGATTGGGCGTCTTACCCTATGACGAGAAGGTTAGTTACAGGGTATTGCATCAAGTTGGGTGACTCTTTAATCTTCTGAAAATCGAAGAAACAAAGCACTGTTTCTCGATTGTCAGCTGACGCGGAGTATAGAGGAATAGCATCGACGGAGGCCGAGATTGTATGGACAAGGGGGTTACTTGAAGAGTTTGGTATGGAGCAGCGTGAACCAGCAATGCTTTACAGTGATAGTCAAGTTTCTTTACAAATAGCAGTCAATCCAGTTTATCATGAACGAACTAAACATATCGAGATAGACTGCCACTTTGTGCTAGAAAAGATTCAGAAAGGAGTTGTATGTACTTAGCATGTGTCTACTAAAGATCAACAAGGAGACATTTTGACGAAGGGTCAGTTAGTTTTAAGGAATATGATTACCTAGTTTGTTAGTTGGTTATGATGTAGTTAGGTGATTTAATTATTGTATATAACGAATGTTAATCTTTGTATAAATGAGGCACGTGTGGAATAAGAAAGCTTTTTCCCTTCATTTCCAGAATTCATTTTGCTTTCCTATCTTTATTCATTTCTAAATCATTCTGTAGGATCTGGTTTTGATCTGAATGTTGACAGCAGATAAGGTAGAGATGGAGACAATTTCGATAGCATTCAAAGAAGGAGATCGAGAGAGGTCAAATTGAGCAGATGAAAATCTTGTCTCGCCTTGTAGAAGCTCTCATTTCCTTTAAACCCCTTTACTCACTGCACACAAATAACATTTCATTTCTATTTTTGTTTTGTTTTTTATGTTTGAATTAACCCAATACAATGTTCCAAGCCAACAGTACTGCGGAAAGCATTCCATGGAGGCAGATTACGAGTGAGATTCTTGAATCAGATGTTTATAAGGAGCTGGACAGCATTCTGAACCCCTCTTCAATTCCCACATTGCATGCATTTCTCATCTTTTTGCTTTTTCTTTAATGATTTTAAAAAAAATAAACTTAACGATAGATGAATAATTATTTTGATTTCTATTTTTTTAGTATTTTAATATTAACTTTCATTTTGGTCAAAAAGACATCTGATAATAAACTAATATTCAGTGCATGGTACTGATGTGTGACTGTCATATCATTAGTTTTGACCGTATAATTACTTCTGACATGCAGTACATGTTGTGTCATCACTTTTTACATTAAGTATGTATCATATTATTACTTTTGATATGTAGCATGTGTATTAGTATCATTTTGGACATACAATATTATCATGTCACTTACATGCATTGACAGTCAGTAAATTAATATTTTCTTTTAACTATGGGACATCTTATTTCGAAATGAATTTGTAGGTCAAAATGCTTTTAAAAAAAATCAAAATGTTTATTTTAGCATATATTAATGATAAATTTTGAAATTATATCAATTTTAACTATTCAATCTAGAATAAAAAGATGCGTGTATTTTGAACAGATTATCCGAGTCCTTTTCATACATATGACGATGGCAATCTTTCATGGAAAGTATTCAATCCGATTGTTCTTCGACGCATGTTAAATTTATTGGTAATTCGAAGAAATATATCGCATATTTATCATATATAGACTTCTTTAAAATATTTATGTACACGTCTATGTATATGGGGTAGTTCAAATTATAGTGTAGGACTGTATGAGTGAGGACGAAAGCATAGGATAAAACACATAATTTGTCAAGGAAAAAACATGTTCTCTTAATCTTTCATGATATTTGGTCGTACAATTTAACGATTGTATGGCAGGCAGCAGCTGAAGCGGAGGTCGCAACCATGTCCATGACGCTACGAGCTATTCCATATGCTTCGACATTAGAGAAAGCACCTCAAGAAGTGCGTGGAAATTGGCTTCAAGCAATCAATAACCATCACATGATGCATTCAGTAAATGTCGAGATCAAAACTATTTTAGACATCGGATGTTCTGTTGGTGTGAGTACACGATTCCTTGCCGATGAGTTCCCTTCTGCTAAAGTCACTGTAAGTGCTACATACACGTCTTCCTTCTTGGAAACCGATCATGACTTATGTTACTCGGCTTTGAATGTGAGTATCAGTTATGAATATGCGTGCTATACGTGCATGGCTGGGCCTAGATTTGTCGCCCTACTTTCTTTCGGTAGCACAATATAAGGAAATGAAAAGACCCCCTTGGAAGAACCCATCACATGGATACATGCTGCAGGAGAAAACACTGGTTTACCGTTGGAATCGTTGGACAATCGTTTGAATCCAAATGTGTGCAGTTCATGAATTTGTTGAAACTTGAAAGAGCAATAATAGCTTTGGTGAATGAAGCATTCCGGTTGCTTAAACCCGGCGGTACACTCACTATAGCGGTAAACGAAATGCCACAACCGAACTTGTTCACAAATAACATCATTTTTCCTGCTCTTGATACCTAGAACTCATGTTAACTTTGTTTATTTTGCAGCCCAAGTCTAAGATCATTCAGGTATATATACAACAATTCCCTCACTCCATTGCAAGATATGCACATTATGCAACATAATCTTGCTTGAGTTGCAGGGTGTGAATTGATTTGAGGTAGGAAAATCGATGAACATCGACTGTCGGATTTGATTTTGATTTTGTTTATTTTCAGGAGCTGCCTCCAGCACTTTTTACATTGATGAAGAGTACGGAACCATTCTTGAACGAATACTACCTCACTGAACTGGAAGGAAGATAGAGAGAAGCTGGCTTTGTCAATGTAAAATCAATGCTTACTGATCCCAGGCATATGACCATGACTGCGACGGTGCCTCATCGACATGAATGAGTGTTTTCATTAAAACCGAAAGCATTTACGAGTAACCTTTGATGACTTCCTTTTCCAGTGTCATTGAGAGATTCTATACCGTTGTGAAGACCATATCATCTTCTTTCTTTTTTCTATTGGGTAACCTCGTAAAGAAGGAAAGCTAACAAGTTCAGTATAAGAAATCCGTTGTTTTAACTCTATAACTTGCTTCGTTTCACATGGACTCTGCAAATTGACAAGACTAAAGAGTTTTGCTTTATAAACTACAGCAAACTCGGTATATGCAAAATATTGTAATGGTTATATATGTGGTAGACGGGAGAGCATTTGTCACTTTAAACCCATCAAATAAATTAATTTGGTTAAATAATTTTCCATTCGCCCGTTAAATATTTTAAATATGTTACGAGTAAATTACAGTTATGACCAGAATTTATTTTGATAATAAAATAATTTAATTATTTAAGTGTTGGCAATCAAGTTACATGTCATCAGTCGAAGAGTTATCGTAGAAGTTAAAAAATAGCATTATTGCATATTAGATTCTTATTATTTATCTTTGATCATAATTTTAATTTATTCGATAAATTTAACTTTTCAATTAGATGGTGACATATGTCATCATTTGATTAAATTAACATGATTATATATTTAATCCATATTACTTAATTTTAATTTATTTAATTCAATAACTAGTTTAATTCCCCTCAAAATTATTATTTTATAATTTATGATGACATATTTCATCATTTGATTAAATGATTATATTTATTAAATTAAATTAATAGAATATGTGATAAGTTCCTCCGCAAATGTTCGACAAGTGACTTAATTAAAAGAATTAACAGATTAATGATCAAATTAAAAGTATCTTACAATTAAGTGTTCATTAAATAGTTTTCCCAAATATAAATTTGGGATATGTATAGATAAGTAAAAGCAATCAGGTGCAGTATAATGGATGACAACTCAATAGGAGGGACCCAACATTTAAAGCTTATCCTTGTTTTAACAATTTGGATGTAGTCTATAAACTTATTCCATATACACTTAAATCAATCAAACATAAAGACTCTGGCCAAATCTCTAATTTTAATAGTGTACACGTGTAATTGAAACATCTTTTAAATTTATCGTTATATTATTTTTCTACCTAATATTATTAAAAATAACTTCTTTGAATCATTAAAGGTGTGTTTAATAAGTGGTAAGATGAATAAGGTTAAAAAAAATTACTTCTTTTTTACTTCTTTGGCATAAAAAGTAAACTTCATAGATTTCAATGAGATACACATAAAAATTCAGTTTATTTTTTGATATGATTTTTTATATATCACAATTAAATTATATTTTATAATAATTAATCACAATATTTCCTTTTAAAAATATAACTATCGTCACATTTAATACATAAAAAATACAAATCAGTAAAGGAACTTATGATGAAGGTACACATGAGAGTTTTTCGGCCGTTTAAGTTGACCTTACAAGGTTTGAGAGTCTGGTAAGCAAAAGAAATCAAAGGAAGAAAACGAGTCCTAAGCTAGCTGTTCATTTGAATAAATAATCATCTAATATATAAAATTAAAGTGAATAATTAGAAATGAATAGAAAAAGAATTTAATACGGAGTTTTGACCAATGATTTTTATCGTTGACCATTATGATATTGATGTGATATTTCATATGCTGACTTGACGTTTTACGGTGTTGGTGTGCCAGTCCACGATGTCTGATGGCTGATGACGTGGCTAATATCATGACAGATGGGTTAAATTAATTTTTTTAACAGTTCGAGGGCTAAATTAATTTTTTTTAATTAAGGGCTTATTTGATTTTTAAAAAAAATGAAAATATTTTAAATTTAAAATTATACAAACATATGTTAAGTCCTTTAGTCCTTTGATTTTTATTTTTAGCCCCTCTTAAAATTTGATTCTTTTACTTAAACATTTTGTTTCTATCATTATTGATATTAGTGTCATTATTTTGGAACACATAATAATATGAGAAAATAACTTCAGTGATCAAAAATCCCATATAATATACGATTTTGACCAATTTTTTTTGGATTTGCGAAAATGACCAACAAAATCGCAATGCGATCTCTAATTCGCATTGCGATCTCCACTATCGCAAATTCGCGTTGCATTTCGAGTTGCGATAGTTGAAAATCAGTTTGCGATTTTTCATTTCGCGTTACGATAGTCTACAGTTGTCGTTGCGATTTTCCAAATTCGTTGCGATAGTCTACAGTTGTCGTTGCGATAGTCTACAGTTTTCGTTGCGATTTTCCAAATTCGTTGCGAAAATTCGTTGTGATAGTTAAAAAAAAAAGATTTTGTTTATCAAGAAATTTCTCTAAAAAAAATAGTATCCGCGCGGACGTATCGAAGACACGTACGACCACGACCACGACCCGACCCGACCACGACCACGACCCGAGACGGACGGCGACGACGGCGCGCGAGAGTCCCCCTTGTTCTCTATCACTCAACAAGAAAGTGGGAAAGCCAAGCCTTAAATACCATTCCCAATAGTGTTTCCAATACTATGTGGGATTTGAGCATTACCAACACTTGTTCCCAATACTATGTGGGATTGAGCCTTAAATAGTGATATTATTTTTGAATATTTTGCTCAAAATTACAATAATCGCGATTGATTGTAGATTGACTTTTAATTATGACATATTTAATCATATAATACTAATGCAATTGGTTGCTGATTCAGTTATTTTAAGGTGTATGATTGTTAATTGTTTCCTGAATAATCACATTGTATTGGAAACAAGTGTTGGTAATGCTCAATCCACATAGTATTGGAAACACTATTGGGAATGGTATTTAAGGCTTGGCTTTCCCACTTCCTTGTTGAGTGATAGAGAACAAGGGGGACTCTCGCGCGTCGCCGCCGCCGTCTCGTCTCGGGTCATGGTCGTGGTCGTGGTAATACGTGTCTTCGACACGTCCGCGCGGATACTATCTTTTTAGAGAAAATTCTTAAGAAACAAAATCTTTTTTTTAACTATCACAACTAATTTTCGCAACGAATTTGGAAAATCGCAACGACAACTATAGACTATCGCAACGCGATTTTCAACTATCGCAACGCGAAATGCAACGCGAATTTGCGATAGTGGAGATCGCAATGCGAATTAGAGATCGCATTGCGATTTTGTAATCCAAAAAAGTTGATCAAAATCGTATATTATCTAGGATTTTTGGTCACTGAGGTTATTTTCTCTAATAATATTGAGAAATATGATAGTGTAAATATTTTAGAGTTAGTTGCAAATTTTAATACTTCTAAAGAAATTTTTGGCATTAGTATGTTATGATATTAAAAATGGTATTTATGAATTAATAAATTTGTGATTAAAATAATAAATTTGATTGGAAGAAAATTATTTTAATGCATTATAAATAATTGTTGAGAATTCATTTTAGAATACTAGTATAGAGATTTTACTCTTATTTTTAAATGATGCATTTTTTTCTCGTATATTTGATATTTTTTATTTTTACTCATATTTTTTCTTAATTTTGTAGTACATATTTATTAATTTTAATATTTTTATTTAATAATAATACTGATAATTAATAATATTTTTATATTTAACTAAATATTTGTATGTTTTAAATTTAAAATATTTTTATTTTTTAAATAAAACTTAAATAAACCCTTGAATTTTAAAAAAAATCAATTTAGTCCATTTGTACGTCATCGATCACATCATCAATTACTGTGTACTGTCGTGCCAACACCATAGACCTTCATATCAATGTCATAAAATATCATATTAATATTATAATAGTTAACGACAAAATTATTCGTCAAATAATCACATTAAATTATTTTTCTAAATTCGAGGACACCTTAAGTGAAAAGAATTCAATGATTATATTGATTTTTTTGAAAAACAAAAATACAAGGACCTCATATACCTGCCTGAGACTAAAATTATGCCGAAATCATTGCTGCCAAAAGTCATTATTCCTGAAAATCTAATTATTAATATTTTAAATTTTAAATTAATTAAAATATCATTTAACATTTACATTTTGTTGACATACGCATCAATTTATCATACAAGCATGCTCTTTGTTAAAATGAATTACTATCGATGCATTAATGTTTTCAACTTTTAATAAAATAAAATAGAACTTAAATATTATAGCTTAATTTTTTTATATCGAGTTAAATATTAAGTGGTTTTAGCTGTTAAAGAAAGTAGTATCTTTTTAATATTTTTGTAAATGGTTAATTTTTTTTCTTTAAATAATTAGCTGATGTTGCATGTAACTATATATTTCGTTGGTCCAACAATATTGCAACATGTCTATATGCATGATATAGACTTTAACGAGTAATCATAGTAATTAAACTTCTACGTTATAGCCTTTTATCGGTATATATATTTGAACTAACATTTTCTCTTTTCTGGTAAGCAAAAATAAATCATGAAGTTGATATGAAGATATTATCAATTGTGTCTTAATGGGGATAATAGTTGTTGGATATATGAATTGTAAAATTACACCGTTAGCACTAACCGGAAATATAAACAGTAATTAAAATGAATAAATTCGTAAATCGTGTCGTGGTATAACCACTGCCTTAGAAACGAATTCGTCCCGATGTGTGTAATCGCTGCAGTAGGCGGACCGACCCCCGAGGTTAACACGGTCGCTCCGAATCCCGTACACTTGAAATCAGAGTGGACTGCCGGTGATATTGCTCTTCTTATCGGAAAGCACACAGAGAATATTTAGAAAACACTTGGAGAGTGAATTCTGAATGTTGAGAGTGAGTTGAGAAGCTAATATAGCCATCTATTTATAGGCTAGAAATAGGGTTAAAATCGTCCATAAAATTTCATTATTAAATCTCTTCTTTTGTAATAGCTGAAACGTCTAGATGAACCTGACTCAAAAATAGTCCAGGTTCATTGCATTATTATTCAGCTGTTATAACTCCCGAATTATATCATGTAACTCATGGAATTAAATCAAATAACTCCTCTGTACACGTATTACCACGACCACGACCACGAGACGGACGGCTGCGGCGGCGATGTGCGAGAGTCCCCCTTGTTCTATTTCACTCAACAAGGAAGTGGGAAATCCAAACCATAAATACTCATTCCCAATAGTATTTCTAATACTATGTGGGATTGAGCATTACCAACAATAGTCATCCACCTCTTGCATTATATGCTTTCCACTTTTCTTTCCTTTTTTTAAGTTTGTTAATTTGATTCCTAAATCTTTTTGGTTGATGTTTGAACTTAAATTTCTTTTTATTATTCTTATGATATGATATTATCATATTATAAGATTGTGCAATATTAGGGAAAGAAGTTAAAATAAAAAATGGTTAAATCAGAAAATATGTAAACAAATACTTAAGGATTAAATTAAAAAAATCTTAAAATTTAAAGGTTAAATATTACTTCAACATTAAAAAATTGAAATGGTTATTTCTTAAAGATAGTAGGAGAAGAATGGAAGATGAGTGTAATTGAGTCGTCAAGGGAGAAAAGGAAAGGCATGAAAGCAAAGTGAGAAATATTGTATTGTTATACATTTGTCTCCAATGGTAGGGAGGAAAAGTGGTTGATTCTCTTATTTATATGATAACAAACCTCATCATGCCATTCTCCTAATTTTTCCAAGTGATTGCATCCCAACCCCACAAGACATCATTTTCATTCAAACATTCCCGTTCGAATTTTATAAATAAACATAGATAATACGCAAATTATTATATAAAAAATAAAAAAATCAATCATCTTTTTATTAAACGAAATAAAAAACAGATTTTTGAATCGTGATTAAAATTTTAGTATTATGAATAAAACAAAGAGATTTATCTTTTTGATGAGTCTTTACAATATTTGATCTAAATTATTTGATTAATAAGTTAGATGTCAATAAATTTTTAAATAATGTCTAACGTTTGAATTTTGTTATTCTAAATCGAATAAATTAAAATAATTGTAAATTAATCCATCAATACATTAAAGAAAAGAAAATTGTAAGAGAAAAATAATAGAACTTAGTGTTAGGTAACATTGAGTTTGGTTACCCTACCATTCCTAACTTTCTTACTTTCTCTCTCCTTTATATGAGCAGTGATGGACAAACAACTTCTCCTCCACAACTCGTCCCTTTCTCTTCAACAGCAAAAATGAATCGAACCCACATTGGTATGGGTTTAGTGTCCAAACCCCTCTTCTTGTTCCGCTTGTCTCTGTGTTTGTTCTTTTTACATCACTCACCAACAAAAGCTGAGGATTTCAATGCCAAAAACAGAACCAGAAGCTTAGCTTCGAACTGCAATTGGTTCAGAGGGAAATGGGTTTACGACCCTTCGTATCCACTCTACGACCCTTTCAAATGCCCCTTTATCGACCCCGAGTTCAATTGCCAAAAATATGGCCGACCCGACGGCAATTACCTCAAGTACCGATGGCAGCCATTCTCCTGCAGTCTCCCCAGGTCAGATCATCAACATTCATCATGCGCATGATTATTAATATGGGAGTTTTTTCAAAGTTTTTTTTTTTTTGAGTTTGTAGGTTCAATGGGGTGTATTTTTTGAGGAAATGGAGGGGGAAGAAGATCATGTTCGTGGGTGACTCACTGAGTTTGAATCAGTTCCAGTCTTTGATATGTATGATTCAAGCCTGGGTTCCGACTTCCCATATTTCCTACATCAAACGAGATGGTCTTACTTCGGTTACCTTTCTGGTGAGTTTGATTATTAATTATGTTTGGTTATAACGATTGCTTTGTATCTGGACTGGGGACACTGCATTCATCTCCTCTTCTTTTGACAAGGAAAAGCTTCCTTTTGCCTAATTGGATTCTGTTGCAGTAAATCCTTTTTTCGGCGCATTGCTGGAAAACAAGAGTAAATTTTTAGCTTCTTTTTCTAACTTTTTTTTAAATGATACAGTAGATTAATTGACTTTTCATTAATAAAAGAATCAACTACCAAAGAAATTTAGATTAATTGTTAAATATTTTAATATCACTTAAATAATACAACAACAACAAAATTCTATTATCATATGTAATAAGGTAAGAGGATGTAGGGTATTAGGCTGTACCCCAACACCAGATTGAGAGTAATTTTCGTGGAAGACCTCCGGCAGTCAAAAAATTAAAAATAAAGATAAAATACAATACATGTTTAAATAAATAAATAAAATATGTAGTTGAACAATCTTCATATGCAGTCTTCATATACACGTCTGTAATGGGAAGTAATCTCTGTAAATACATTCTTACGTAAAAATATCTGCATATAATTCTTTATATAATTCTGGGTGTCGGAGGTTTACCACGGAAACTGTTTTGTATATAATAAATTTTTGTTAAAATATTCTATTGTCAAAATTAGATGTACTATTCTGATTAGTCTAAGGGAGTTGTGTTTTGCTGAAAAGTGGACAGACGTAATTTTGCATTAAAATAGGGCCGTGATTGGTGGATAATATCACATGCCACACTGTTAATTTTATGTGCTTCTCAGGTACTTATGCTACACATACTTCAAATTAGAGTAAATTACTTATTATTTAGATTTTGTTTTAGTTATTAAATTAATTTTGTCTAGATTATATTTTATTAAAAAATTAACGATGATATTAATATATTATAAGATAATACATGTTAATATTAAAAAATAATTTAAAAATATCACATTAATATCATCGTTGATTTTTTAATTACAGATTGATCAAAATATAATATTATACATAATTTTGATAAAAATAATAATTAAATATTAAATAATACGTATATAACTGAATAAATAATTTATCCATTTAATTATTGTAATATTTGATCTTGGTTGTGAATTGGGTTAAATTCTACATATTATAATAATTGATGCAGTCGTATGATGTGAAGATATTGCTGTATAGAACGCCGTACCTTGTTGACGTAGTGCGCAATAGATTTGGAAGAGTGTTAAAGCTGGACTCAATCAGGGGCGGTGATGCATGGAAAGGGATGGACATGCTGATCTTCAACACCTGGCACTGGTGGACTCACACCGGAAGATCCCAACCGTAAGATCCATATCATTCCCTCTTCTTTTCTTCTCTTTTTCCCGCGCCCATTGGTCCCACATTTTTCAAACAACAAACTCCACTTGTCGATTTTCTTACAACAGAACAGTTCTAGTTCGGTTCTAATATGTTAAAACATCACAATTCTTAAAGAAATGTTGACGTTGAAATGACACATGTGCTTTGTCTTCTATCGGGGAAATGTAAACACTGACCATTTTGGTCTCTCTTGAGTCTTGAACAATGAAAGTGAAATCATACATGAATTTTAAAGCGTGGGGCATTTATGAATCATGCCGACACAAGATTTTATGTTAAATAAAAAATTTATAAGATTTTAAGAGTGAAAATAAATTATTAATATAAAAATAAAAATATTAAGATATATAGGAGTTTTAAATTTGTATAGAAATGAACTTGTTTTCATTGAAATGATTACTTGTTCCATGAAAAAATAATTACTTAAGGAAGTTAAAAATATATTTAATACTAAACGTTGGATTTTGTGAAGATTTGATTACATGGAAGAGGGTGGGAAAACGTGGAAAGATATGAACCGTATGATTGCATACTACAAAGGATTAACAACGTGGGGCAGATGGGTTAACCGCAATGTTGATCCTTCCAAAACCAAGGTCTTTTTCCAAGGCATTTCCCCGACCCATTATGAGTAAGCAACCAAAAACCCTTTCTACTATATATATTTTCCTTTTCCTTGCAAATTTTATGTTGATTGTACTTATGGAATTGCAGGGGAAAGGAGTGGAACCAACCAACACAGTCATGCACTAGACAGACGCAGCCATTCTTCGGAACCAGATATCCAGCAGGCACACCCATGGCTTGGGTTGTTGTGAATAAGGTTCTTAGTAGGATTAAGAAACCGGTGTATTTGCTTGACGTCACCGGACTCTCTCAATACAGGAAAGACGCGCATCCGTCCGCATACAGTGGCCTACACAGCGGCACCGACTGTAGCCATTGGTGCCTTCCGGGTTTGCCGGATACTTGGAACCAAATATTATATGCAGCTCTTTTTGGTTAAACATGCAATGGAGGCTTCTTCGGGCAGCGGGATTTTGGATGGAAAATCATTTGTTTTCTACGATAATAGTGAGGCAATAAGAGGGAATTAATTATATCACAATTAAACTGTAAAATTTTAATTTGTTTGTTTCCCCGGGTAAAGTTGAACAAATTTGAGTTGCTCATTTTTAGCCCATGGTGTTTAATTTTCATATTCTTCTTTAGTTAATTACATTTGTGCGTCATTTATCATAATAAATTTTAGTTTGATTTCTGTCATCAGTTTTACCTAAAATTCGTGCATGGATTGAAGCATTATAAAATTCTCTAGTATTGTATGACTATTACTTTTTATCGATAAAATAATTTTTAATAAAATATATTTATCAATTTATAACAAAATTTTGGAATTGGTTCAATGATAGAGTCACCAATTCCCACGTGTCCCAAGTTTGATCCCTTTAATATCAACTTTGATTTTATATTTTTTTAATAAAATGTTTAAACATATAATTATATAATTTGAAGATTAAATTAATAAAATATATATAGATTACGAAGATTAAATATATAATTATACAAATCTTTTACCATTGCATTAATGATTATCTTAATTATTAACAGCTTATAGTCTGATTGATATTCTAAGAGAAAATCGTCTCAGTGACCAAAAATGCCTTATAATATACGATTTTAACCAACTTTTTCCGGATTTGCCAAAATGACCAACAAAATCGCAATGCGATCGCTAATTCGCAACGCGATCTCTATTATCGCAAATTCGCGTTGCATTTCGCGTTGCGATAGTTGGAAATCGCGTTGCGATGGTCTACAGTGTCGTTGCAATTTTCCCAATTCGCAATGCGAATAAGTAAATCGCAACGCGAATTGGGAAAATCGCAATGCGATACTTACTATCGCAATGCGATAATACAAAATCGCAACGAGATACTGACTTTCGCAACGCGATTTTGACTTTCGCAACCCGATTTACATAGCGCCATTCGTATTAACGCGTATTTTTTTTTCAAATTCCAAACACGAATTTTTTCTTAATAAATCGGAAACTGAACCGTCCACAGTAATCGCAACTCATAACCTCAAACCCAAAATCACAATACTCAGTCCCATCTCCATCTCTCACTCTCTACGGCGAAATCCGTCCCCATCTCCGAAGATTTCCGTCCCCATCGCCGGCGAAATCCCTCACAACCATTCACAGTCAAAAATCCCTCACAATCATTCAGAAATGGAAAATCAACCTCCGAGGGTTAGTTTTTTTATTTTTATTTTGAAATTTTTGCATTATTTTAGGTTTTTCATATTGAGATTAATGATAAGTTTACTGGTAATTTCAATAATAGATTAACCATTTCACTTAGATTTCTTATTAAATTCATTCGATTGCTGCCAATACTGCTAAACTGTTTAGCCTGTGAAGTTAGTATTTGTCTTTGTTTGTCTTTTGGTTGAAGTAATGCAGAAGAAGAATAGTTTCGAGAATGAAAATCGCAACGCGGAAATAACTATCGCAACGCGAAATAAAAATCGCACGCGAAACCAAAATCGCATTGCGATTTTCATTTCGCGTTGCGATTTTCATTTCGCGTTGCGATTCTCTCGTCGCGATAGTCATTTGCGCGTTGCGATAGTCATTTTCGCGTTGCGATTCTCATTATCTCGTTGCGATTTTCATTTCAACCAAAAGACAAAACAGTGTTGCAAATTTTAGTTTCAAGAATAAACTACTATTTATGTTTATTGTTTTTGGTATATCTTGACAGTGTAGTTTTTGGTATATCTAACTTGGTATGTTTATTGTTTTTGTAGAAATTTTTTTCGGCTTCATTGACATTAAGGAATAAAGTTAGCCTAGCCACTACAATTGCTTCGAAGCTTTCACCTGCACAAAGAAAATTGTTTGAAGAAACCTGCTTCGGGCCATGGCTGAGAGTACAACATCCGGGTGGAGATGCTAATTTGACCCATTTGTGGCTTCAGACCATGACTAGCGATCTACCCGACAGTATACAACGTGGTGAGGAAGAGATATGGTTTCATTTTCCACCGGCGTATACTTGTTTTGGGCGGAAGGAGTTCTGCTTAATCACTGGTCTACGATTCGGACACGATGATGTAGGCCGGTACACTCGTCATATCACCCGCCCATCATGGTTATCCAGGGTTTTTCCTGATGAGTCAATAGAGAAGCCGAACTTACACGTCGACGACATGAAGAAATTGTTTAATAAGAAAGATGGTTTTACTCGGATGAATGACGTCGATGTTGTCCGAGTATGCCTTCTACTACTTTTGTATGCCGACTTTTTAGGCAGAGAGGCCAGACAACCTATTCCTCAGGAGCTAATATTATTGGTAGAGGACCTAAATGCATGGAATCTGTTTCCGTGGGGTTCGTATATATGGAAAGCTACCTGGACTAAGTTGTCTTCTGTCTTTGATGACCGCAAAAGTTTGCGGGGCGATGGGTCGAAATACACTTTGTCAGGCTTTGTTTGGGCCTTTAAGGTAATAATTTCTATATAATGTTTTCAAAATTATAATTAATTATTTAACAATTACTAATGTTTGTTATTATATTGTTTGTAGATTTGGATATTCGAGGCCTTTCCCGCCATGAAGACATATGCAATAAAAACTTCAAATGATATTCCCAGGGCTATTTCCTGGAAGAGGAAACGTTTGTTGGATTGGGAAGACTTAATACCATATGCGACAATAAATAATGTAAGTTAACACAAATACTATCATATATAAACAAGTTATTAATAGTAGACGTTTAACTTTGTTTGAGTTTTTATATTTTTAAGAGGCCAACATTTCATTAATTAGACTGATACCCACAGAGGCTGAGCTTGCCACTGATTGGTGGCAAGCTAGTTAGCGTTTTCTTGATGGCACGAATGATGAGCAGCCTCCACTTCCTCCACTTCGAGAGCCATCACCTCACCCAGAGCCATCACCTGATCGACCCGACTATACACCTCTACAACGAGAGCCATCACCTATCCCGTCACATCATCGAGCCTCTTCTCCACCATCACCTCATGATAGGCGACCGGCAAAGATGCCACGACTTCTATCTCCCTGTTCTCCACCTCCACGGGATGAGTCAAGGGAGTTACGTGATGAGGTCAATGCCTTGCGTGAGGAGATCGATACTCTACTCGATAACGATGGTGCATGGCGTGTGGAGGTGTCTACTTTACGTGGTGAGGTTGCCGCTCTACGTGAGATGGTAGTATCGTTGCAGAATGAGGTTCATACTCTACGCAACGAGGTAAGTTTAAGATTTTCCATATTTAACTTGATGATAAATTTACTCGTAATTTCACTTAAATTAACCATTTCACTTAGATTGCTTAGTAAATTTATTCGGTTGCTGCCAATACTGCTAAACTGTTTATTAACACTGTGAAGTTAGTATTTGTCTTTTTTTTGTCTTTTGTTGAAGTAAATTTATTCGGTTGCTGCCAATTCTGCTAAACTGTGTATTCTTTAACACTGTGAAGTTAGTATTTGTCTTTGTTTTGTCTTTTGGTTGAAAGTTTGAAATATATTTGTCTTTGTTTTCACTGTTTAAATATCATGTCTGTTTATTTACTGATATTTGTATTTAATTATTTAGCGGACCGATAAGGTGGATGCTTTACGTCGAGTTTTTCTTGCACGACAGAGTTCACGCATCAGACGGCGTGCACGTGCTATTAAGTCTCCGTATACCCCAATAGTGCGAAGACACCGCAAGAAGAAGCCCGACTCGCCTGTCATCCCTCAAGAGTCCACTCCTATCGTTGAAGAGGCCCCTATCATTCCTCGAGAGTCCCCTCACACCGTTCAAGAGGCCACTGTCATCGTTGAAGAGGTCCCTCCCACCATTCAAGAGCCCGATTCACATGGCGTCATATGTAGGATTCTTGAGAAACCCTCTGACGTGCTGGACATGATGGATTCAAGTTGGCTCTCGTATGAGTTACCGGCCAGTACCATACCGGTATCTGAAGTGGAGAGGAAACAACTACTGGACACAATTTTGGATAACACCCTTTGGGCTAAGACCACAGTTGATTTTTATCTACATGAGCGAAGCCATGGGTGTTTCACTGACATATGCAAGCTCAATGATGATATCTATTTGTTGCTTGATCGGTCTTGATGGGGCGTATTATTAGGGGTCAAAGACAATGGCTATTTCGATGGAGGGGTAAGTCTTATATTTTTCTTATATTTTAATTTGATTATTTTTTTGTAAATTTATGTAAGTTACTAATATATGTCTTTTTTTTGTAAAATAACATATCGATGCGTGGGTGTCACGTCTTCTAATAATTAGGAAACTTAAGGAAAATAAAAGAAATACACGATATACAATTATGCCGACGTCTTTTAACACCGTTCACTTGAAGAATCAACGAGATGAATCATTTGCGTTGGGCAATGGACAAGCTAAACTTTATCCTGTATGGTGGGAGGTCGATAAGGTTAGTGTTTATTTTAGATTGAGTTTAAAGGTATTCATAAATAAGTGCGCAAATGAATGAATTATTACTTATGATTGCAGGTGTTTATCCCTGTTTTGGAACGTAACCATTGGCTTCTCGTCGAGCTTCAGATCCCATCCCTTAAGGCAATAGTATATGACAGCATGATAAATTACATATCATTGGCTGATTTAAGAGATATTATTAAGGGATGGAGCTCTTATTTGGCTAAATTCTTGGATGCGATAAATTATTGGACTCGTTCTGGAAACAAGAAGCCAAAGAAGCTCAATATTACAGTTAGTAGAGACGAGACCGCACCAACAAACGAAAGGACCCAGAGGGGATTGTGGTCCTCTCGTATGCTTGGCGTTGGACCGTTTGATCACAGGAAGTATAAAGTATCTACCTCCCACCGATATAGATAGAGCCGCAGTAGGCTTGTGGTTTCGACATTATATGGCTAGATCGATATATACGAGACGCTGCCTACCTGCATCCGCGTTATAAAAATGTCCATAAACAATTGGTAAGTTTATAGGCTTGTGGTTTGAAAATGTTTGGTTAAGTACCTAGAATTCAATAATTTGCTGTTTGTAGGTTTTAGATGTGTAGAAAGTGTTGTTTGAGCAAATGTTTGGTTTATGCAGGTTAATCTCAGAAGTGAGCTGCGTGAAAATGATGTATGGCTGTAAAAGTTGATTCAATAGTAGAAGTGTTATTTTCTCTAATAATTATTGCTTATTTTTTGATTGTTTAATTGATTTGTAAAAGGTGATTTGTAAAAGTTGATTTGTTTAATTGATGTTAACATAATTCTTATTTGTGCTTGTTTAATTGATTGAAATGTAATGGTTGATTTTGTTGATTTCAATCTGCATTATGTTGAAGGAAAAAAGTAATATCGCAATGCGAAATGAAAATCGCAACGAGAGAATCGAGAGAATCAACGCGAAATTAAATTCGCGTTGCGATTTTCATTTCGCATTGCGATTCCCTCGTTGCGATTTTCATTTCGCATTGCGAAATTAGCGTTGCGATTTTCATTTCGCATTGCGATTCTCTCGTTGTGATTTTCATTTCGCATTGCGATAGTAATTTCCGCGTTGCGATAGACATTAAGATGATTGCCTATTAAGTGATAACAACTGAACATATCATAGCAATTTTCAAACTCAAGTTACTAATACATGCCTAACTGAAAATGTTAAAAGTTCATACATAAAATCTACATAATACAACGTTTGCATTTAAAAATCACCTAAGTTAACAGTCCCAAAAGGTGAAGCCAGTTGTGATTGGGATTTTAAAGATGATTGCGATTTTGATTGCCTTTTTCTTGACACCATATGAGCTTTGGATTTTGATGATGATCCATATTTTGGTAGAGGAAAAGATGGTTGTGATGGCACTGGTGATCCACATGTAAACCTTGTATGATCACTTTCCTTGCACCGACTACATGTCGATCTCTTCTTCTCTTCACCCTTAGACGGTATACGATCGTGACTTTTTGGTCGGTCAGGTAGCCTTCTGTCCATGGCTGGTGGAAAAACTGTTTGTAAGTCATCTGGTATGTCCCACTCAGAAGGATGTGGAATAGGGTAGACAATCTCGGCATAAGTCTGTCGATATACTTCTGTAGTGTAGCAATCCATAGCGTATGTGCTTGAATCATCTTGGTTTAGATGAAGAGCAACTTTTATAACATAGCCACACGGATAACCAGATGTTTGCCATTTCATACAACTACACGTCATTGCATTTAGATCGACAAGCCCATTTAAGTTATTATCCAGTACTTCAAACAAAGTGTTTGAACATGGTTCAACTCTCCATGACGTTGACTTCACAACACGTTTCGTTATCTTTTTTTCAGTCCATGGTGTAACACGATGTTCCAATGTTCCTGTAAATTTAAATAAATAATACTTAGTAAATATATGATAAGTTACGAATTCAAAGAAATAATACCTGCATGGTTTCTTTTCTTGTAGTACCACTGTTGAATAGAGGCTCGAAAAAACTCCATTAACATAGTAATGGGTAATTTCCGGGAATGACGACTTAGAGCGTTGATTGATTCTGCACTATTAGACGTCATGAAACATATCTTGCTCCAAGTTGATGTACTCTTGACCATCTTTCAAACCGACATCTTCTAGTGTTTGAGCACACTGAGGCAAACACGTCTTAAACAGTTTATATGCTTATTGAAATCCACTTCCCGATAAGCCTTTACAGCATTCCAGTATGTCCATTTGTGCTTTTTTATACCAGCAGACCTTGATTTTAGATTTCTATACAAATGAACACTACAAAGTCCATGAAAAGCATCTGGGAAACACCTTCTAACAGCGTTGTCAATTGAGTTTGCCCTATCGGATATGATTGTCAGATTGCTAATAGGACCTATATAATCCCTAAGATGCCCCATAAACCATGTCCATAAATCAGAGGTTTCAGATTTGCCAACCCCGTAAGCTATTGGCAATATCCCATTGTTAGCATACATGGCTACTGCTAATAAGTTTACTCCAAGGTATCGACCTTTCAAATGTGCTCCGTCAACTATAATAACTGGGCGCATGCAAGTAATAAACGAACGAATCTACAAAATAATATACACAAGAAATAATCATTTAAATGTGAAATGCATGTAACTAACAGAAATGAGTCAACAGAATTATATTGATTTACTAACCGCAGCACCAATGGCGATAAACAGCAACTCAAAGCGTCCATCTCTATCTGTTTTGATATGAGTTACCGACCCATGATTTTTCAGCTTTAAATTGTGACAATAAGCCGGCAGTTGGGCAAACGATGCTTCTGGCGACCCCCTCAACAATTCCAAGGCATAACATTTGGCTCTCCAAGCTTGAGAATATGATATACTAATCTTGAACCGAGCATTCATGTCAGTCATAATTTCATGTCCCCGATATACCCTGCCATTCAAAAACATTAACTCAGCCAGAAAACCACCCAACACCTTTTTGTTTGCATGTCTATGGTTAGGAAAAACTTGGGTTCTTGAACATGTATGTTTATCAATAAAAGTCCTAACTTGAAACATTTCGCAATCTTTTATCCTCTTTGCAATCATACGCCACGTACAGATTTTGTCAATCATACACCTTGTTTCGAAACGATCTTTGCTTGATTTGTTAACTTTTAGTTGATAGCCATCTTCCACACATTTCGTATACAAAACTATCTTCAAGTCTTCCTTTGTATCAAAACAATCATCTTTCTTGATACGAATAACTTTTGTGTAACAATCAACTGCTTTCTTTACCAACTCTTCTTCCGGTATCTGAAGTAATTCTGGCATATTCCAGTTATACTCCCGTGGCATTTTCTTTTCTTCGGGGACTTTTTCTTCTTCTTTTTCTTCTTCAGGATTATATGAATTACAGAATGGATGTTCAACATGTTCATTCACAGCCTCCACTTCCTCCTCATTATCATCAACAACATCTTCCTCGGCAACAATTGTTTCATCATCAAAATTCGGGTATTGACCAATATCAAAATCATTACACGCAGGGTCTGTTTCTTCTTCTGAAACATCATCAAAATCTGAGTATTGACCAATATCAAAGTCCGGGTATTGACCAAGATCAAATTTCGAATACTGACTAGTACTCACAATTTTTTCTCTTGGCTCATCATCGTCTAATTGGTCAATACGAAAACCGGAATTTGGTGCTGAAAGTTGATTGGGATTTGGATTAGAGAAAGGTTGTGGGTTTTGAGAAAAACTTAGTTGATTACTACCCGCTACTGACCCAACAATACTACTTCTAGGTTCAACAACATACAATGTAACATCATCACTTGAAACACTAATGTAAGCAATGAATCGTTCAACATCTTCATTGTCGGTTAACAAATAAACTTTACCATTCCTCTGATAAGATAGCCTAAATCCACTTAGGGGCTCTAAATTCAATTTCTTTGAAACACGTAACATTAGAGTTTCATAAGTTAACGTTTTTAATGACAGTTTTAGTTGAAGATTCATGGGTAAAGGCATATATTGTAAAACACCATGAACATTCTCCCATGACCCTCCAAAACACAAATCTATCCAAACATGATCAACATTAGATGATTTCATGGTTGTAAATTAATTTACTAAACAAACGAGCTGCGAAACTAAGACCTGTTGCCGGATGGGGAAGGATGTAGGAACGGATATAGGAATGGATGTCGCCGGAGAGAGTGATAGATGGAGATGGAATGAGTTGCGATTTAGGGATTTAGGTTATGAGTTGTTGCTTCTGCGTAGATATATACACAAAAAATTTGTGTTGCGAAACTAAAACCTATTGCGAACTTTGAAAATCGCATTGCGATTATGTATTATCTCGTTGCGAAAGTAAGTATCGCGTTGCGATTTTCCTAATTCGCATAAGTAAATCGCAATGCGAATTTGGAAAATCGCAATGCGATACTGACTGTCGCAACGAGATAATACAAAATCGCAACGAGATTCTGACTTTCGCAACGAGATTCTGAAAATCGCAATCATCTTCAAAATCCTAATCACAACCGGCTTCACCTTTTGGGACTGTTAACTTAGGTGATTTTTAAATGCAAACGTTGTATTTTGTGTATTTTATGTGTGCACTTTTAACATTTTCAATTAGGCATGTATTAGTAACTTGAGTTTGAACATTGCTATGATCTGTTCAGTTGTTATCACTTATTAGACATTCATTTGACTATCGCAACGGGGAAATCGCAACGCGAAAATGGCTATCGCAATTTGAAATGAAAAATCGCAACGCGAAAATGGCTATCGCAACTAGAAAATCGCAATGCGAAATGAAAATCGCATTGCGATTTTCTCGTTACGATTTTCATTTCGTATTGCGATTTACATTTCGCATTGCGATTTTCTCGTTGCGATAGTCAGTTTCGTGTTGCGATAGTCTGTTTTGCCTTTAACATAATGCAGATTGAAAATCAACAAATCAACTATTACATTTCAATCAATTAAACAAGCACAAATAAGAATTATGTACACATTAATTAAACAAATCAATATTTACAAATCATCTTTTACAAATCAATTAAACAATCAAAAAATAATAATAATTCTTATTTCTTCATAAATAATTGAATCAATGAATCAACAACTTTGTGACCCCGTACATCCATTTCACGCAGCTCACTTAAGGATTAACCTGCAGAAACCAAACATTTGCTCAAACAAGACTTCCTACACATCTAAAACCTACAAACAACAAATTATTGAATTCTAGGTACTTAACCAAACATTTTCAAACCAAAAGGAGTATATATGTTAACAAAACTTGCATTTGACTTACCAATTAACAATGGACACTTTCATAAGGCGGATGCATGTAGACAGCGTCTCGAATATATTGCTCTAGCCATATAATGCCGAAACCACAAGCCTACTGCAGCTCTATCTCTATCAGTGAGAGGTAGAAACTCTGTGCTTCCCGTCGTCAAACGCGCCAAGCACAAGCATACGAGAGGACCACAATCCCCTCTGGCTCCCGGCGATTGTTGTGGCGCGGTCTCGTCTCTGACAACTGTGACATTGAACTTCTTTCGCTTCTTGTGTCCAGAATGAGTCCAATAATTGATCCCATCCAAGAATTTAGCCAAATGAGAGCTCCATCCCTTGATCATATCTCTCAAATCAGACAGTGATATGTAATTTATCATGCTGTCATACACTATTATCTTCAGGGATGGGAGCTGAAGTTGGACGAGAAGCCAATGACTACGTTCCAAAACAGGGATAAACACCTACAATCATAAGTAATAATTCATTTATTTGCGCACTTATTTATGAACACCTTTAAAAAATTTAAAAAATAAACACTAACCTTATCGACCTCCCACCATGCAAGATAAAGTTTAGCTTGTCCATTGCCCGACGAAAATGATTCATCTCGTTGATTCTTCAAGTGAACTGCGTGAAAAGCCGCCGGCATTATTGTATATCGCAATTTTTTTTTATTTTTCCTAAGCTTCCTTATTATTAGTAGACGTGACACCCACACATCGATATGTTGTTTTACAAAAAAATACATATATTAGTGAATTACATTAATTTTTAAAAAAAAATTAATCAAAATCATATATAAGACAAATATAAGACTTACCTCCCCATCGAAATAGCCACTGTCTTCAACCCCTAATAGCACACCCCACCAAGACCGATCAAGCAACAAAAACATTTCATCGTTGAGTTTGCTTATGTCAGTGTAACACCCTTGGCTCCGCTCATGTAGATAAAAATCAACTACGGTCTTAGCCCAAAGGGTATTATCCACAATTGTTTCCGGTAGTTGTCTCCTCTCCACTTCAGATACCGGAAGGGTACTAGCCGGTAACTCATACGAGAGCCAACTCTCATCCATCATGTCCGAAACCGGTGGGGGTTTCTCAATACTTCGATATATTACCCCATGTGAATCGGACTCTGGAATGGTGGGAGGGACCTCTTCAACGATGACAGTGGCCTCTTGAACGGTGGGGGGGACTCTTGAGGGAGGATAGGGGCCTCTTGAACGATTGGAGGGGACTCTTGAGGGATGACAGGTGAGTCGGGCTTCTTCTTGCGGAGCCTTCGCACCATTGGGGTGAACGAAGACGTAATAGCACGTCCACGCCGTCTGATGCGTGAACTCCGTCGTGCAAAGAAAACCCGACGTAAAGCATCCACCTTATCGGGCCGCTAAAAAAAATTAATACATAAATCAGTAAATAAACAGACATGATATTAAACAAAGACAAATATGTTTCAAACTAGCATTGTATTCACCCAAGTCATTATTCTATCATAGTTCACAAAATGCTCAGATAACATTCCAGAAGTAAGCACTTATATAAACATTTAAAAGGACAACATATATAAACATTCCAGAAGAAGAATAGTTTACTTTCGCAACACGAAACTTAAAATCGCAACGCGAAAATGACTATCGCAACACGGAAATGGCTATCGCAATGCGAAATGAAAATCGCAACGACAAAATCGCAATGCGAAATGAAAATCGCAACGACAAAATCGCAATGCGAAATGAAATCCCAACGACAAAATCGCAACGCGAAACACAAATCGCATTGCGATTTTCATTTCGCGTTGCGATTTCATTTCGCATTGCGATTTTGTCGTTGCGATTTTCATTTCGCATTGCGATAGCCATTTCCGCGTTGCGATAGTCATTTTCGTGTTGTGAAAGTAAACTATTCTTCTTCTGCAAATTGAAACTTGAATGGATTGCATTATTGGCAGCATTGGCAGTATTGGCAGCAACCGAATAAATTACGAGTATGAAAAATCTTAAACTTACCTCGTTGCGTAGAGTATGAACCTCATTCTGCAACGATGCTACCATCTCACGTAGAGCGGCTACCTCACCGCGTAATGTAGACACCTCAACACGCCATGCACCATCGTCTTTGCGTAAAGTATCGACCTCCTCACGCAAGGCATTGACCTCATCACGTAACTCCCCTAACTCATCCCGTTGAGGTGGAGGTGGAGAACAGGGAGATAAACGTCGTGGCATCTTTGCCGGTCGCCTATCTTGCGGTGATGGTGGAGAAGAGGCTCGATGATGTGACAGAATAGGTGATGGCTGTCGTTGTGGAGGTGTATAGTCGGGTCGATCAGATGATGGCTCTGGGTGAGGTGATAGCTCTGGACGAGGTGATGGCTCCCGAAGTGGAGGCTGCTCATCAACCGTTCCATCAAAAAAACGCTTACTAGCTTGCCACCAATCAGTGGCAAGCTCAGCTTCCGTGGGTGTCAGCCTCTGTAGAGGAGTGTTGGCCTCCTAACAATATAAAAGCTCAAACAAAGTTAAACGTGTACTAGTAATAACTTGTTTATAAATATATGGTAGTATTTATGTTAACTTACATTATTTATTGTCGTATACCGTAGTAAATCTTCCCATTGCAAGGTCCGTTTCCTCTTCTAGGAAATAGCCCTGGGAATATCATTTGAAGTTTTTATTGCATATGTCTTCATGGCGGAAAAGGCCTCAAATATCCAAATCTACAAACAATATAATAACAAACATTAGTAATTGTTAAATAATTACTTATAATTTTGGAAACATTATATAAAAATTCTTACCTTAAAGGCCCAAATAAAGCCTGTCAAAGTGTATTTGGAACCATCGCCATGCAAACTTTTTCGATCATCCAAGGAAGACGATAAATTATTCCATGTAGCTTTCCATAAATACGAGCCCCACGAAAACAGGTTCCACGCATTTAGGTCTTCTACCAATTTGATTAGATCATTTGGAATAGGTTGTCTGGCCTCTCTGCCTAAAAAGCCGGCATGCAAAAGAATTAGAAGGCATACTCGGACAACGTCGACGTCATCCATCCGAGTAAAACCATCTTTCTTATTCAACAATCTTGTCAGGTCTTCTACGTGTAGATTTGGCCTCTCCAGCTCAAGAAAAACCCGGGATAGCCATGATGGGCGGGTAATGTGTCTAGTGTACCGACCTACATCATCGTGTCCGAAGCGTAGACCGGTGATTAAGCAAAACTCCTCCCGCCCAAAACACGTATACGCCGGTGGAAAATCAAACCATATCTCTTCATCACGACGTTGTATAGTCTCTGGTAGATCGCTAGTCATGGTTTGAAGAAACAGGTGTGTCAACATCGCATCTCCACCGGGATGTTGTACTTTCAGCCATGGCCCGAAGCATGTATCCTCAAACATTTTTCTTTGTGTAGGTGAAAGCTTCGACGCAATTGTTTTGGCCAGGCTGACTTTATTTCTTAAGGTCAATTGAGCCGAATAAAAGTTCTACAAAAACAATAAACATACTAAGTTAGATATACCAAAAACTACACTGTGAAGATATACCAAAAACAATAATAAACATAAAGAGTAGTAGTTTATTCTTCAAACTTAAATTTGCAACACTGTGAATTTCGTATTTGTCTTTGTTTTTTGGTTGAAGTAATACAATTCATTCAAGTTTCAATTTGCAGAAGAAGAATAGTTTCTGAAAATGAAAATCGCAACACGAAAATGACTATCGCAACGAGAGAATCGCAACGCGAAACTAAAATCGCGTTGCGATTTGCATTTCGCGTTGCGATTCTCGGTTGATTTAATAAGCAATCTAAGTGAAATGGTTAATCTATTATTGAAATTACCAGTAAACTTATCATCAATTTCAATATGAAAAACCTAATAATAATGCAAAAATTTCAAAAAGAAAATAATTAAAAAAACTAACCCTCGTTGGTTGATTTGGTTGATTTTCCATTTCTGATTGTGAGGGTGGCTCTGAGAGATGGAGATAGACGGATTTCGCCGGAGATGGGGACGGATTTCGTCGGAGATGGGTGAGAGAGTGAGAGATGGAGATGGGACTGAGTTGTGATTTTAGGTTTTAGGTTATGAGTTGCGATTACGGGATATACTGTGGACGGTTCAGTGTTCCAATATATTAATATTAGTGTTTGGAATTTAAAAATAAAATACTTGGCCAGGATACTAATGGCGCTTTGAAAATCGCATTGCGATTATGTATTATCGCGTTGCGAAAGTTAGAATCGCGTTGCGAAAGTCAGTATCTCGTTGCGATTTTGTATTATCGCATTGCGATAGTAAGTATCGCATTGCGATAGTCAGTATCGCATTGCGATTTTCCCAATTCGCGTTGCGATTTACTTATTCGCATTGCGAATTGGGAAAATCGCAACGACACTGTAGACCATCGCAACGCGATTTTCAACTATCGCAACGCGAAATGCAACGCGAATTTGCGATAATGGAGATCGCGTTGCGAATTAGCGATCGCATTTCGATTTTGTTGGTCATTTTGGCAAATCCGAAAAAAGTTGGTTAAAATCGTATATTATATGGGAATTTTGGTCACTGAGACGATTTTCTCATATTCTAATTAAAAAAAATTAACTCAATTATGGAAATAAAATCAATCTTATAATTCAATGGCTATTTGGATAGTTTAGCCTAAAAAAGTAAAGGGTCAAAATGACAAAATTGTTCCAATAGTATGTTGGAAAAAAAAACGATCATTTTGAATGTAAAGAAAATTATTTTTTAAACTAGAATCTTTGTTATAACATATATTGAAAGTCGTCTGAATTACACGATAATTTTTAAAAGACATACAGATCACTCGACGATTTTTAAAGTATCACTCAATTATCATTACTATCGTACATGTAAGAAGTCTGAAAAAGACAATGTATACTTTAAGACAATTTCCAATGACTATTATAACATATACTTTAGATAAAAATTATTTTTTATATACTTTATATGATGAAAAGAAATTCAACGCGTTATTTAAAAAAATTGATGATAAAAAATTGTTTAAGAGAGAATTTAATAAAAATAAATATAATCTAAAGACAAATGATTGATCTTGGTGTTTAGATAATATCAAATATGGATGCAAGATTTCATGTTAAAACAAATAAATTTATAAAATTTTATGTAAATAAAATTATAAAAATGTAATCTCGAAAATATAAAAATATATAGAAATTTGTAATACTTAGAGCGGGACCGTGCCACCCGCTCGAGATCCATCCAGGGATAACACGTCAAGACTTGTTCGAGTAGATCTATTAACTTTTTTTTATCATGTGGAAATGAGTGGAGTTTTGTAAGCAATGCAGTTAGGGATGGCAGTATGACTCGAACCCGACGGGAAAATCCGAAATCCGGTCAAGTTCGAGTCGGGTCAGGTTGAATGATATTGGGTCGGGTTCGGGTTCGGGGCAATGTATCCCCTCCCCGACCCGCCCCGATTATATATATATATATATATATATAATATTTTATATTTTTTATATTAATTATATATAAAATATTTTCGGTTTTGGGTTTGGGTATAATATTTCGGGTCGAATTCGGGGACGAGGTAAAAAAAATCCTCGACGGGGTTTCTCCGATAAAAAACCCGTCAGGGATCGAGTCGGGTCGGGTATTCATTTTGAGTTTGAGGACGGAGCGAACAAAACCCGACCTGTTGTCATTCCTAAATGCAGTTGATAATGGGCTCCATTCTAGGACTTTGAATCAACATCATTCACATTTGGATTAGAAGTGAGCACTAACCTTTGGAATTCTCTTTCTCCTTGTCTCTTCCGTCCTGTACGCACAACATTACCGGAATGACCCAATTCCCAGAATCAAGAGCTGATTTTTCTCAGAACAATTTATTTGCCAATCAAAAGCTTCCTTTATACTAAAAGAAACAGTGGCCTGGTCAAGGATTTCAATTGCCAGACCGAATGAGCTGTTCGTCCACATATATTAACAATAATGAAACTTTGCCCACAAATGTCTACAGTAAATCCCATTATATATAGTCAAGAATACAACAATGAAAATTTGCCCAAATTTCACCTTTAATTTATTACACTCATCAAACAAATATACATGCTAGCAATATATGTTCACCCAAAAATATACGCAGAAGAGAGCAGGCAATTTAGATTAGAAGAGGTAATTAACAAGGGATCTGTTCAGTGAAGCATTCCACGATTCAAACAACAACGCCGATAATAGAGATGATAAGAGAAAGAAGAGCAAAGGGAAGGCCACGGAGAAAAGGATAGGTTTCTGCGTTTTGACTCTGAGGTTATGACGATCTTGTCCTTATGGGTAGAGTTATTTAATGGAACTTTTTTAACACTCGCACCAATCCATCTATGAAAACAACTTCCTAAATTGCCAATTTACTCTCCACTAACGTAAATTTCACTAGAAAAATATTGTTCTTTTATTTACTTACGATAACATTATCTAAAATTTTTATATTAACAATTTATTGTGTTGATAGTATTCAAGATCAAAATAAAAGAAATAAAAATAATTGATTAAAACTAAAAACATAAATTGCAAAAAATTTATCTTAAAGTAAATAAAAGACACGTCGAAAACACGTAATTGTTATAAATGGATTGTTCAATAATAACGTGTATATATATAAATATTATCTTCTATTATTAAATAAATATATCTTTAAAAATTGATATTTAAACAATTGAAAATCTAAAATTGATCTAGATAAATGATGATGTCTTCAATTCTTGTAACCTTGGAGGATGACAGGAAGCTTTCATCAAGCGGTATTTCGTGCCTCGATTAAACTATTGGGTTTTTTTCTTTACACAAATTAATTAAAATTAATAGTTAAATGGATGATTATTATTTTTAAAGATTTTAAATTCAAGTACAACGTTTGAAGTGTTGTTTAATCGTTTTGTAGATACCCGTTTTTGTTCGGGTTGTCGTTTTATTTTATTTTATTATATATTATATATTAAATAATTAATAATATTTTCATTTTATTATTCAGGTCCAAATTGCAGGCAAGACCAAGACCCAACTAAAGGCCCATTACAACAAGACCCATTTTGGTAGGCACAAAATATAGCCCAAAACAAATTATACAAACCCTAACCCTAGGGAGCCTATTGCCGCCGTCTGCTGCCATGGTCCCTGCACTGCCGCGTCGCCACTGTCCGCGCTTGCCACCGCCGCTGTTGTCTGCTCCTACGCCGTCGTCATCTCAGCCGGCCCTCAACGCATCAATCAGACAAATAAAAAAGCAAAAAATTAGTAAAAAAATTCTAAATGTTTTTTTATTCATAAGAGACAATGAAAATCAAATCCATGACTGTCAATCACCGAGAATAGGGTAATCATACCCTATCTTCTCGGTAGCACGAGAATCAAACCTCAGACACAACATGCAATACCATAAATCGAAGGAATGAGGCCATTTTCGGGGGGATCTCAATAAAAAGTAGAGAAAATAGAGAATGAGAAAGAAAAAACCAAAAACGCACAAAAAGCCATTCGAAAAAAATAAAGAGAAGGAAAATCGAGAGAAAAGCTTACCTTTCTGGGTTGAGAATCTTGTCAGAAACCCAAAGATCGCCGGAAAATAGGTAAAACCCGAGATGATTTTCCTGGATCGGGTTGAGAATCTCTTCGGAAACCCAAGGATCGCCGGAAAATAGGTAAAACCAGAGATGATTTTCCTAGATCTAGGATTTATGTTTAGTTTTAGTAAAAATGAGGTTTGGTTTTAGTAAAAATGAGGTTTGGTTTTGAACTTCGGGGTATCGAGTGGTTGTTTTGAAAGTCTTACGTGAGTTACGGCTACCGTTCGTGAACATGAACAACGTCGTGGAATTTTGGTTCTCTTCCACCCATTGATAAGAAAAAGAGATTTGAATGAAATGATGTGGTGGTCAAATGAATTTTAGGGTTCAGTAACCCTTTAATTTAACTTTTAAACCACTGTGATATGGTGGAAAGTCTCACGTAAACGATAGGTGTTATCGATTTTATTATTATTATTTTAATAAAATTAATAAAAAATTATCGGAAAGATTATTATTTTTATTGATTTTATTATTATTTTACGTTTTATTAATTTTGTTAATATATTCAATAAAGCGTTATTGTTTTTGTTATTTTTTTCTATAGACACTTTACCATAAATCTTAAAAAAGATTAATGTTTTAGGTAGAAATAATAATGTTTTAGTTAATTTTTTTATCGATTTTGTTAAAAAAATAATAACAAAACCTATAACGTCTTTCATTAACCGTATATTAAGGTTCCGTACGGTAGAATTTCTCGTGATATGAGTCGTGGTTTAGGTTGAAGAAAACATGCAGTTAGGGTTTATTCATATGCTAAGGGCTTGATCTTTTGTTATCTCATCCTTTAATCTATCAATGAAATTTTACTTTCATGATTTAATCCTATTATTTTAATATTATTCAATTTTGATCATTGTTCGTACATTAATGAATTTTATCTTTATATTTATGATTCGGGTTTTAAACTTATTTTTTTCTTCATTTTAGTCCCTTTTTTTGTTTGTTTGTTTACATTTTGTTGTTTTATACATTTTGTACCTTATTTTAGCATCTTTTATTTTAGTCATGTATTCTTCATGGTTTTATTAAGATTCTAGTTCCTATATCATATGATATTTACTTGCTTCTTCTTGATTTATTTTCATTTAAAGTTTTGCCCTTTAGTTTAGTCACTTATATATTTGCTAAGCCCGGTTATTTATTGAAATTTATGCTTTGACTTGCCTTGATAATATGCTTGTATTTTAGTCCTCATAACTTATACGTGTACATATATATGGTGAATCCTTTTTTTATATTACCTTATATACTAGCGTACTTATATCTTACAAGATACTTTTTAATATATAATAAATATATCTTGTATATTTTATATTTGCTTTATGCATGCATTTTATAAATATGTATGCATACTTTCTTATTTTTTATAATGAAATTATTTTCATAAAATAACTTATATCTATTTTTGGGGAATATCCTGAACGAAGAGCATTCAATGGAAATACCTCCAAAATATTTGGAGTTCGATTCCTAAGAAGTTCGAGTGAGGGGACATCTCGTTAATTTTTCTTCAAATCTTAATAAATATAAAAATTATGTGTGCCATTTATTTATTTATTTGTCATATTATATTTGATGTGTCATCCATCCTGTACATATACCATGATTGATTTAGGGGTATGGACATTCAATGAGTAATGGGGCATTTCGACTGAGAATAAGTTATTTGCATCTACCATGAAGCTTTTTGCATTTGTATGAAAAAACATATCATCTTATCTGAATTATTTTTCTTTCATTTTCCTCTATTTACAAGTTTTGTAAGTCACTATACTTTTTTTAACTTGTTAAATAAAATACTACCTTCTAAGGTTATAAGCGATGAGTAAATTTTAATCTTGAAATTCTTTAAATATCAACAGAACTAAATGCTCTCTTGAGAATCATAGTTATGACTTCTTGGCAAGTGGAAAGATTAAACCTTTATAAAACAAGGACCCTTGATCTTTCTCTAGCAGATACAACTGAACATCATGCCTTTCTCTTGTAGGGGCCAAGATAGCCTTCTCCTCTCCCGAAGAGATAATCAAAAGGCTTGACATTCAGATATGTATAGAAGCGAAAAAAATGGAGTATCTTGCATATGAGGTTGCAAAGTTGATTGGTTTATACTTTTTATTGAGGATGTTCAATGATGATCATAATCTCCATAGATGGAATAGTGTAATAGATAAATTTAGTCTAGGTTAGTTGCTTGGGAATTGAATTCTAAGGATAAAATTTTCTGACCTTCAACGACGCCCAGACTATAACAAGTTTTTCTTGATGAGCTTAAGAAATTAAATCTGTATATCCAGAAAATTATATATAATTATGTATATGTAATAAAGCTGAGATATTTTGCTAAAACAATTGGTTATAGAGGAAACTCAAAAGCCCTGACTTTATGAATAAGTTATTTTCAAACCATGACATTGATCGGATACCTGACAATATGGTGTTTGCTCCATTGTGGTTGTCAAGTCAAAGACTTTGTGATGAGATGAACCATTCAACTACGCCAAATTTTGGCAAATGAAATTAAATTTAATAAATTCAAGCAAACGAAAAGTCTGAGGATTAAGTGAATAAGGAGTTTCGATGAAGATGGACTAAGAGAGTTGAAAAACACCTGTTATAGTTGACTTCACACAAGCACTCAAAAATTTTTGTTTTTAGACTGATATTTCTATACTACCTCTACTAAAGGAGTCTACGAAGATTGAACAAATGGAAGATTTCAAAGAATGAAAAATAGAAGTGTTCTAAAAAGTCTAACAATTGAGTATGCTAGTTGCATCATTTTGTCTGCATCCGACTAAAATGCCAAGATGCGAAAAAGGGGGCATGTCACAATGTACACATGGATAGACACAAAGAAGGCAACTCAAAGACATAAACCATAAAATTTAGAAAGCCAACCTAAAATCAACCCATCAACCCTTAACATTTGTCAAAGTGTCATAACTTTGAAAATTTAAAAGAGTAGTTAATTATTTGATATATAATGAACTCTTGTTTTGTAATTTGTCTCAATTGTGAACCTAAAGTAAGGGGCACCATTTTTCAAATAACTTTATCAAACATTTTTCAAAAAAATTTCATCAAACATTATTTAAAATTCTTTCATAAATCATTTTCAAAACTTCTTCATCAATTTTTTTTCATCTTTTGAAAAAATAAAAAGATGAAGAAAAACATCTTCAAACAAGACAACCTCTATAGAGTAGATATCGATATTGATAAATGCCGCTCAGACATAGAAGTTTCTTATCAAAATTGGGGTAAAAAAAGCCAAAATTTTGGGGTAAAATTTGATGGGGGAAAGAAGAGCAAGTTGAAACAAGTCAAGAATTTCAAGGGATACCCCATGTCTGATCTTAATCATTCGAATAATTCAATCTTCGTATAAGACGTGGTTCTCTAATCAAGTAAAAAAATTAAAAGAAGTAGTAAGCATATTGGTTACTGCGGGTAAGCGTCAAAATAGTACAGGAACTTGGTCATCCATGTTAAATTGTATGGGGACCAAGGCCACCATAGCAGACATACATATTACATAAATTTGCATCTTTGAATCAAGCATTCATCATCACATACATAAGAAGCTTTGATTTCCCTCTCATGAGGATGCCTTTAAAATTTCTCTTGAAATTACATCTTACCAAAAATGAATTTCATACTATCATTCATGAAAACCCTTAAGATAGTTGCATTCATACATGTATATTACTTTACAAGCATTTCATGAAATAAAAGGTCAATGACAACTATATCTCTCCTCAACACAAATAAGAAATGTCGTCTTCGTCAAGCAAATTGCCCAAAAACAATAAGATCTCCTCAACACGAAGGGGCAGTGTCGCTTACAAAATCAAGTTATATTTAGACAATCAAAGTTTCTCAACGTGAAGGAACAATGTTGTTACCCAAATACGATTAAACATCCTCAACGCGAAGAAACAATGCTGTCTACTAACTAGACCTCCTCAACATGAAGGAGCATTGTCAGAATCAGATTTAACATCTAGTAAATCAACTCAAAGGCGGTCAGATTCTCTTCAACGTGAATGAGTAGTTTCATTTCCAACATCAAATTATCTCCAGACAATTATATTTCCTTAATAAGAAGGAATATTGTTGTCTTCAGATGCACAGTTACCCAAATACGACTATACATCCTTAACAAGAAGGAAAATGTTGTCCACCAACTAGACCTTCTCAACATGAAGGGGCAATGTAATCATAAGAGATCGGATTCTCTTCAATGTGAATGAGCAGTGTCATTTCCAACATCAAATTATCTCCAGACAATCAAATTTCCTCAACAAGAAGGAATAATATTGTATTCATATGCATAGTCATTCAAATGTGGCTAGTTGTCTTCATCATAAAGGAACAACACCGTCAACAAACATCGATTGTATCCTTTGAGATTGCTTCTCTTGAAGCAAAATCTCTGTAACACCCCCAACCCGAATCCGACCTGGATCCGAGTCTGAGGTGTCACATTGATTTTTTTTAAAACATTTACTTGTATAAAATAATGAGTAATTTAAAAACTTTTACAACATATAACTTATTCAAAACGTTTACAGAACTATTCAGAGCTTATACAATTCAAATCTTTTAAATACATACCAACTAGACTTTTATGCGATAAAATACATTTAAATCATTTATTTTATGATCTGAAACTTTGTAAGGAAAAATGCTAACCTGACTTGTACCTCAACAATCCATAAACTTTGTAAGAACCTGAGTGTGAAACACTCACACGCTAAGTCTATGACTTAGTGAGGCGAATAAATATATAATGTAAACTCTAACTTGTAATCATGCAAGAACAACTATTATTATCATATCATACACATCATATCAAATCATCTCACTCATATGCTTTTCATATAACAATTACATACATATCATCATTTATGTTTTTATCTTGCTCTTATACTATTATACTTCATATCTCTTATTTCTTATTCATATGATCTCTTACATTCATATTCTATAACTTATAACAAATTCTTATATCATCATATATAAGTCATTTATACTCACTCACATATACATCAATTCATGTAACAGATACAATAACCCATATTAAACATATATCATATCATGCAATTCATATACATATATCACATACATTGATTTCACAATGATCTCTTTATTAGCCCATGTACACATGTGAGAACTGTAGATATGTGAGTCTATTGAGGTTATGCACTATACTGTCACCACAGCTCGTATAATTCCCACTAGGGGCGCGTAGAATTTATCCCGAAGGACCACGTAGATGTCCCAAAGGACTACATATAGCACATATGTCCCGAAGGACCACTATGTCCCAAAGGACCACTATGTCCCGAAAGACGGCGTAGACCCTCGACTCTTGGCATGCCAACTATACATCTAGCTCTCCTAACACTTACATGGGCATTCTCTTTTATATTGTTTCACATAGTCACATCTCATATGCTCATAGCTTTTATCATATCATTTCTTATATTCATATAATAATATGATTCACTTTCAAGTATCACATATACACACATTCATATCACATGTTCTTATAAACTCATAACTTCTTTCACATGTACCTGTAATCAGGTAGCTTCTTTTCACGTAGTTCATGTCACTTTTCATATCATTCATTTATCACATACATAATATCTATCATATATACATTTCTTCACTTATCTCATAGTTATGTATCATATTACATAATTTAACTTATATCATATTATCATGTGTGCATATATCATGGACAATTAACATGTATCATATAAACATTTATTCACTCATATCATTAACATATGTAACAATCAATAACACACACATAACATGTCGAACATATGCTCATATTAATGAATTCATGCATTCTACTATAGGAAATAGACTTGTCACAAGTCTTATTTCCATTAATACATAATAAACTATCTAATGTGCACTCACCTTGGCCTCATTACGTTCCAATACACTTTATGATTTTCCTCTCTTTCGATCGAATCTTAACTTGCCAATCGACCCGGACTTGTTTGTGCTCGATATCTATATAATCATACATTGATACATATCGGTATCCAATTGATATACACTAATCTATCATTTCTTATACCAAAAGAAATGTCTATTTCAATTTCCCCTTGAAGTGCATCGATACATTCTACAGTGTATCGATGCATTCTTTAACATGTGCATCGATGCACTACCCATGCATCGATACACAAATTACCTTCGATGTTTTCATTTTAAAAGTGATGCATCGATGCACTCCTTATGCATTGATGCACCAATTGCATTCGATGTTTCTTCTTTAAAGAGTGCATCGATGAACATTGAATGTGCATCGATACACCTTGCCCATAATTTGCATTTTAAGCCCGAAAATCCATTTAATTCAACTCAAATGCTTCATATTTCATCCCCTTTCATATTCCTAACTTACATATACATATTTGCACTCATTTCTACTCAATAATCACTTTTTTATCCTTCATATCCTATTCTCCTTAAGAAATTCAAGAATCATACCCAAATTTTAACATGTTATAAATCCAATTCTAACACTTAATACATGTTAATTAGATTGATGACAAGTCAATTTCACTCTAAAACCTCATTAAAGAACCCTATTTCAAGATTTCACTTATTTCTCTCTTTTCTTTAATTCCCTTTATTCTCTTCATCTTATTGTTTCAAGATAATTTAAGCTCTTCTTATGCTTAATTATCACCTAATAATCAAAACTCAACCTTAAATTTCAGCTAATAATCAACAACAAGAAATCTTACATTTGCTTGAGCTCTCACGTGGAGGAGGAAGAAGAAGGGAGAAGAGTTTTCCAGATAACTCTCCCCACACGCTTATCTCTTAATAAAGAGATAAAATAATTATCTTTATATAACAAAGACCATTTTGCCCTTAATCTCCTTTAATAATTACTACTAACTTTTAGAAAATATCTACACATAAATCATTGAACTATTCAACTTTTCTACTTTTATCCCCAAATTCTGAAATTTTACAATTTAATCACTAATCTGATATTGAGGATGTTACAATCTCATCTTTCTTATCATAGTTTCTCAAGAATCACAAAACAAATTTTACCCCTCTCGAGGCAGTTTTATCTCAAAAGAACTTTTTTATCTTACATGACATAATTTCTTTTGAAACTAATTTTTTCTTGCTCAAGACAGTTTCTTTTCAAACCTAAAGCATTGACATTGTTTCTCTTGAAATAAATTATATATTGCTTAAAATTTCTATCTTAAAAAATTCTACTCTTTTTTATAATGCTTCTCTTAAAACAAAATTTTAAGATGAAAGTATCATTTTTAGACTCTATCGAGACATTATCAAAATTCAATGTAAAAGGTGGAACCGAATAAAAACTCGTTGTCTATTTATCTTTGTCCTATTATTGTTAACACAAGACTAGACAAAGAGGTGTAGCTGCAGACACTTGTTTTTGTCCGGGTTGTTATTTATTTTATTTTATTTTATATTATATATTTATTAAATAATTAATAATATTTTTATTTTTTATTTTATTATTCAGACCCAAATTACAAGCAAAACCAATACCCAACTATTGGCCAATTACAACAAGATCCATTTTGGCAGGCCCAACAGATAACCCAAAATTGGGCCCAAAAAATTAAACAAACCATAAACCCTAACCTTAGAGAGTCTTCTATTATCACCTACTGCCATGTTTTTTGCACTGTCGCGATGCTACTATTAGCTCCTGCCACCACCATTCCATTGTTGTCTACTCCTGTCACTGTCGTCATCTCAGATGGCCCTCAACGCATCAATCATTCAAAAAAAGGCAAAAAAATTAGTAAAAAAATTCTAAATGTTTTTTACTCATAAGAGACAAAGAAAATCAAATCCATGATTGTCAATCAATGAGAATAGGGTAATCATACCTTATCTTCTCGGCAGTACAAGAATCAAGGCTTAGACACAACATGCAATACCATAAATTGAATGAATTAGGCCATTTGGGGGGGTCCGAACAAAAAAAGAGAGAAAATAGAGAATGAGAAGAGAAAAATCGAAAAAACACAAAACAATTAGAAAAAAATGAAAGAGAAGGAAAACCGAGAGAAAAGCTTACCTTTTTGGGTTGAGAATCTCGTCGAAAACCCAAGGATCACCGAAAAATAGGTAAAACTCGAGATGATTTTCCTAGACCTAGGATTTATGTTTAGTTTTAGTAAAAACGAGGCTTGGTTTTGAACTTCGGGATATCGAGTGGTTGTTTTGAAAGTCTTACGTGAATTCCAGCCACCGTTCATGGCCATGAACGACGCTGTGGAATGGTGGTTCTCCTCACCCATTGATAAGAAAAGAAAAAAAAGAATTTGAGAGAGGGGATGCGGCGGTCAATTGAATTCTGGGGTTCAATAACCCTTTAATTTAACTTTTAAACCACCGTGATATGGGCCGTGGTTTTGGCCAAAGAATACATGCATTTAGGGTTAGGGTTATTCACATGCTAAGTGTCTGATCTTTTATGATCTCATCCTTTAACCTATCAATGGAATTTTTTCTTTCATGATTTGATCCTATTATTTTCATATTATTCGATTTGTCTTTATATATGATTCGGGTTTTAAACTTGTTTGTTTGTTTTTTTTTTCGTTTTTTTTTGGATAATTAAAAATTTTATTACCCAAAATCAACTTGTACAACATCAAGATACAAAAGAATCAGAGTTTAGAATGCAGTGATCAATCAACACAAAAACAAAGATCACACTGTATTCCAATTCCTAGAAAGAGTAATATTAACATTATCATTGCTATTGAATTTCTCATTGCTTAAGTGTAGTCCAATTATATCTCTGATGTCATGGAATAATTCTTGAGCATAATCTACCTTGAAACATTCTCTTGTTTCTTTCATCCCACAGTAAGTAAATAGTGGCATTAAAAGATAACTTCAAGATAAGATTGAGCATTGATTTGCCTTTCCAAGCAGTGGAAGCCCTTACATATAAAGCTTCCCACGGACAATGGTAGAAGTGAAGTCCTGAGAGAGAAAAAATATTTTTCCAGATTGATGTAGCCATAGGACAAAGCAGAAAAATATGGTCCCTTGTTTTCAAAGGATCATCACAGAAAATACATTTACAGTCAGTGATATTTACGTCTTTTGTTTGTTTGTATACATTTTGTTGTATTATACATTTTGTACCATATTTTAGCATCTTTTATTTTAATCATGTATGCTTCATGGTTTTATTCAGGTTCTAGTACCTATATAATATGATATTTACTTGCTTCTTCTTGATTTTTTTTCATTTAAAGTTTTGCCCTTTAGTTTAGTGCTATTTTAGTTTAGTCACTTATTTGCTAAGCCAGCTTATTTATTGAAATTTATGCTTCGACTTGCCTTGATAATATGTTTGTATTTTAGTCTCCATAACTTAAACGTGTACGTATATATGGTGAATCCTCTCTTTTATATCACCTTTTATACTAGTACTTATATTTTACACGATACATTGTAATATGGTAAATATATCTTTTATACATTGTATTTTCTTTATACATGCTTTTATAAATATGAATACATACTTCTTTTTTATTTTTTTAATAAAATTATTTTCATAAAATAACTTGTATCTATTTTTGGAGAATATACCGAACAAAGAGCAGTCCATGAAAAAACCCTCAAAATATCTGGAGTTTGATTCCTAAGACGTTCGAGTGAGGGAACATCCCACTAATTTTTTTTAAATCTTAATAAATATAAAAACTATGTGTGCCATTTATTTATTTATTTATTTTATTTGTCATATTATATTTGACATATTATATTTATTTATTTATTTATTTCATTTGTCATATTATATTTGAGTTTTCAAAAATTATCAAAGGCAATGTTGTTTTACGTTGTGGGTTAATAAAATTACGTTCATCATGACTGGATTTTAATTTCATTTAATTCACATAATAAGATAACACAATTTTTAAATAATAACGAGTGAATTAAGTCGTTTTTATCTAGTCAAATATATTTTTTTAAAATACTCATTTTCAAATTCATCGAAATGAAGATGGTCGCAATTTAAATTTGTAAAATTCCACTACTTAGACATCGTATAATCGAGAGGTATCAACTCTGGACGTTGTGGGGTGCTTACCATTTCCCACATGTAATTGACATCCAAACCTTTTAAAATGAATATTTAGTAAATGCAGACTAATTTTTTCCTTAAAAATGATTTTTATTAAAATTATTTAAAAAAACGTTTTTAGGCATTTTACCTAGTAACTAAAGATAGATGACAACTCCAAAATTAAATCAAATAAAAACCAAAATTCAATTTCATAAAAAATAGTCATAATTGTTTTTAAATTAACTTATTTAAAAAAATTGTTATGACTCATTTAATATTAATTAATTGATAATCTTTTGAATATACAAGTAACACGATAATCGAAATGCTATTTAAATTAATAAAGCGAGTAGCGAGATCATTCAGGTGTAGGCAAGTCTTCCTCGGTTGGTGGAGCCATTTCCCAGTCTCCCTTGTCATTTCTCACCATCCCTTTGTTCTTCTCCACCCACCATGAACCGGGCACCAAGCACTCATCTTTCAAAAACGCACAAAACTTGTTCACCAAAGCCAAACTTCTCTTCACTCTCAACTTAAACCCTCCTCTCTCTCCATTCCACCCTGCTACTACGTGCAACATTGCCTCTAAATTATGCCAATCGCGAGGATTCGTCGAGTCCTTCAAGCTCGGGGACGACCTCGTATCGATGACGAATTCAGTCCCGGTATAAACGTACCCCAACAACAAGCTAGGGTAATGAGGAATGACATCAATTGTGTTTCTTATATGTAAAACGGCAAGATTTGGATACCTCTTCATCCTATCATCAAAAGCCTTATTCCCCACCTGTGGAGAACCAAAAACAATGGCTGCAACAGGAATATTGTTGACTAAACCATGCTCAACCACATCAAAAGCACTTAAAATTGATAAACTAGCCCCCATGCTATGTCCTGTGAACAATATGCTTATATTTTCATCCTTATATCTCTGTTTTAACTCTTTGATCTTACCCAGAAGATGTGCCCTTGCACTTAGTTTTGTAAAACTTGATTTGGGATTGTCGGAAATGTAAAGCGTCATCCAGCCGAGCATCACTTTAGGCTGCTTCTCGTTTTCATCATCATTGTCACTGCTACGTAAAAGGGGTTCAACAGACTCAAGCTTGGCGTCAAGAACATTGATCCACTCGTAGCCTCTGGTTGCTCCTCGCCACACTACGTAGATCTCGCGGCGACCGAGAGCTTTCGATGTTTCGTCGGTCGTGGTGGCGATGTAGCCGATCCAGTTCGATTCGCGGTCCCAGGACTCCCTTGAAATGGAATGGAGCAAAAACGCTTCGGAGAGACTGACGCGAGCGGTGGCGTAGAGAAACGACTCGACTCTGTAATCGGAGGCGGATTCCAGCATTACTTTGTGGAAGAAAGATGACTTGCCGTAGCGGCTCGAACCGCAGAACTTGGAGTTTTGGTCGTCGTTGAAGGCGTCGTACGTGGCCTCGGAGAAATCACCGCAGCGGAGTATGATCTTACGAAGCGAGAGGTGAAGAGGATCGAGAAGCGAGTCCCAGTTTTTGCTGCCGAGTAGCTCCTCCCATGGCGGTTCCGGTTCGTCATTTGCGGCCGTGAGCATGCTAGCTGCCCACAAAGGTGTGGCCACCAAGAAAATAATGCATAGGGCTTTGGTTGTTTGTATGGTCAGTGGAAAGATTGAATAAAAGAGAAAATGCATCTTCTCTAAAGCGAAGATCATCATCAAAAGATCAATCATTAATTTTTATTTTAAGAATAATAACAAGTACATTTATAACTTCACTTTCAATTTTCTTTGAAAATCAATAACAATCAAGTAAAAATTAATTACCTTAATTGAAATTTTAAACAAAATATGATAGGAGAAATCAGTTAAATGATGTCTAATAAATTAAAACAGAGTGGATGGTCGTCGGTGTTCGAACTTGACTTTTAGTAATAATAACGATTTTTTAATCACTAAAATAAGTTAATTAATAAAACAATGTTATTTTCACTAAAAATATTGAATTTAAACAATTATGTCTACAAAATATATGTAAGTTATCAATTTAAAAAAATTGACAATATGTTACTACATTGTATTTAAATATAATTATGCACTAATCAACTTACCTTAATGGTTAAAAGAATCGTTGTTCCTAGAAGTCATGAGTTCGAGCACCAATGACTATAGCATGATGATTGAGCGTTCATTGTCAAATGGTATATTTACCGATCTAACACCCGTGGCGCCAAATCAACGTATAGCACGGTTCAAGGGACGCGCTTTACTTCTACAGATGTTAGATCGAGAAATATAATTTAATCAGTGTTATATCGATAAATATACCGATCACCGGGGATTTATTAATAAAAATGCCGTATGATAGAAAGAGGAAAAGAAAGAAATTGAAATGTTTAAAGGTCCATAACTTACCCTACGACATGACGTAGCTTAATTAATTATCAACCAAACGCTATATATATAGAAAAGTCAAATAATTTAAAAGAGTATTGTTATTTTAATTAATTAATTATCAACCATGCTATGTATAGAAAAGTCAAATAATTTTTAATGAAAAAAAGACTTTTTTAGAATAAATGAATAGTAAGTTAATCATTTTATAATTTTTAGGAGTTAGAGATTTAAAAAGTAAGATTTTAGTCATATGATTATTTTATAAATTTTAATAGTTGAAGGATTTACTAAAGTATATCCTATAGTCGAGAGACTATTTGTATAATTTACCCTTGTTATTTTATTTCTTTATCGAAGTGCTTGTTAAAATATAAGTTTTAATAGTGTTATAATTATTAAAAGGAAGACATAATACAAAAATATATGTCTAAATTATACTTTAAATTGGTTTTTAGTGTCAAAAGAATTTTTCATAAAAATAGGTGTATAATATCTTATCTGTTACACTTTTAGTTGATTACCATAAAACAATTGTTAAGTGACAAATGTGACGTTTATATTTTTTCTAAAAAATTATTTTTTTAAAAAATTATTATTTTTAAATAAAAGAAGTTAGAAATCCATGTTGCGACCTCCCTCCCTTTCCCCTCGCTATTGTCCCTTCTCCTGTCCTCCTATTTTCTCTCTCATCTAAATCATTGACAACTAAAGGAATTGTAGCAATGCAATCATCCATTTTTGTTGCAATCGTCGCTTGAATCATGAGGCTTAGGTTATTAGGTGTTAGGTGTTATTTAGATTTCGATCGATTGATAGCGATTGTGGTGGTTTTTTGGCCGTGAAGGGATTGAAATTAGAATTTTTTGAGGTTTGAGGGGTTGTTTATAATTTCAAATTTTTTAATAATCTAAGTATTTTTAAAATTTTATACGGTTGACACGTTGTCAAAATGAGTTTTTCATATTTTAAAAAACACATTTTTAATTATCTTTTGATTAATATTTAATTAAAAGTAATGTGATTTTAAAAAATCTTTCGTTTCGAAAAATTTAGGATTCCCTTTAAATAAAATAAAATACGGTTCGAGGAGTCACAACCAATATTTGATTAGGGTGTGATTGGGCACCTAAAAACATATTTGTCATTTTAATAAAAATATTGATTTTAATTAAAACAATAAATTTACGGTCTACGTACCAGAAAATTGAGTTCGGGAGTTGATTACGCGTGGGGAAAGATTAGCACCCCTACAACGCCATAAATCGGTACCTAGTCAATTAATTAATTGTCTTTGCAATAAAATTTACGAGTTCGAATTTAATTTAATTTAAGATCCCTTAAAACAACATTAGTGAATGTTAGAATGAAACTAAGTAATTTTTAATTATTTCCTATCGAAAAGAAATGACCTCTCGTACCTTGAGACAATAAATTCTTACTCCAATCGAAATAAAGAAATATTACATTTCATTGCAATATTCAAATGCACGAAATTAAACAAATTTAATTAAAACTTACCAATCATTTTAGGAAGAAGAAGAATATTCGATTATTTAAAGTCGTCAAGATCAGACCTTAGATAAGTTCCTTAGATAAGTTCTAACGATATTTTCTCGAAGAATTTAAATAGACTAACATTTCTTTTTCTCTCGTTCCCAACTTTTTGGTGTAGTCAAATTTTAGGGTTTCACTTAACGAGATACATTTTCATTTTAAAACTATTGGAAGTAGCCTTCTCATAAGTTAAGACAACTACCTCACGTCAATTTTAAAACAAAAAAGGTATTACCCTTAGTCAAATTATTTGGATCGAGTTAAGTCATGCTCATGGGAGTATCATACATATCATGTGATTCGTAAATAAATCATTCACATACTCACACACATGTAAACATATCAGTATGCAAAACAAATATATATATAACTAATTAAAGAAGGCAATTACCTAACAAGGGACTACATTAAAAGAAATCTAAATTTAATGACTAAATCTAGAAGATAAAGTAGTCTAAATTAGGACTAAAATATTTGAAATCTAAATCTAAGGATTCAATTTAAAATTAAAGTTCTAGGGCCAAATTTTAACACAATAAAACAATTCAAAGAATTCTAGCATAATGACTATATTGAAAGTGAAAGGAAATTAAGCATGCAAGATCGAAATTATGACAGTGACCTAAATAGAAAAACAAGGAAAAGTTAGGGGCACTCAAACCATGATTTACCAACCATGAAAAACCTAAAATTTACTAATACATGCAGTAGGTAAAATTATAGAATCAAGGTATGACAATTAAGTAAAACACGAAAAGAATACTACATGTGCCTATGCAAAAGGCGCTAAAATGTGAGGGATTGAAACGTGGTTTCGCCTAAGATTCTAAGAGAAAATTTGTATCTTGCATCAAGCATTCATCATCACATACATAATAAACTTTGATTTACCTCTCATGAGGATACCTTTAAAATTTCTCTTGAAATTACATCTTACCAAAAATGAATTTCATACTATCATTAGTGAAAACCCTTAATATAGTTGCATTCATACATGTACATTACTTTACAAACATTTCAGGAAAGAAAAGATTAATGACAACTAGATCTCCTCAACACAAAGGACCAATGTCATCTTCGACAAGCAAATTACCCAAAAATGATCAGATCTCCTCAACACAAAGGGGTAGTGTCACTTACAAAATCAAGTTATCTTTAGAAAATCAACCTTTCTCAATGTGAAGGAACAATGTTGTTACCCAAATACGATTATAAATCCTCAACGCGAAGGAACAATGTCATCTACTAACTAGACCTCCTCAACATGAATGAGCATTGTTAGAATCAGATATAACATCGAGCAAATCAACCCAAAGGCGGTCAGATTCTCTTCAACATTAATGAGTAATTTCATTTCCAACATCAAATTATCTCCAGACAATCAGATTTCCTTAACAAGAATGAATAATGTTGTCTTCAGATGCACAGCCACCCAAATACGACTATACGTCATTAACATGAAGGAAAAATATCGTCCACCGACTAGACCTTCTCAACATGAATGAGCAATGTCATAATAAGAGATCATATTCTCTTCAACGTGAACGAGCAATGTCATTTCCAAAATCAAATTATCTCCAGAAAATCAGATTTCCTCAACAAGAAGGAACAATATTGTGTTAATATGCATAGTCATTCAAATGTGGCTAGTTGTCTTCATCGTGAAGGAACAACACCGTCAACAAACATCGATTGTATCCTTTGAGATTGCTTCTCTTGAAGCAAAATTTGATCTTTCTTATCATAGTTTCTCTAGAAACACAAAAAAAAAATTGCCCCTCTCAAGGTAGTTTTATCTCAAAAGAAATTTTTTTATCTTACATGAGATAATTTCTTTTGAAACTAATTTTGTCTTGCTCGAGACAGTTTCTTTTGAAACATAAAGCATTGAAATCGTTTCTCTTGATATAAATTATGTCTTGATTAAAATTTCTATCTTAAAAAGTTCTACTCTTTTTTATAATACTTCTTTTAAAGCAGAAATTTAAAATGAAAATATCATTTTTAGTCTCTATCGAGACATTATCAAAATTCAATGTAAAAGGTGGAACCTGACAAAAACTCGTTGTCTATTTATCTTTGCCCTATTCTTGTTAATACAAGACTAGACAAAGAGGGGTAGCTATAGACACTTGTTTTTGTTCGGTTTGTTAATTTTTTTTATTGTATATTATATATTTATTAAATAATTAATAATTAATAATATTTTTACTTTATTATTCAGGCCCAAATTACAAGCAAAACCAAGACCCAACTATTAGCCCATTACAACAAGACCCATTTTGGCAAGCCCAACAGATAGCCCAAAATCGGGCCCAAAAAAATTAAATAAACCATAAACCCTAACCCTAGAGAGTTTTTTGTTGTCGTATGTTACCATGGTCTCTGCATTGTCGCGATGCCACTATTAGCTCATGTCACCACCACTATTGTCTACTCCTGTCACTGTCGTAATCTCAGACGACCCTCAACGTATCAAACAGTCAAAAAAGGGTAAAAAATTAGTAAAACAATTCTAAATGTTTTTTTTACTTATAGGAGACAAAGAAAATAAAATCCATGACTGTCAATCACCGATAATAAGGTAATCATACCCTATCTTCTTGGCAGCACAAGAATCAAGCCTTAGACACAACATGCAATACCATAAATCGAATGAATTAGGCCATTTTTGGGGGGTCCAAACAAAAAAGGAGAGAAAATAGACAATGAGAAGAGAAAAACCGAAAAAACACAAAAAAATCATTCGGAAAAAAAATGAAAGAGAAGGAAAACTGAGAGAAAGGCTTACTGTAACATCCTCAATACCGAGTTAGTGACTAAATTGTAAAACTTTAGAATTTAGTGATTAAAGTAGAATAATTGAAAAGTTTAGAGACTTATATTATAAATTTTGTATAGGATTATATTGCAAGGGAGGAAGAATGGAAGGACAAAATGGTCATTGAATAGTAAATAATTAATTTAAGAGAGGTTATATATTAGCAACACATGAGAAGTGAAGGATTAAAAGAAGAAACCTTTCGAGAGAACTATTCTCGCCTTTTTCAGTCGTGATAGCTAAGTGGAAAAGATGAGTTTCTTGTTAAGTGATTATTTATTGAATTTAAGTTTGGGTTATGTTCTTTAGATCATACTTAAGCTTAAGGAAAGCTTAAGTTACCTTAAAATCAAAAGATAAGAGAGTTAGGAAAGATTAAAGAAAAGATGAGAATAAGTGAAATCTTGGAAGAGGATTATTAAATAAAGTTTGAGACTAGAATTAACTTGTCATCAACCTAATTAAGAAATAGGAAGTGTTAGAATTGAAAGTATAACATATTGAAAATTTAGTATGATTCTTTATTTCTATATAGATGATAAAATTTTGAAGATGAAAATGTGATAAATAAGTACAAATGGGTTTAAGTATGTGTATGTGAGTTAAGAGTATGAAAGGGAATGAAACATGAAGAATTTAAGCTGATATGGATGAATTTTTGGGCTTAAAAAGTGATTTATGGGCTATGGGTATCGGTACTGCTTCATCAGGTACCGATACTTCAAGAGTAAAATAAGGAAGGCATTCATGAGGTATCAATACCTGAAGAACAATATCGATACCAAGGGGTACTGATATCATAAGGACGGTATCGATACCATGTTTGAAACGAGAATTACAAAATGCAATATGGGCATAGATACCTAGACATGGTATCAATACCACTTCAAATAGAAAATGAAATTTAGCCTTTCCATTAGTTTAAAAAAATGAAGAATTAGAGTATGCTATTTGGAATACTTATATGTGTAAATGTATGATTATGTAGATATTGAACGTAACCCCGTTCTGAAACAATCGGAGAATTAGAAATGGTTGAGAGAGAGATAAAGTTCTAGAATTGATTTGAATCAAGTGAGGCTAAGGTGAGTGCATACTATAGATATAGTTAAATGGAAATAAGACTTGTGATAAGTCTATTTCTTATATTTGATTTCATGATTTCCTTTTTCATATACATGCATATGTTATGATTATAATGAGTACTTGCATAACTCTTAAGTACTTTAATATGATATAATATGCAATGTATGCAATCATAAGAAAACAATTCCAAGAATGTGAAAAAAGAAAAGTGATCATTTAAGTATATGAGAAGTGAATGATGTGTTTATATGAGAAGTGATAAAAGAGATATGAAAATGTGAAATGTATCCATATTTATGCTCATGTTATATAATATGAGACCTGTAAGTATAATTGGCACGCCAAAAGTAGAGGGTTATAAGTGGTCATTCGGGACATAGTGGTCCTTCAGGACAAAGTGGTCATTCGGGACAAATTTTAAGTGCCCCTAGTGGGAATTTATTCGAGCTGTGGTGACAACATTTGTGCACAACCTCAGTGTATTTGTAACATCCTCAATGTCGGGTTAGTGACCAAATTATAAAGTTTCAAAACTTGGTGACTAAAGTAGAAGAATTGAATAGTTCAATGATTTACCTGGAAATATTTCCTGAAATTTGCTAGTAATTATTAAGTGAATTAAAGGGCAAATTGGTCATTGACAAGGAAGATTTTTTATTTCTCTTTATAAGATAAGGGAACCACATGGGAAGGAAAGATTTCTCCAGAACTTCTTTTTCCTTCTTCTTCTTCATCTCCTCCCGTATCTCCAAGCTCAAAGGTGAGTTTTCTATTTAGATAATTTCTGGTTAAATTTAAGGTTGGGTTATGATCATTATATGATAACTAAGCTTAAGGAAAGCTTAAGTTATCTTAAAATCAAAAGTTAAAGGAGTTAGGAATGATTAAAGGAAGGAAGTGAATAAATGAGATCTTAGTAGAATGTCATTTATGGGATTTCCAGACCAAATTTGACTTGTCAAGGGTCCAATTAAGAAGTTAGAAGCAATATAATTGAATTTGGAACATGTTGAAAATTTAGTGTAATTCTTGAATTACATATGGAGAATAGGATTTTGATGTTAAAGAGGTGATTAATAAATAGAAATGAGTTTGAATATGAGTATGTAAGTTAAGAATAAGAAAGAGGATACTATATGAAGTAATTAAGCTGAAAAGAGTGGATTTTCGGGTATAAATTGGAATTCTGGGCTATGTGCATCGATGCATATTCAATGTGTACCGATGCATCAAGGGTAAATTTCCAGAAATTGTTCAGTGTGTATCGATGCACAGGAAGTGCATCGATGCACCCCTTAAAAATGGAAACATCGAATTAAATTAGTGCATCGATGCATAAGGAGTACATCGATGTACATGTTAAGGGATGCGTCGATACACGGTAGAATGCATCGATGCACTTCAAGGGGAAATTGAAATAGACATTTCTTTTGGCCTAAGAAATGATAAATTGGAGTATATCAACTAGATACTGATATGTATCAATTTATAAATATGTAGATATCGAGTACGAACAAGTCCTGGGATGACCATCAAGTTAAGATTCGATCGAAAGAAAGGAAATCATAAAAGAGGATTGGAACTTAGTGAGGCCAAGGTGAATGCATCTTATTTTATAAATTATATGGAAATTAGACTTGTGATAAGTCTATTTCCTATAGTAATATCTCATTACGTCTTGATTATAAGTATGTTAATAATATGAAGTGTACGTATGTTTGATTATATAAATTGATATGTTTTTGTATGTGCTATGTGGTTTATGTAAAAACACTATTAACTGTTAATGAAAGAATATAACATAAGTTATGAAATTATAGGAATATAGAAGATAAGTCAAGTGATATATGGAAAAAGGAAATAGATGTCTATGAAGAGTCATAGGAGAACAAATATAAGTTATATGATAATGAAATATAAGACTATGTTAATGCATGGTTATGAGATAAAATAGGTAATAATAGGAAAAATATGATGAAAGTGAGGTCATGAGAAGTGATAGGAACTAGGTAAACATGTGTAACAATATATGCATAATAGAAACATGAGTTGGGCAAGTACATAATTGTATGATCCATTATGAGAATTAGGATAATTAGCTTTTTTGATTTAATGAGAGTTAAGGGACCTAAATAAGATTGAATTATAGAATGAAATTAGAATTGTATATTGTTGAAAACATTTTGATGTTTCGATATAATAAATTAATTTAAATGAATTTTAAGATTTTACAAAAGATTTTCTAAGTATATTCGATGTAATTATTCGAATATCAAAATATTACTCCAAGTGTTTCAAAGTTCATTTTAATCCTTACTAAAGTGTAAAATTGTGTTTTATACTTAAACTATTTTTAAAACAATTTTACAAAGTATTTCGAACTGTTTCAAAGCCAAGAAAAATCAGATTGTCCAGGGGGTACAGATTCCCCCCAGGGGTACAGATTCCCTCCTGTAGGTTTTTGGCTCCAAGAAAACATAATGTCCAGGGAGTACAGATTCCCCCCATGGGGTACCGATTCCCCCCTGTCTAACGGTCGAAATCAGATTGTAATTAGGGAACCGATTTTCTATGATGGGGTACCGATTCCCCCCACGCTCCAAGCTATTTTATTAATTGATTCTCATCCCCAAACGACTCCAAAACATCCCCAACAGCTATATACGACTTCAAACACATTCCAAGCTATAAATACAAGCAAATGACACTTGAAGAAACAAGAGAACAACTATCCAAGCAATCAAACACAAGAGAAGAGTTTTTTTAATCTTATTTCATATTTCTCTTGTAAATATTTTGTTCTTGTGAGTTCAATCTTGTAAACACCTACCTTAGAGAGGTTTTCTTGTTTACATCTTTTATCCTTTTGTAAAGGGAAAGGTTCTAGCTTAGCCCGTGTAAAAGCTAGGGAAAGGTTCTAGTTTAGCCCGGAAAAACTAGGGAGTTTGTAAGGTTACTCTTTATCCTCAAAAGAAAGAACAAATTAGTGAATTTGTTGGAAAATCCTTGGTGAGGAGCTAAGGTAGTGGACATAGACTTTGGTTGAGAAAGTTGAACCACAATAAATCGCTGTGCAATTCTCTATCTTTCAATCTCCTTACTCCCTAAACACAAAACCGTTCCGACCCCTCTTTACAAACCATTCCGATTGTCGATTCGAGCTTTACCAAAAATCTCAATAATTGACATCAGAGCCTAACTCATTAAGAAGGTTTAATCACCTTGAGAAGATCCTAGAAGAAGCTTTACCAATTCCTGACACAACCGAGAAGATGGCTTCCACCTCCGGCTCGTTCCACATGGAATACTCCGTACTAACGGACAAGCTTCCATACTTCAATGGAGACAACTATCATCATTGGAAGAAATTAATGAAGGTATTCATCCAATCCAATGATCTTGATGCATGGGAGATAATCGAGAACGGCTACTCTTCTCCAAAGAAGAAGGAGAAGAAGCAGAGTGACAAAGAACGGAAGAAAGCTCAACTTAATGCCAAGGCCATGCACATGGTGTTGTGTGCATTTGGTCCTGAAATCTATGAAGGAGTTTCTTAATGTTCAAGTGCCAAGGAGCTTTGGAATAAGCTCGATGAAATCCATGGAAACAAGAAAGAAGAACCAATAAAGGTGGTGTCTCTAATGGCTCTTGAAGAGCCTGAGGTATCTTCTAACTCAAATGAATTTAATTCATTTACTTTTGATGAGTTACAAGATGCTTATAATAGGTTTTATTTGGGATTTGAGACCATGAATTCCAAATATACGAAATTAATTTCAAAATTCAAATTTGAAAATAAATCAATTTTGAAAGCTAGAGTTGATTTTGAAAATCAAAATGAAATTTTGAAAAATGATTTAGAACTTTCAAAAATCAAAATAAATGATTTAGAATAGAAAAATTTTGAGTTAGAAGTTAAGCTTGAAAGCTTAACAAAAGAAAAAGAATTAATTTCTAAAAAAAATCTATTATGTTTAGAAATGGCAAAATGCTCACATTGTCATTATCATGGTCATTTGGAACATTCTTGTCCTTTGAAGAAAGGAAAACATTTTAAAATTAGGCAAGTATGGGTTCCGAAAGGAACAAGGGGCATTAAAACTAACGTCCAAGGATCCAAAGTAATTTGGATACCAAAATTTACTTAAATATCTCTTGTAGGTGTGTGGAAGCAATTGTGATGAAAATGATGATATTCAAGATGCTCTAGCCACACATGAAAAGGAATGGGTAACCTCTAAGCTTAATGTTTTTAATTTTAGTTATTTGGTTGCTCATTTGATTTTAAGCATGCATGAGTTTTATTTTTAAATAATTATATATTATTGTTTTAAGAGAAAATAACCTCAGTGACCAAAAATGCCTTATAATATACGATTTTAACCAACTTTTTTTGGATTTGCCAAAATGACCAACAAAATCGCAATGCGATCTCCAGAATTGCAAATCAGTTCCCAGAATCGCAACGCGATTATGAATAATCGCAATGCGATAGTACAAATTCTCATTGCGATTTTCTATAATCGCAACACGAATATGAAAATCGCAACGTGAACATATAAATCGCAACGCGATTCTGACTATCGCAACGAGTATCCGTAAATCGCAACGAGAATACGTAAAATTGCAACACGTATCCGTAAATCGCAACGAGAATACGTAAATCGCAACTCGGAAATCGCAACGAGAATACGTAAATCACAATGCGTATCCATAAATCACAATGCGAATACGTAAATCGCAATGCGAATCTGTAAATCGCAACGAGATTCTGACTATCGCAATACTGAATTTCAAATTCGCAACTCAATTTCTGAATTCGCAACAGGTTTTAATTTCGCAACACAAATGTTTTGGGTATATAACTACCAGCAGCAGCAACTCATAACCTAAATCCCTAAATCGTAACTCATTCTATCTCCATCTATCACTCTCTCCGGTGACATCCGTTCCTATATCAAACGACATCCTTCCCCATCCGACAACATGTTTTAGTTTCGCAGCTCGTTTGTTTAGTAAATTAATTTACAATAATGAAATCATCTAATGTTGATCATGTTTGGATAGATTTGTGTTTTGGAGGGTCATGAGAGAATGTTCATGGTGTTTTACAATATATGCCTTTACCCATGAATCTTCAACTAAAATTGTCATTAAAAAAGTTAACTTATGAAACTCTAATGTTACGTGTTGCAAATAAATTAAATTTAGAGCCCCTAAGTGGATTTAGGCTATCTTATCAGAGAAATGGTAAAGTTTATTTGTTAACCGACAATGAAGATGATGAACGATTCATTGCTTACATTAGTGTTTCAAGTGATGATGTTACATTGTATGTTGTTGAACCTAGAAGTAGTGAGGTTGGGTCAGTAGCGGGTAGTAATCAACTAAGTTTTTCAACCTCAGTTTATGGTGCTCAAAATTTAATGGTTCAACCATAATTTCATCACCAAGCAAATATTGTTTCACCACATTTCCAATACCGAACACAATCTCAAAACCCACAACCTTTCCCTAATCCAAATCCCAATCAACTTTCAGCACCAAATTCCGGTTTTCGTATTGACCAGTTAGACGATGATGAGCCAACAGAAAAAATTGTGAGTACTAGTCAGTATTCGAAATTTGATCTTGATCAATACTCAGACTTTGATCTTGGTCAATACTCGGATTTTGATGATTTTTCAGAAGAAGAAACAGACTCTGCGTGTAATGATTTTGATATTGGTCAATACCCGAATTTTGATGATGAAACAGCCGTTGCCGAGGAAGATGTTGTTGATGATAATGAGGAGGAAGTTACGACTGTAAATGAACATGTTGAACATCCATTCTGTAATTCATATAACACTGAAGAAGAAAAAGAAGAAGAAGAAATCCCCAAAGAAAAGTCACCGAAGAAAATGCCACGGGAGTATAACTGGAATATGCCAAAATTACTTCAGATACCGGAAGAAGAGTTGGTAAAGATAGCAGTTGATTGTTACACAAAAATTATTCGTATCAAGAAAGATGATTGTTTTGATACAAAGAAAGACTTGAAGATAGCTTTGTATACGAAATGTGTGGAAGATGGCTATCAACTAAAAGTTAACAAATCAAGCAAAGATCGTTTCGAAACAAGGTGTATGATTGACAAAAACTGTACGTGGCGTATGATTGCAAAGAGGATAAAAGATTGCGAAATGTTTCAAGTTAGGACTTTTATTGATAAACATACATGTTCAAGAACCCAAGTTTTTCCTCACCATAGACAGGCAAACAAAAAGGTGTTGGGTGGTTTTCTGGCTGAGTTAATGTTTTTGAATGGTAGGGTATATCGGGGACATGAAATTATGACTGACATGAATGCTCGATTCAAGATTAGTATCTCATATTCTCAAGCTTGGAGAGCCAAATGTTATCCCTTGGAATTGTTGAGGGGGTCGCCAGAAGCATCGTTTGCCCAACTGCCGGCTTATTGTCACAATTTAAAGCTGAAAAATCATGGGTCGGTAACTCATATCAAAACAGATAGAGATGGACGCTTTGAGTTGCTGTTTATCGCCATTGGTGCTGCGGTTAGTAAATCAATATAATTTTGTTTACTCATTTTTGTTAGTTACATGCATTTCACATTTAAATGATTATATTTCTTGTGTATATGATTTTGTAGATTCGTTCGTTTATTAATTGCATGCGCCCAGTTATTATAGTTGACGAAGCACATTTAAAAGGTCGATACCTTGGAGTAAACTTATTAGCAGTAGCCATGAATGCTAACAATGGGATACTGCCAACAGCTTACGGGGTTGGCAAATCTGAAACCTCTGATTCATGGACATGGTTTATGGGGCATCTTAGGGATTGTATAGGTCCTATTAGCAATCTGACAATCATATCCGATAGGGCAAACTCAATTGACAACGTTGTTAGAAGGTGTTTCCCAGATGCTTTTCATGGACTTTGTGGTGTTCATTTGTATAGAAATCTAAAATCAAGGCATGCTGGTATAAAAAATCACAAATGGACATACTGGAAGGCTGTAAAAGCTTATCGGGAAGTGGATTTTAATAAGCATATAAACTGTTTAAGACGTGTTTTGCCTCAGTGTGCTCAAACACTAGAAGATGTCGGATTTGAAAGATGGTCAAGAGTACATCAACTTGGAGCAAGATATGGTTTCATGACGTCTAATAGTGCAGAATCAATCAACGCTCTAAGTCGTCATTCCCGGAAATTACCCATTACTATGTTAATGGAGTTTTTTCGAGCCTTTATTCAACAGTGGTACTACAAGAAAAGAAACCATGCATGTATTATTTCTTTAAATTCGTAACTTATCATATATTTTACTAAGTATTATTTATTTAAATTTACAGGAACATTGGAACATCGTGTTACACCATGGACTGAAAAAAGATAACGAAACGTGTTGTGAAGTCAACGTCATGGAGAGTTAAACCATGTTCAAACACTTTGTTTGAAGTACTGTATAATAACTTAAATGGTCTTGTCGATCTAAATGGAAAGACGTGTAGTTGTATAAAATGGCAAACATCTGGTTATCCGTGTGGCCATGTTATAAAAGTTTCTCTTCATCTAAACCAAGATGATTCAAGCGCATACGCTATGGATTGTTACACTACAGAAGTATATCGACAGACTTATGGCGAGATTGTCTACCCTATTCCATATCCTTATGAGTGGGACATACCAGATGACTTACAAATAGTTTTGCCACCAGCCATGGACAGAAGGCTACCTGGCCGACCAAAAAGTCACGATCGTATACTGTCTAAGGGTGAAGAGAAGAAGAGATCGACATGTAGTTGGTGTAAGGAAAGTGGTCATACAAGGTTGACATGTGGATCACCAGTGCCATCACCATCATCTTTTCCTCTACCAAAATATGGATCCTCATCAAAATCCAAAGCTCATATGGTGTCAAGCAAAAGGCAATCAAAATTGCAATCATCTTTAAAATCCCAATCACAACCGGCTTCACCTTTTGAGACTGTTAACTTAGGTGATTTTTAAATGCAAACGTTGTATTATGTGGATTTTATGTGTGAACTTTTAACATTTTCAGTTAGGCATGTATTAGTAACTTGAGTTTGAAAATTGCTATGATATGTTCAGTTGTTATCACTTATTAGGCATTCATTTGACTATCGCAACACGAAAATGACGTTCGCAATCATCTTAATGTCTATCGCAACGCGGAAATTACTATCGCAACGAGAGAATCGCAATGCGAAATGAAAATCGCAACGTGAAAATCGTAACGCGGAAATGACTATCGCAATGCAAAATAAAAATCACAACGAGAGAATCGCAATGCGAAATGAAAATCGCAACGAGGGAATCGCAATGCGAAATTAAAATCGCAACGCGAATTTAGTTTCGCGTTGCGATTTTGTCGTTGCGATTTTAATTTCGCATTGTGATTCTCTCGTTGCGATTTTCATTTCGCATTGCAATAGTCATTTTTTCCTTCAACATAATACAGATTGAAATCAACAAAATCAACCATTACATTTCAATCAATTAAACCAGAACAAATAAGAATTATGTTCACATCAATTAAACAAATCAACTTTTACAAATCATCTTTTACAAATCAATTAAACAATCAAAAAATAAGCAATAATTCTTATTTCCTCATCTACTATTGAATCAACTTTTACAGCCATACATCATTTTCACGCAGCTCACTTCTGAGATTAACCTGCAGAAACTAAACATTTGCTCAAACAACACTTTCTACACATCTAAAACCTACAAACAACAAATTATTGAATTCTAGGTACTTAACCAAACATTTTCAAACCAAAAGTCTATAAACTTACCAATTGTTTATGGACACTTTCATAACGCGGATGCAGGTAGGCAGCGTCTCGCATATATCGCTCTAGCCATAAAATGCCGAAACCACAAGCCTACTGTACCTCTATCTCTATCGGTGGGAGGTAGAAAATGTGTACTTCCTGTCGTCAAACGCTCCAAGCACATGCATACGAGAGGACCACAATCCCCTCTGGCTTTCTTCGTTTGTTGTGGTGCGGTCTCGTCTCTGTTAACTGTAATATTGAGCTTCTTTGGCTTCTTGTTTCCAGAACGAGTCCAATAATTTATCGCATCCAAGAATTTAGCCAAATGAGAGCTCCATCCCTTAATAATATCTCTTAAATCAGCCAATGATATGTAATTTATCATGCTGTCATATACTATTGCCTTAAGGGATGGGAGCTGAAGCTCGACGAGAATCCAATGTTTACTTTCCAAAACAGGGATAAACACATGCAATCATAAGTAATAATTCATTCATTTGCGCACTTATTTATGAATACCTTTAAACTCAATCTAAAATAAATACTAACCTTATCGACCTCCCACCATGCAGGATAAAGTTTAGCTTGTCCATTGCCCAACGTAAATGATTCATCTCGTTGATTCTTCAAGTGAACGGCGTTAAAAGACGTCGACATAATTGTATATCGTGTATTTCTTTTATTTTTCTTAAGTTTCCTAATTATTAGAAGACGTGACACCCACGCATCGATATGCTGTTTTACAAAAAAAGACATATATTAGTGACTTACATAAATTTTAAAAAAAATAATCAAATTGAAATATAAGAAAAATATAAGACTTACCCCTCCATCGAAATAGCCATTGTCTTCGACCCCTAATAATACGCCCCACCAAGACCGATCAAGCAACAAATAGATATCATCGTTGAGCTTGCATATGTCAGTGAAACACCCCTGGCTCCGCTCATGTAGATAAAAATCAACTGCGGTCTTAGCCCAAAGGGTGTTATCCAGAATTGTGTCCGGTAGTTGTCTCCTCTCCACTTCAGATACCGGAATGGTACTGGCCGATAACTCATACGAGAGCCAACTCTTATCCATCATGTTCGACACGTCAGAGGGTTTCTCAAGAATCTTACATATGACGCCATGTGAATCGGGCTCTTGAATGGTAGGAGGGACCTCTTCAACGATGACAGTGGCCTCTTGAACAGTGGCAGGGGACTCTCGAGGAATGATAGGGGCCTCTTCAACGATAGGAGTGGACTCTTGATGGATGACAGGCGAGTCGGGCTTCTTCTTGCGGTGTCTTTGTACTATTGGGGTGTACGGAGACATAATAGCACGTGCATGCCGTCTGATGCGTGAACTCCGTCGTGCAAGAAAAACCCGACGTAAAGCATCCACCTTATCGGGCCGCTAAATAATTAAATACAAAAATCAGTAAATAAACAGACATGATATTTAAACAGTGAAAACAAAGACAAATACTAACTTCACAGTGTTAAAGAATAAACAATTTAGCAATATTGGCAGTAACCGAATAAATTTACTAAGCAATCTAAGTGAAATGGTTAATCTAAGTGAAATTACGAGTAAATTTATCATCAAGTTAAATATGGAAAATCTTAAACTTACCTCGTTGCGTAGAGTATGAACCTCATTCTGCAACGATACTACCGTCTCACGTAGAGCGGCAACCTCACCACGTAAAGTAGACACCTCCACACGCCATGCACAATCATTATCGCGTAGAGTACCGATCTCCTCACGCAAGGCATTGACCTCATCACGTAACTCCCTTGACTCATCCCGTGGAGGTGGAGAACAGGGAGATAGAAGTCGTGGCATCTTTTCCGGTCACCTATCATGAGGTGATGGTGGAGAAGAGGCTCGATGATGTGACGGGATATATGATGGCTCTCGTTGTAGAGGTGTATAGTCGGGTCGATCAGGTGATGGCTCTGGGTGAGGTGATGGCTCTCGAAGTGGAGGAAGTAGAGGCTGCTCATCATTCGTGCCATCAAAAAAACGCTGACTAGCTTGCCACCAATTAGTGACAAGCTCAGTCTCCGTGGGTGTCAGTCTCTGTAATGGAGTGTTGGCCTCCTAAAAATATAAAAACTCAAACAAAGTTAAACGTCTACTACTAATAACTTGTTTATATATGATAATATTTGTGTTAACTTACATTATTTATTGTCGCATATGGTATTAAGTCTTCACAATCCAACAGACGTTTCCTCTTCCAGGAAATAGCCCTAGGAATATCATTTGAAGTTTTTAATGCATATGTCCGCATGTTGGGGAAAGCCTCGAATATCCAAATCTACAAACAATATAATAACAAACATTAGTAATTGTTAAATAATTAATTATAAATTTGAAAACATTATATAGAAAATCTTACCTTAAAGGCCCAAACAAAGCCTGACAAAGTGTATTTCGACCCATCGCCACGCAAACTTTTACGGTCATCAAAGGCAGACGGTAACTTAGTCCAGGTAGCTTTCCATATATACAAACCCCACGGAAACAGATTCCATACATTTAGGTCCTCTACCAATAATATTAGCTCCTGAGGAATAGGTTGTCTGGCCTCTCTGCCTAAAAAGCCGGCATACAAAAGTACTAGAAGGCATACTCGGACAACATCGACGTCATTCATCCGAGTAAAACCATCTTTCTTATTAAACAATTTCTTCAGGTCGTCGACGTGTAAGTTCGGCTTCTCTATTGACTCATCAGGAAAAACCCGTGATAACCATGATGGGCGGGTGATATGACGAGTGTACCGACCTACATCATCGTGTCCGAATCGTAGACCAGTGATTAAGCAGAACTCCTTCCTCCCAAAACAAGTATACGCCGGTGGAAAATAAAACCATATCTCTTCCTCACCACGTTGTATACTTTCGGGTAGATCGCGTTGCGATTTTTATTTTGCATTGCGATTTTGTTGGTCATTTTGGTAAATCCAAAAAAATTTGGTTAAAATCGTATATTATAAGGCATTTTTGGTCACTGAGGTTATTTTCTCTTGTTTTAATCTCATGTATGTTAAAAAGGTTTTATGATGAACATTTTAAAGTTTTAATTATTTTTTTAATTTTTAGTTCATCATAAGGAATTTTGGTCAAAATTGGTTTTAATGCAAATGATATCTCTCTAACAATTGATATCAACTTTTCAAATGTTTTGATTTTATAAAATTTAAAATTTTTGACCTAAAATTAAATGTTTATGCATGTGGTTTAAATGAAAATGATATCTCTCTAACAATTGATATCAAAATTTTCAAATGCATAACATTTTTGGAAAACTTTATGCATATGCACTTAATTTCAATAATTGATATTGCATAAAGTATTTTAGACTTGGATGTATTGAATTTCTTGTGCTACTAACATGTTTGTTATTCTTTGTTGAAATTCAATTTTGTTTAAGTGTCAAGATCCTAAAAGCATAATTTTATTTGGAATGCATTTATTGAGGGGGAGCTTTGATTTTTCAAATGATTTTTAAAATGTCAAATTTACTACTTACTCTCCAAAGTTATTTTGAACTTTAAAGATTAGAGTCTTTTTTATTTAACAAAAAGGGTGAGAATTGTTAAGGTGTTAAAGGGGAGAAGTGTTAAAGTAAGGGGGAGATTGTTGAAAACATTTTGATGTTTCGATATAGAAAATTAAGTTAAATGAATTTTAAGATTTTACAAAAGATTTTTAAGTATATTCGATGTAATTATTCGAATATCAAAATATTACTCCAAGTGTTTCAAAGTTCATTTTAATCCTTACTAAAGTGTAAAATTGTGTTTTATACTTAAACTATTTTTAAAACAATTTTACAAAGTATTTCGAACCGTTTCAAAGCCAAGAAAAATCAGAAAGTCAAGTGGGTACAGATTCCCCCTGTAGGTTTTTGGCTCCGAGAAAACAAAATGTCCAGGGGGTACCGATTCCCCCTGTCTAACGGTCGAAATCAGATTGTAATTATGGAACCAATTCCCTATGAGGGGGTACCGATTCCCCCCACGCTCTAAGCTATTTTATTAATTGATTTTCATCCCCAAATGGCTCCAAAACATCCCCAACAGCTATATACGACTTCAAACACATTCCAAGCTATAAATACAAGCTAAGGACACTTGAAGAAACAAGAGAACAACTATCCAAACAATCAAACACAAGAGAAGAGTTTTTCAATCTTATTTCATCTTTCTCTTGTAAAAATCTTGTAAACACCTACCTTATAGAGGTTTTCTTGTTTACATTTTATATCCTTTTGTAAAGGGGAAAGGTTCTAGCTTAGCCCGTGTAAAAGCTAGGGAAATGTTCTAGTTTAGCCCGGAAAAACTAGGGAGTTTGTAAGGTTACTCTTTATCCTAAAAAGAAAGAACAAATTAGTGAATTTGTTGGAAAATACTTGGTGAGGAGCTAAGGTAGTGGACGTAGACTTTGGTTTAGAAAGTCGAACCACTATAAATCGATTTGCAATTCTCTATATTTCAATCTCCTTACTCCTTAAACACAAAACCGTTCCGACCCCTCTTTACAAACCATTCTGGCTGTCGATTCGAGCTTCCGAAAATCCCAACATATATCAATCAGGAAACTTGATATAAAGGGATGATACGAATATATAAGATAAGTTATATGCTAAAGATCTATAAAACTATATGAAAAGGTTATAAGGAATATATAGAATTGAATTAAGTAAACAGATTAAATTAATATATAAATAAAATACTATTAAATGATATATGTTTAAAAATATGACATAATTTATGTAATCTAAGAGAATACAAAGAAACAGAGCATAAGGTAGATGATAGGATATAAGCTACGTGGAAGTGTTCTAGGTGTTTTTATATACTATATGAAGTATATATGATTATATGTGAACAAGATATGATATTTAGGTTTACATGAACATCTAAGAAATGATCTACGTGATTATATGCAGTTTGGATTATGTTATATGACATGGATCTATGTGACTACATGAGAAAGAATAGAAGCTATGTGATATGCTATGAGAAATAATCCATGTGAATACATGAGCTTATGTGAATTGGTAATGTGAATTGGTAATGTGAATATAAGTAATATGAGCTACGTGCTTATGAGATATGAATATGGAACATGAGCTATGTGAAAATAAGTTAAGTAATTACATGTGCAAATGGAAATGTTATGTGAAAAGCTATGTGGCTATGTGAAGATGTGTAATGGTATAAAATATAATGCCCATGTTATGTGATATGAGAGTTAGGTGTATAGTTGGCATGCCAAGAGTCGAGGGATTATCAGTGGTCATTCGGGACAAACAGTGGTTCTTCGGAACAATCAGTGGTCCTTCGAGACAAATATTCAGTGCCCCTTAAGGGAATTATACGAGCTGTGGTGACAGCATCGTGTACAACCTCTATGTACTCGCATATATTTAGTTCTCACATGTGTACCATGGGCTAATAAAGTGATAATATTAATAAACTTGATATGATGATATGTTTGTTTCCTTGTGAAATGTTATGTGTGATATATGATTGTACAAATAGTAATTACAGAATAAATTGATAAAATGAATCATTGATAATGCTAAGCATGAACATGATGATATAATAACAAGTTTACAAGATAAATGATATGAATATAAGAGATCATAGGAATTTGAGATAAGAGATATGAATGATAATGACATACACGTATGTATGTATGTATGCATGTATGCATGTATGTATGCATGTATGCATGTATGCATGTATGCATGTATGCATGTATGCATGTATGCATGTATGTATTTGTTACCTGTAAGAGTGTATGAATTGTATGAATGATAATAGTAATTGTTATGTATGATTATTAGTTAAAGTTTGCATATATGTTTATTACCTCACTAAGTCATAGACTTAGCGTGTGATTGTTTCACACGTAAATTACAGAAGCGAGAAGAGAAGCAAAGAAGAGCAAGACAGGTCAGCATCTCCCTTACAAAATTTCAGATCAGAAAATAGATGATTTAAATGTGTTTGGATATTTCGAATATAGTTGGAATATACTAAGTGATTGAGTTGAATATGCTCTGATCAATTTTGATTATTTTAATCAATATATGTAAATAAACTGCTTTTATTTTAATGAAAGTTTTAAATTTTCTTTGAATTTTGTCAAGAGTCAAAGTCTAAAAGTCAATGTGACACCTCATACTCGTATTCGGGTTGGGTACAGGTTGGGGTGTTACATTTAATGGTATCAGAGCCACAGTTTAGTCGATTCTCGGCATAAACCGAAGTCTAGAGTGTCGTATAATGTATACATGACAACAAAATAATGAAAATTTATGATCTGATAGTGTAAGGAATATGTTGTCTTGTTGATAAAATAAGTTTAATATAATACAATAGAAATGTGATTATAAGAAATGTCAAAGTGAATCGATAGGTGCAAACCTGATGGTGGTAGCAATTCACTTGCCCTGGCCAGACATGATGAAAAGCGGACACCTCAGAAAGTGCCTCATAAGATCAAAGGGTTGATTTCTGTATATTGAAATCATATCTGAATAATGATAAAAAGGTTTTCACTGTTTCGAATCGAAAAAGTGATATGGAGAAGTTTTGTTATAAAGTGAATAAGATAGAATATGGTGAACAAGTGTCACCATAAGGACGTTAAGAGATCAAATGATTGGGTTAGAATTGTAAAAGATTTCAAGGATAAGTGCACCAGTGACAAGTGCATAAAGTATATGAAGCCAGAGTTTATGAGTTTGATACAGAGGGAAATCGTAATGTGTATGGACAAGAGTACAGTATGATAAGTAGAGTGAAAGGTTGAGAAGCTAATTTAAATGAAAATGATGCATACAAGTGATATGTAGAGGGTTGGTGCCTAGATTAAAAGAGTGCTATAGGTGTTGAAATGGTTCCCTTTTTAAAAAGTGGTTATTGTGTTAAGGTTCTGGAGAGAACTCAGAATGAGTAAGGGAATTATTATTTCATAAATCAGCACTATCAAAGAGATATAGAAATTATGATTTTTAACTACAAACTTGGTTGGAATCGGTTGTATTCCAAGTTAAAAGATCAAATTGGAGGAATGACTTCAGAGTTTTGCTAGAAATTATACAAAGTGAAGAATAAGAAGTATTTTTAAATGGATCAAGTGATGTAGATACTGTTTTGCATTCTAGAAGGAAAAAGTTAGCGTTGGCTAACAAGAATATGGGATGGGAATGTACTGGAAGTATAAGATTATAAGATATTGTCAGGATATGATAACCAAATATGAAATGGATCTGGATACAATTGTATATTTGGATCATAGTAATGTGGTATAGTAAAGGAAAAAGGAAGTAATGATTTGTATATTCGAGTAAAGCTGAGGATTGATAAGAAGAGTTTGAGAATGTGTATATCGATGATCAGTTTATAAGACAAAGGAAGTCATAATGTTAAGTTTGAATAACGGAAATTTCAGGATGTATGAGAATATAGGTGAAATCAATAAGTTAAGTAAATTAATTTTGAGATAATTTCGATTGGAAAGAATGTATATGATTGGTTGACTAGGGCTTGTGCCCTAGATTGAACAGATGTTATTGCTAGCTATCGGAGTAAAGGTAATAGAGTTATAAGATTGGAGGAAAAGATAAAACTGAGTTAATCAGTTTTGATGTGAATCTGAATATAGTTGTGTATTTTGATCATATAGATATGATGTAGAAAAGGAGATAAGTATTTGCATGGAACCTAAAGGAAGGAAAATACAGATATAAGAAACGATAAAGAATGAAGTTCTGTATAAGAAATGGATTATCAAAGTTATGAGGATGCAATGAAGATTGGTACATAGAGATGAGTATAGGTGATAAGACAAGAATATGTGAATCTGAAAGGAAATATATGATTTGTATATAAGGAATAAATAAAGGAATAATGGAATAAAGAAATGAAAGGGATTGAGTTAAAGGATTCAATACGATAAAGATTATATGGAAGTGTAGATGATAATTTTGATATAAAAGTAAGAAAAATGTGCAAGGTGATGTGAAAAGATTCTTTAAAGTGTATGTTAAATCATATTTAAAGAAGATCTAAGGTCGTGTTCTTGGTTAAATGATGATGGAAAACGAATTTGGTTATTATTATAAGGTAGTAAGAGATGGATTTATGATGTTGAGTAATGAAAATGAATGTTACTGTCTATATAATGAGTGACATTATATAGATTTTAGTATGGTCAAAGGAAAATCCAGAATCGAATGAGAGAAAAGACATAAATGGAATGAGGTTATGGGTTACTATGTATATGATAAGTGACAGTAGATAAATATATAAAGGAAAAAGACAATTGAAGAAATACATGAAAGAAAATTTAAGTAAATGAAGTAGCATGAGAACATTAGAAGATATGTTCTTACTGATATGTTCAGTGAAAATTCGAGGACGAATTTTCTTTAAAGAATGGGAGATTTGTAACATCCTCAATGTCGGGTTAATGACCAAATTGTAAAGTTTCAAAACTTGGTAACTAAAGTAGAAGAATTGAATAGTTCAATGATTTACCTGGAAATATTTCCTGAAATTTGCTAGTAATTATTAAGGGAATTAAAGGGCAAAATGGTCATTTGACAAGGAAGATTTTTATTTCTCTTTATAAGATAAGGGAACCACGTGGGAAGGAAAGATTTCTCCAGAACTTCTTCTTCCTTCTTCTTCTTTCTTCTTCTTCTTCCTCTCTTCCCGTATCTCCAAGCTCAAAGGTAAGTTTTCTATTTAGATAATTTCTGGTTAAATTTAAGGTTGGGTTATGATCATTAGATGATATCTAAGCTTAAGGAAAGCTTAAGTTATCTTAAAATCAAAAGCTAAAGGAGTTAGGAAGGATTAAAGGAAGGAAGTGAATAAATGAGATCTTAGTAGAATGTCATTTATGGGATTTCCAGACCAAATTTGACTTGTCAAGGGTTCAATTAAGAAGTTAGAAGCAATATAATTGAATTTGGAACATGTTGAAAATTTAGTGTAATTCTTGAATTACATATGGAGAATAGGATTTTGATGTTAAAGAGGTGATTAATGAATAGAAATGAGTTTGAATATGAGTATGTAAGTTAAGAATAAGAAAGGGGATGCTATATGAAGTAATTAAGCTGAAAAGAGTGGATTTTTGGGTATAAATTGGAATTCTAGGCTATGTGCATCGATGCACATTCAATGTGTACCGATGCATCAAGGGTAAATTTCCAGAAATTGTTCAGTGTGAATCGATGCACAGGAAGTGCATCGATGCACCCCTTAAAAATGGAAACATCGAATGCAATTAGTGCATCGATGCACATGTTAAGGGATGCATCGATACACGGTAGAATGCATCGATGCACTTCAAGGGGAAATTGAAATAGACATTTCTTTTGGTCTAAGAAATGATAGATTGGAGTATATCAACTAGATACTGATATGTATCAATTTATAAATATATATATATCGAGTACGAACAAGTCCCGGGATGACCATCAAGTTAAGATTCGATCGGAAGAAAGGAAATCATAAAAGAGGATTGGAACTTAGTGAGGCCAAGGTGAGTGCATCTTATTTTATAAATTATATGGAAATTAGACTTGTGATAAGTCTATTTCCTATAGTAATAGCTCATTAAGTCTTGATTATAAGTATGTTAATAACATGAAGTGTACGTGTGTTTGATTATATGAATTGATATGTTTTTGTATGTGTTATGTGGTTTATGCAAAAACACTATTAAGTGTTAATGAAAGAATATAACATAAGTTGTGAAATTATAGGAATATAGAAGATAAGTCAAGTGATATATGGAAAGGGAAATAGATGTCTATGAAGAGTCATAGGAGAACAAATATAAGTTATATGATAATGAAATACAAGACTATGTTAATGCATGGTTATGAGATAAAATAGGTAATAATAGGAAAAATATGATGAAAGTGAGGTCATGAGAAGTGATAGAAACTAGGTAAACATGTGTAACAATATATGCATAATAGAAACATTAGTTGGACAAGTACATAGTGGTATGATCCAATATGAGAATTAGGATAATAGAGCTTTTTGATTTAATGAGAGTTAAGGGACCTAAATAAGATTGAATTATAGAATGAAATGGGAATTATATATCAATCAGAAAACTTGATATAAAGGGATGATACAAATATATAAGATAAGTTATATGTTAAAGATCTATAGAGCTATATGAAAAGGTTATAAGGAATATATGGAATTGAATTAAGTAAACAGATTAAATTAATATATAAATAAAATACTATTAAATGATATATGTTTAGAAATATGACATAATTTATGTAATCTAAGGGAATACAAAGAAATGGAGCATAAGGTAGATGATAGGATATAAGCTACGTGGAAGTGTTCTAGGTGTTTCTATGTACTATATGAAGTATATATGATTATATGTGAACTAGATATGATATTTAGGTTTACATGAACATCTAAGAAATGATCTACATGATTATATGCAATTTGGATTATGTTATATGCCATGGATCTATGTGACTACGTGAGAAAGAATAGAAGCTATGTGATATGCTATGAGAAATAATCCATGTGAATACATGAGCTTATGTGAATTGATAATGTGAATGTATATGTGAATATAAGTAATATGAGCTACGTGCTTATGAGATATGAATATGGAACATGAGCTATGTGAAAATAAGTTAAGTAATTACATGTACAAATGAAAATGTTATGTGAAAAGCTATGTGGCTATGTGAAGATGTGTAATGGTATAAGATATAATGCCCATTTTATGTGATATGAGAGCTAGGGGTATAGTTGGCATGCCCATTATCAGTGGTCTTTCGGGACATAGTGGTTCTTCGGAACAATCAGTGGTCCTTCAGGACAAATATTCAGTGCCCCTTAAGGGAATTATATGAGCTGTGGTGACAGCATAGTGCACAACCTCTATGTAATCACATATCTTTAGTTCTCACATGTGTACCATGGGCTAATAAAGAGATAATATTAATAAACTTGATATGATGATATGCTTGTTTCCTTGTGAAATGTTATGTGTGATATATGATTGTACAAATAGTAATTACATAATAAATTGATAAAATGAATCAATGATAGTGCTAAGCATGAACATGATGATATAGTAACAAGTTTACAAGATAAATGATATGAATATGAGAGATCATAGGAATTTGAGATAAGAGATATGAATGATAATGACATACACGTATGTATGTATTTGTTACCTGTAAGAGTGTATGAATTGTATGAATGATAATAGTAATTGATGATTATTAGTTAAAGTTTGCATATATGTTTATTGTCTCACTAATTCATAGACTTAGTGTGTGATTATTTCACACGTAGGTTACAGAAGCGAGAAGAGAAGCGAAGAAGAGCAAGACATGTCAGTATCTCCCTTACAAAATTTCAGATCAAAAAATAGATGATGTAAATGTGTTTGGATATTTCGAATATAGTTGGCATGTACTAAGTGATTATTTTGATCAATATATGTAAATAAACCGCTTTTATTTTAATGAAAGTTTTAAATTTTCTTTAAATTTTGTCAAGAGTCAAAGTCTAAAAGTCAATGTGACACCTCAGACTCGTATTCGGGTTGGGTACAGGTTGGGGGTGTTACAGTACTCACGTACCTCCTGTTCTCAATAATGTACATGTGCACCCAAAGATAAATTGAATGAAACTCTCATAAGAAGTTAAGTTTTATTTGTGCATGTTATGGTCATATATGTTATAGTTTAATAAATACATGCAAATTGGAATGTTATGATAGAATAATAGTAGTGCATGTTTCATGAATTCATTGTTACATGTCCTTTTATGCCTCACTAATTCTGTGAATTAGCGTGTAAGTGGTTCACACGTAGGTAACAAGAAGCAGGAAGACCAGAGTTAAGGTCTAGAAATGCAGCATCTCCTTTAAAGCGATCAGATCAGAAGTGATTCAAAGTAGTATGTCATTTTGTTGTAATAATTATGTTGGCATGTAATTACAGTTTAAATCATATATGCTCTGATCGATTTTGCAAACGTTTTGGTGTTGTTTATGTAAATTATTACACTATTGTTTTAATAAAAGTTTTACATTTTATGAGATTTTGTAAAAGTAAACGTTTCGAAAAGTCAATGTGACACATCGGACTCGCATCCGGGTCGGATATGGGTTGGGGTGTTACACTTACCTTTTTAGGTTGAGAATCTCTTCGAAACCCCAAGGATCATCGAAAAATAGGTAAAACTCGAGATGATTTTCCTATACCTAGGATTTATGTTTAGTTTTAGTAAAAACGAGGCTTGGTTTTGAACTTCGGGGTATCAAGTGGTTATTTTGAAAGTCTTACGTGAATTCCAGCCACCGTTCGTGGCCATGAACGACGTTGTATGGTGTTTCTCTTCCACCCATTGATAAGAAAAGAAAGAAAGAATTTGAGAGAGGGGATGTTGTAGTCAATTGAATTCTAGGGTTCAATAACCTTTTTATTTAACTTTTAAACCACCGTGATATGGGCTGTGGTCTGATCTTTTATGATCTCATCCTTTAACCTATAAATGGAATTTGTTTTTTCATGATTTGATCCTATTATTTTCATTTTATTCAATTTTAATCATTGTTCGTACATTAATGAATTTTGTCTTTATATTTATGATTCGGGTTTTAAACTCTCTCTTTTTTTTCATTTTTAGTTCCTTCCTTTGTTTGTTTGTATACATTTTGTTGTTTTACACATTTGTACCTTATTTTAGCATCTTTTATTTTAATCATGTATGTTTCATGGTTTTATTCAGGTTCTAGTACCTATATCATATGATATTTACTTGCTTCTTCTTGATTTATTTTCATTTAAAGTTTTACCCTTTAGTTTAGTGCTATTTTAGTTTAGTCACTTATTTGCTAAGCCCGCTTATTTATTGAAATTTAACCTTCGACTTGCCTTGATAATATGTTTGTACTTTAGTCTCCATAACTTAAACGTGTACGTATATACGGTGAATCCTTTCTTTTATATTACCTTTTTTGCTAGTACTTATATTTTACACGATACTTTTTAATATGATAAATATATCTTGTATACATTGTATTTGCTTTATACATGCTTTTATAAATATGGATGCATACTTCTTTTTATTTTTATTTTTATTTTTATTTTTTTAATAATTTTTTTTCATAAAATAACTTATATCTATTTTTGGAGAATATCCTGTGTCAACACACTTTTTTCGTCCGGGTACAATACTCTAAACAACCCCAATTTTATGGGATTCAGAAAACAAACGTTAGAGTTTTAGTAGGATTCAAACTCCTAAAAATATGATAGAGTTTTACTATGATTCAAACTCCTAAAAATAGACTCCACAAGCATTATAAATAGCCATTGTAACTCACTATTGTAACACACGATTTACATACAAAATACAGAGGAAAGCACGAAAAAAATACAAAGGCAAAACTATTCTAAACAATTCGAAAAAGAAATAAAAGGTATCATCTTTTTTACCTTGATTCGTTCATTTCTCGCATGCACATGTTATTTTTCTTGAGATTTGGTTCGAATAACCCAAAATGTGGGTTGCGCCGATGACCAAAAAAGGGTGTGGTTTCGAAGTTTCGAACCTAGATCTACCCCCGAGGCGTGTTCCTATTTTTAAATATTCAATTCTCCCCTCTATATCAATTTTTTTTTCTTCGAAATTTACCCATCGATTTGTTTTTCTTTTTGATTCGGTCCCTTACATTTACGTTTTAATTATTATTATTTTATTTATTTAACTTTATTTATACGCACATTTCCCTTATTACTCATTTTATTTAATTGCTTTGTTATTTTTCTTTTCTTTTTTTTTCATCTAATATTTTTTTTACATTTTATGCATTTTCTTTTTACTTTAGTATATATTTTTATTTTTTTAGATTACATATATATATATATATTATTTTTTATTATCCATTTTTTTAATTTATATATATTTACTATTTTTTATGTTTTTATTTATTATATATATATATATATTTTTACTTTTTATTATTATTATTATTTATTTGTTTTATTTATATATATTTTTCTTCTTTTTCTTTATTTTCTTTATTTTATATATATATATATATATTATTTTACTTACTATTTTATCTTTGCTTTCTTTATCTTATCTTTTATGTTGAGTTAATCGATTGACGGAATCGACCAAGAGGGGGGTGAAATGGCAATTAAAAATTTTGTGAAAGCTTTTGCAGAAAATTGAAAGTAATTGCACAACGATTTAGTGTGGTTCGACTTTATCAACCAAAGTCTACGTCCACTACCTTAGCTATCCACACTAAGGATTTTCCAACAAATTCACTAATTTGTTCTTTCTTTTGAGGCTAAAGAGATAACCTTACAACTCCCTCAAGAATATACCCCAATTCTTGAGAACACTCTTTTCTCAAAGAGAAGATTACAAATTTGCAAACTCACAAGAAAAACCTCACAAGGCAAATATGTTTGCACAATTCTAGAACAAAGAAAGAACACTCAAGAATAAATACAATTGAGCACAATAAGTGTTCTTGAAAGCAAAATGAATATTAAATGAAAAATAGGCTTGAAATGCTCAAACTTGAGGTTTGATGCTTTCTCTTTGATTCTCTCTTGATTCTAGTTGCTTGATGTTTCTTATTTTTGATCAATGGCTTCTAAGCTTGCTTAAATACACCTTGAATCACTTCTGAATGTTGGGGATCATTAATGAAGTTATTGTAGCCGTTTAAGTGTGAAAACAATAAATAATTTTGCTTGGAGCGTGGGGGGAATCGGTACCCCTGATGGGGAATCAATTCCCTAAGTGTAAAATTCAAATATTTTGACCGTTGAACAGTGGGGGAATCGGTACCCCTAGAGGGGGAATCGGTTCCCTCCGAGCATACTGGAATTCTCAAAACCAAACCATTCAGGGGGAATCGGTTCCCTCTGAGCAATCTGGAATTTTTGGCTTTGAAATTGTTCGAAATATTTTGTAAAATTGTTTTGAAATTATTTTAAGATTAAAACTTAATTTTACACTTGAGTAAGGATTTAAAATGAACTTTGAAATACTTTGAGTAATATTTTGATATTCGATTTAATATATCAAATATACTTTAGAAAAATCATTTTCAAAATTAAAATTCTTTTAATTTAATTTGTTATATTGAAACATCAAAATGTTTTCAACAATCTCCCCCTTTTTGATATAACAAAACATTTTAAGATTTTCTAATTTCAAAATGAATTTTGATTTTGAAAAATACTACTCCCCCTTACTTTAACACTACTCCTCAAAAAAAGCTTTTATCTCCCCCTTTTTGTTAAATCAAAAAGACTCGTAAAAGATTTTAAACAAGGTTTTGAAATCATTTAGCCAATTGATTATAAATATATATAGCTTAAACTGCTAAGAACACAATCAAAAGAGAGGTTAGCCATTAGTTTCATAAACAATATTCATAAACATGTAATGGATAATTGGTCATATATGTCTAAAGATGCAAAATAAACATGAAATCCAAATCAAATGTATTAAACATAAGTTCCAACAACCAAAAATAAACAATCCAAAAGCATTTAAAATGTTTTAACAATAATGCAAATATCCAAGTTCAATCTAAACAAGCAAAGCAAAGATTAAAGTTCAAGCATCCGTAGGAGGATCGGGAGGTGGGAAATGAGCTCGCATAGCTGCCATTTCATGAGTGAGTTCATTAATACGAGCGTTGGTTGCCTCATTGTTTGCACGCATCTTCTGGAGAATTTCCAATTGTTGAGCTTCCATATTCGATAAGTGAGATTCTATGGAAGTGAAGCGAGAATCCAAGGATGCATAACGGAAATCAAATGTCTCCATTTGAAAATATGGAGGCACATGATATTCTTGCCGAGCTTGTTCCTCGTGTTGTTTCGGCTCATCGTCGGCTTCGTCAATATCTTGCATTAATTGCTCAAGTTCGGGATCGTCGTCATCTACTGGAGGAGCTCGTGAAGAACTAGCTCCCGGAGTATCTTCAGAAGATCGAACCCATTCACCGGTGTCCTTATTCTTTATCCATCCCGCTCTCGTTAAGGAAAGAAGATTAATTTGTTTCTTGAGAGGAAAGACGACATCTAGACCTACTCTAAGCCCGGATTTAGAAAATAGATTACTTAGAATGCAACCATAAACTAGAGAGGAACAAAGTTTCTTATTTGGTACTAAGTTTACGGATTCAACGATTTTAGCAAAAATAATCTCAGGAAGATTTATTTTAATACTGTTTTTGAAACAATGTAACCACCAAAGATCTAAAGCACGAAGAGTAGAGTAATGACCTCCAGATGGTCGAAACCACCAAGAAATCATTAGATGAAGAAAACGATCATGAAGATCTAAGACACTCGAACTATCCCTTCTTTTATAACGAGAACCTAAAAGCTGTTTTTCATTTGATATACCATCATTATCTAATCCTAATTCATTAGTTATGTAAGCCGAGTCAAGATGGATGAATTGTCCTAGGAGATAGGAACGAACTGATATGGTTTTGGTTTGAGCTCGGTTTTTAACACACACGGCATTAGAATAGAATATGCGAACAAGTTGATGGTAAACTATATGTTCAAGGTTACAAAGTTTATCAAATTTCCACTCTTGTAAAAGAGGAAGATATCTAAAATTGATATCTATCATAGCTTGACGAGAAGGGATACGTTCTTCTCTAATTTTGTAAGAGTCAAATTATTGATAATACCAAAAACAATGATTTCTAGGACCAGGATGATTGAAACACGAGTTTTGGATAGTCATATTAGGATCAATAGGATTAGGAATAAGAATTTCAGGAATAGGATGAGGATTTGGAGGTGGGTTGGATTGACGGTTTGAGCGACTAGATGATGACCTAGCACGTTTAGGATTGGACATGGTTTAGGAAATTGGAATAGAATGGATAACCTGCAATTTAGAAAACACATGTATGCAATTCAATTAATCCCAAAACTCAATTGAGTACTCAATATTTCAAGGTTCTCTAAACAATCCTAATGGACAAAGTTTTTGAAAAACTTATTGAAAAATGAGATTTTGAAAATCAATATATGTATAGTTTTCATAACAACAACATAATTCAATCAAAACACAATAACAAAAAAAAATTATTTCGAAAATTTCAAAAACTTTTTGAAAAAACTTGTGTTTTTGATGAAATTAGTTGTAAAATCATGTTTCTAATCACTAAACAATCAATGCCCGGTCACTATTTCTATCTAGAACTAATTAAAACTAGTTCTATGTTCAAAATCAATGAAATAGAGATTTTAGAAAAATTTACCTTGAAAGATGAGATTGAGTGGATTTTTGATGTTGTTTGCACGATTTTAATGATGCTAGCAGGTTTAGGAGATGATATTTGAAGAGAATTCCGATTAAAAACGTTGATTTGAGGCAAAATGGAGATAGGGAGAGAGTAGAGAGGGGGAACGACGACAAAAGAAGAGAATTTTGGGTTTTAACATTTTGGGAGCTCTGCCCGATTTAAAAACCAGAACCCCAGGGGGGTATCGATTCCCCTAAGGGGGAATTGGTTCCCCTTCAAAGGGGGAATCGGTTCCCCTTCAAGGGGGTATCGATTCCCTCTGCCCTATAATTCAAAAATCTGTATTTTAAACACTCAAAATGCTAAATTAATCTTCTCTAGTGGTATTGGTAACTCATATATAAAAAATTAATTATGTTCAATCAATCAAATTAATCCTTAAACTACATTTGAACATAAAGTTAATTTTTCATCAAGAATCATAAACTCCCCCTAACTGATAGTAATGAATGTAATCAGAAATTACTATTATAAGCATTTTTCATTTATTCTTAAAAGTGCTAAAATTATTTTAAACACTAAGTGAAGATAGGTCAGTTAAACCTAATTCTCTTCTAAGTGTCCAAAATCATTCCTTTTCTAAAGGTTTTGTAAAGATATCCACTAATTGATGCAAAGTATCAACAAATTCTAGAACTACATCTTCCTTAGTGACATGGTCTCTAATGAAGTGATGTCTTATTTCAATGTTCTTAGTTCTAGAGTGTTGGATGAGATTTTTAGTGAGACAAATAGCACTAGTAATGTCACACTTGATAAGAATGGTACCTACTTCAATTCTATAATTAAAAAGTTGTTTCATTCATAAAACTTGTGCACAACAACTACCAGCTGAAATGTATTCAGCTTCAGTGGTAGATAATGCAACACAATTTTGTTTCTTTGAAAACCAAGAAATCAACATATTTCCAAGGAATTGGCAAGTACCGGAGGTGCTTTTCCTATCTAATTTGCATCCTCCATAATCCGCATCAGAAAAGGCATGCAAGCTAAAGCTAGAGTCTCTAGGATACCAAAGTCCTAAACTAGGAGTGTCCTTAAGGTATCTAATGATTCTCTTAACAGCTAGTAAATGTGATTCCTTAGGGCATGATTGAAATCTAGCACATAAGCAAACACTAAACATAATGTCCGGTCTACTTGCAGTTAGATAAAGTAGAGATCCAATCATTGACCTAACATCTACACATTTACCTCCTTCATCTAAGTCAAGCTTTGTTGAAGAGCTCATTGGAGTGTCATGAGATTTGCCATTTTCCAGTCCAAACTTCTTGAGCATATCTTTGACATACTTAGCTTGATTGATGAAGATGTCATCTTTTCTTTGCTTGATTTGGAGTCCCAAGAAAAATGAGAGCTCCCCCATCATACTCATTTCGAATTCGCTTTGCATTAGCTTAGAAAATTCTTGGCAAAGAACATCATTAGTAGAACCAAATATTATATCATCAACATATATTTGAACTACTAATAAATCTTTACCTTTATGCTTTAAAACAACGTAGTGTCAACCTTCCCTTTTGAAAAACCCTTTTCAATTAAAAAATTTGCCAATCTTTCATACCAAGCTCTAGGAGCTTGTTTTAAACCATAAAGTGCTTTTGTCAATTTAAGAACATGATCCGGAAATTTTGAATCTTCAAAACCTGGAGGTTGTTTCACATACACTTCTTCTTTTATAAAACCATTTAAAAATGCACTTTTAACATCTATTTGATATAGTTTAAATTCAAGAAAACATGCAAATGCTAATAACATTATAATTGCTTCCATCCTAGCTACGGGAGCGTATGTTTCATCATAGTCTATGCCCTCTTCTTGAGTATACCCTTGAGCAACAAGTCTAGCCTTGTTTCTCACTATATTACCACTCACATCAAGCTTATTCCTAAATACCCATCTAGTACTAGTACATACAGTAGATTTATTACTAGGCCTTTCAACTAATGTCCATACTTTACTTCTCTCAAATTGATTTAATTCTTCTTGCATAGCCATAATCCAATGTTCATCATTTAATGCTTCTTTAATATTCTTAGACTCTATGCATGAAATAAATGCAACATAATTACAAATATTTCTAAGAGAAGATCGAGTTGTTACCCCTTTGGATGGACCACCTATAATCTCACCATCCTCGACATAGTTGTACTCTCTTGGATAAGATACTTCCCTTTCTTCAATGGTTGGATTCTCGAGAGGATCATGAGTTTCCTCATCTTTCGTTTCTTCCTTTGATGATGGTTCTCCAACGTCATGTCTAATGTCATTTATAATGCCTACATCATCATTCACACAAGAATCCTTCCTCGGAATGAGATTATCATCGAAAACAACATGTATAGACTCTTCTACAACTAAAGTTCTTTTATTAAATACTCGATAAGCTTTAGAATTTAAGGAATAACCCAGAAAAATTCCTTCATCACTTTTAGCATCAAATTTGCCAAGGTTTTCTTTACCGTTGTTTAAAATAAAAACATTTACATCCAAAAGGATGAAAATAGCTAATGTTAGGCTTTTTATTTTTGAAAATTTCATATGGAGTTTTCTTTAAAATTGGCTTAATCATTACTCGATTTACAACATAACAAGCGGTATTTGTGGCTTCCGCCCAAAAATATTTTGGCAAATTATTTTCACAAAGCATGGTTCTAGCCATTTCTTCTAAAGTTCGATTTTTCCTCTCAACAACTCCATTTTTGTTGAGGGGTTATAGGTGCTGAAAAATTATGGCTAATACCATTAGAATTACAAAACTCATTAAATCCAAGATTTTCAAATTCAGTGCCATGATCACTTCTAACACTAGTGATAGAGTAACCTTTTTTTGTTTTGGATTACTTTTGAAAATGTGATGAAATTTTCTAATGCTTCATCTTTAGTACTTAAGAATAGAACCCAAGTACATCTAGAATAGTCATCTACCAAGACAAATGCATATTGTTTTCCACCCAAGCTAGTAGTCCTAGTTGGCCCAAAAAGATCTATATGGATCAATTGTAATACTCTACTAGTTGACACATCATTAATGGATTTAAAAGAAACTCGCTTTTGTTTTCCTTTAGCACAAGCATCACATATTTTATCATTATCAAATTTTAGTTTAGGCAGCCCTCGAACCAATTCTCCTTGAACTAACCGTTGCAAAACACTCATGCTAGCATGTCCTAGTCTCCTATGCCATAACCAACTATCAAGCTCATCCTTTGCAACTAGGTATAAATTGGTCATTTCTATAGAGTCTAAATGCACCATGTATATGTTTCATATTCTATGACCAACAAGCATAATCATATTAGATGCAATGTCAATGACTTTACAACCATTAGTTTCAAAATATGACATTGAATCCCTTATCACATAATTAACTAATACTTAAGAGATTATGCTTTAATCCATTCACATATAACACATTTTTAATTTGTATGGAAGAGGTATTACCTATTGTACCTATACCTTCAATGTGATCTTTTGAATCATCACTAAAAGTCACTTCTCCTCCATTTTTGGCGTTAAGTTCTATGAACCGGTTTTTGTCCCCGGTCATGTGTCTCGAGCATCCACTATCAAGGTACCATGAATTTAGATTTGTTTCCCGTGCCTTGTAGCAATGCTTCTTTTCCTACAAACATAGATTAATTTTTGATTTTTGGTACCCAAATTCTTTTGGGTCCATATTCATTAGTTTCTAAAATCCTAGTCCCCTTAGGTATCCATTTGTGTAGGATATCCTTATCTTTAGTAGTAATGAGCTCTTTAGGAACCCATATACTTCTAACAATTTTTCTATTAGAGGTTCTTTGGGGACCTCTATGATTGTAGTTTTTAAAACTTTTTCTAACAAAGTTGGATTTTGAATTTTCTCCATTTTCAAAACGTTTTGTTCCAACTTTATCAAAAGAAGCTTTAAGATCATCAATTTTCTTTTGATTATCATCATTGACCTTTGAAAGTAAATTTTTGCAAATCCAAATTTTTCTTTTCAAACTCTTCTAGTTTGATTTGCAAATCTTTGATTTTACTTTCAAGATCATTGTAGGTTTTGGATATGAGTTTATTTTCATTTTTCAATTTTGAAATATCATTTATATATTTTAAAAATAATTTCTCATAATCCGATGCCAACCCATTATATTCCTCTAATAACTCATCATAGGATAAATCATCAAAATTAGATAAGTTAGAGGTTACCTTAGAATCTTCCCCGAATGCCATCAAGCACAAGTTTGCTACTTCTTGTTCCTCTTCATCGGAACCTTCTTCATCGCTCCATGTAGCCACATGAGCCTTGTGTTTATTCTTTGATTGACCATTTTTCTTTAATTGTGGGCAATCATATTTGAAATGCCCTGACTTTTTGCATTCATAGCAAATGATTTTTTGGTTTATTTTTTAGGCCTCGGTAAGGTCTCATCATTTTTCTGAACCGTTTGGCAAACAATGCCATTTCCTCGTCATCGTCATCTTCATCCGAATCACTCTCATCTTTTGTGGATTTGAGAGCAACTCTAATGTTTTTCTTCTTCTCCTTCTCCTTTGGTGTCTCTTCAATCTTATCGAGGTCCACCTCATCTTCAAGCATCATTTCATAAGTGAGGAGTGAACTGATTAGCTCTTCAAGAGTTAAGGACGTTGTCGTATTCTTTGATTGCCATGATTTTGGAAGGGAGTAAACTAACTTCCTCACAAGCTTTTCATTTGAAATGATCTCTCCAAATGATTTGAGACCATTGACAATCGTTGAGAATCTATCCGTCATAGTTTTGATATCTTCATTTGGTTTCATCTTGAAATTTTCATAGCTATGCGTTAGAATACTAATTTTAGATTTCTTTACCTCATCGGTACCTTCATGAGTGACTTGAAGTTTGTCCTATATTTCTTTGGCAGTTGTACAAGATGAAACTCTTCCGTATTCATCTGGTCCAAGAGCACAAAATATGATATGGATGGCTTTGGAGTTGAACTGGAACATTTTTGTCTCTCCTTCACTCCACAATCTTGGATGAGTGAGAGGCTTGATGTATCCTTCTTCTACGACATTCCATGCTCCCATGTCACTTGCTTGAATGAAGTACATCATCCTATTTTTTCAATAGGCATAGTTATCCCCATTGAAGAAAGAAGGCTTGTTGACGGGCATCGAATCAAGATCGGAGTCGAAGTTTGAAATAGAGGCCATTGATGACTTTGATTATCGATGTAACTCTTCTTGAATCGACTCAAGAGGCGATTAAACCTTCAAATGAGTTAGGCTCTGATACAAATTGTTCAGTTAATCGATTGACAAAATCGGCCAAGAGGGGGTGAATTGGCAATTAAAATTTTGTGGAAGCTTTTGCAGAAAATTGAAAGTAATTGCACATCGATTTAGAGTGGTTCGACTTTATCAACCAAAGTCTACGTCAACTACCTTAGCTATCCACACTAAGGATTTTCCAACAAATTCACTAATTTCTTCTTTCTTTTGAGGCCAAAGAGATAACCTTACAACTCCCTCAAGAATATACCCCAATTCTTGAGAATACTCTTTTCTCAAAGAGAAGATTACAAATTTGCAAACTCACAAGAAAAACCTCACAAGGAAAATATGTTTGCACAATTCTAGAACAAAGAAAGAACACTCAAGAATAAATACAATTGAGCACAATAAGTGTTCTTGAAAGCGAAATGAATTTTGAATGAAAAATAGGATTGAAATGCTCAAACTTGAGGTTTGATGCTTTCTCTTTGATTCTCTCTTGATTCTAGTTGCTTGATGTTTCTTATTTTTTGATCAATGGCTTCTAAGCTTGCTTAAATACACCTTGAATCACTTCTGAATGTTGGGGATCATTAGTGAAGTTATTGTAGCCGTTTAAGTGTGAAAACAATAAATATTTCTACTTGGAGCGTGGGGGGAATCGGTACCCCTGATGGGGAATCTGCTCCCTAAGTGTAAAATTCGAATATTTAGACCGTTGAACAGTGGGGGAATCGGTACCCCTGGGGGGGAATCAGTTCTCTCCGAGCATACTGGAATTCTCGGAACCAAACCATTTAGGGGGAATCGGTTCCCTCTGAGCAATCTAGAATTTTTGGCTTTAAAATGGTTCGAAATATTTTGTAAAATTGTTTTGAAATTATTTTAAGATTAAAACTTAATTTTACACTTGAGTAAGGATTTAAAATGAACTTTGAAATACTTTGAGTAATATTTTGATATTCGATTTAATATATCGAATATGCTTTAGAAAAATCATTTTCAAAATTAAAATTCTTTTAATTTAATTTGTTATATCGAAACATCAAAATGTTTTCAACATTTTATTTAATTTGTTTTTTCTTCATTTTAATTTTATTTATTTATTTCTTACCTTTTTATCTAACACATTTCTTGGCTCTTTTAAGGGTACACCTTTAAAACTATCTAAGATAAGTAATTGGGATCATATTTTTACCTTTCAATTTTAAATTACAATTTTCTTAATTTAAGACAACTGGAAAGGGCAGTTCAAGGGTGCTAACCCTTCATTGACTGTAACCGACTCCCGAATCCGACACATCTTTAGAAAGACGCAGATCAGGTAAGAAATAGGGTATCCAATCAACCCATTTGTTTTAAAATAAATGATCGGTGGCGACTCCAATTCGTTTAATCCAAGTCGAAGCCCAATTCCGAGTCCACCCGAAAAACGGCCGCGACAACTTGGCGACTCCACTGGGGACAGGTAAGTGAGTCAGGCTAAGGTAATTTCCAGTTGCCTTTTTAACGAAAAGGGTAAGTTTAAATTTTAAGGTAACATTTCGATCATTATTTCTTACTTTTGATTATATTTTTCGAGTAAATAGTTGTACTAACCGTTTTCTAATTATTTCAACATCCAAAACTTGTTTTTTTTCATCTAAGGCTCTATACCCGAGCTCTAGACCCGTTTTAAGTGGGGGTGAAAGCGACGCATTCGTGTGAATTTATTCACCGTATGGGCTTAGTAAGTAACCTTCGGGATTCATATACCTTATGCCTTCGTGTGAATTTATTCTCCGTATAGGCATAAGGGAATGTTTCCTCCCGAGTTTAACTTAGTCCACACAAGCTTGTAATGGCTTAGGACTAAATGACTGGCAAGCCCAAGGGGGCACCAGTAAGGAGAACTCGGGTACCTCTTTAGAACCTAAACCGTGAGAGTACAGGGAATTAGAGCCCACCCCAAAACTCATTCCAAACCCTAGAATGCTTGAATTATTTCCGGGTAGAGATCATGCGGGGTATGACTTTTATTTTCATGATCGTTTTTTTATTATTTTTCACCTCACTAACTCTTTTTATTTTAATTTTCATCATTTGAATCATTCAAAAGAGGTGTTGATCCACCAAAAACGTGTTTATTAGACATAAATAATTTGCATTACTGGACATAGGGGTTGTAATACAATAGATGAAAATACAAAGGACAGTCTACAAGGCAACTATGTGTCACATTCAATCCAGAAGATGTGGTACCCACAATTGAAGAGTATATTACTCTACTGCATTATAAAGGACTCAAAATAAATTGGGTCAACATCAAGAATAATGAAAGTCTATCTTTGAAGAACTGACTGGCAGAGGTTATAGGGGCAAGATGAAGGTTACTGATCTTGGGGGTCCCTTCAAATACAACAATGGCAAAACGATAGCTGCAATTTGAGACCATTACTGACGAATTCAAGAAATAGAAAAATGAACTTCACATAGTTCCTATTAATTGAGGGATGTCCGCTGTTTGTGAGTACTATAAATGGGTGTGGATATGTGTGCAAGTATACACAATTGAACAAGTAATAAAGTGATAAGTCGAGTACCGTCTCCACAGGGAATTAGGGAAATCAAATAGGTTTGTCAAGGCACTTTACTTGGTCACCTAAGTAAAGTTAGTGATGGTATGTACAAATGACAATGTTGTGGCAAAATGGAATAGCTAATGTGGAAATGGAATGATGGTAATTGAAAATGATGTGGCAAATTAAATTGTAATACGTGCAAGCAAATGGAAATGTCAAGGCAAAATAAAATGTAAATATACGATTTAATAATTATAGGACTTTAGCTTTCTCAAATAAAAAGCAGCAATGGGAATGAGTGGAATGAGTCACAAGGAAAATCTAAGTCTATGTCTCTGAATGTTGTTTCTTCTAAGCTTACCCTACCCGACAGAGTCTACTGAAATGCCCTATGCTATCTCTAGTAAAGGACTCTACAGATTAAAGATGCCATGGTAAAACCGATTGGCGTAAGCCCTTGCAGTGACCCTATTGGTTCAGTTAATAGGATATGTATCGGCAATACCTTTTTGCAGCAGCATTAACATCTAACCTATCGTTTATACACAACTCCTTTTAGTCGAATGAAATCCTATCCTTATCTCTAAGGTGGATTAGGCCTAGTTACTCTAGAACCCCTTGTTTGTGTAGTTCCTCCCTAGCTTCTCTCAAAGACTAAAGATATTTTGCCAAGGCATTCTCTCGAACCCTAAGCACCTTCTAAGGAAAGGCTACTCTCGTAGCTCCTACAACCTTAAAGCATTAAGTCTCACAAACAAAACAGAATAAAGCACAAAACAACAACCATTCATTAAAATAAAAACTTAAACATCCAAGTGAACTCCCACCAAATAGGATTAGTTCATGGCGGGGTTCGAAATCAACAAGCACAAAGCAAGATTCATTCGTTCCTTACAACCCAACAACAAAATATAAAAGCAAATGACTAAGGGGAGGAGAGAAAGCCTTCGACGTGCACTACCCAATGCTTCCCTCGGCCACCAAGATCTGCTCCTAGCGAACTAGCTCCCCTCGGATGCTCAGAATGCCACTCCCTTTGGCTTGTCAAGGAGAAATGCCACGGTAAGTGGGATTGACGGAGAAAGCTGAGACATTCTCTCTCTAACCTTTTAAGCTCAAAACAGTGGAGAACTAAAATCTTCTTCATTGTGGCTTCCTCCTCTATTTATAGGGGAAAATTAACCCTAAGACTTGGTGTTAACCATCCTAGAAAACCCCAAAACCATGGTTGATTAACTAGGGAGTCGGGCAAAGCATAGCAGTGATCCAGCCTGGGTTGCTGGCTGAGACCCGACATAATCCCGTTGCAGGCGCCCAAGGACAGATAAGATCTACAGGGTCAAACGACGTCATCAGCAGAACCGACGGTTGCAGCGCCGATCCCTCCATGTGTATCTTCGAGGTGGATTTCTCGGGCAGAGGGCACTGAGAGTTGGGGACAGCTGGCTAGAAAATATCTTCTTTCACCTTTTGCGTTCTCGAAATGCCAGTCGAACTCGGCATTTTCATTTAGCTCAGCAATCTCTTTATGCCATCTTTCCTCTTTTACCTGCTTTCACCTTTCAATACCTACACATCATCAGACAAGTACCTTTCTCATAAAGCAACACCGCTTGTAAAAATAAAATGCCACGGTAAACTGGAATCCACTACATGCAACTAAATGCTTCTAAATGCATCTATATGGTTCTAAATGGGCCTTTAGACGTTCAATAACTTAAGTAAAAAGGTACAAAAATATGACCTTTTACGGAGTCTTAAGCTATTGCTTGTTCTCAAGCAATGGATAATAATAGCAAAACAAAAATACCATGACAAGTTCAGAAGCAAAATAGTTTTATGGATTAAAATTTCAGCCCTCAGCATTTGGCTTAAACAAGTTAGACTAGGTTTGAGAATTCAAGCACTTCCTCCTAGAACAAAACTCTTTGTGTTGGTGTGTGTGTGCTTGTATCCAATCCATGCTTAACAAACCTACAAATTTTTTAAGCAAGCTTTCTTAATTTTCCATGATATTTTTAAAATCTACTCCCACCTTGTCTTTCTTTTCTTTTATTAAATCTGCAACGAGGGGAGTCAGCCCATCACTCTACCATCCCACACTCTAGGTGAAAGGGAGCATACCTTCCACCCCCGAGCTAGTCAGGTAGAGTCATCCCGTGACATCTTTCATTCAGTCATATGCCATGGCATAGCGGAATGTCCCTCTATAGATATGCTGAGGCATTTATTCATACTTCATTCATTTTTTTAGACATATAACTGTGGGGTTTCAGCAGTCAAATTTTTATGCCATGACATTTTAATAATTTTATTATAAAAAATTTCTAAGTTTCTCAAGCATGGAAAGCATACAATCGTGTATTCAAGGGTTTCAAAGAAGCAAGTCCTAGAGTTGGTCCTATCATCCTCAATCAGTTATGAACATTCTATCATGGTCATCCAGAATTCATCATCATCGGGCATCCTTAACTAATTCCAGAAACCTATTCAGCAATTACTAATGTCATGGCATATTTATTTTACTACTACTATCATGCAGTGATGCGAGAACCCTACTTCCCTCAAACCTGAAAAAAACATTGTCCCCAATGCATACTAAATCGAAGGAAAATGAAAACTACATGCTATAAATGCAATGCAATGCAAGGTACCTTGGCTTTATGGTGGTGGTATAGCGGTTGCACGGTGAGTGTGCTTATGGAGTTTGGCGGGGCTGAAATGTTCGGAGTCAGACGCGGGTGCATCTAGAGGAGTGCTAGGTCTTTTGGGAACAACTGGGAGGGGGTTCCTCACACTGAGATGCCTTCATAAGGTGACGTCTGCTCTTACGCAAGGGAGCTTACCGTGGCATCTCAGATTGTGACTCCTCGGTTGACTCGGTGGGCTGTGGTACGGTAGGATTCTCGGCTTCCATTGGTGCGGGTTCTGGGAGATTAGCGAGTTGGAGGTTGGCTTCACTGTCTACATCGGGTGACACTTTATGGATTGGATCGGGATCGACGGGCTCTTCTGCCGCAGCTGGCTGGTGACTGTCTTTACTAGATGAGTGTTGAGCAGCCGCTGGAGCAGGGTGAGGTACTTCTGCAGATGCCTCGGCATCTTCATTTGGTGGCACAAACACGGCAGGAAAGGTAAGAATGGTAAAGTTAGTGTGCGGGAGGAACTCCATCAAGGCGCTGGTGAGAAATGCATCTCGTCGTTTGGCATAGGCAAAATAGACCATCAATTTGTCGGACAGTTGCCCGATATGCACTTGAGTGCGTTGAACTGTCTGCTCCAGGGCGTTTGAAGTTGCCCTGACATGTGGAGATAGTGCAGCGCGAGATGTGGTTGCCTCGCGTTCCTTTCCTTTGGCTTTCTTGTAGCCCAACAACAGAGGGATTTTTGCTTTATTGAGTCCAACAATGCCCGGCAAAATCTCATCAAACATTTCTTCTCGAACCTTCTTTTTCCGGCATAAAGCAGTGATGAGATTTAGGAATACTAAGGCACTGGTCGGTCGCTTCAAGCATAGATGAGCCTGTTCCACGATTATCTTCCCTACATCGATGGTTCGTCCAGAAAAAATCGAGTGTAGTAAAAGCATCCACTGGCACGACACGGTTGTATTGTGGGAGGTTGGTAGAAGCTTGTGCTTTATGAAATGGTTCCACAACTTTACATGGGGGAGCAGTCTATCCCTATCCACGGTCTGTCATCTCAGTTGCTGACCGTTCCACTGAGTATCGAAGACACAGGTCTTCCAGGATGCCTCGGTAAGTTTCGTTGTCAGCGTCTTGGGCGAAGCTTGCATGGTGGTCATCAGCAACCTGCAGTTTAAAATATCAGTTAATAGCGGTATGAGTAAAACGAATAGAAATGCTGTGAACCATCACGGCATGCTGATTTGGCTCAGTAATGTTAGAATAAAACTCATTCACTAATGTTGCATTGACAGCGACAGGGTGCTTGGCAAATTTCTTCCACTTATGCCTAGTGACAACATCGAGCACCTCGCTGCCCAAGTCGATATCCTCCTCCTCGGAGAAGACAAAACCCAACTCAAAAAAGACTCGCCGGTTCTTGATTGTTTGGTACCGTTCATCAGTGGCTTCATCCACAAAGCATGGTGGTGAGGGCGATGGAGGGGATCATGAACGAACCATTGTGAAAAAGTAAAAAGAAAAGAATGATTCAAGCTTTGAGCTACAACGACAATGGCAATTTTCGTCAAATGGAAGGGAGAAGAAAATGATAAAAAGTAAAAGTAAAAAGATAGAAAGTGAAAGGTGAAAACGTGGGGTAGGGGAGATAAAAGGAAATGTTTTTTGGGGGGCAAATGTTAAGGAATGTGGGGAAGGTAGACCAATGTCAATGTCGTGCAAAAGCAACGCCGACTTGTCACTCGTAGGTGGGACTCCCTGGTAAGCCTTCAGGCGTTGGCCATTGACTTTAAAGATGGATCCATCATCCATGTTCTTGATGTCAACAGTTCCATAAGGGTAAACATGGTGAACTTCAAATGGTCCTGCCCAACGTGACTTTAATTTGCCTCGGAAGAGTTTGCACATGGAGTTGAACAACAGAACTTTCTGACCCACATAAAATTATCATGGCAAAAGTATTCTGTCGTGCCACTTTTTGGTTTTTTCCTTGTAGAGTTTGGCATTTTCATATGCTTGCGCTCGAAACTCCTCCATTTTATTCAGATCGATCAATCGTTTCTCCCCAGCAAGTTGCTCATCGAAGTTTAATTTTTTTTATTGCCCAGTATGCCTTGTGTTCTAGTTCAAACGGTAGGTGGCAGGCTTTTCCATATACCATCTTAAAGGGCGACATTCCCAAAGGTGTTTTAAATGCCATCTGATATGCCCATAATGCTTCATCGAGCTTGGGGGACCAGTCTTTCCTCCGAGGGTTCACCACCTTCTCAAGGATTTGCTTGACTTCTCTATTGGAAACTTCAGCCTGTCCATTCGTCTGCAGGTGATATGCCGTGGCAATTTTATATCGCACTCCATATTTCTGTAATGCCTTGGCAATTAGCTTGTTGTCAAAGTGAGTGCCCTCATCACTGATGATGGCTCTAGGGACTCCAAAGCGAGTGAATATGTTCTTATAAAGGAACTTGAGCACTGTCTTGGAGTCATTTCTTGGCATAGCAATTGCTTCAACCCACTTTGAAACGTAGTCCACCGCAAGCAAAATGTATAAGTCTCCAAAGGAAGATGGGAATGGTCCCATGAAATCAATGCCCCAAACATCAAAAAGCTCAATCTCCAGAATATTTTACAGCGGCATTTCATGGCGTCTAGAAATATTTCCAATGCGTTGGCATCTGTCACACACTTTGCAAAATGCGTGGGCATCTTTAAATAATGATGGCCAATAGAAGCCTGAATGGAGGACCTTTGTAGCAGTCTTTGAACCTCTAAAATGCCCTCCACAAGTTGATGTATGGCAATTTGTGTAAGATATCGCTTTGCTCTTCTTCGGGGACACATCGTCGAATCATTTGATCAGCACATTGCTTGAATAAGTATGGCTCGTCCCAAAAATAGAACTTGGCATCATGAAGAAACCTCTTTTTACCCTGGTTGTTTAGTTCATAAGGAAAAACACCACTAACAAGAAAGTTAACCAGGTCAGCGTACCACGGAATTGCCGTGGAATATAAAATTTTCTCGTCAGGGAATTCTTCTTTAATATCAAATATGTCATTATATTCTGAAGTGTTCTCTAGCCTAGAAAAATGGTCTGCAACTTGATTCTCAGTACATTTCCTATCAATTACCTCTAAGTCGAATTCTTGCAAGAGTAATATCCACCTAATCAGTCTAGGCTTGGCATCTTTCTTGTTCACTAGGTATTTTATAACTGAATTATCAGTGTGAACTATAACTTTGGTACCTATCAAGTATGGCCTAAACTTGTCAAATGCAAATACCACGGCAAGTAATTCTTTCTCAGGGGTTGTGTAATTTAATTGTGCATCATTTAAGGTACGGCTAGCATAATATATGACATGAAAGATTTTACCTCTACGTTGCCCAAGCACAACTCCCACGGCAAAATCACTTGCATCGCACATTAATTCGAATGGGACCGTCCAATCTGGGGGAACTACGATCGGCGCAGAGATAAGTCTTTGCTTCAGCTCTTTGAATGCGCCATGGCATTTCTGATCGAACATGAACGGTTGGTTCTGTTGCAGCAGGGTACACAAGGGTTTGGATAGTGTGGAGAAATCCTTGATGAATCGCCTATAAAATCCAGCATGTCCAAGGAAACTCCGAATGCCCTTGACAGAATTTGGTGGGGGAAGCTTTTTGATCACTTTGATCTTGGATTTATCAACCTCAATGCCCTTCTCAGATATTTTATGGCCCAGAACAATGCCTTCTGTCACCATGAAATGGCATTTTTCCCAGTTTAGCACAAGGTCGGCCTCTTCGCACCGCTTCAGTACCTTTGCCAAATTACCGAGGCATTTTTTAAAGTCGTTACCAGAAACAGAAAAATCGCCCATGAAAATTTCCAGAAAGTCCTCAACCATGTCAGGAAAGATGGCTTGCATGCAGCGCTGAAAAGTTATCAGGGCATTACAGAGTCCAAAAGGCATTCTTAGAAAAGCATAAGTGCCATACGGGCATGTAAATATGGTCTTCTCTTGGTCCTCTGGTGCGATGGCAATCTGGTTATACCCCGAGTAACCATCCAAGAAACAATAATATGCCTTGCCAGCAAGCCGATCCAGTATTTGATCGATGAATGGCAAAGGGAAGTGATCCTTCTTGGTGGCCTTGTTGAGCTTGCGGTAGTTCATGCAGATTCGCCACCCGGTGACCGTGCGAGTCGGTATCAACTCGTTATCTTCACTTGTTACCACCGTCATGCCTCCCTTCTTTGGCACGCATTGAATTTAATCTTCGCTGTGGCTCTATGGATTTGCCTTGGCATTCTTCCAGCAGGATTTTGTGCATGCAGATTGTTGGACTTATTCCTTTGAGGTCTGTCATAGTCCATCCTAACGCTTTCTTATGCTGTGACAAAACACTTAGCAAACTCGATTCTTGGTTAGGAGTAAGGGCAGAGGAAATAATCACAGGCAAAGTTTCATTACTACCCAGATAAGCATATTTAAGATGTCGTGGCAAGTTCTTAAGTTCAAGGGTAGGTGCATGCTGTAATGAGGGCTTGGGAGGAACAAACTCTTCAAAATTCAAAGGTTCAAAGTGCGTACCTAGGCTAGCTTTAAGGGAGCTAGCATGTTGTTCCTCAGATGAAAAGTCATATGTCTCTTCAAGAAACTTCTCATCAATATCCAGCTGAATGAAATTGTCGCGACAAAACTGATATGCTTCTTTTTCAACTGCTGTATTTACTTCAAAAATACTTTGGCATTCTTCAGAATCATCCATGTATTTGAGAGATCAGAAGACATTTACGGTGACATGTTGATCGGCCACGTGCATGGTTAGTTCTCCCCGCTCACAGTCGATGAGAATTAGACCGGTGGCTAGGAAAGGTCTCCCCAAAATGATGGGTGCAGTGGCGTCGACCTCACAGTCCAGAATCAGAAAATCAACAGGAAAAATGAACTTGTCAATCTTCACGATGACATCTTCAATTCTCCCCTCTAGATGCACGTGTGAACGATCGGCTAATTGTAAGATGACGGAGGTGGGTCTCGCATTTCCTATCCCAAGCTTTACGAATATTGACTTAGGCATCAAATTTACACTTGAACCCAGGTCACATAATGCCTTCCCAACGAACTTGTCTCCTATCGAACACGGTATGATAAAGCTACCCGGATCATGTCTCTTTGGTGGTAGCTTGCTTAAGGAAGAGCAAAATTCTTTTTCCGTGGCAATTGTTTCGTACTGCTCAACCTTTCTCTTCTTGGTGACAATTTCCTTAAGAAATTTAGCATATATTGGCATTTTCTCCATTGCTTCTAGAAAAGGAACATTGATTTGCAGTTGACTCAGTATGTCAACAAACTTTTTAAACTGGATGTCTTCGTTGTGTTTCTTCAGTCTTTGCGGAAAAGGAGGCGGGGGTTTGGCTTCCTGTACTGATGGGGTGCGAACAGAAGTTACCACGGCATTTTTGTTTGCCCCTTCAGTTTCTTTACTTGATGAACTTTCAGATTTATCCTCCTCCTCTGGTGCTTCTTCTAGCACCTCTTGATTAGCGTGACTGATCTTAGGGGGTGAATCATCCTTCGGTGTTCCCCCAAACTAGTCTTTAAGATTAATTTGTATACCACTTCGGAGAGTTAATACACTACATTGCTCTTTGCCATGAGATTTCGTGACTTCAGTGTCACTCGATAAATGTCCTAGTCTGCGTTCTTGTAATGCCATGGCAATTTGACCTACCTGACTCTCCAACGCCCTTAGTGACGAACTATGGCTTTGAAGTAGGGCTCCTTGATTTTTAATGGAGGTAGAATGGTCTTACAGCATTGTCTTAGTTGTTGCAATGAACACTTGCATTGTGGCTTCCAACGAACTAGTATTTGATGAAGATGGCCCTCCCTTATTAGAATTATGCCATGGCATATTAGATTGATAGCCCTGGGAGTTATTGAAATTCTACTGCTGAGCTGGCTGATGGGAACTACTGGTTTCTTGATTTCCCCATGAAAAATTTGGATGCTAACGCCATCCAGGATTATAGGTATTGGAATAGGGGTTGTTGTTACCTCGGTTGAAGTTACCCACAAAGTTAATGGATTCTTGATTGGTTAGGCAGTCACTCTCATTATGATTGTCGTGGTATAATAAATTCTTTAGCATGTTGGTAATGGCCTTTGTAAATTCTTTAGCATGTTGGTAATGGCCGCAAGCTGAGCGGACACATTGTCTTTTGAATCTAGCTCAAAAGTCCCATGTGTTTTGTGCCCGAATCCAAGCCTATTAGAGGGAAACTGATAATCATTGGTAGCAATCCTATCCAAGATGTCAAATGCCTCTGCTGGTGATTTGTCAAGTAACGTCCCATTTACCGAGGCATCTAGCATCATCCTCGTGGGTGCATTTACTCCATTGTAGAACATCACCACTTGTGTCCAATCTTGAAAACCATGGTTTGAGCACTTGCGAAGCAATGCCTTGTACCGATCCCAATATTCATACATCGACTCGTCATCAGCTTGACGAAAGGAAGCAATGTCGTTCCTTAATTGGGTGTTCATGTTTGGAGGATTATACCGCAACAAAATATTTTTGCACAGATCTGTCCATGACTCCATAGAACCCGCTAAAACACCACTCAACCAAGCCCTCGCTCGGTCACACAGAGAATACGGAAAAAGCTTCAATTTCAGAACATCTTCATGCACCCCTTGCTGGCGAAAAGAATCGCATACCTCCAAGAAGTTACAAATGTACTGTCTGGCATCTTCATTTGGCATGCCCCCAAACTGCCCTATAGAATTCAACATATTGAACATGATAGGTTTGAGCTCGAAGTGGGCTGCCTGAATTTCTGGGGCCACTATTCCAGGATTTAAATTATCTAAGATCGGGTTTAAGTGATCATGAATAACACGAGGCCTGGCTGCATTCCCAGCATTTGGATTTGCCTCGGCATTCTGATCATCCTAATGACCAATGTCTTGATTTCTGATTTGGTACATGCTTACACGTTGAGCGTGTCTTCTTTACCTAAAAAGCCTCTCAATTTCTGGATCAATCGGTTCTAATGGCTCTTCAGGGTTGCTTCTGGTCATGTACCTAGAAAAACAATTAAATAAAATTAAGGAAAGTAAAAAGTAAAGCTAATTAAAAAGAAAATATGAACAAGTAAAATAAGAATGCTATGACAAATCAATTTAACTTCCAGTTGCCAGTTCCCCGGCAACGGCGCCAAAAACTTGTCCGTTGTTAGTGAGTACTATAAATGGGTACGGATATACGTGTAAGTATACACAATCGAACAAGTAATAAAGTGATAAGTCGAGTATCGTCTCCACAGGGAATTGGGGAAATCAAATAGGTTTGTCAAGGCACTTTACTTTGTCACCTAAGTAAAGTTAGTGATGGTATGTACAAATGACAATGCTGTGGCAAAATGGAATAGCTGATGTGGAAATGGAATGATGGTAGAGTAATGGTAATTGAAAATGTTGTGGCAAATTAAATTGTAGTACGTACAAGCAAATGGAAATGTCAAGGAAAAATAAAATGTAAATATACGATTTAATAATTATAGAACTTTAGCTTTCTCAAATGACAAGCAGCAATGGGAATGAGTGGAAGGAGTCACAAGAAAAATCTAAGTCTATGTCTTTTAATGGTGTTTCTTCTAAGCTTACCCTACCCGACAGAGTCTACTGAAATGCCCTATGCTATCTCTAGTAAGGGACTCGACAGATTAAAGATGCCCTGGCAAAACCGATTGGCATAAGCCCTTGCAGTGACCCTATTGGTTTAGTTAATAGGATATGTCTCGGTAATACGTTTTTGTGGCAGTATTAACATCTAACCTATCATTTATACACAACTCCTTTTAGTCGAATAAAATCCTATCATTATCTCTAAGGTGTATTAGGCCTAGTTACTATCTAGAACCCCTTGTTTGTGTAGTTCCTCCCTAGCTTCTCTCAAAGACTAAAGGTATTTTGCCAAGGCATTCTCTCGAACCCTAAGTACCTTCTAAGGAAAGGCTACTCTCGTAGCTCCTACAACCTTAAAGCATTAAGCCTTACAAACAAAACAGAATAAAGCACAAAACAACAACCATTCATTAAAATAAAAACTTAAACATCCAAGTGAACTCCCACCAAATAGGATTAGTTCATGGTGGGGTTCAAAATCAACAAGCACAAAGCAAGATTCATTTGTTCCTTACAACCCAACAACAAAAGATAAAAGCAAATGACTAAGGGGAGGAGAGAAAGCCTTCGACGTGCACTACCCAATGCTTCCCACGGCCACCAAGATCTGCTCCTAGCGAACTGGCTCATCTCGGATGCTCAGAACACCACTCCCTTTGGCTTGTCAAGGAGAAATGCCACGACAAGTGGGATTGACGGAGAAAGATGAGATATTCTCTCTCTAACTTTTTAAGCTCAAAACAATGGGGAACTAAAATCTTCTTATTGTGGCTTCCTCCTCTTTTTATAAGAAAAAATTAACCCTAAGACTTGGTGTTAACCATCATAGGAAACCCCAAAACCATGGTTGTTTACTAGAGAGTCTGGCAAAGCATAGCAGTGATCCAGCCTGGGTTACTGGCTGAGACCCGGCATAATCTTGTTGTAGGCACCCAAGGACAGATAAGATCTGCAGGGTCAGACGGCGTCATCAGCAGGACCGGCGGTTGCAGCGCCGATCCCTCCAGGCGTATCTTCGAGGTGGATTTCTTGGGCAGAGGGCATGGAGAGTTGGGGACAACTGGCTAGAAAATATCTTCTTTCACCTTTTGCATTCTCAAAATGCCAGTCGAACTCGACATTTTCATTTAGCTCAGCAATCTCGTTATGCCACGGTATTTTCTTTCCTCTTTTCCCTGCTTTCAGCTTTCAATACCTGCATATCATCAAACAAGTACATTTCCCATAAAGCAGCACCGCTTGTAAAAATAAAATGCCACGGCAAACCGGAATCCACCACATGCAACTAAATGCTTCTAAATGCATCTATATGGTTCTAAATGGGCCTTTAGACATTCAATAACTTAAGTAAAAAGGTACAAAAATGTGACCTTTTACGGAGTTATCAAGGGATCCAATGACGTATTCGTTGAGAACATGTTCAATAGAAGATAAATGCCAAAGATACAGTCATTCGAGACTTCTTGGGCCAGTACAAAAAGCAACTCAACATTTGCACGGTTCAACCAGAGAAGTCGGAGCGTTTTGACAGGTTATTCAACTGGTGACAGACGAAGGCAGAAGACTAGTCAACATGTTAGAAGCTGTCAGGATATTTTTGTCTCTTAAAAGATAAAACATTTTTGTCCCCAATAAGGATTATTTATAATAACAGACATGTTTTCGGATCAATGCCTCGAGCATTTCATGCATTTTTTCCATCTACATTTCATTTTTAAGCATTTTTATAAACATGAAATTTCTTCATTGAGGATTCGATGAAGTGGTCTTAACCACATGGAAGCAAGATTTTAAAACTTAAGTCAGTACAGTGGGAGCTTGATCAGCTGATTATAGGACTAAGGCCAGGGTGATCTGAAAGAAGTCCCCATATCCTAAGGGCTACGATGTTGAAGTTGTTGGCAATTACCACATAGGAAGCTCCAAACATTCCTCTGAGAACTGTAAGGCACTGAAGCGTAAGATCCAAAACCTGACAGATTCAGGGGGTATAGACAGCCGAAGAAGGGGGCATTACATATACCATTTGCACTTAGAGCATTGTTTTGTTTGAACACGTCTTTGATATTTCATGTTTGCTTAATCTTTTAAACGATTGAATTTGTGCTACCTTCTAAGGTGGAATAATTGAACAAATTTTAATCTTTAGTTCTTCGAATATTAAATGAATTAAGGATTCTTTTAATTCTTCAAGAATTATAGATTTTTGACATATGCAAGATTAGACCTTTCTTATCCTGTCTCAAAATAAAATACCTTGATTCTTTACCCAAAATAATTCATGATCATTACCACAAGACCAGATTTTGACATTACCACCCTTTAAAACTTTTGAACCTTTCTTTGAGTCAATAAGGTCACACCACTGTCTTTTTAGACTCAAAATTAACTTTTTTATACCACTAAGACCTAAGGCATTGAGTTGTTCATTTGAACATGAGACTTCTTCTAACTCGGGGCATTTCGTAGGGAGCCTGAACATTAAGACATGTCGGGACCAAGAAGCAGAAAGAATAATTCATTCGAAATAATTCTAATTACACTGTTTTCATGTAAATGAAATTAATCCTGAAAATCTATCCCCCTGGGGATACCTCTTCTTTGAAAACTTCCATGTATGAAATGATGAATGGCTTTCTTTCTTTATCCCTTCACAACAAGGAGAAAATATATATCCCTTGTGTCCCCTTTTGAGCCAATAATATTTTTCTTCTGATTCAACCCTAACCAAGGATCACCATTCACACTGGGGGGCAAGGTGGAAGAAATCTGCTCACGTGAGTGAAGACATCAATCGAAAGGAGATACAAAATGTCAAGTGCGAAGATCAAATCAGAACAAAAAGAAAAAAGAGAAAAAAACAAAAAAAAAAGCAAAGAGAAAATAAAAAAGAGAAACAAAAACAAAGGAAAAGTGAATAAAAAAAACAAGACGCATATGAAAAGATTCACTCGATTCAAATGACGCTTCGAGATTTAAATTATGAGATTAATCAAGCACAATCATTCCAGAATCACTTCACTCGATGATCATGGAACATCCAGAGAAAATCAAGAGAAACACATACGAGCATATTCAAATTGGGCAAGACAGGATTGAAGGCATCAGAATGAATTGATCCTTGGTTTAATACCCTGAAATACTTGTTTGGGCCTATTTATCCTTTTATTTCATAACCATGAACCATGACCTACATTACGTGCCTTAAAAGTCCCTTATAATCATACATGGATTTCTAAAAGAAGAGCCTATCTTCAGATTTCATCCCGCCTGTCAGGATTAATCTTTATTTTCAAAAAGTTTTTTAAAATATTTAATGCATGATAGAGAAAAATAACAAATGGGGGGAATGACGTCTTGAAACCAAAGGAGGATTCGAGTTGAAAACCTGAAAAGACGGCTCAAATATAATAATTGTGCAGCTGAGGCGATCACACAAATTCCTTGATAAGACATCACACAATCTGAGTGTGACCATGAAAGTTGGGAGTCGGAGAACACTTCCAGTAAATGAGCATACAAACTACCCCATCAAACCTTTGAGCATCAAATAAATAAAAATGCCAAACCTTTGACCAAACACAATAACTGAGACTTTTTTTACCCATTTCCCAAAGATAACTTTGATCTTGGCACTTGTCTAATAGCTATAATTTATTGAAGGATTAACAATGTAATTAATTCTTTGATATCCAATGAACTCTAGTTTTATGATTCGTCTCAATTGTAAAACCGTGAAAGGGGCAATATTTTCAAAACTTCTGATTAAACATTTTTCGAAACTCTTTTAATTGATATTTTCAGAATTTCAAAAATAAAAGAGAAAGAAAAACATTTTTTTCAAACAAGACAATCTCTCTAGGGTGGATCTTGGTAAATCACATGTGGCTCTCAGACACAAAACTCATGCTTAGAATCAATGTTGAAGCAAGAAATGAGGAACATTGGGGGATCTTTTAAGATTCAACATCAAATGTTGGGGTATTTTTGGAGATTCAACATCGAATATTGGGGCATCTTTGGGGATTCAACTAATCAGACCTTCTGAAGGCATTTCCTCCACATGCAGGAATAAGCAGACAAAGCATGAGACTCTATCCAGGAGATAAAATAGAAATAATTCATGTTACATGCATCTTAGACATACTTAAGAGCATCGCATTTATCATTTTTACTCGATTCAAAAACACATTCAGAAATTGATGGTGGTTGCAACTCTTTTAATTGATATTTCAGAATTTCAAAAATAAAAGAGAAAGAAAAACATTTTTTCAACAAGACAATCTCTCTAGGGGATCTTGGTAAATCACATGTGGCTCTCAGACAAAAACTCATGCTTAGAATCAATGTTGAAGCAAGAAATGAGGAACATTGGGGGATCTTTAAGATTCAACATCAAATGTTGGGTATTTTGGAGATTCAACATCGAATATTGGGGCATCTTTGGGGATTCACTATCAGACCTTCTGAAGGCATTTCCTCCACATGCAGGAATAAGCAGACAAAGCATGAGACTCTATCCAGGAGATAAAATAGAAATAATTCATGTTACATGCATCTTAGACATACTTAAGAGCATCGCATTTATCATTTTTTGTATACATAAGTTTTTGTAGCTTTTAGAGTCAGTTATCAAAGATACTCGATTCAAAAACACATTCAGAAATTGATGGTGGTTGCTCAACTTCACAGCGAAGGGGCGACTGACTGTTAACAAACAACTTTCCAAGTTTCATTCAAAGTCAATTTCAACTTCACGGTGAAGAACCAACTTACTCAAGATTGAATTTCAACCTCACGACGAGGGATATCCAATTCGAGGATCAACTTTACAACGAATGGCCATCCACGATTTCAACTTCACGACGAATGATATCATGCCCGATGAAGTGATTTAGTGTCACAGCAAACATGCCATCCACATATTTGACTTCCATAAGTCAACGATTAGAGCTTCTGAAAGGATTTCTTTAACATGCAGGAACAAGTAGATTATCAATCACCTTTGAGATTGTTTCTCTCGAAACAAGGGGTCATCTCGCTTGAGACTAATTTATTCAAAACAAAGTTTTGTCTCTCTTGAGATAGTTTCCCTTGAAACAAAGTTTTGTCTCTCTTGAGACAGTTTCCCTTGAAACAAAGTTTTATCTCTCTTGAGACAGTTTCACTTGGAAAAAAATTTGTCTCTTTTGAGACAGTTTCCCTTGAAACAAAATCTTTGAATCTGTTTTCCTTGAAACAAATTTTGTCTCCCTTGTGACAGTTTCTTTTGGAACTAAGTTCTGTCTCTCTTGAGACAGTTTCTCCTGAAACAAATTTTGTCTCTCTTGAGACAATTTCCCTTGAAACAAAGTTTTATCTCTCTTGAGACAGTTTCTCTTGAAACACCAATCTTTGAATATGTTTCTCTTGAAACAAAATTTTGCCACCCTTGAGACAGTTTCTCTTGAACACAAAAAAACCTTTGAAATTGTTTCTCTTGAAACACAAAAAAAAACCTTTGAAATTGTTTCTCTTGAAACACAAAAAAAACCTTTGAAAATGTTTCTCTTGAAACCCAAGATCTTCGAGTTCGATTACACTTAGCTTTGAGGGCACATCATTTGCAGCATAGCTCAAGGCAAGAAGGGATATCTGTCAACAAAATTGTCGAGTTCGATTCCATTCAGCTCGATGACACATCAATCACACCACTTTTCAGTTGCAGTCGAGGTTTTCAAGTATAGAAGAAGACCTGGATTAGTCGTGCCTTAGTGACAAGCAACCATTTTCAAGCAATATAGCTTAAGTCAAGAAAAACTATCTGTCAACGAAGATTTAAGAGTTCGATTCCGATCCAAGGTCTTTAAACCGAGAAGAAGACCGAAGGGCAACGAGAAGCCACGTGTTGATTCAAATTTTGAACTACGACTTCAATTCCATATCATTTCAAGATGAACTCGACTTCACGACGGAGGAGTCATCCGCAACTCAATTCGACAAGGAATTATTGAAACATCAGAGTCAATTTTCAACTACACCGAACGAAAAGTGTGTCTTTTAATCTTTGGCCTATCCCCGTTATACGACTATGGGCAAAGATGGGTAGCTGTCAACACACCTTTTCGTCTGGGTATAATACTCTCAACAACCCCAATTTAGTAGGATTCAGAAAACAAACGTTAGAGTTTTAGTAGGATTCAAACTCCTAAAAATAGGATAGAGTTTTACTAGGATTCAAACTCCTAAAAATAAGATCAAGTTTTACTATGATTCAAACTCCTAAAAATAGGCTCCACAAGCATTATAAATAGCCATTGTAACTCATTATTGTAACACACGATTTACATACAAAATACAGAGGAAACAACGAAAAAATACAAAGGCAAAACTATTGTAAACGATTCGAAAAGGAAATAAAAGGTAACATCTTTTTTACCTTGATTCGTTCATTTCTCGCATGTGCATGTTATTTTTATTGAGATTTGGTTCGAATAACCCAAAACGTGGGTTGCACCGATGACCAAAAAAGGGTGGGGTTTCGAGGTTTCGAACCTAGATCTACCCCCGAGGCGTGTTCTTATTTTTAAATATTCAATTCTCCCCCCTAAATCAATTTTCTTCGAAATTTGCCCATCGATTTGGTTTTCCTTTTGATTCGGTCCCTTACATTTACGTTTTAATTATTATTATTTTATTTATTTAACTTTATTTATACGCACATTTCCCTTATTACTCATTTTATTTAATTGTTTGGTTATTTTTCTTTTCTTTTTTTTCATCTAATATTTTTTTACATTTTATGCATTTTCTTTTTTACTTTAATATATATTTTTATTTTTTTAGATATATATATATATATGTTACTTTTTATTATATGTTTTATTAATTTATATACATATTTACTATTTTTTTATGTTTTTATTTATTATATATATATATATATAATTTTTACTTTTTATTATTATTTTATTTATATGTTTTATTTATATATATTTTTCTTCTTTTTTTTATTTTTATATATTTTTATTTCACTTACTATTTTATCTTTGCTTTATTTATCTTATCTTTTATTTAATTTATTTTTTATTCATTTTAATTTTATTTATTTATTTCTTACCATTTTATCTAACACATTTATTGGCTCTCTTAAGGGTACACCTTTAAAACTATCTAAGATAAGTAATTGGGATCGTATTTTTACCTTTTAATTTTAAATTACAATTTTCTTAATTTAAGACAACTAGAAATAGCGTAGTACCGAAAGGGCAATTTTAGGGTGTTAACCCTTCATTGACTGTAACCGACTCCCGAATCCGACACATCTTTGGAAAGACACAGATCAGGTAAGAAATAGGGTATCCGATCAACCCATTTGTTTTAAAATAAATGATAGGTGGCGACTCCAATTCGTTTAATCCAAGTCGAAGCCCAATTTCGGGCCCACCCGAAAGAAGGCCGCGACATCCTGAACGAAGAGCAGTCCATAAAAAACCTCCAAAATATCTGGAGTTTGATTCCTAAGACGTTCGAGTGAGGGAACATCCCGTTAATTTTTTTTAAAATCTTAATAAATATAAAAATTATGTGTGCCATTTATTTATTTTATTTGACATATTATATTTGATGTTTCATCCATCATGTACATATAATTTATTATTGTTGCATTCATGAATCATGCACTTGTTATCTCGCTTTCAAAATTTATCCAAGGCAATGTTGTTTTACGTTGTGGGTTAACAAAATTACGTTCAACATGATTGGATTTTAATTTTAGTAAATTCACATAATAAGATAACAACATTTTTAAATATAATCGAGTGAATTAAGTCGTTTTTATCTAGTCAAATATTTTTAAAAAAAAAATACTCATTTTCAAATTCATCGAAATGAAGATCATCGCAATTTAAATTTTGAATTTAAATTTGTAAAATTCTACTACTTAGATAACGTATAATCGAGAGGTATTAACTTTGGACGTTGTGGGGGTGCTTATCCTTCCCTACATGTAATTGACATTCGAACCTTTTAAAATGAATTTTTAGTAAATACAGACCAATTTTTGTCTTAAAAATGATTTTTTTTTAAATTGTTTTAAAAACATTTTTAGGCATTTGATCTAGTACCTAAAGATAGATAACGACTCCAAAATTAAATCAAATAAAAACCAAAATTCAAATCATAAAAAATAGTCATAATTATTTTAAAATTAATTTATTTAAAAATAATTGTTATGACGCGTTTAATATTAATTAATTGATAATCTTTCGAATATACACTAACACTATAATCGAAATGCTATTTAAATTAATAAAGCGAGTAGTGAGATTATTCAGGTGTAGACAAGTCTTCCTCGGTTGGTGGAGCCATTTCCCAGTCTCCCTTGTCATTTCTCACCATCCCTTTGTTCTTCTCCACCCACCATGAACCGGGAACCAAGCACTCATCTTTCAAAAACGCACAAAACTTGTTCACCAAAGCCAAACTTCTCTTCACTCTCAACTTAAACTCTCCCTCTCTCTCCATTCCACCCTGCTACTACGTGCAACATTGCCTCTAAATTATACCAATCGTGGGGATTCGTCGAGTCCTTCAAGCTTGGGGACGACCTCGTATCGATGACGAATTCAGTCCCGGTATAAACGTACCCCAACAACAAGCTAGGGTAATGAGGAATAACATCAATTGTGTTCCTTATGTGTAAAACTGCAAGATTTGGATACCTCTTCATCCTATCATCAAAAGCCTTATTCCCCACCTGTGGAGAACCAAAAGCAATGGCTGCAAGAGGAATATTGTTGACTAAACCATGCTCAACCACATCAAAAGCACTTAAAATTGATAAACTAGCCCCCATGCTATGTCCTGTGAACAATATGCTTATATTTTCATCTATATATCTCTGTTTCAACTCTTTGATCTTACCCAGAAGTTGTGCCCTTGCACTTAGTTTTGTAAAACTTGATTTGGGATTCTCGGAAATGTAAAGCGTCAACCAGCCGAGCATCACTTTAGGCTGCTTCTCGTTTTCATCGTCATTGTCACTGCTACGTAAAAGGGGTTCAACAGACTCAAGCTTGGCGTCAAGAACATTGATCCACTCGTAGCCTCTGGTTGCTCCTCGCCACATTACGTAGATCTCGCGGCGACCGAGAGCTTTCGATATTTCGTCGGTCGTGGTGGCGATGTAGCCGATCCAGTTCGATTCGCGGTCCCAGGACTCCCTTGAAATGGAATGGAGCAAAAAACGCTTCGGGAAGACTGACGCGAGCGGTGGCGTAAAGAAACGACTCGACTCTGTAATCGGAGGCGGATTCCAGCATTACTTTGTGGAAGAAAGATGACTTGCCGAAGCGGCTTGAACCGCAGAACTTGGAGTTTTGGTCGTCGTTGAAGGCGTCGTACGTGGCCTCGGAGAAATCACCGCAGCGGAGTATGATCTTACGAAGCGAGAGGTGAAGAGGATCGAGAAGCGAGTCCCAGTTTTTGCTGCCGAGTAGCTCCTCCCATGGCGGTTCCGGTTCGTCATTTGCGGCCGTGAGCATGCTAGCTGCCCACAAAGGTGTGGCCACCAAGAAAATAATGCATAGGGCTTTGGTTGTTTGTATGGTCAGTGGAAAGATTGAATAAAAGAGAAAATGCATCTTCTCTAAAGCGAAGATCATAATCAAAAGATCAATCATTAATTTTTATTTTAAGAATAATAACAAGTACATTTATAACTTCACTTTCAATTTTCTTTGAAAATCAATAACAATCAAGTAAAATTAATTACCTTAATTGAAATTTTAAACAAAATATGATAGGAGAAATCAGTTAAATGATGTCTAATAAATTAAAACAGAGTGTATGGTCGTCGGTGTTAGAACTCGATTTTTAGTAATAATAACGATTTTTTAATCACTAAGACAAGTTAATTAATAAAACAGAGTTATTTTCACTAAAAATATTGAATTTGAACAATTATGTCTACAAAGTATATGTAAGTTATCAATTTAAAAAAAATGATGATATTTTACTACATTGTATTTAAATATAATTATGCACTAATCAACTTACCTTAGTGGTTAAAGGAATCGTTGTTGTTCCTAAAAGTCATGGGTTCGAGCACCAATGACTATAGTAGGATGATTGAGCGTTCATTGTCAAATGATCATTTGTTTAATTTAATATATATATATATATATATTGCCCCCAAAGGAGGTATGATAGGGTGTTTTCCCCGAAAAATCACCGGTAATCGGTATATTTATCGATCTAACACCGGTCAGATTATATTTCCTGATCTAACACCCGTAGCAGTAAAGCGCGCCCCCTGAACCGCGCTATATGCTGATTTGGCGCCATGTGGAGTATAGCGCGCCCCCTGTACCGCGCTATACGCTGACTGGGTTACACGTGGGGTATAGCGTGCCCCCTACTCCGTGCTATACGCCACGTAGGGGTATAGCGCGGATCAGGGGAGCGCTATATGCCGAACAAAAATTATATTTAACGCGGTCCTTGGTCCGCGCTATATAATAATTACATATAACGTGGTGCAGTAACCGCGCCTTATATGTTTATAAATATACTCCTTCGGTTCTCACATCTCCTCGCATCTCTCCTCTCTTATAAATTAAAACAATAATTCCGTCAACGAGTAATAATTCTGGCAATCTTCTCATATTTGATTTAGAAGTTCGTGCGATTTTTCGTTATAAGGTAATTTTGTTATAATTTTTTAATTTTACTTATTGTTTATTATCATTATTTGAAAAAATATTATACTAATTATTTTCAATTAATTTTTATGTTTGTAAAATTGAAAAGCGTGAGCATACGTCGAAATAGTTTTGCAGTGCATGTAATAATATAAAATTATATTATTTAAATTATTTACGTTGATGTGTAAAAAAAATTTTATGTTATATTTTCGTTCATATATAATTTATTTAATCAGGTTTGTTTCAGTTATTTTTTTGCAGATATAATATTGCCGCACTTTTAAACTCAAAGAATGGCGCGACTTTCAGCTATTATTTATTATGATGGTGAAATTCGAGAAGATGAAACCGGCGTTGTTTCCGTATCAAATGAGCGTGTTAAAATATCATTCGAGAGAAACATAACTCTTGAGGAGCTGATAACGAAGATTTCGAGGAAGATTCATGTTGGAAGTAGTAGAAGAATGTCGTCGTTGCAGTACAGATTTCCAACATCATTGTTGCCATTAACTTATACAGCGTTCGAACTTTCGAACAATGATGATGTTCAAATGATGGTTGAAGCTCAAAGTAATTATTCAGATGCCGCTATTGAGATGTATACATATTTTGTTCAAGTGCGTGCTGTTCGGGGTCAATCTTTAAGCTCACACTATGGGCTGGCTGAACAAGTTGATCAAGTTGACAGCCCGACTACAGTAATGTGTAATGATTTTAATGCCATAATGGGGAGACATTCATCCGCAACTCCTTACGATATGTACCGAGGTGGGTCCACGAACAATCCGTATGGCAACACCGCATCCAGTTCAAAGGGAATGCATTCATCTGCAAATTTCTTTGACCATTGCCATCGACGTAACCATCTGTGCAGTTTTCATTTGACACGATGGCTTCAAGCTCCAGGGGGAGGCATTCGACTGCGAGCTTTTTCGATCTGAATGTCGATATGCCTTCCAGTTCAAGGGGAAGGCGTGCAAGTAGTAGGTTTTTCGACCTAAATGTGGAGCATGGAGGAACCATCATCTCCACCAGAAGAACCGCTTCGTGAGCCTGGTGCGGATGGTGCTGAGACTGGACTATTCATTCACCCAGAATCACCGTAATTCAACTCCGATGATGATGAAGTTCCAGGAAATGTGGCACAAACTAACCCTCCTGCACACATGTATGAAGCTGATTATGGTGCAATGTACGGGCCAGAATTTGCGGATATGCCTCATCTCGGTGACTATGGATATTACTCATCAATAAATAATGTTGAGTTATCTTTAGGCATGGAGTTTTCAAGCAAATAAGAAGCGATGATGGCTATCAAAAATTACAATATCCGTAATTTTGTTCAGTCCAGAGTCAACCGATCGACGACTGAAAAATATGTATGCTATTGTGCCCGACGCGAAAACGGATGCAATTGGATTGTTCGCGTATTGAAAATGAAGAGGAAAACAACATATGGGAACTAACAGTATACAACGGTCCTCACACATGTTGTGCTGGAGGGGTCAACCAATATCATCCCAACTTGGACTCTGAAGTGATATGCCAAGCCATCATGCCCATGGTAAAAGCAAGCTCTCATATAGTTGTTGCAGTGTTGATTTCAGCTATACAATCGCAGTATGGGTACACTGTCTCCTATAAAAAACTTGGTTGGCAAAACAAAATGCCATTGTCAAACTTCATGGCGAATAGGATGCATCTTACAACGAACTTCCAGGTTGGTTTAGGCTGGTGCGGACGTTGAATCCTGGGATAATTGTGGACTTCGAAACCTCCTATGCATACCATAATGATCGAGTTCTTTGCGATCGATGCCAATTCTACCGAGTTTTTTGGAGTTACCCACAGTGCGTTAATGCTGCCAAATACTGCAAGCCTGTGGTCCAGATTGACGGGACTTTCTTGTATGGAAAATACAAGCAATTTTTATTATTGGCAGTTGTCCAAGATGGCAATCGCAACATTCTTTCAGTTGCTTTTGCTCTTGTCGAAGGAGAAGATACAGATTCTTGGGCTTTTTTCCTCCGAAATTTACGTGCACATGTTATCACGAGGGGAAAAAATCTGTGTCATTTCAGATCGCGGAGCTGGGATCAAAGCAGCAATGGAGTCTTTGGGTCCAATGTGGCAACCACCCTTTGTCCAACATAGGTATTATCTCCGACACATTGCTGCGAACTATCATGGAAGGTACAAGAAGAATGATGAGCGTTAATTAATTGTGCGCATGGGTAAGTGAAAGCAAGTTAGTAAGTTATGCATTTTTTGATCATTTTAATTTTGCAAAGAAAACAAGTTTGTAAGTTATACATTTTTTGATCAGGTTACGAACTACATCCTCGAACGTTTGAATCAATGCTTCAAGATTTGTGGGCGAAGAACGAGGAATGATACGATTACATCAGCCTCATCGATAAAGAAATGTGGACGAACGCATATGATGGTGGATATCGATATGGACACATGACGGCCAACTTGGCTAAGGTAATCAATTCAACCTTAAAGGGTGCACGTCACTTACCTGTAACGGCTTTGGTAAAAACTACATATTTTCGTTTGGGGTGCTTTTTGCGAAACTCGGGGGACAAGCTCAAACCTGGATGCAAGGCGGTCATGTCTATTACCCTAGATTAGTTGCAGATCTACAGAAAAAATTGCTGCATCAAATGGAATGTCTGTAACAAGCTTCTCTATAAGGCATGAAATGTTTCGTGTCACAGAGTTGTCGCGACCTCTTCAAGGGATTGAAGCTGTGTCGTTAAGAGTAAATCTAAGGGACAGAACGTGCGACTGCGGGTTTTTTCAAACTCTGAAGTATCCATGCTCTCATGTGATAGCATCTTGCTCGCATACACGTCAAGACTATAACTATTTTGTGGATCCCGTATACCTACTATCTGAAGTTTTTAAGGTATACGAATTTGAGTTTCCCCCCATAGGTAATGACAAAGACCCTGATGAGGTTCAAGATTGGCTCCCGATTGTACCAAATACGAGTTTATTGAGGGAGTGTGGTCGTCCAAAATCCAATTGAATTCATTGTGATATGGATATTCGAGAAAGATCTAGATAAGACAGAAGATGTGGCCATTGTAGAAACCCAGGACACACTAGAAAAACATGTCCACTTCTATTGTCATCAAGTAACAATTGATGAGGAAATGATGTATTTGTTTATCAAATAATAATTCTTGTATTTTAATTTACATTTACTTCAAGTTAATGTCATTCGATAATCGCTGATGAAGATTAAAAAAACGAACACAATCATTAAATTTTATCAAACTAATAACAATTTAACAAAATTAAATGGTAATAAACAAAATTAACTGAAATATATTAAAACAAAGCCCAACAAATTTAACAAATTAAAGTAAGTATTAAATGAGAAATAATAAAAATTACAATTAAACAAAATAAAGTAAATACAAATATAATAAAAAAATCTATCGATGTCTGCGTCGCGAATGTGTTCCGCAGGGCGGTGGTTGTCAGTCTCGAGGAGGATTTCTTCGTATCACTGGTTCTGACTCCTCGCTGTCATTGTCATCGTCGTCGTCGTCCTGAGCAGGTACATTAGGTTGATGAGGAGCTGATGACGATGAAGCACCTCCATAGAATAAGGACCCTGGAGGTGTATGACTGACTATCCCACCGGCCTGCGAGAACTGGGAAAACTGGGAAAACCCAGACATCGCTGAGTGTGAAAACTATACAGGAGGTGTATGTGTTGCGGCCATGGGTGATGAGGCTGAACCTGCCAAATATCCAGTATATGAACCCCAAGTCGGATCTGCAAACATAGACCCATAATAGCCTCCAGGAGGGGTCATCTATGACGGTGACGGTGGCGGGGTCATAAAACCAGGTGAAGGTGGCAGCGGGGGCATCTGGTAATGGAAAGGCGATGACGGCATCATATATGGCTGCGGCATCATATATGGCTGCGGTGGCTATTGGGAAGATCATGCTGGTACAACTGAAGATGAACCGGAAGCACCTGCTCTCCGTCAAATAGTCGGGAGACGATGGTGCTGTGTCGGTGAACGTCTCTGTCAACGTCATAGAAAGGTTTGCCCTTGTGCATCCTCGGGAAGTAGAAACAGTTTCCCGTTATTGTTGAACCACTCATAATAATCCTCAGCATACATCAAGAGGTCATAAGAAATGGGCTCTTTACGGGGAAGGCGCCGATGTCGATCCTCCCACAACACGACCCACCCATGATGCCTCACCAGCCAATCTGTATATGTCTTGCTGCGTCTATCTAAGCTATGCAACTCGTCCATATTGCGAGGTGCTTCCGGAATTGGTTGAAAACAACCAAACTGCCGGAGCACGCGATCAGTGGAGTACCACTCGACGGTCGCATAACAGATCAGATGGACCATCGCCATCCAAACATCTGATGGACCCCTCAACTCAGGTGGGATCACCGCCCTCACATCATCAGTAGAATATATCACCCATTCAAACTAAAACAAATAATATATATTTTTATCAAAATAATAATCTAATTATATAACTATAATCTAAAATCGATTTTTAAACATTAAAATTCATACATGTGTGTCAGCCTTCTGATCGATTAGCACCCTAATTTTTTCTAAATCATCAGGTAGCTCCAGATGATTTTTCCTATCAGTAGACCACCTATTCAAGGAAAAAATTTGTTATACACTGTATAAAATTATTAATATACAAAAGCAGTTTTATAATTACCTCAGAAGTAGTGGAAATACGAATGGGTTCTTCACAACGGGACATAAAAAGGGCAATCGATACAATGCCCAAGACTGCAGCAGCAGGAGACATCCGCCGATAGCATTACGCCTGTAGACAGTGGCTCCATACATCTCCTTGTACAGTAAAGCCAAAAATATCGAGCCCCAACTGAATGATCCGGCGAGACGAAAGTCGCTAAGATGTCGCAACCACATGCAGTGAACTAGGTTGCGCGATTTGTCTGGCATCAACAACCCCTCCTATCAGCTGCAGTATGCATGCCGTGCATACATCTTAACCTCATCCTCAGAGGCGTCTGCGCTCAACTCCCGAAAATTGGCATCTAACCAATTTAACAGTATCCTACCTCCGATAAAATTTTTCGGGACACGTCATAGACTATCCCGACACAAAGTAGTCCAAGAACCGGAAGTTATCCCCGATATCACATCTCCATCCACCGGAAGCCCCAGGTGCATAGAAACATCTTCAAGAGTGATCGTGCACTCTCCGCACGGAAGATGGAATGTGTGGGTCTCCGGCCTCCACCGCTCTACTAAGGCAGAAATCAGGTCTGGCTCTATCTTACAGTGACCTTGATATCTACCTATGTAACCGAATCCAACCTCTACTAAATACGGCAAGACACGGCTGGGTATCACTAACTTAAGATTCCTAATAAAAGGATCTAATACACGGTCCTTCTCCTAAAAATAAATAATTATAAAAATTAATTTTTAATCTAATAATCATGCATTAAATAAATCAACTAATAATTTAAATTAAATTAAAACGTTAAAATGTTATCGTATCAGCAAAGTGTCGAGATATTTAATTCTTAATCTAATAATCATGCATTAAATAAATCAACTAATAATTACTAATAATTTAAATTAAATTAAAACGTTAAAATGTTATCGTATCAGCAAAATGTTGAGATATTTAATTCTTAATCTAATAATCATGCATTAAATAAATCAACTAAATATTACTAATAATTTAAATTAAATTAAAATGTTAAAATGTTACCGTATCAACAAAGTGTAGAGATATATGATTTACATCCGAGCGAAGTAGACTGCCTTCCATATATATACAAAAGAATTATATTAGTAAAATATTAAATAAAGTAAAATACTTAAATAAATTATATACATAATAAAAATATTATAAAATATACCTTAAAAAGAGAGAGTATTTGGGAGAAATTTAGAGAATTTGGTGTAATAAAAGTGATTAAGAATTTGGTGTGGAGCGAGTATTTAGGGGTATAGCGCGCCCCCTGCACCACGCGGACAAGGGCGCACTATACCCATGTGGCACCAAATCATCGTATATCGCGGGACAGAGGGCGCGCTTTAATGCTACGGGAGTTAGATCAGAAAATATAATCTGACCGGTGTTAGATCGATAAATATACCGATCACCGATTTATTGAGAAAAACGTCGTATGATAGAAAGAGGAAAAGAAAGAAATTGAAATGTTTAATGGTCCATAACTTACCCTACGACATGACGTAGCTTAATTAATTATCAACCAAACGCTATATATATAGAAAAGTCAAATAATTTAAAAGAGTATTGTTATTTTAATTAATTAATTATCAACCATGTTATGTATAGAAAAGTCAAATAATTTTTAATGGAAAAAAACTTTTTTAGAATAAATTAAGAGTCAGTTAATTATTTTATAAATTTTAGTAGTTGGAGATTAAAAAAAAGTAAGATTTTAGTCATATGATTATTTTATAAATTTTAATAGTTGAATGACTTACTAAAATATATACTATAGTCGAGGGACTATTTGTGTACTTTACTCTTGTTGTTTTATTATTTTATCGAAGTGCTTGTTAAAATATAAGTTTTAATAGTGTTATAATTATTAAAAAGAATGCTTAATATAAAAATATGTGTCTAAATTATATTTTAAATTGGTTTTAGTGCCAAAATAATTTTTCATTAAAAGTAGGTGTTTAATACCTTCTCTGTTATACTTTTAGCTATCTACCATTAAAAAAATTGTTAAGTGATACATGTTACATTTATATTTTTTCTAAAAAAAGTATTTCTTTAAAAAATTAATTGTTTTTTTAAAAAGAAAAGAAGTTAGAAATCCATGTTGCGACCTCCTTCCATCTCCCCTCACTATCGTCCCTTCTCATGTCCTCCTATTTTTTCTCTTTCACGTCCTCATCCTTGATGATAGACGAATGAACCCCGACAACATATGGACAAAGAATCATCTAAATCATTGACAATGAAAGGAATTGCAGCAATGCAATCATCCATTTTTGTTGCAATCATCGCTTGAATCATAAGGGTTAGGTTATTAGGTGTTCAGGTGGTTAGGTGTTGTCTAGATTTCGATCAATTGACGGTGATTGTGGTGATTTTTGATGGTGAGGGGATTGAAATTAGGATTTTTTTGAGGTTTTGGGGGGTTTGTTTTATAATTTCAACTTTTTTAATAATCTAAGTATTTTTAAAATTTTATATGATTGACACATTGTCGAAATGAGTTTTTATATTTAAAAAAAATTAATGATCTTTTGATTAATTTTTAATTAAAAGTAATATGATTTTAAAAAATCTCTCACTTCGAAAAATTTGGGATTCCCTTTAAATAAATTAAAATACAGTTCGAGGAGTCGCCACCAATCTTTTATTAGGGTGTGATTAGGCACCCAAAAACTTATTTGTCATTTTAATAAAAATATTGATTTTAATTAAAACAACAAATTTACGATTTGCGTACCAGAAAATTGAGTTTGGGAGTTGATTACGCGTGGGGAATGATTAGCACCCCAACAACACCCTAAATCGGTACCTAGTCGATTAATTAATTGTTTTTGCAATAAAATTTATGATTTTGAATTTAATTTAATTTAAGATCCCTTAAAACAACATTAGTGAATGTTATAACGAAACTAAGTAATATTTAATTATTTCCTATCAAGAAGAAATTATCTCTCGTACCTTGAGACAATCAATTCTTACTCTAATCGAAATAAGGAAATATTACGGTTTCATTGCAATATTCAAATGCACGAAATTAAACAAATTTAATTAAAACTTACCAATCCTTTAAGAAAGAAGAAGAATATTTGATTATTTAAAGATGTCGAGATCAAACCTTAGATAAGTTTTAACGCTATTTTCTCAAAGAATTTAAATAGACGAACATTTTTTTCTCTCGTCCTCAATTTTTAGGTGTACTCAAATTTTAGGGTTTCACTTAACGGGATATATTTTCATTTTAAAACTGTTGGAAGTAGCCTTATCATAAGTTAAGACAACTACCTCACGTCAATTTTAAAACAAAAAGGTATTACCCTTAGTCAAATTATTTGGATCGAGTTAAGCCATGCTCATGGGAGTATCATACATATCATGCAAAAAGGATGTCATGTGATTTTTAAATAAATTATTCGCATACTCACACACATGTAAACATATCAGTATGCAAAACAAATATATACAACTAATTAAAGAAGGCAATTACCTAACAAAGGACTACATGAAAAGAAATCTAAATTTAATGACTAAATCTATACGATAAAGTAGTCTAAATTAAGACTAAAATATTTGAAATATAACTCTAAGGATTCAATTTAAAATTAAAGTTCTAGGACCAAATTTTAACACAATGTAACAATTCAATGAATTCTAGCATAGTGGCTAAATTGAAAGTGAAAGGACATTAAGCATGCAATATCGAAATTATGACAGTGACCTAAATAGAAAAACAAGGCAAAGTTAGGGGTACTCAAACCGTGATTTACCAACCATAAAAAACCTAAAATTTACTAATACATGCAATAGGTAAAATTACAGAATCAAGGCATGGCAATTGAGTAAAACACGAAAAGAACACTACAGGTGACTAAAATACAAAAAGGCACTGAAATGCGGGGGACTGAAACGTGGTCCCCTTTTCGACCGCTTCTCTGCACTCTCTCAAACCCTCTCTTCTTCATCTCCCATTCACGCCCGAGAGTTCAAAAGCCTCAGAGCCGTCGTCGGCCAGCGTAAATCGGTGGCCATTTTCACTCCGACCGCTGCCTAGCACGACTGAAAGCCCAAACGACCACCCAAATCGACCTAAAAACCTTCGCTTTCTCTCTATCCTCACTCTTCTCCCTGACCGAGACTTCCAAAACTCACTGTCGCTACTCAAGCCGCCGTAAATCGGTGTCACTGAAAATTCGGCCACCGCCAACGATGGCTGGTTAAACCTGAACCAAACCTAACATCTCTCAAAACTCCCAATCTCTTTTTATCTCTAACTATGTTTCGACCTACACCTCCATATCTCTTCAAAATCTAGAGAAATCGAAACTAACTATCTCCCTAAGCGGCCCAAAGACCTGTGACTTCCGACTCTTGGCAGCACTACGACTTGATTTCTTTCTTTCCCCGACAGAGAACTCGTCACAACAAGGTAATGAACTAACCCCGTTATTTATGTTTTTTTTTTCAATGGGTTTCGAAATAATTCATGCACATTCAAACAAACATAAAAAATGAAAGCAGAAATTTAAAGAAAACGTCTTTCTCTTGTATTGCCTCTTTCGAAAGGAATGAGGGAGAGATTACATTGCTGCCTTTTGTATCTGGGAATTCAACATCCTCCTTTTTACAATTGAGAAATTTGGGGTTTTATAGAACCCATTTCTGTTAAAAAAATGTGAAAATGTAAAATCGATTTTTTTTCATTTCATTTTTTCTGTCTTCTTTCGACTTGCACTTTGGTTGATGAGGGCCTCATTGGCTTTGCCATAACCGTTTATTTCCAGGGGATACTGTGAGAGCCAATTTGGCATTTTGCTCGTGAGGCTCGATGGACCAGTGAGAATGTTACCGCGACTGTTAGATGTATATGGGGGACCAGTCTGAGCGTCTCACGTGGCCATGGACCACTGATGTTGGCTTGTTGTGGTGCTGCTTGACGTGTACTGAGGCACCGATGTTCTTCCAGGGTCGGGAAAAATTAGGTACGTGTCAGATAACGATCAAATAGATACCTAAAATAGTAACAAAAAAAAATGTTAGACACCTATTTTAAAAAAAATGAAAAGTCAAAGGCACCATAATAAGGATGACATATAGTTATAATTTCGTGAATCTTGCATCTTACCCGCTACAATGAGTATAAGTTTAGTGGTAATGGACAGATGTGAATATAAAATATCATACTGTCTTGGGTAATTAATAGGTGATGGGTTTGAGATTTTACTCGTTTCACATCCACCTGTCCAATAATTATTTATCATATAAATTTTAGAATTTAGGTATAATTTTATAGATTATTTTAAATTATATGATTTTATAGGACACAATTTATAATTCAATCAAATTAAGATATAATATTTTTAAAATCGAAGATGGATATTCTTTCTATCTCAAATTTGTAGGCATGTACGAGTATAGACGTGTACAAAATGTATGGTAGACGTGTGTAGGTGTGGATGAATTTAAAAATTTATTGGTGCATGTGAATGTGAATCAAATTTTACTTATTGTAGGTGGTGAGTCAATAATGAATATAAAAATATTAAGCGAAGATGAAGATAGAAAAATAGATATTTGCACTCACCCCGGGCATTTAGTTTCAATTTTAATCTATCCCTGCACCGGTGCGAATATTAGAGAGGAAAACTGATTTTAGTTTGGTTATTAGAGTATGCTAGTTTCAATTTGATTTCAGTCCTGGTTTTTCAATTTCTTGAAGTTGTTATTTCTGGTACCAGTTAGGTTTGAGTTGTTAAGACTACTAAGCATTGAAGACTGTGTTGCCTTAGTTGGGCTCTGCTATTTAAAGCCTAAGACAGTGTATACCAACTTATTAAAGTGATTCTTATTTTTTAAAATATTAGGTTCAAGTAATTATTTTATAAAATATATGTATTTGTGATAATTAATAATAATTATGAAGAGATATAATCACTTTAAGTTATTCAAAAATAAATAAATAAAACAAAAAATTGAAAATATCAAGTAACCATAGAGTTAAGTGTTTAATATTTATAAATTAAGGCAAAAAAAAATAAGACGAGACAAATAATAAGTTATTCGAGTTTTATTTAGTCAATTTTTGGTTGATATTCAAATTGAATAGATTCGACTCGAATTTGACTTGAGTTCTTAACGAGTTAAAGTGAGTTATTTTATACTCAACTCAAAAAACTTGCGATCAATTCGAAAAAATAATAAATTAAAAATTAAAAATTATAAATTAAATTATTAATAATATTAATATTTATACGTTGTTTTTAAAAAAAACAATATTAAGGTTCGGGTTCGAATCAAAATTTAAGTTTTAATCGAACCAAATCTAAAAATATTTTGAGTAATTACGTGTCTGTCTGAAATTTAAATCCCTTTTAATTATTTATATATCTTATTAATTGTGTGAATATAAAAAATTATTAATAATATTATTAATATACATGTGTTTGCCCCGGAAAATATTCAGAATCAATGAGTATGTATAGAATAGAAAAAAAAAATTAACACGCACAGTTATGAAAGTAACGATCGACGGGGGATTCCTCTTTAATGAAATGGTGATAATTGCTCAAAATTGCTTTATCCCTGTAATTATGATTGAGATAGGTTCAATTTTATCATTTTTTATAAAAAAATTTGATTTATTTATGATAATTTAGTTTGATTTTGAGTTCTCAAATTAGTATAAGTTTTCACTTTTTTAGATTTTAGTTTGGCGAAATGATCAATAAATTTTTAAAATCCTTTTTATATTTATTTTAGAGTTTAGGCCATCCATTTTTATTTGAGAGATACACTAACACGAAATCGTTTTTCACTTGGATATCAAATTTGGATCAAATCATCGTGTGTTATGGTAATCAGAGGTGTTTATTATAATGTCAAAAATCGCAATTACTTTTAATAATTTTGACAACTGATAATTTCAGTGTCTCCCTGTGAAGAAATATGAAAATGAAAAAAAAAGTAATTCAATACATAAATTTTAATTGTCATTGCTCAAAAAAATACATCACATAATATATCTTAACACAGAATAAACTCAAAAAAATATATCACATAATATATCTTAACACAAAATAAAACAGAATAAGATTATAACAACACATTGTATAGTTTGTTTTGATGCGATAAAAGTCGCTAATTTTAATGAAATTAAAAAATATCTAAATTATAATAAAAATTTATAATTACACAATCGTAGATAAAATGTTAAATTAGTCATCTAAGATTATATAAGGATAAAATGTTAAAAACTCTATCTAAATAAATTTGAATAAAGTTAGTTACGTACAAATTTGATTGTATTGGTATGTTGCGGAAGACGGCTATCGGATAGAGTAAAATCGCAACTGATAATTTGAGAAAATAAAAATGAATATAAAAGAGACATAAAATTTACGTGGAAAATCCCTAAATAATATAGGTTAAAAACTACGGGCAACGGTAGAAGAATTTCACTATGAGAAAATAGGAATCACAACATCATCTACCAAGGAGAAGACAATGATAATTCTCTTTTGATAAAAAGGAGAAAACAACTCTCAAGAAAACTCTCTAAATTCTCTAGTATTGGGAGAAAGCTATAATGTTTTGGGATGATTTTGAAGCTAAATGGGTTAGGGTATTTATAGTTTAAGCTTAAGGACTAATCTTATAAATACTCTAAAGTTTAGTGACTAAAGTTTGTAATTTTTCCATACAAAAAATCAACAAATTTGGTGGCCAAATTTGACTAATTTAGTCGCCCATTAATGTTGAAAGCTGTCCCATTTTATTGCTTTGATTTTTTCAACAATCTCCCACTTTAAGATTTGATTGGAACAATCATATCTTCACATCATTCTTTCTACCTTGTACCTTCATGTTGCTTGCATCTCTGACAGGCCACAAGAGGATCGACATCAGGTAAATTTATCAGCGTTGATTGCATTCGTCATGAAATCTGTTATATTGTCTTTGGTATGGATCTTCTGCATATCTACCGCCCTTTCTTCCACTTTTTCACGAATAAAGTGGTACTGAACTCGTATGTGTTTTGTCCTTGAATGAAATGATGGATTCCTTGCTAGATGAAATGCGTTTTGACTGTCACAAAACAGAGAAACATACTCTCGATTGTGCCCAAGCTCATCCAATAACATCTTCAACCAAATTGTTTCTTTACTGGCTTGTGTAGCTGCTACATATTCTGCTTCTGTTGTAGACGTAGCCACAACTGGCTGTAATTTTGAAACCCAGCTTACAGCTCCACCAGCAATTTTGAACACATATACTATAGTAGATTTTTTTTATCCAAATCCCCTTCATAGTCAGAATCTACATACCCATTGATAAGTAAGTTTGATCCTCCGTAACATAATGCAATATTTGAGGTCCTTTCGATGTATCTCAAAACCTTCTTTACTGTATTCAAATGGTCTTTGCCTAGATTCACCATGTACCGACTAATCACTCCTACTGCTTGTGCAATGTCTGGCCTTGTGCATATCATAGCGAACATTAAACTTCCCACTTCCAATGCATATAGCACTCGAGATATCTTCATCATTCCTTCTTCACTACTAGAACTCATACTAGAGGATAATTTGAAGTTAATAGGAAGAGGGGTAGAAATTGGTTTATAATCTTGCATGTTGAATCGTGACAATATCTTCTTCAAGTAATTCTTTTGTGAAAGCCAAATCTTCCTATTACTTCTGTCTCGGTGAATTTGCATCCCTAGAATCTTGTTTGCTGATCTCAAGTCCTTCATTTCAAATTCCCTAGCCAGTTGTGCCTTTAATTCCTCAATATGATCTTTTTTTGGTCATGCAACCGACATGTCATCCACATACAAAAATAATATAACAAAATCGTTATCACCAAACCTATTGAAATAAGCACAAGGGTCTGCATTAAGTCTGTTGTATCCAAGGCACATAATGAAGGAATCAAATCTCTTATACCAACACCTTGGCGCATGCTTTAGACCGTACAGAGATTTGTTCAACCTGTAAACCAAGTTATTCTTTTCTTCTTCTTCAAAACCTTCAGGCTGGAGCATATAAATCTCTTCTTCAAGATTTCCATGAAGAAAAGTTGTTTTAACATCTAGTTGCTCTAGATGTAAGTCCAATGTAGCACACATTGTCAAAACTACTAGAACTGTTGTTAATCGAACCACGGGATAAAATATTTCATTGAAATCAATACCTTCTTTTTTAGCATATCCTTTGACCACGAGTCTTGCACGATACCTCTCAACTTGATCATCACCATTTCGCTTGATTTTGAAGACCCATTTGTTACCAACTGGCTTCTTTCCTTGTGGTAGTGGCACAAAGTCCCATGTATTATTTTCATGAAGGGATTCGATTTCTTCCTCCATCGCCATCATCCATAGTGAAGCATCTGAGCTATTTGTTGTCTCCTGTATGTTGATGGCTCACTGTCCTCTGTTAAAAGGCAATATGCAACATTTCCTTCTATAAAATAATCTGAGTGCCAATTGGGACGTCTTCTCACACGATCTGATTGACGAGGTGTTGGAGCTTCAGAACTCTATGGTTCTTGTTCATCATGTGCTGGTTCTACTTCAGAAGAATCTCCTTGTTCAACCTCCTTGTCCACATATATCTGTGTAGTCTCTGACTTTTCAACGCTATCATTGTTTTCTTTTCTTTGTAGGTTTTCTTCTACAAAGATAACATCCCTGCTAATGATCACTTTGCGGGCAGTAGGATCCCACAAGCGATACCCCTTTACTCCATCAATATATCCCAAGAATTTGCATTTCCTGGATTTTAGATACAACTTTGAGATTTCTTGGGAGTTGTACATCACGTACACAATACTTCCAAATATATGGAGGTTTGAATAATCATATGGTTTACCAGTCCACATCTCCATTGGTGTCTTCAGCTCTATTGCAGTTGATGGAGCTCGATTCACCAAATAACAGGCGGTATTGACTACTTCTACCCAGAATGATTTTCTAGGCCTACATCCCTTAACATTGCTCTTGTTCTTTTCTAACAAGGTTCTGTTCATCCGCTCTGCCACTCCATTTTGTTGAGGAGTGTTCGCCACTGTGAACTGTCTTTTGATGCATTATTTCCTACAAAAGTCATCAAATTCTTCACTTGTGTATTCTTCTCCATTATCTGTTCTGAAACACTTGATCTTATTTCCAGAATCAAGTTCCACCCGCGTTTTGAAGTTTTTGAAAGTGGAAAACACATATGACTTCTTCTTAATAGGGTACACCCACCATCTCCTAGAGTAGTCATCAATAAACGAGATAAAATATTTTGCTTCGCCTAGGGATGTAACTGGTGCTTGCCATACGTCAGAGTGAACCAATTCTAGAACACTTTTGCCTCTAGAATTTGATGTGTTGAATTTCAACCGGTGTTGTTTACTTGTTATGCAACGCTCACACAAAGTAAGTGATACATTTGTTAAGCCTAGAAGTAGCTTTTGCTCCACAAGGACTTTCATATCTTGTTCTGACATGTGTCCAAGTTTCTGATGCCATAGCATTGCAGAATCTGAACTACATAAGACAACAGAGGCTTATGCTTCTAGCAAAGTTTCTCCCTTCAGCATGTACAAGTTTGCAACTATCTTTTCACCTTTCAGCACCACAATCGCTCCACGAAACATCTTCACGATTCATTTCCGTGTTTCAATCTTGTTTGCATTATTATCCAACAATCCATAGTAATAAAATTTTCTTCAGGCATTTCACGTGCCGCACATCTCGAACAACTTTAATTGTTCGTCATACATCTTCAATTTGATGGTTCCCACGCCAACGATCTCTAATGCATGATCATTGCAACTATACACATATTCTCTTGAGACTGGTTCATAATGATAGAACAATTCTCTTCTTGAGGTCATGTGATATGTTTCTCCCGAATCAATGAGCCAAATATCTGCAAATCTTTTTCTGTCTTCCACGGTGGTTGACGCTTCACAGCATAGAGCATCTCCATCATCTAAAGTGTTTGCGGTATTGCCTTGTGGATTGGAGTTTTTATTTAGACTCCAACAATCCTTCTTCGAGTGACCCTTCTTTCCACAGTTGTAACACTTTAAATTCTTCTTGCTTCTCGACTTTGATCTACCATGTTTGTGACTGCTGCTTTAGCCACGTTCTGTTGATCTCCCTCTCATCGTTGTCAATGCTTCTGCTTATTGCAGATTTACTTGTATGTCTTCCTTGTTCTTGAGCCGATTTTCTTCTTGTAGAACAGCAGCTGCAAAGTCATCGAAGACTAGACTGGTTACATTACTGTTTGTCAAGTTGATGATGAGTTGATCATACGAATCCGGTAGACTTTGAAGTATAAGTTCAACACGTTCTTGTTCTCCTATTTTACAGCTTAAGGATGTAAGCTGAGAAAATAAAGTTTTTAGTGTATTTAAGTACTCCGTCACTGAAGTAGATTTTGGCATACGGAGAGTGTATAATTTTCTCATAAGGAAAATTTTATTGTGCAATGATGTGGCCTTGTACAGTTTGGTGAGATTATCTCATATCTCCTTAGTTGTCTTCTTCTCCTCGATGCTTGACAATACTTCATTTGCTAATGCTAGATGAAAGTTTGACATAACATTCCCGTCCAATTTAATCCATTTGTTGTCATCTGTGAAATCTACCGGTCTTTCACTGATAGCTGTTAGATACCTGTCTTTCCTTAAGATGGCATTCTGTTAGGATTTTCGGAAGCTCGAATCGAAAACTAGAACGGTTTGCAAAGAGGGGTCGGAACGGATTTGTGTTTAGGGAGTAAGGAGATTGAAATATAGAGAATTGCACAGCGATTTATAGTGGTTCGACTTTCTCAACCAAAGTCTACGTCCACTACCTTAGCTCCTTACCAAGGATTTTCCAACAAATTCACTAATTTGTTCTTTCTTTTGAGGATAAAGAGTAACCTTACAAACTCCCTAGTTTTTCCTAGCTAAACTAGAACATTTCCCTAGCTTTTACACGGGCTAAGCTAGAACCTTTCCCCTTTACAAAAGGATAAAAGATGTAAACAATAAAACCTCTCTAAGGTAGGTGTTTACAAGAATTAAGCTCACAAGAACAAAATATTTACAAGAGAAAGATGAAATAAGAATGAAAAACTCTTCTCTTGTGTTTGATTGCTTGAATGGTTGTTCTCTTACTTCTTCAAGTGTCCTTAGCTTGTATTTATAGCTTGGAATGTGTTTGAAGTCGTATATAGTCATTGGGGATGTTTTGGAGCCATTTGGGGATGAGAAACAATTAATAAAATAGCTTGGAGCGTGGGGGGAATCGATACCCCCTCATGGGGAATCGGTTCCCTAAGTGCAATCTGTTTTTGACCGTTAGACAGGGGGAATCGGAACCCCCTGGACAATCTGATTTTCTTAAAACCCTTTAAAAAGAAAATATTTTTGGCTCGATTAAGTCTCGAAATACTTTGTAAAATTGTTTAAAATAGTTTAAGTATAAAACACAATTTTACACTTTAGTAAGGATTAAAATGAACTTTGAAAGAATTGGAGTAATATTTTGATATTCGAATAATTACATCGAATATACTTAGAAAATCTTTTGTAAAATCTTAAAATTCATTTAACTTAATTTGTTATATCGAAACATCAAAAGGTTTTCAACAATCTCCCCCTTTTTGATATAACAAAACATTTGAGTAGTTTTAAGATTTTGAAATAAAGTTTGAAATTACTCCCCCTTACTTTAACACTTCTCCCCTTTTTTGTTAAATAAAAAAAACTCTAATCTTTGAAGTTCAAAATAACTTTGGAGAGTAAGTAGTAAATTTGACATTTTAAAAATCATTTGAAAAAAAATCAAAGCTCCCCCTTAATAAATGCATTCCAAATAAAATTTTGCTTTTAGGATCTTGACACTTAAACAAAATTGAATTTCAACAAAGAATAACAAACATGTTAGTAGCATATGAAATTCAGTATATCCAAGACTAAAATACTTTATGCAATACCAATTGTTGAATTTAAGATCATATGCATAAAGTTTTCTAAAAATGTTATGCATTTGAAAATTTTTGATATCAATTATTAGAGAGATATCATTTTTATTTAAACCACATGCATAAACATTCAAATTTAGGTCAATTTTTTTAAAGATTTATAAAATCAAAGTATTTGAAAATTTGATATCAATTGTTAGAGAGATATCATTTTCATTAAAACAAATTTTGACCAAAATTTTATTATGGTGAACTAAAAATTCTGAAAAATCATTACAACTTTAAAATGTTCATCATAATCATCTTTTCAACATACATGAGATTAAAAAAATGATGCATAATCATTTAAAACCAAAACTCATGCATGCTTAAAATCAAATGAGCAACCAAATAATCCAAAATTAAAAGTATTAAGCTTAGAGGTTACTCATTCCTTTTTCATGTGTGGCTAGAGCATCTTGAATATCATCATTTTCATCACAATTGCTTCTACACACCTACAAGAGACATTTAAGTAGATTTTGGTATCCAAATTGTTTTGGATCCTTGAACGTTAGTTACAATGCCCCTTGTTCCTTTTGGAACCCATACTTGCCTAATTTTAAAACGTTTTCCTTTCTTCAAAGGACAAATATGTTCCATATAACCATGATAATGGCAATGTGAGCATTTTGCCATATTTAAACATAATAGGTTGTTTTTAGAAATTAATTCTTTTTCTTTTATTAAGCTTTCAAAATTAACACCTAACTCAAAATTTTCTTTTTCTAAATCATTTATTTTGATTTTTGAAAGATCTAAATTATTTTTCAAAATCAACTTTTGCTTTCAAAATCAAATTATCTTTATTTTTTGAGTTTTGAAATTAATTTTGTATATTTGGAATTCAAATTCTCAAATCCCAAATACAACCTATTATAAGCATCTTGTAACTCATCAAAAGTAAATGAATTAAATTCATTTGAGTTAGAAGATACCTCGAATTCTTCTTGAGTGGTCATGAGGCATAGGTTGACTACTTCATCTTCATCATTAGAATCATCTTCATCACTCCAAGATGCAACAAATGCCTTCTTCCCCTTTTTCTTTAGAAGAGGACATTCATACATGACATGCCCCTTTCTTTGAAAATCGAAACATACCGGGGGACTCTTGTTCTGGGTTGATTCATGTTTCACTTCCTTGGAAATCATGAATCTCTTGAGTTCCTTCAAGAGCTTGACCATCTATTCTTTTTGCTCATCATTGTCTTCATACTTTAATCTTGATAGCTTTCATTGATGCCTACGTCTGCATTCTTCTTCTTATTGTTTTTATTCTCTTCCCTTTCTTCATCTTCCTACACCATCATCTCATGAGTGAGAAGGGAACCAATTAGCTCATCGAGAGTGAGAGACTTTAGGTTTCTTGCTTCGATAATGGTCGTCTTCTTTGATTACCACTCATTTGGAAGAGAGTAAATCATCTTCCTCACAAGCTTCTCATTTGGGATTACTTCTCTATATCCCTTGAGACCGTTGACAATCACGGAAAATCTATCCGTCATAGCTTTGATGTCTTCATCGGGTTTCATCTTGAAGTTCTCGTAGCTATGGTTGAGAAGACTTTTCTTTGATTCCCTCACTTCGTCGGTTCCTTCATGAGTGACTTGGAGCTTATCCCAAATCTCTTTGGCACTGGAACAAGATGAGACTCTTCCATATTCATTTGGGCCTACAGCACAAAATAAAATATGTATACCCTTAGAATTAAGCTGAAAATTTTTCTTCTCTTCTCTACTCCAATCGTTGTACTTGCCGGGTGGAGAGGAGTAACCGTCCATGATTGAGTACCAAGCTCCTAGATTGTATGATTGAAAGTACATCATCTTATTCTTCCAATGTGCATAATTTGCTCCATTGAAGAAGGGTGGCTTGTTGACCGGTTGTGAATCCATAATAGGATATTCTTCAAGATAATAAGCACCAGAGGAAAAAGTCATTTCTTTGTCGGTTGCATCGGGAATTGGTAGAGCTTCTTCTAGAATTGTCTCAAGGTGGTTAAACCTTCTTAACGAGTTAGGTTCTGATGCCAATTGTTAGGATTTTCGGAAGCTCGAATCGACAACAGGAACGGTTTGCAAAGAGGGGTCGGAATAGTTTTGTGTTTAGGGAGTAAGGAGATTGAAAGATAGAGAATTGCACAACGATTTATAGTGGTTCGACTTTCTCAACCAAAGTCTACGTCCACTGCCTTAGCTCCTCACAAAGGATTTTCCAACAAATTCACTAATTTGTTCTTTCTTTTGAGGATAAAGAGTAACCTTACAAACTCCCTAGTTTTTCCGGGCTAAGCTAGAACCTTTCCCTTTTACAAAAGGATAAAAGATGTAAACAATAAAACCTCTCTAAGGTAGGTGTTTACAAGAATTAAGCTCACAAGAACAAAATATTTACAAGAGAAATATGAAATAAGAATGAAAAACTCTTCTCTTGTGTTTGATTGCTTGGATGGTTGTTCTCTTACTTCTTCAAGTGTCCTTAGCTTGTATTTATAGTTTGGAATGTGTTTGAAGTCGTATATAGTCGTTGGGGATGTTTTGGAGCCATTTGGGGATGCGAAACAATTAATAAAATAACTTGGAGCGTGGGGGGAATTGGTACCCCCTCATGGGGAATCGGTTCTCTAAGTGCAATCTGTTTTTGACCTTTAGACAGGGGGAATCGATACTCCCTGGGGGGAATCTGTTCCCCCTGGGGGGAATCTGTACGCCCTGAGGGGGAATCTATACCCTTGGATAATCTGATTTTTCTTGAAACCCTTTAAAAAGAAAATATTTTTGGCTCGATTAAGGCTCGAAATACTTTGTAAAATTGTTTTAAAATAGTTCAAGTATAAAACACAATTTTACACTTTAGTAAGGATTAAAATGAACTTTGAAAGACTTGAAGTAATATTTTGATATTTGAATAATTACATCGAATATACTTAGAAAATCTTTTGTAAAATCTTAAAATTCATTTAACTTAATTTGTAATATCGAAACATCAAAATGTTTTCAACACCTTCATTTTCAATTTCCACAATGAGAAATTTCTCCCATTGAATTTTTCAATATCAAATTTCGTTGCCATAGCTTCTATTACAGATAACTCCCACTATTTCACTATCGTGAATAGTTCTTTGAAACATTCAAAGAATGGGTAATACCTTATTACTTTCTTATGTTGGAGGATCCACCTTTTGGTGACAACCACAAAGATAATAAGCAGATATTACAAACTCAAATCTGGCTCTGATACCAATTGTTGCGGAAGACGACTATCGGATATAGCAAAATCGCAACTGATAATTTGAGAAAATAAAAATGAAGATAAAAGACATAAAATTTACGTGGAAACCCCCTAAATAATATAGGTAAAAACCACGGGAAACGGTAGAAGAATTTCACTATGAGAAAATAGGAATTACAACCTCTCTCGATCTACCAAATAAGAAAAAATGATATTCTCTCTTGATAAAAAGGAGAAAACAATTTTCAAGAAAACTCTCTAAATTCTCTAGTATTGGGAGAAATCTAGAATGCTTTGGGATGGTTTTGAAGCTAAATGGGTTAGGGTATTTATAGTTGAAGCTTAAAGACTAATCTTGTAAATATCCTAAAGTTTAATGACTAAAGTTTGTAATTTTTCTATACAAAAAATCAACAAATTTGGTGGCCAAATTTGACTAATTTAGCCGCCCATTAATGTTGAAAGTCACCCCATTTTATTGCTTTGATTTTTTTCAATATGGTAAACGAACCACAAAAGAAAATCAAACTATTAAATGATCACCGGTATACTACAAAGCATAATCGAGCGATGTGAACAAACTATCAACGAACACAAATTGCGTACCCAAATTTAATTCAAGAATCCAAAGTAAGGATTATCAACATAATAACAAATAAATACTATTTTGATTAATCGTAACAATATTAAATTAAACCCTGATAAAAATATAAATAAAAACAGTCAAACAATCAATAACATATAAAAAAACGTCATAAAGATAAACAAATATACAATAAACGCAAAATTATTGAAAAAAGTAAAAGTATAATATAAAAAATAAATAAATAAATAAATATCAACTATCCACAAGTAATATTAAAATTACTGCTATTGTCGATCATAAAAGTGAATAATAAAAGAATTAACAACGACACAAAAAATGAGATAAAACTAACTGAAAACCCTAAAATTAGGTTATTATCTTTATTAAAAACATAAAAAAATGAGAATATATGTATAAAATTTCTAACTCTAATTACTCAATAAAAATAATATTATATTTTATTAATTAAATTTTTTAATATACAATCAATGTGAACTACAGTTTTTATGTTAGATATTAACCTTTTAAAGTACTTAAATAAAATGTTTTGAATTTACAGTGATCAAAATTAAAGTATTCACATGCTTGCTGTCATGGATAATTCGATTCGTGTTTCATATATTTGCAGCACTTATTATGTGATTATGTGATTCTATCTTCTTTAACAAGACAATTATTATTTAAGAAATATTAAAATATTGAAGGTGGGTTTTTTATAAATAAAAATATGTTAAATTATACAAATGATCTACCGATTATAAGATATTATTTTATTAAGTTTATCAACTATTAAAAATTATAAAATGATATTTTAAATATATAATGTTATTTTGTTAAGTTATTCGACTATTAAATGGTACAAAATGGTCATTCGACTATTTATTATGTTCTAAACTCGTCATTTTTGTTAAAAAGTTGACGGTTGTCTAAGCTGATCGTTAACATGATGATTGAGATATGATAATCGTTTGAGATTTTGATATCATATTTTATCATATCACAGTCAACAAGTTAACGTTCAGCTCAGAATATCATTAATTTTTTTAACATAAAAGGAGAAGTTTGAAACATAATGAATAGCTGATGGTCCTTTTGTAACTTTTAATGTTAAAGGACTTAATGAAGCAACACTCTATAATCGAATAATCATTTTTGTAACCTGTAATAGTCGGTGGACTTAATACAATAATACCCTATAGTTGAGAGACCATTTATATATTTTACCCTAAAATATATTATTTTCCACAAATTTTTAGATTTGAATAGTTATATTTGTAAAGTTTGTGTATTATCAATAAATCAAAAAAATTATAAATGAATACTATCTTATAATCTTATTAAAAAATATTAAAATATTTAACAAATATCACTCGCAAGTTTCTTTTTTTTTTAAACCAGTTTTACAGGATTTTTGAAAAGTGACTTTTAAAAGTGTGATACAAAAGAAATTTTAAAAGTGTTGTTTAGAAGTGTAGTTTAAAATTTAAATGTATTAAATTATTGTTAAAAAGTAAGTTTAAAGAGATAAAATGTCAATTATAAATATTATTTTGTAAATTAAAAATATAAAATTTAAATTATATTTACACATATTAATAATATAATATACAAAATATATCACTTAAATTATAATAAAAAATAAAAAATAAATTAAAATAATTATTAAGATATAAGTAATTAAAATAAATTATTAAATAATAATTTATTTTTAATGATGTTAATATTAAATTATTAAGTAATAAATTATATTCTTTTAAATAATTAAATAAAATTATTAAATAATAAATTATTTTTTAAAATATGTTAATATTGAATTATTAAAATAAAATGTAACAACATAATTGAGTAGATTCCATACATTAAAAAGGGTAAAGTTATAATTTACTTTCAAACGCAAAGTTAAAAATTAAAATACTACAAATCATAACTTTTGAAGTTAATTTGAAACCACTACTTTCACGGCAATATTTTACCTGTCTGATATTGATTTTATGATAAAAAGAATTTTTTTAATTAAAAGTGCATTTGAAAAGCCACGTCAAACGGGACCTTAGCTCAATACGACATCACATAAATTATTTTGGAACTATAACATTTGTTATAGTGATTTGAAATTTATCACGACGAGGTTTCAATAAAATATATTTTTATTAAAATTTGTCATTTTGACATGATAAAATCTAATAAAAAATTATATCTTTTTAAAACTCATCGTGTCGATGTGATGAATTTAAATAAAATATTATTTAAATAAACTCATCATGTCAACGTAATGAGTTTTCTTTACATTATAACGTTTGTCGTAGATCTCAAATTAATTTTAAAGATAATTTAATGGACTATTGAATCAATTTTACCTAAAATTAACCTAAATCGATATATTTTGTATATTTTACATTATTTCACTAAAAAGCCTATCGCGGCTTCCCTATCCCGACTATGAGATTTGATGATGTGAAAAATCCAAACCGCACGGCAGGACACAGGATTTGGTGGAACAAAGAGCCAATTTTGCAGGTCGAAACAAGGGTAGTCCAGTCATTTTACCGTTTACCATTTCCTTGAATTTGGAATTATGTTAGCACGGAATGGACTGTATATCGAAGGACAAAGAAATCTAGTTTTAGGCATCGGGTAATGGAATTTTTTGTCTCGCTCTGCAATTTTATATTTTAATTAATTCCTTAGACGTTACTTTTTTTCTTATTCCATGTAGCACCCTCTTATATTCCATTTTTTTGTTTCTGTCACGAAGGTTTTTATTGATAAATTTCTTCATAAAAGAACATGATTTTGTCACAGAGTTTATTTGAAAAACTTAAATATTTGGATAAAACAATTCAATTGACTCAAAATTACAAAAAATGATTCGAATAAAATAATTTTCAGTCACTCATATTACATCTGTTCATTCACTTTTTTCTTTTCTAAAATATTTGAATAAATTTTTTGTTGTTTTTTTTATTTACGATTTTTAAAATTTTTTTGCTTGTTTTTTTATGCTCGATTTCTTCATCTCTTTGTATATGACATTCTTTTGACTTTCAGATGTATATACGAGATGAGACTACTATTAAGAGGTGATTATTTTTATATTGTCTATTCTAGATATTTTCTAGGTTTTTTCTCTATGTTTGATGCTCGATGATGTTAATGTGATCCGTTTTTGTATGTTATTAAATCAATTATTCACGTTTATACTCATTAAGTTGTCACTAATAGCTTATCTTTATGTTTTGTTTATGATTATTACGAATGTATATACTATTTTACATGATTCCCTTATGGATGATGTATATTGAAAACTATTATTAAGTCGAGGCACAAAATGAAAATTCCCAGAACACAAAGCACTAAAAAGTAAAGTATCTTTGCGTGCGCGCCTGTCAGAAAAGATGAAAACAGTAAACTCACCGAGTCTAACACAACCCGAAGAAAGGCGAGAGAAAGGAGACTCTCCGAGTTCAAAAAAAAAAAAAAAAACCGGGACATTTGTCTTAAAGTCGGTGGCAAGCTAGGGTTCCGAAGGAAAGAGGAAAAGCAAAAATGGAGAAAGGAGGGGAAGAGCATGAGTATTCGCATTCGTATTACCGGAGACAAGAGCGCATTGCATTGGTAATCATTATAGTGCTTGCTTCAGTGGCTGTTGCTTCGCTTTTAGTGGCTTTTAGCTACTATTGCTACATTCGTAACAAGGTCCTCTCTAAGCGCTCCAAATCCCACTCCACTAGTAAGTGTTCCTTTGCTCACTGATCCCATGACTGCATAATATGTTTATCTATTTCATTCATCTTGTTCAGTTTCTTATGATTTGGTAAGTTGATTATACGCTTTTGACAATATCTGTTTTGGGTGTTTGGGACTTGAGATTATGATCTCTGGATGGATTGAAGTAAGGGACAAAGTATAAGTAATCATAAAAAAATTTGAAAATTGTTGCTTTTGTATGAATTAGTTCCTTATGTTGCCTTTTACATAACTTGATGAATTGTTGGGCTTTTGCCTCTGAAGGAGTTGATTCTAAGGACAAAATTTGCAATGCCGATCTTGAAGTTGCTATGGATGACGGGCTTCATGTCTTTACTTTTAAGCAGTTACATTCGGCTACTGGTGGCTTCAGCAAGTCTAATGTGGTTGGCCATGGTGGATTTGGGTCTGTATACAGGGGAGTGCTTAGTAATGGCAGGAAAGTTGCGGTCAAGTTAATGGATCAAGAAGGAAAGCAAGGGGAAGAAGAATTTGAAATGGAGGTCCACTATGAATATCATTTTGATGTCTCTTTTCCAAGATTTTGATATCTGTATTTCAAATGTGCCATTCCCAGTGGTAGATCTAGAAATTTTTTTGGGAGTGGGCACACATTTATTAATAATATAATTTTTTTATACGATAAAATTTCAGCGTGGGCATACATATATTAATGAAGAAAACTTCAAGTTTTAAAGAAGAAAATTCGAAACCCAGGAAATTTCAGGGTGGGCACGTGCCCACCCTGACCTGAATGTGCATTCGCCAGTGGCCATGCCCGTGCTAACCAATCATCGATACATGATTCTGTTTACCACATTCTTTACATTTCTGCTGGAAAAAAATGTATAATAAGAGTTGGAAAAGATGTGATCTCCTTTGCATTAACTTTCCTTTTACTTCTGGTTAACTAGTTTAGATTAGGGATGCAATTTTTAGGGCGAGTTTATATTGATTGATTGATCCTACCTGATTGTAGGTGGAGCTGTTGAGACGGCTACGTTCTCCATATTTGCTGGCTTTGATTGGTTATTGCTCAGATAGTAGTCGTAAATTGCTTGTTTATGAGTTTATGGCGAATGGTGGTCTGCAGGAACATCTGTATCCCATTAGTGGTAAGTAAGCAGCAACCTTTGCTTGTTAAAATTTTGATGTGCATAAGCTGTTAATTGAGCTTATTAGTTATTTGAACCAAAATTTATCATTGAGAATACTGAACCAGGGATTGATGTAGGAGAACGGTATGCACAGCAACTGATTTACTGGTTTCATGCTGCAGGTTCTAACAATATACACTTAAAACTGGACTGGGAAACCCGGTTGAGAATAGCTCTGGAAGCTGCTAAGGGATTGGAATATCTACATGAACATGTTAGCCCTCCAGTGATTCACAGAGATTTTAAGAGCAGTAACATCCTTTTGGACAAAAATTTTCATGCCAAAGTTTCTGATTTTGGATTAGCCAAGCTTGGATCAGACAAAGCTGGTGGACATGTTTCAACTCGAGTATTGGGCACCCAGGGATATGTTGCTCCTGAGTATGAAATAACAAACAATTGCTAAGTTAAACAGTTTTGTTATCAAATTATAACTGCCCCATTTGACTTTGGGTTCGGTTGCCGCGATGTGCAGATATGCTTTAACTGGACATCTAACTACGAAATCGGATGTGTATAGTTATGGTGTTGTTCTTTTGGAGTTGCTTACAAGCCGAGTACCGGTTGATTTGAAGAGACCTCCAGGGGAAGCTGTTCTTGTATCATGGGTGAGTTTCATTTCTTTTTTTTTTCTTGATCTAAATCCTGTTCAATCTCGTTATTGTTTCATCTTTTCCCCCCCTTCTAGTTATGTCTTTTAATAGTAAATCCTTGCATCTGCTTCGGTTGCCATTCTTCAAGTTTTTGTCTCTTGTTCGTGGCGCAGGCTTTACCACAGTTAACAGATAGGGAAAAGGTTGTCGGGATAATGGATCCGGCACTGGAAGGTCAATACTCGATGAAAGAAGTTATTCAGGTTGCAGCCATTGCTGCAATGTGTGTGCAACCAGAAGCTGACTATAGACCATTAATGGCGGATGTTGTGCAGTCACTGGTTCCACTGGTGAAAACTCACTGCTCAGCGGCGAAGGTTGGTAGCAGCTGAAGCTTTCCATTACTGCAAAGTTTCCTCGCTCTCTCGATCCATTCCGCGAAGTAGGTTTATCTAGAATAATCAAAACCAAAAGGCCAATGCCCTTAGCTGAACTTAGAGTTGTAGCTCTCAGACAACTACTTCTGGATGAAAAGGTCGAGACTGCTGGAATATTATTAGCTCTTAATCGGAATATGAGATTGGAATCGTATACCGATCAAATGTATAAGTCTAATATGATATACGCAATGCATATAACATGAAAGGTATAAGTGCAATATGATATACGATCAAATGTATGCCATGTATATCAAGATACATAGAAAAATATATATTTAAGACAAATTCAATTATACGGTATACAAAATCAGATTAACTCAAAGTTATAAATGTTTGCATACCATGCAGAACAAGATTTTAAGGGATATACATTTTAGGGTAAATTATGCATTTAGTATTTAAATTATCAGTTTTGATATGTTTTCATAATTATGTTTTAATTCAAAATCATATTTAAAGTTTATTTTTTGTTTTATTTTAATATATTATTCAAAATTTAACTTTAAGTTTTGACAATTTTTAAATTTATGTACTAAAATATACCAAAGTTAATATTTTAAGTATTAAACACGTTAAGTTTTCAACAATGAGTACTAAAATGAAATAAAAATTAAATACCTAAAGTTTTTAACAATGAAATATTAAAATGAAATAAAAATTAGATATTAAACATGATTTTTAAAAAATAAAAAATTTAGAGGTCTCATTTATCCTATATTTTACTTTAATAGGATACTCAAAGGTGGATTTCACATTCAAAAAAAATTACCAACCTAAAAAAACCAAACCCGATGCGATTGAACCCGAATCTATGGGTATCCCTCAAGATTTTCCCCTTTGTTAACGGAGAAGTTGAACAGATGTTGAGATCGCTTCATAGTTCTTTCTCTTCTCCAGAGATCTCTCTCCGTCGCATTCTCATCTCAATCAATATATCACATTTTCATCTGCTAAAAAATGGCGGCCGTCGCCGTTCACCAGTTCGCTCAGTGCATCACTTGCCATGCTTGGAGTCCCGATCAAACCAGTAACTTCTTATGCTTTTTATTAATTTCGAAATTCCGTTCCTTCTCTTCATCTTTATGTTTTGTTTGGTTGCTGTGAACGTGTAGGACATAAAAAGAAAATAATTTCATTTTTGCGTTTAAGTTTGTTGTGATGTTATATTTGTCATTAAAATGTAAAATTGAGCTGGAAAATGAAATTAATGGTTCGATTTTACTGTTTCTTTACATTTTAGTTTCTCGTCCTACATGGATCCGTTTTATTTTTCTTCTTCTTTTAAAGTTTATATTAATATATGTTTTAGAACTAAAGATTTGGTCCTTATTATTCTAAATTGCTGAAGATTATGTTTTCTGTGAATTCTTTTTCTGCATATTTAATTTGTGTTTTTCCTGCCTGCAGTGATAGCATTTTGCCCAAATAATAATGAGGTTCACATTTACAAATTGCTGCAAGACAAGTGGGAGAAACTTCATGTTCTTCAGAAGGTACTTTATTCAAAATTTTCCCTATAAACCACTAAGATATGATATACTCCAATTATATATGCAGATGTATGAACTCATCTCTGGAAGTTCTTTGAAATTATGTTACGTGGTACTTTTGTGACACCTCTTAAATTTCACATTGAATATGGCTAGAACCTAGGCTGAAACCACTTTTGGGTGAAGAATAAAAATACTTTTTGAAATGGAAAATACAAGATGATATGCCTGTTCTTGTCTGAAATCTGAGTACTTACTAAGTAAATAGAAGTAATGCTGCAGTATGGCATACTGATTGAGATTTGGATTTCAACTTATGGTATGTTATCAGCCCACGTTTATACCAGTTTTGCCTTTAACTGAACATGAAATATTCAGTGCATGAAAATCAGGATTAAGAATCCTAAATTGTACTGATATTCAATAATACTTTTGAATTCTTGACATATGCATATGCTAAAATTGTTGGATATGCCTTGAACAAGTTAGTAGACAAGAAACACTAAGTTAAAATGGAAAGACTTTAAACTAAAGCTTTCCTGTTGAGAACCATACTAAACCATGAGAAGCTCTTCAGTCTAAAATCTTACAAAGAATCCACTCTCTTCATGTTGAAAACAATAAGCGTGCTTAGTCTTCTTTTTTCATTTGAAAGGAAATTCTATCTAGCTTCATGTTTGGTTACTGAATTTTCTTAGAAAATAAAAATTTATCTAGGTGTTGAAGTGACTACATTCATGAAACACACAAACACGTGCAAATGAAAATTTTGGAGCTTGGACCATCCTCTTTCTCTTTCCCTGTGCCTGGACGAACACATGAACAGTGCCTACATGATCCTCGTGTTTGTCTTTTTTTTCATTTCTTTTTTCATTTCTCTGTAGCTCTGTTATTGTGTTCTTTGTCTTCTGAGATTTGTGATCCCATTTGAAGATATGTTTGGAACCAAGAAGGACCAGAGTGGGTACCAACTCTTGTCATTCTTAGGCTCAATCGTGCTGCACTTTGTGTTCAGTGGAGCCCCAAAGGTACATAAACATAATTTCACCTGACATTATTAGTCATTCTTCACTTCTTTGTACTGTGCAATAAATTAGCTTAATACACAGATTGGAACTTTCTTGGGTCTATTTATTCGGGTTTTTCCCTTCTTTCCCACAGTTACTAAGAACAAAGCATGTCACCCTTGGTTTTAAAAGAGGCGCTTCTAGGCGTGAGGTGCAGCCAGGCATTGAAGATGGTGCCCGCCTAGGATGAGGCGTGGCGAGATACTAGAGGCGCGCACCTCTGGGCTTTAGGCGTCAGGTGCAACGCCTTTGCGCCTTTCGATTTTTTTTAAAAGATATTAATAGGAAGTAGAACAGATTAAAGAAGAAGAAGAAGATAAAAAAAAATTGCAGTAGTAAGAAAGGAAGAGGACGACTGAAGAAGACTAGAAACTCTTTCTTTTCACATTTTCTCATTTCTTAACCCTAATATTTGGCCTATTAATAAGCCCAAATTTCTAGTCCAACTCTTATGTTTATTTTATTTATAACAAACCATTATAACTTCTTCCACCCTTTGTCTGCTTTTAACCCAAAGTATATGTTTTTTTAGAAATTAGTTATTTAATAATACATAATTAATTTTAATTTTTAAAACAATAAAATATTAAATTAAATACTAATTACTTAATAAATTTTATAAAATATCAAAATTATTTTTTTATAATAATTACAAAATTTAAATTGATAATAAAATAAATTTGTATCATTTAAAAATAAATGAAATAATAGTTAAATATTAAAAACATTAAGTATAAATCAAATAGTGTAGATTTTGGTGAAAGGGGATTAAAATATTTTTATAAAAATAAATAAAATAATAGTTTTAAAATTTAAAAACTTTAAGTATATCAATACATTGTAGACAAGTATTTTAGGAGTTAATCGGTGGGTAATGAGTATAAATATACTCATACAATTAATTTATAAACTTTTTAGCACAGATATGTTTATAATATTGTTTTAAGTATAAAATATGTTCCGTAACTAATTTATAGGGTTTTTAGTATAAAAGTGCGCCTCGCCTACAAAAGGCCTGCGCCTTGTGCCTAGGCTCCAGGGACCTTTTGTGCCTAGGTGCGCCTTGCGCCTTTTAAAACCAAGATGACACCATTTTTTTACAATTTGGTACATGCATATTACTTTAGGGTTCATTGTTCTAGCAGCTTATTCACTGATGATTCTGCTTAAGCTTATAAAATAAAATAACATTTGACTAATGAAAATATAAATTATGTTGTGGAATACGACTTCAGATTATCAGTTGGATTATTTGATAAGAAAAAAATTCCTTACGAAGTCAACAGCATTCGTCTTTGTGCTCCTATTTTGATAATTCTTACATGTCCATGTTCTTATGACTGTTGAGGTCCGTTTTAGGAATACCGCTGGCAACTGTAGATCCTTTATTTGAGCAACTTTACAAAGTTCTAACCATTCATTTCTTCCTGTCATTTACTTCCAGAAAACAGTTTGCTGTTGGAAGCGGTGCTAAAACTGTGTGCATATGCTATTAGAGGGAGATAATAACTGGTAATATGTTGCTACATTTCAATTGTCGCCTCTCCTTTCTCTTAATATCCCCGAACTTGGTTTGTATATAATTATGTACAATTGTACATGCATACATACATACATACACGCATCAATCCATTGTCTTCATCTGTGGGTGAATTCCAAACATCGAGATGCTCTCTTTTCTGCTCATTTTTTTATCTACAATTGATGCTATATGCTCGTCTGCTTTGCTGTTTGTAGGTGGGCAAGCAAAGTAATCAGGAAAAAACATAATTCCTCTGTCACAGGTGTTGCTTGGCATCCTAATAATGTGCGCGTTTCCCACTTTACTGCATTTGGATAAGTTTTTTTTTTTCCTTTCAATTCTTGGTGTAGTTATATGGTGGCTTTTTTATTTAACTTTATTCTATGATGTGGAAAATTGTCTTATGATAGGATTCATCCATCTTCATGTATTAAGTGGTATAATTTGACTGTATTACATTGAGAAGAAAAATTTAAGGGGTGAAGAATTTAAAAAAGCTAAAGATGTTTGTGTAGAAAGCAGCCGAGATACACATTTAGTAGATAATAGTTAAGGAAGAAAAGAAACCTAGTAGGACTCTAGTTTGTAACACATCTTATTTTAACAGGTTGTATTTTTTTTTGTTCTGAATAAGAAAATAAAGAGAAAACCTCTCTTTCCTTGAAATCTCACAGTTTGACATGAGCACATTAGCTTAATATTCAATGGTTAAAAAGCCCCATCCCAAAACCATCTCTTTCTAGCACATTAACTCTACATCAGACTATAGCTATAAATGGGTGAGCATAAACATTTTTGGGGAAATCTTTCAAGTAAAAATGGACATGCTAGTTGTCATATTTTAAGAGTTGTATTTGTCTTCACCTGCAGAACATCATAGCGTCATACATATTCCATTTGGAAATTTGTTTTAGATGCTTTGAATTCATCTCTTATTCTTTTCATTAACTGGTATATGATCTATATTTTGGAAGAGACAGCAAATCTTGTCTATATTGAAATTATTTTGGTACAGATTCTACTTGCTACAACATCCACAGATGGTAAATGTCGAGTATTTTCTACATTTATCAAAGGTGTTGATACAAGGTATGTCAAACACTGTCGTCTGGAGGCTAGCATTATTACTGTTTGGGCACATTGGCATAATGTTTCCTTCTCAAATTTCCCAGGGAATCAAAAACAGGCTCTTCTTCAGATCCAAAGTTTGGAGAGGTACTATTCATGCCCCCTCTTTAGCTGTAAATATTTAATGGATGCATTGATATGGAGGAAAAAGTGTTGCGACTTTTATTTGTTAATCCATATTTCCACGTTTACTGTTGTTGTAAACTCTACCAATAATTTAGCCTAATAAAATCTTGAAAGATGAATATGGGTAATAGGCTAAAATTTTTCTTATTTCCATGTTAGTGATGCACCAAATTGAAAAATTGTGCAATTATCTGCCAATTGCTGAAAGGGAAAATCATCTATAGTCATTTGAACCTCTAGTGATTAGGAGGCGCAATTCCATGTGCAATCTATTTTTTTGGGACATAAATGTATTGAACTTGAAACTGGATAGCACTCATTGATGAATGATCTGAATTTTACATTTTTTTAATAGATTTTTTTAGTTTTATAACATATTAGTTTACAGAATGACAAGGTAATTTCCTTGGAAAGCAACCTTATTTTATGGTTTTCAATTGTCAAAATTCCAATTCCAATTAGAAAGGAAACATCATGCCAGTACAGCCATATAGGTTTTTTCTTTTGCAATTCTGTATTCTCTAGTGGGTCTTCTCTTTGCCCAGGGAATGATATTTTTATAAACCTTGTAATAATGCAAAATGTTGCAAAACATTCATCTAGTGACAAAGTTAATCTTGGTAAAGTCTGTATGATGTCAAAATTTTCATTAGTAGCAACAAATATAATCTTAAATTATGCTATACAGCCACACATTGTTGTATCCTAAGGTGCTCTTGTTTTAAAAATTATAGTTTTTATAAGACTATAGGAACATTGATATCCTGAAAAGGCAGAACAAGTTGGACATTGGAATTGCAATTAGTTTTCATTTGAGGGGTTAATCGGCATGTTGAAGTTAATTCTTAATAATTTCCATTGCGTCAAAAATAGTAGAGGCATGGAAGGATAACTTCTATATTTTGTTTAATCAATTGGTCCAAGTGTTTAACTTAAAGGAAGAATGCTGAATTGTTTTTTATGTATGTGAGTTTCTTGAAATGTGGAGTTAAATCAGTTAATTACCCAAATTGTTCATGCCTCAGATGGACCCATGAATATTTATATTGACTACTTTATATTTGCTTAATTGACTTGCTAAATTCTTATTTATTTATTTATTTATTTTAGTTGAGCTCAGGGTTCTGCAGTTTCGTTAACCTTTTTTCAATGCAAAGAAGAACTAACATTTTCTTTTTCTTCCTCGACACTTACTCAACAGCAAATACTTCAGCTTGATCTGTCATCATCATGGGCATTTGGGGTGAACTGGTCACCAAGTGGAAATACTTTGGCTTATGTAGGTAAGAAATATTTCTATCTAATTTTCATTTCCAAAGATAAAGTTTGTGGCTTGATATTTATTAACTAAGAGAAAATGTTTGTCCCCTTATCCTCTTAAACAACCAATTTTGCATTTTGACTTGGTTAATTGTTTGTTTAGTTTCTAGTTTAGGGAAATTTTGTTGGGAAGTAATCCAACTTTACATTTAATTTTTGGTTGGTCAATAACCGCCATTGCATGAACCTCTAAACTAAGTTGGTTGTGCCTATATTTTAATACAACTTCATCAATCTCCCCCAGCCCTTTTAGAGGAACATTTATTTTGTGTCTTAGAGCTGCTTGTAAATTTCCTTAACCTCTATTTATCTATTTACAGGTCATAATTCTATGATTTACTTTGTTGATGATATTGGTCCTTCTCCATTGGCCCAGAATGTTGCATTCCGTTATTTGCCACTTCGTGATGTGGGTCAGCGTTCACTCTTGTTAACTGCTCTTGTTTCCCTCTATTTTGCGCTTAATCATAAATATTATTTTTAATCTTGATTTTTATGCAATCTCATAATTTTCCATCAGGTCCTCTTTGTTTCTGAGAAAATGGTCATAGGTGTGGGATTCGATTGCAATCCAATGGTTTTTGCAGCAGATAAATCAGGATTATGGTATATAAGATTCATTGTCATTGTAATTTTCTATACTTGCTTCATTATATCATAAGACTATTAACCATTATGATTCTGTAAGTGTGGCTTTTATGGGTGAGGCCGGGGAAAGGGGCAAGGCAGATGTTTCTGAGAACAAACAGATTGCTTCCAGGTGTGTTTATTTAAGGAAATAATTTTTTTGATAGGGCTTCCTTTGGGTAATAAGCTCAGCAGGTTGTCTACTCACTTGAGTGAATCGTGGAATGCTTGATATGTAATAAAATCATTGACGGACACCATTTCTTGAAGTCTACATGAATTAAATATCATTTGAGCATTATTTACCACTGCATTAACCCAGCTATGTCTTTAGTTATTCCTCAAACCCCAATATAGGTGTTTCATTCTTATTTTGTCAGAAACTGTTGTTTCCTGGCACTGAAATAAGAAAATGAAGCTCACTGCAAGTACTGTTTTGTCCTAAAGGTGCCTCGTCCTCCCAAGAATGCGGGGAAAGTTTTAAGCCTTGGATTGGAGCCAAATTATTTTAATTTTACCTTTTCATTTCTTTCAGTCATGGAAGGAAGGGAAGGGTGTTACAGAACTTGTGGAAAATGATGGCGAAAAGGTTGAATGATTACTTCCATGACTACTGTATACTGAAGTTAATTAAATACAAAGGCTGGGTGGTGTTGTAGTAGTTAGGGAATGGAGAGACGATTGGATTCCATTATTTGAAACATTTTTATAGCTTCAAGAGAATGGAGGTGTCAATTGTTGATAGACTTCATTTCTATCTCTGGAACTCACTGGTAATTTAACGGTCCGTATGAATAATTTTGGGTTGAACTTTGCATTTTGTCATTTCTTTCCAGATTTCTGAAGCATTTGGCAAATTATACGGTCAATAAAGGCAGGGATTAAGCAATGATACGGTTGAACCTTCTAAGATTCAAGGAGCTGCTCATGACAACTGCATCAAGTACTTCCCTGCCCATTTTGTTGTTATTGAATATGATTTTTCTCCGAAAGAATCCTTGGCTGCTTATTTGACCACTTAGTTCTGAATATAGGGTGGATAATTGATGCAATGAAGTTCCTTTTTTCTTCTCTCTAAAGAATGTAGCTTAATGTTGTACTTCATCTTGTTAAAACTGCAGTTGTATTGAACTTCTAAAACAAAAAGGTTCAAAAACAAAGCGCTTCAGCACCTCGGGTCAGTTTCGCTGCTTTTTCTATTTAGAAACTGTTAACTTTCAGGACTAGGAATCAATCTCAGTTGAGGGGTTTTGGACTAGTATTTCTCATTGTTCCGCCATATGAATATTTCAGGAATGGATGGAAAGGTGGTAATTTGGGATCTGGAAAACCAGCAAGATCTTAGGGAGTATCTGTAAGAAGTGCTTACTGATTTTTTTCTTCTTTTTCCCTTTTGGTCAGGTAACAGAATGACAATAATAGTGAAGCATGTCCTATCAAAAAAAATAATAGTGAAGCATGTGGTATATATACATACATATATGTGTGTGATTCTGTAATCTTAGGAGAAAATTAAACTTATAATACATTATTAGGTTTGTTTTTATGTTTGATTTAGTGCAGCGGAATATTAGTTGACAACTCGATGCATATTATGTTTGTGCTTTTCTGCAATTTTTGTTTGTGGATTGTATTCCAATTACTACAAATCGATGTCTAAAATCTACACATTACAGTACCCAAAAGAAAAAACTTGATACACAAACTTTTTACAAAAACAATTCATCATCATTCCATTTCTTTACTCTGATTTCTCACCCTTCTAAATTTCTTTCCATTTTACCAAACAAAACCCGTCCCAAACTCTTTTTTGTCTCTCTATGATAGCAAATTAGTGAATCATATTTTTTAACATTTTAACAATAGTCCAAAAGTAGACAATAAGAAGAAGACATTCATAAGCAGAAAAAATGAACCTCATAATTTAATGTACTGGTAATATTTCCAGGCATGAATACACAGCAGAATCTCATAATTATAACTCCATAGCCACGGGCCATTCAAAAATCAATCTTTACCCATGTTTAATAATGCTCACAACCTATACTATATCATAATTAAATGCCATATCATATACTATATCTCAACCGACAACATATGCAGAACAAGCACTATGAATTGTGTGCTCCTCGGACATAATTTTACCATAATATACAGCAGGTGGAGGGTGTCATTTTTTGGTCCCGAACTGGCCTCCGGTGTAAGTCTGTCCAAAGGACCAACTGGAAGGAGCAACGTTGAAAGAAACAACAGTGTGACCATTACTGGTTGTGACAATAAAAGAGAGGCTCTGACCATTAAGGTAAGAATTGCTTTGCCAGTTCTGGCCCCAGTTCCTGGACATTTGTTGCCATCTGGTTTTTGAACCTTTAATGGCCACCGAATGAACATCACCGGCACCTCCAACGTTGGTGATCAGCACCAAATTGAAGTAGGAATGTCCATTGATTGTGAACCTTATACCCCCACTTCTCCTACACTTCACCCTGAGAAAACAAAATAAAACAGAAGTTTAAGCAAGGGTGTCGGTGGAAACAGGAAAAGTTTTCTGAAAAACAACTTAATTTCGGGTAAATTCAATTTTCATCACTTAACTATCTTCCCGCTCTTATTTTGGACACTGAAGTTTAAAATTTTTCAGTTTAATAACTAAACTTTCAAATTGCTCCTGTTTTGATCACTCTATGATATGGATTATTCTGATATTATTTTTTATTGATACTGTATATTTTATTAATATTTAATACCAAATTTATTTTAAAATAAAAAAATCATTTCAAACTCTAAATTATACCTCAAATCACAAATCCTAAGTCATACCCGTTAAAATCTCTAATTCATCCCGAAGCTTCGATGGCGGGGTGGATGTTGTGACTTGGAGTTTGTGTTTCAGGGTTTGGGTGTTGCAATTTTGGATTTTAGGGGTTGCAATTTGAGATTTTTTTTTTGTTATTTGGGTTCAAGTGTTGTGACTTGGAGTTTATGTGTCGCCTTTGAGGTTTGATTTAGGGTTTTAATTTTGTTTTTATTCTAATTTTATGTTGTAATAATAATAAAATATCTCATATAAAATATGAAATTTTTAAGTTTAGTTATTAAATTGTAAAGGTTTAAACTTTAGTGTCCAAAATAAAAGTTAGATTATAGTTGAGTGATAAATTTAGTTTACCCTTTACTTTCTTTTGTTTACCTTCTGTAACTCACAGGCACAATACCGGCTCTGTATTGGGCAATGTGTTCGAAAATCGGCTGCGAGAGATCGAAGTGGTGATTAGGAGGGTCACACCAGCCTCCCGGAGGGCAGAAGTTAGTGGCGGTGACGACAATGGAGCCGGGCACGCACCATTGTGGGTCATTCACACTTGAGCTCATAGCATGCACCACAGCTCAACCCATTGTCGAACAAGGCAGTGCTCAAGGCTGCCGTGTTAATACCATAACCTTGGCTAATTAGGTTCCCATAGCCACAAGCTCCACCTACAGAAGATGCCAAGAATCAATAAGAATATATATATATGTGTGTGTGTGGTAATTTTGGATTGTGAGAAGTACCCATTGTGCCCGAAGCATCACCACCTCCATAGAAAGTGGCATGAGCGTTGATCCATGGTCCAAGGGTTCCACGAACAAAGTTGAGGAATGAGAGTAATACAGCTACAAGAAAGTACCCCAAGTGCCCCATTGTCCTGCATATGAAAAAACATACTACATGAACAAAATATGTACATTTAACTTAAAGTTTATCACTAATGAAGAAGTGGAAAAGGAAGAGTAACCTTGAGAAGAAAAGTTTTTGTGGAACAGAAAGAGGGTGTTTGAACTAATAAATAGAGTGCAGCAGTAATGTGTAATGTAAACTTTTCATTTGTGCAAACTTACTCTATTTAACTTGTGGTCGTTGTTTAGTAGTCAACTTCACAAGTGACAGAACACAAGTTGAGAACACTGGGACCAAGCAACAACGATGGTGGTTTGCAAGGCTCGAACCGCGTGGGTTTGTTGTGGGACAAGCAGCCATGAATCCTTATGTGGGGTTTTAAGTGAATGTGGCTCACAGTTTAAGCTAACAATATTGGGTGAATGATGATGGAGAGTAGAACAGAATTGGCTTCATGCAAGATGAAAAGAACTTGGTTACTGTGAACACCTCTTTGGGGCCAGTAATGGTGAAATATGAGCTTTTAAACAACGATGGTGGTTTGCAAGGCTCGAACCGCGTGGGTTGTTGTGGACAAGCAGCCATGAATCCTTATGTGGGGTTTAAGTGATGTGGCTCACAGTTTAAGCTAACAATATTGGGTGAATGATGATGGAGAGTAGAACAGATTGGCTTCATGCACGTGAAAAGAACTTGGTTACTGTGAACACCTCTTTGGGCCAGTAATGGTGAATATGAGCTTTTATTTGATCTGGGAAGGAGACATGCAATTCTAGCTCAAAGAGCAAGCAAAAGACGCTTCTTTTCCAAGTCATTTTACCGTAGACAAAGTCCAATTTAATCCATTTTTTTCAATTTGCAGGCATTGTAACAAAATTAATTTGAGGGTTTTTTGTGTGTCCTGTTAATATAAACTGACCAAATTTATATAGTATAACATCAATATCAAATTGAATTAACTGAGCGGTCTACATGATAAAAGAGAATATTATTTTTCTTGCAGATTCTGGATTCTAGTATCATTTGTAAGGTGTATGTTATCAATGACTACAAAAAATTATAAACAAATACCATCTTTTAATCACATCTCATTTTCAAATAAAAACATTAAAATCATATTATGTGAAGTAATTAATTATTTTTTTAAAGTTCAAATTTACTAATGACATATTTGAAAATTAATTTTGAGAGTGATTTAAATGAAAGTATGCAGGTTAATCCAATTGATTGAAATATTGTTACTAAGCATGGCCATGGACTTAATTCGTCATTATTTTTGAAATTTTTTTTATATTTATTAAACTTGAATTTAAAAAAGATTTTGAAGAAATATAAATAAATAAAGGTAGAAAACGATGAAACCAAGTTTACTAATTCTAAGATAATTATAAAATATTAAAGAATAATGATTAAAAATAAGTGAAATACTTTTAATTTTGATGAAGAATAAGATTAAATGAAATAAAAAATAATAATCTTTAACTTTCATATTAACACATATCAATAATATTACCATTGTGTTATCCAACTTTTAATGGATTAATGTTCAAATGTTTAATTGAAATCAAAATGAAACTTTAGTATAAAATTATAATATTTTAAAATTAAAATAAAATCTATATAAATCCTAAAATACGTACCTAATCTTTAATCTGTTAAGTACTCAAAGAATATTTTTGATAAATAATATTTTTAATCTTTTAAAATTAAGAAAGAACTTTTACGAAAATGTGTGATCACTTTTGACAAAATAATTAACACAGCATAAGGTACTGATATCAAGGATATACATAAATGCCAGACACAGAACATGCAGCTGTAAACTAAGAAATATACAGTACTTATGCTTATGTAGGACCAATACTTGTAAATATATACAGAGACAAAAAGAGTGGGGCAACTTTAAAATATCTCGGAATCTGTAGGAAAAAAATTACAGGAAAAATGGTAAAAATAGGGAAATGAATCAGAAAAAACCACAGATGCAAACAAGAATTCACCTCTGAACTTTGCTTGCAATTCTAACAAATATTAGAAAAGAATTGACTAACAAAACCATCATCGTTCAAGAAGATGATAGGAGCCTTACTGCGAAGTCTAGCCTTTAAGTTACACAACACGCTGGAATATGCTTGTTGCTGTGAAAGTGGGGTTGTATGGGCTTCTCGTTCATATTTTATGATTTGAATGAAGAATAGTAATTGGTAAATTACAGGATTAAAGAGGGGAGAGATACAGAGGGAAAGCCTGAGAGAGATATAGTCACCTTGTCGAGCACTGAATGATGGATTATATTCAGGTCTCTAGTGCTTGTGTATGACTAGGGTGATGATTGCTATTGTTAGTTGACAGAATCAAATAGATCTGCCTATCAAGTAGTAGATTAAGCTGATCACGTGGATTTGTTCAAAATCACGTCTCATGCTATTCAAAAGATATGAAATTTCAGAGGTTTCAAAGAATTCTGAATACCACAACATTCGATAGACAAAAAAATTATAGTGAAAATATAATTTCTAGAAGTGATCCAGAAAGACACAACAATATTGAAAGCCAACATTATAAGAAGAGTCACTCATGTATTAATTAGCATTTGTGGGATGGGGGGACAATATCAAATTGAAAACCTAACAAATCACAGTGTGGGTTCAAACAGGTCTAGGGTTTGGTTTAGATACAAAGGACCATCTTTCTTCAGCTAAGTAACTGAAAAATAAAATCACCGTGTACGAAAATTAAGAGGGAATTTAGCCAGAGTTTCCGTGTTGGGTGAATGGGAAATAGTAGTGTAAGCGATGGATAGTGACAGTGCCGCGTAACCAATTGACAATGATGCATGGCAACACAAGACAAAAGGGACATGGATGGAAGTACAAACACATATGCATGTGCTCATTCATTTCTCTGGCCCTAGGCATGTGCGAAGCCAATGATGACCCCATACTTCATATCCATAGCTCACAATTATTGACTTTAAATCCCCCACAACTATGTCACCGTCAACAAAATTTAGGCTACGATATTAACAATAATTATTCACTGATAAAATGGTGTAAAAAAATACTTTTTTATTGCATAGGACAATAGCACTCATAATCTATTATTTAACAGAACAAAACTTATTTCACATTTAAAAAGGTGTACAATATGAATTTATTAATTAACTTTAGTGGTAAAAGAGAATATCATTTTTTTAGAGATTTTAAGTTTGAACAGTTGTATCTATAAGATGATGTGTATTGTCAATTGGTTAAGAAAATTATGAGCATATACTACATTATAACCAACCATCATATATTTTTTTTAGAAAATGATACATTTTTGCTTACATGGCAAGAAGTTCGATCATAATTTTCAATATTAAACTTGTTGATTTTTTAACTGTTACAGACAATTTAAACTTTGATCAAACTCATATCAATACGCAAGTTAAAAGAAGTTTTAGATACCATCGTTAATTGTCATATTGATATGTATCGGCATAATATGAAAGTTAAGTGATACTTTTGAAAAAAAATTAACAGTAAGTATAAGTTTAGTGATGATTTAAAAAAATAGTTAGGTGGTCAAAATGGATCTATTGGAATAGTTGAATGGTTAAATATATAATTTATTTTGATTCTTTTAATAAAATAACAATTTAAGACAAATGTGATAACAATTAAACCTTCAATTTAAAAAAATATATTTAAAAGAATCCTATCTTAAAGAGTTGAAACTTTTAGATACGAGACTAGGTGTGTAAATAATATGAAACTTGGTTAGTTGGGCTTAGCCGTCTCATAGTTTCCTATCAAGGACTACCATATATGAGACTAGGTGTGTAATAAATATGAGACCAAGCCTTGTATCAAATTTTTTCTTCTCAAAATAACACTTTTAAGAATCGAATATTATGCATAAATTTACATATAATTTTTTACAACTCCATCAATTATCATTGTTAATAAAATTTTATAAATATATTGGTTTCTTCACACTTATGGGTGTAACAAATCTAGTATACTGTTTTTAAAAAAAAGGTACTTTGTATTAGAAAATTTTACAAAATACGCCACTACAAGGACCTCATTAAAAAATCTCTCTAAACCTAACATGGAGGAAAAAGAGTATATCTTGAAGTGGCATAGAACAATGTACTATTTACATTACAACAAGAAAGAATCTTCCCAACCCATACATCAATGAAATCCCATCTAATCTAAAAACAAAACCCACATTGATATCAGCCACCTAATTTGTGGAAAACTAATTCCAGTGCCTTATTGCTTTCAACATACCAGTTAAACCAAAATCTATTGAAAACAAGCAAATAATAAATCACTTAACAACACTAGAATTAATTTTCAACAGTAATCGATAATAAGAGATTCAGGGCTTCGAACAAAATCTTGAATGCTAGGAATCAACGACAACCATAAAGAATTAGCCCAAACCCTATTTGAACCATAGCTAAGTAGCAGATGTGATCCACCGAAAAAGGGTTCCCTTTAAACCTGCTTACATTTCTACATAACCAGATTTTCCAAATCAGCTCGAAAAATCCGAGTTGCCATAAAGCTCGAAATTTCTTTCTGATTCTCTGTGAACACCATACCTGTAGTAAATCTTTAACATCATAGGGACAACAATATTAACATTCCACACAGAACACTAACGCTTCCACACTTGCCAAACAACATCACAGTGACACAATACATGGTTAATAATTTCAGGTAATTATTGCAGAAATATAGGACATGATCGTTGCAAATGACGCCTCACTTTTCCAACTCTGTGATCACATGCAACCTTTGATGCACTGTTTTCCACAAAACAAGACACTTTTGGAGGAGCACATTTAGACCAAACCATTTTCCAGATTGGATTTTCTATCTTACCAACAGATGACAACTTAGAACAGAATGATTTTGGGGTGTAATTTCCATCAACCGAACCTGCCCATTTCATCTATCAATACCTGGAGTTGTGCTAACTGATCTATTGAGGACAGGTAAATTCAATCCAAATTGATTTTTCCCACTAAAAAAGAGCTTTCCTCAACTCAATCTTCCATTCTCAGACTTCATTCTTCTAAGACCCAAAATCGCTGATATTCTTGGCTTTTTTTGAAGTTAACCCGAATAATCTAGGGAATGAGACTACTATTTTTTTTCCAAAGACTTTCATTTTCCTCGCTAAAACTCCAAATCCATTTATTGAGCAAGGCTCAGTTCCTAGTTTTAATGTCAAAAAAACCCAACCCCCATATGATTTTGGCCCACATAAAATCCCACTTAATCCAATGAATACCCCTCTCCGAATTACCATTCCAGACAAATTTAGCTATGCATTTGTTTATCCACTCAACTATGGACTTGGGAATAGGAAACAGAGACATAATATACATGTAAATTAGATAAAACTGATTTGATCAGTGGAAGCCTTCCCCCAAAGGATAGGACTTTACCTTTCCAGCTCTGTAAGCGAGACTTGACTTTGTCCAAAACTGGTTGCCAAAGAGACTTTGAGTTCTTCTTATGACCTAACGAGAGACTCAAATAGGTTGAAGGAAGAGATAACCATCCGCAATGAATTGAATCCGCCCACCTTTTGACTATACTTTCATCCACATTAATACCAATGATTTTGGACTTCTTCAAATTTAACTTTAAACCAACAACCACTTTAAATATTTTTAATACACGATTAAGATTCTATAGCTTCATTTCATCTGCTGCCGAAAATATAAGGAGATCATCTGCAAATTGAATATGGGATATTTCTCCATTTCTAGAACCTATTCCGACCCCACCGCAAAGACCATTAGCAGTCGCTTTCTTTAACATGCCACTAAGAGCCTCCCCAACAATGTTAAATAGTAACGACGATAATGGACAACCTTGCCTTAGTCCCCTCTTAATTGAAAAGATGTTGGAAGGACACCCATTTATTAGCACCGCAATCTCCGGAGTCGATGTACAAAAGTGAACCTATTTTCTCCATCTTCTACCAAAGCCCATATTCTTTAAAATCAGGTTCAGAAAATGCCAGTCGACAGTGTCATATGCTTTACTGAAATTTGTCTTATATAGCACAACTTCTTTCTTGCTTTTGGATAACTCATCAATAGCTTCATTCGCGATCAAATACAATCAGCAATCTGCTTACCAGCAATAAAAGTGAACTGATTCCCCATTACTTCTTTGAAACAACTAGCCATCCTCTTGGCCAAAACGCATGCCACTATTTTGTACAAGCTGCCCACCAAAGATATTGGTCTGAAATCGTCCGAATAAACTGCCTCACATTTCTTTAGGATAAGAGAAATATATGATTTATTAAAGGAAAAATCCTCAACTCTGCCCAATAAAAATCGACCATGAAATGCATGACATCTTTTATAATCTTCCAGAATTTTTTGAAAAAATTCAAACTGAAACCATCCGGACTCGACGCTCTTGACCCATTAGATGATTTAATAGTAAGTCAAACCTCTCTTCAGAAATCAGACTTTTGATGCTCCTTCTAGTGGAAGCAGTTAATCGCTTGAAAGGAATTGCAAATCTCTTAACAGGCAGTGTTTTCACATCATTATAACAACACCGAAAATGATTAGCCAAGGCATGTTGAATCCCTGCTTGATGTTGAGTCCGAATTATTGATCTTTAACTTTGAAATTTGATTCACTTCCCTCTAGATGTAGCTGTAAGGTGAAAAAATTTGGTTTTTATCCCCTTCTTTAAACCACCTAAGTCTGGATTTTTGTAACCACTCTTCCTACCTCAATACTACCACAATCTAGCCTTCAAAGTCGCAAGTTCAGAATAAGCTATAATTTGGCTGGGGTTCGAGAATTGAGATATACATATTTTCTAGTACATCATTTTTCCAAGCTTTCAACAGAATCTGGATTATTCTGTCGAACATTTCTCTCCCACTCTTTTTCCACGGCCTATTCAATTGCAAGATCTGATTCATACTTTTTCCTTGTTGAACTCTTGCACGCCCTTAATTATTTCAAAAAGAATGGGATCATCAGCCCAATGATTGAACCATTAAAGGCCTGAGAGTTTTCTTTGTTTCCTGTATTATAATAATACCGTATTATGATCTGATAGACTCTTTGGAAGTGTAAATTGCATCAAACAAGGAAACAAACAAGCAATATTAGTAGAAATCAGAATCCTATCAAGTCTGCTCGCTGTCACGTTCGACCCACCCCTAAACCAAGTGAACAAACTGTCCAATGTTGGAACTTCTATCAGCTCTCATCTAGAAATAAACTCTTCAAACGTACTACTCACAACAGACTGATCAGAGGCCCTTATTCTTTCCAAGACATTCCTGACTACATGAAAATCCCCTCACAATAACTAGACAATTCAAGTTTGCAATAACATTATTTAGTTGTTCAAAGAAATCCGACCTTTCGCCTTGAGAATTCGGGCCATAAACATTGATTATACCAATCTCAATATTGTTCAGAATCAAAACACCTTTAAGAGCTATAATTCTCCTAAAGACTATATTATTTCTCACCTCAAAAACATTACAATCCCATAATGTAATCAGGCCACCAGAAGCACCTTCAGCAGGTGCAAAAACTAACTCACTACACCCTCGACCTTTAAGCTTTTGTTCAATAGAAAAAGTAACATCATCCAATTTTGATTCCTGTAACAAAATTACTCTTGGTTTGTTTGATTCAATAACCCAAGTAATTGCTCTTAATTTTAGATTTTGTCCCAACCCTTTAATGTTCCAAGTTAAAACAGAAAAACCTAATTCCATGAAAATTACAACACACAGATGAGAAAGATTCTACACTGTTCTAAACCAGAATCAGTGTTTACCCGATTGCTCAAACAACTCCAACCTCTTAAGAACATCCTCTCTCGATGCAGAGAAGACCACACTCAAAGCCTCACCAACAGCAAAAGTTGCCTCCACTTTAGTTGTTGAACCCAAATGACAGCCAAAATTATTCCCATCAAGGAATCCACTTTCAACCGTATTCAATCTTGAGTTTTGAAACCGACCTCGGCTTTGCACACTCTTCTTCTTCCTTTTGAGAGCTTTACTTTTCAAGAAAACTCTCTTAACAACCAAATTCACCCCTTTATCAGTCATTGAGAAATTATTTTCCTCTTGTGAATTGAGAATTTCTTGATTTTCCTTCAGTGATTGTGCAATACTATCCACATGTGTGTTATCTACAAACCCCTCTTCCACTTCTCTGAAGGATGACACCTCTTCAATTGGAACATCCAATAATCTAGAATTGTTAGATATAAACTGGGACAACCAAAATTGGTATGTGTCCCTGTTTATTTCCATCAACCCAACACTATCGTCGATGGGCTGCGTACTTGGCCCAACATAAGAAATAATCGAAATGTCATATAAATCCTCTTTAACAGCTGCAGCCCTATCCTCATTAATATCAGCATGCCCCGATCTTACTGTCATCGATCCACTATCATTAGCACTCCTCTGACAGGAGAAAACACGAAAAGCTACCTCATTAAAACCTGACTCGGAACCAATTCCATCAGCATATTCTTCTTCGATCAGTGGAATATGAGCCGCATCCTCAGCATCTGCTTGCCACGCTCCACCAGCGGCCAAAAAACCATCTATGAACACTCGAACCTCTTCCTGGATTTCTGATGGTGTAAATTCTTTCATTAAAGACAATTGATACCTTCTCTGGAATATCCGAAACATACTGTACTTCCAGCAGAATCCTTGCTACATCAAACCTTGCTCGACTGCAGGTGTCTTCATCTATCATTACAACTTTTCCTCACAAACTTCCTAAGTCCATGAAGAACTTCTCACTCCATACTGAAAGAGGAACATCTGTTTTAATCCAAACGTTAATTTGATTTATTCTCATAGCCATCCAGCATTTCCAGCTCATCAAACCAACGACGAACCCATTCATCTCTTTTAGACCAACAAACCTGTCGATCCTTTTCATTTTTGAATTGAATAACAACCATAAGCTCGTGCCAAATACTAACCTTCACGTCAAAACCTTCTGCCCTAAAGGCTGTTTGAATGATATCTTCGTTATACATATTTTTTATTTTCCCAACCAGAGAAGTCTGTCTCCATGATACTTCCTTCTTCGAAATGCAAATATTCCTACTATTACCGTAGTTTTTTAGTGTTGGACTTGGATCATTATCTTCTGCAATCGTAACATAAACCATATTTTCAGACCCTGTTGTTTTACTAGTAGGAAGAATATCGTCAAAATCTTATGATTTTCCATCTTCTGCCTGCAGCCCTCCAAGGACTTCCTTAAAAGACCTGGAGTCCCTTAACGATGGCTTCCATACTTTTTTAAAAGCTCTACATGCCTCAACCCTCTTATAATTTTCTGTAACCTTGTTATCGTGAAAGACTCTAATCTTAAAACCATCCATAATCCTGCTATCGGCCCTACAGACTGATGTATCTGCTTCTGCTTTGCCTCTAAACCTGATCAATGAAAATGTAGAGCCGTATGTTTGTCTTCTTCTGCTTCTGTATGCTATGAACACGTCGGTCACAACTCCATAGACCTGAAATGCTTCCTTAAGAGTTTCCGAATGGATCCTTTTACTCACATTGTTGACAAACATAGAATACCATTTGGAGACTCGAACTGAACTCTCCACTGCTGAAGCTCTCCTCTTCTCCATGAATAAATTTTGACAAGCGCTTAATTGAAATGGTTTCTAAATGACTAGAGGCCAAAAATGTAATTCGACCACCAAACCTGCTTGAATTAAAAGACTGGTTTACTATGGTTTTTTCACAAACATCTTGCATGCAATATTGGCTATCACAAATTGACTCCAGAAAAAAACTAATTCATCAAGGTACCCACACAGGGGAGAAGTGTATCTCAAGAATTGAAACTAAGTTCATTAGTAAACAAAATCAAGCATGAAACAACAATCAAGCTATAACATAAAGAAATAGCACAGCTAGTAGAGAAATAATCGATCTCACCAAGCTAGAAGAGAACCGAATCAATCGAGCAGCAAAATTGGGGCGAACGCCAATGAACCCTAATCACCGAATCAACTCAAATCTTGATTTCGATTTCGAGTTTGGGATTTCCCTTTTTGTCATGCTACACTGTCTGCGGCGGTGAGGGTCGACATTTTAATTCTTTATTTTTATTTAGGAAGTAAAAATTTCCAAAATCATGATTTTTGATATAAAATTATAAATACTTACTTCATACTTTAAGAAATATTATATATATATATATGAAATATTCTAAGAATAAAAAAATAAAATCATGATTAATAATTACACAATATTAGAAAATAAAGATTTTTACAATGTTATTGATGAACATTTTACAGATTCACACTTTTTTAATAGATTAAAAAATATTTAAAAATAATATGACATATATTTTACATTTTACAGAAAGATCAGCCTTGGTTATGATTTTTAAAAAAAATAGTTTTGAGGTAAAGATATATTGAATGCTTAAAATTGTATAAATAAATTGATCCAACTACTCATTGAGTTGTAATTAATGGAAGATGTGTAGAATAATAGTGCTTTGGGCGGCTCCTTTTCAACTTACGTGCATGTAATTAATTCTAGTTCTAACAACTCGATGCTGTATGTATCTACTTGTTTAAGCAAAGCTCACCATGCCTACTGAATTCTATACCATCTATGCGCTAGTATTAAGGATGCCCAGAAATTAACCAGATTACAAATCCCGGCCAAGGATTCTCAACCAATGAAAAATGTAAAAATGGCATATTTGCTCCAACATAACTAACACGTCAAACTGAGACAACGAGGAAGCAATCCCTGTGCCATCAACGAGCGACAAACAAATCGGTAGTAAAAACACTGACGACTGAAAAGATAACTCTGATATTATGTGAAAAATTTGACATAGGGGTCAATTAATAATAAGTAACCGTGAACATAGATGAGAGTAAAGATCAATGCAAATCTTATTATCGGTGTAGGTGTAGTATTTTTCTCCTAAAAAATAGTGCCTTCAAATCTCTAAAGCAAAGAGCACTACAACAGGCTCCAAATCACGTGTATGGGAATTATGCTCATATAACTTAAGCTACGTACCTTAATGCATATGTGATTACCTTCTATTCTTTGATAAAAACACATCCGACGTCATTTAATGATGCATCCTTAAACAATACATAATCTTTTCTAGACTCGGACTATATCAACACTAATGATTCAGTCAAAATCACATTTGACTTATCAAAATTTTATTGTGTCTAGTCCTTTCATTCAACTCAGACTCTTTTTCTGCAACAATTTGGTCATATGAGCCAACAATAATCGGAAATTTCTTGACAAACCATCTATAATATCCGTCAAGGTCAAGAAAGTTAGAAACCTTGAAAACATTTCATGATAATTTTCACTTAATCACTGCCTGATTCGTCTACGGGTATACAATCTTCTATAAAATTATTTATTTTAATATTAATTTTCATATAAAAAATTATTCAAGACCGACTTCTAAATTTTATGATAATTAAAATAACATTTTTATCAATATATCATATACTAACATAGGTTGATTCATGTGGTAAGCAATTTGAATTGCTTAAGCATGTCTTCAGTTTGAGTCAGGGGTGTGCAAAAAAACCCGATCCTAAAATTCGGATATCCGATCTGTTTTTCAATTTTCGGATAGTTCGGATCGGGTATCCGAATTTTTTTTCCGGATTATCGGATCGGATACAGATCGATAAAAATCCAATTTCGGATTATCCGAAAACCCGAAAAAAAGTGAACTGCATATTTAATTTGAATTTTAACTAACTTGTGAGTGCTGTTGATTTATTTCTTCTTGGTATAATATATTCATTTGCATTGGCTTGTTGGTTACATATTTGGAGGGTCCATATTGTTGATATGCAATTGTTCTTCTGTATGAAATTTGTTTCTGGTTATTTAGTTCTTTTCCTTTGTCTCAGTGAAAAGGAATTACTTTTTATGCCTAAAAATACAGGGAGTCTCCCTTTGGTCCAGTGGCTCCTTTTTCTGCTTTCCAGCAAGATATATTCATTTGCATTGGATTGTTGGTTACATATTTGGAGGGTCCATATTGTTGATATGCAATTGTCTTCTGTATGAAATTGTTTCGGTTATTTAGTTCTTTTCCTTTGTCTCAGTGAAAAGGAATTACTTTTTATGCCTAAAAATACAGGGAGTCTCCCTTTGGTCCAGTGGCTCCTTTTTCTGCTTTCCAGCAAGGTCATACTTTTCTGTCATAATATTATCTCTTTTATGTTATATTTTTATTCTTTTATTGTTAAAATTATTAATTGTTTTCAATAGTGATTTACTAAACTTGTGCCTGCTTTCATCTTCAATGTTCTATTGCAGATGTTTTTGGCTAAAGATATTGCTGCTGAGAGTAGAGATTCGCAAGATGAGCTATGGGAAAGGATTTCAAGGGATGAGTATATGAAGTATGCAGTTCAGGAATGCTATCATGCCCTTCGGTTTATACTGACATAAATACTTGAAGCTGAAGGAAGGATGTGGTAAGTTTCTAATAATTTTATTTGTTCCGAGTTAGCAATGAATTTTTTTAGTTATTTACATTATTTAATTTTGACAAGAAAAAAATATAACGCATATTTAGAATAATATTATACTTATTTGAATTTTTACTTTTTCTAATTCTAAGTTTAAAATCGGATTCAGATACGGATCATTACTTTAGGTATCCGAAATTTTCGGATATCCAAAAATTCAGATCGGATAATATCCGATAATGCACACCCCTAGTTTGAGTAAACACTCAAATCTTAAAATCTTATGATAAAACCCTAAAATCGAGAAATCAAAAATATATATTACATACTTGATTCATATATTAATTATTATGATAAGTTAATAATAAATTATACAGTTCTCTAATAATTAAAATTTTAATTTAAATAAATAAACTCACTAATACTCTTAATATCATTCGTATTTAAAAAAAAATCTTAAAATCGTTGAATATAGAATTAATCTAATTTAACCCGACAAGTTTAACGTGCATTCTAATTTTACGTAAGTTGTATGCCATCAATTTCCAATTTGTCCAACTCGTTTTTTATTCATGATTTAAGACCCATGTGGGCGACATTATATAGTGAATTAAATGTACATTGCAGCAATTTTCGAGATAGATAAATAAATAAATTGTGACGAAGAGGAGAACAAAGGGGAAACATTTCTTTTAAATTAAAATAAATTACACTATAAATTTAGTAAAAAATATTAAGCTCAAATAACCATTTAATCTTCTCTTTGTTTTCAAATTGTAAGATATTTGGTTTTTATTTCAAATTAATTTTAAAATTATATATCGACTTAATTTTATATTGTGATATATAACAAGATAATTCAAAATTATTTTAATATTTCAACAATGAAAAAAAAGGGGGGCTGCTTTTCACGAGAGAGATGACATCTTCTGCTATGTTCCATGTGCTCTAACTATCAAATCATGTATATATCTATATAGCTGCAACTATTTCTGTAAGAGAATTTAACATAAGATTAGATAATATAAAATTAAGAAAATTAATAATGGATGGTAATCGAAAATTTTATTAAGTATTAATTTTTTAAGTAAATTGGGGTGATATTTAAGTTAAATTAAAAAATTATATTTTTTAATAAGATAACTGAATTCTTACAAAATCATAATTGTATAACTATTAATCATAACCTAAAAAATTACTATCAGAAAACTCGTATTACACTCTCAATTTTAACCCGAAATTATTATTAATTGTGTACTTTTTAGACTAATCATGATAACATTTTAAATTAAAAACCATCGTAATAAAATATTCTAAGTTATACGGAAATTATTAGTAATGGTATAACTTTTTAAAGTAAATACGATAACATTTTAAGTTAAAATTTATGTAAATTAATCTCAACTTTTCCTGTCACACAGTATAACTATCGATGTAATTGTATTATTATCAACATAGTAGAGTACAACATAGTAGAAACTTGTTCGTATTTTATAATATATTTTATTTAAAAAAATGGATGCATAATTTTATTTAATATAAATAAATCTGAAAAAATAAATAACCTATAATCTTATTTTAAATTGATTGATTGATCATTCCAAAATTAGATATTGAAATTGTAACATTTTGATGGGATCAAATCAATTGCCATGGAATGCAGTGACAATGATAATACATGTGGTGGATCAGTGATTCATTCATGATGCAAATATATCAATCATTCATATTGAGGTATGAGGGGGACCATATAATATACATATTTGTTCATATTATATGCTCAGTTATTCTGTTGCAGCCAGCTTATTAGCTGTTTTTTAAATTTAAAATAATTTTATGCTATGAGATTATAATAAATGATGTATCATCAAATACCAAAACTCATGAAACAGCGAGCATGTGAGTAATTATTATTGTTGTAATCATTGTATTCTCAGTTATACTCTATGGATTTGGAATGAATATTGATTAGGTTGGTGACTAAATTAAGAGGACACTATTGAATTTAAAAACTATACGGATATATAATTTTATGTCAGTTGTATGAATTTAGAAAATTATATTAAAATTTAAAAATATAAAATTAAAACGTTAATAAAAAATTTAAAAAATATTTAAAATATACAATGATTGGAAAATTTGAGGACATTCCTTCAATCCATCTTGATTTTAAAAGAGTTTATTTTGTTTTCGCACATGTACATAAACTTAATGGATTGCAGTCTCAGCTTGTTTTTTTGGTGTTGGATGGTCAAGATAACCGATTTCTCTCAATTTATTTTTCAATTAAAATATAACCAAAATAATAATAAATTGAATATATTTAAACCTTATCTTAAGATATCAGATGATTCATTAATTTTTATCTTTAGATAAAATATTCAACTTAAGTGATATCTGGTGGTGGTAATCAAACATTGATAATAAGAACATGTCAAGTAAAATCTTTCTTGGGCTGATTTATTTTCACACGTCAAACCGAATGATTATCACATGCTTATTACCAAATTGTACATGAAATTATGTCAGCTATTAATCTTACTTTGGATCGATCAATACTAACATATCCTAACATAACATTTATATTTAAAAAATATATATTTTCCATACTAGAGACTAATTAAACGACTTATTACTTTAATTAAGTTGTCTCAAAATAAATATTAATATTCAAATTTAATATTTTTATAACAATCAAAGTTTAAAACTGAAATTTCTTATTACACTACAATATCATAAATAGCCCAGAATAAGGTTACAAATCGAAAAACTCAAGTCTTTAATTGTTTCTGAAGAATTCCTTAAACATGTTTTCATAGATAACTTCATAATTTACCCAAAGACAAACCGATTTAAAACAACAACGTTTAACCAAAAGTCAAAATACATATAGTGAATAAATATTTTCAAAGATTAATAATAATAATTTTTAATCAATTGAATCAAATATATATTAATGCCAAGTACTATTCTATAATTCATAATAGTCAAAAAACTGAATTTTCTAATCAAGTCATTATTTCTGAAGTAACCTATAATAAGATTATCTCAACGACGTTATTAGAAATCGAAAACCTAAATCTTTGACTTATCATCAAGAAATTTTTTAAACATGTATTCACCAAATTAAACCAAACATGATACAAGAAATCAAAACCAAATTGAATATATATTCCACATATTATTAAACAGTATATACTTAATACCAAATTCAAATATATGCATGTGTTAGAAGTTAGAGTTTGTTAATTTTCTGTTTTACTTGTAACTAACTAGCAGCTAATTAGTTAGATTAAAGTTGTATATATATATGAAGTTTCTATTCTAAAATATAATAATATGAGGAATTTTTCATCTGATTTTTAACATGGTATCAGACTAAAGTGTTCTCAGCCCGTGTTTCTTTTTGAGCTTCTTCCTTGGTCTGTTTCCCTCTTGTAATCAACACACGTTTTCCTTGGTCAAAATATCTACCGTTTCTTCTTTGTTTTTTTCCTGTTGATTCTGGTTCATGGCTCTTGCAATTGATCCCAATCATCCTCTTTTTATGCATCCCTCAGATTCGTCAGGAGTCCATTTAGTCTCGCATCAGCTCACCGGCTTCGAGAATTATAGTGTATGGAGCAGATCCATGCGTATCACACTCTTGGCCAAGAATAAGCTTGGCTTTGTGGATGGAAGTTGTCGAAGGGAAGATTACAAAGATTTGTTGCAATCTCAATGGGAGAGATGCAATGCGTTTGTGCTTTCATGGCTTATGAATTCTGTGAGTCAGGATCCCTCTACTAGCATTGTGTTTGCTTCGAAAATAGAGGCTGTTTGGAGAGATCTCAAAGAACGGTTTGATAAAATTGATATTTCTAGGGTTTTCTTCTTGCATCGATCGATTGACACTCTTGTTCAAGTTGATTTGTCTGTTTCTGTTTATTTTACTCGTCTCAGGCTTTTATGGGATGAGTACACTGCTCTTGTTCCTTTTTCTTCATGCTATTGTGAGGTTGCACAACAAAATTCGCTTCATGTTATTCAACAACACCTCTTTCAATTTTTGATGGGCCTGAATGAAACTTATTATGTGCTTCGAAGTTATATCCTCATCATGAAGCCTCTTCATGCAGTTAATCAGGCATACTCAATGATTGTTCAGAAGGAATCCCATCGAGTTCAGTTATCTGGTGCACCTATTGAAGCTAATGTAATGTTCTCGAATGCTTTTAAAGGAAATGATCGAAGGAGGTTCAATGGGACTTGTGAGTACTGTAAAGTCAAGGGCCACATTTGTGATAATTGTTATTGGCTCATTAGTTTTCCACCTGATTTCAAGTTTAATAGGAAGAAGGCTCCTCAGGCTACCATGGCAGTTAATTCTACGAATTCTATTACTGGAAAGGTTGAGACTGGTTTGGTGGTTTCTTCTCCTATCTCAATTGTTCTTACATTTACTCCTAAGCAGTATACTCAGATCTTAAGCCTGTTGAACAAGAGCTCAGCTCCGAAATCCAGTGTGAATCTTGTAGGTACTATTGCTTGTAATTTACATGCTCCCAATAATATGTATGTTCGTTGGATAGTTGATACTGGCACAACTGATCATATCATATCTGTTTTTAAGGGCCTGTAATTTCCTGTTTCATGTCCTTCCCGTCATTATGTTCATATGCCTAACAGTCAAACTGAATGTATCCCACATAGGTTCTCATTGGTTGGCTTCTGGTCTTGTAATCTCTAATGTCTTGTTTGTTCCCAATTTCACCCATAATTTGCTTTTTGTTTCCTGACTTGTCAAATAATATGGATGTGTCATTTCTTTTTATCCTGACATTTGTATCTTGCAAGATCTTTATACTGACATGATCAAGGGGATTGATAGGAGGTTTAAAGGGCTTTATATCTTTGAGCACTAATGACTACTGGTTTATTTTCTACAAAATTTTGTAATTCTTTGATTAACTTTGGGAATATTTCTTCTGTTAATTTTGTGCTTACTGCTTTTGTTTCTAATAAAACTAATATTTGCTTCTGCTTTTGTTATGAGTAAATTATCTTCTTATGTTTCTGATAAACTTGATACAAATGTTGTTCATGATTGTAGTGTATGTCCTTTGGCAAAACAAACCAGATTGTTATTTCCCCTTAGTCTTACTAGATCTTCAAAACCTTTTGAACTCATTCATATAGATTTGTGGGGTCCTTATAGGATATCTACTCATAGTGGTCATAGGTATTTTTTTACTGTTGTTGATGATTGCACACGTATGACTTGGTTATACCTCTTAAGAGTTAAAAATGATGCTGTTATATTCCTAAAATAGTTTCTTTCTTTTACCTCCACCCAGTTTCCTTTTGTCACTAAAATTGTTAGAAATGACAATGGTACAAATTTTTTTAACTCTCACTGTACTTAATTTTTCTCTTCTCTTAGTATTTTGCACCAGAGTTCTTGTGTTCAGACTCACAATAGAATGGATTTGCAGAGATGAAGTATATACATCTTTAAGAAATAGCTAGGGCTTTACGGTTTCAATCTAAGGAGCCGATTAAATTTTGGGGTGAATGTGTGTTAACAACTTGTTTCATTATAAACAGACTTCCTTATTATGTTTTGCAATGGAAAACTCCTTATGAAGTTCTTTATCAAAAACCTCTTGATATGCTTATCCTTAGAGTTTTTGGTTGTTTATGTTATGCTACTACCCCAAAACCAACTGATAAATTTGCTCCTCGAGCCTTACCTTCTATTTTCATGTGATATTCTAATGCTAAAAAATGTTATCTTTTGTTTGATCTTACTTCTAAGAAGTTCTTTGTCAATAGGGATGTTATTTTTCCTGAACAGGTGTTTCATTTTCATTTTCATGTTCAGACAAATTCTTCTTTTTCCCTTCCAAACCTTCTATTCACGATTCTTAGTTCTTGATTCTTTTTTTTGGTCAACAACCTAATCTTATTGCACCACCTGATTCTTCTTCCATACCTGAACCTGGGCAATCATCACAACAGCCAGAATCTGTTATAGGTCCAGTAGCTCCAGTCTTGGTTAGGAAGTCTATTAGGGTTCCTAAACAACCTCAATGGTTGAATGATTTTATTTGCAATTATGTTTCTACTTTTGCTTATACTATTTCAGATTTTATTTCCTATAATCATCTTCCTCTTGTTACACAATCTTTTGTTTCCTCAATTTTTCATTCTGTTGAACCTAAATCTTATAATGAGGCCATTCAACATCTGGAATGGGTGCAGGCTATGAAGGGTGCAATTATTTCCCTTGAAACAAATAAGACTTGGTTAGTTGTATCCTTACCTTATGGGAAAATACCTATTAGTTGCAAATGGGTTTATAGGGTTAAACATAATGCTGCTGGTGTTGTTGAAAGATTTAAAGTTCGTTTGGTGGCCAAGGGTTATAGTAAAAAAGAAGATGTAGATTATGTGGATACCTTCTCACTAGTGGTCAAATTGGTTATTGTTCATTTCCTTCTTGCCATTGCTTCTATTTTTTATTGGCCTTTGTTCCAGCTTGATGTGTATAATGCCTTTCTACAAGGTGATTTATTCAAAGAGGTGTATATGAAACTTTCTCCTGGTTTTTGCAGTCAGGGGGAGAATAAGGTATGTAGGCTGCAAAAATCTCTTTATGGTTTGAAACAAGCATCTAGGCAATGAAATTTGAAGTTAACTAAGGCTCTTTTAGGTGCTGGTTATGAACAAAGCAAATTTGATTATTCTTTGTTCACAATGAAAAAAGATAAGAATTGTAGTCTTGTTGATTTATGTTGATGACTTGCTGATTACTGGTAATTACATTGTTTTGATTGACGATTTAAAGAGTCTTTTGAACAATAAGTTTAGAATGAAAGACCTTAGAGAGTTGAAATATTTTTTAGGTCTTGAGATTATGAGATCAAAAGAAGGGATCTTAATTAATCAGCGCAGATATGCTCTTTGATTGAGGAAACAAGAGTAAGTGGATCAAAACCAACAAAGACTCCCATTGAGCAAAATGTTAAACTTACTACAACTGAATATGATGAGATGTGAACAAAAGAAAGTAATGAAGTTAACGAGTTATTAGCTGATAAGAGTATTTATCAGAGACTCATTGGGAAACTTATTTACCTCACACATACCAGACCAGATATATCTTTTATTGTGCATTACTTGAGTCAGTTTATGCAACAACCTAAAGAATCCCATTTGCAATCAGCCTTGAGGATAGTGAGGTACATAAAAAAATCATGGTCAAGGGATCTTGATGGATTCAAACAACAGTTGTGATCTTGAAGCACATTGTGACTCAGACTGGGATGCATGTTGTAACACCCCCAACCCGTATCCGACCCAGATACGAGTCCGAAGTGTCACATTGACTTTTCAAACATTTATTCGTATAAAATAGTGAGTAATTTAAAAACTTTTATAACATTTAACTTATTCAAACGTTTATAAAATATCAGAGTTCATACAATTTATATCTTTAGACTACATGCCAACTACACTCTATATACAGTACATATATTTTCTGATCTGACATTTGGTAAGGAGAACTGACTGTCTTGCTCCGCATTACTCTTACTCTCTCGAAAACTACGTGTGAAACAATCACACGCTAAGTCGAAGACTTAGTGAGGCATAAAAACTTATAATGCACTTTATAATATATCAATATATGCATGTTCTGTTCTATCATGCTATACCAAATTACATGACTTCCTCATATCATGTAAAATTATATCAGATTAATTAACAATAAATACATACATACACATAAATCATCATTAGCAGTTTATCATGTAATCACATACTTTTATGTTTAACCTTTTCAATCACACACTATACACACACAACATTGTTGAAACATTTTGATATTTCGATATAACAAATTAAGTTAAATGGATTTTAAGATTTCCAATGATTTTCTAAGTATATTCGATATAACTATTCGAATATCAAAACATTACTCCAATATTTCAAATCATTTTAATCCTTACTTAAGTGTAAAATTAAGTTTTAATCATAAAACAATTTCAAAATAATCTTACAAAGTATTTCGAACCAATTCAAAGCCAAAAATTACAGATTGCTCAGAGGGAACCGATTCCCCCTAAATGGTTTTGGCCCCGAGATTTCCAGAATGCTCGGAGGGAACCGATTCCCCCCCATAGGAGGAACCGATTCCCCCTAAATGGTTTTGGCCCCGAGATTTCCAGAATGCTCGGAGGGAACCGATTCCCCCCATAGGAGGAACCGATTCCCCCTAAACAGTTTGCTCCGAGAATTCCAGTATGCTCGGAGGGAACCGATCCCCCCCAGGGGGTACCGATTCCCCCCTTGTACAACGGTCGAAATATTTGAATTTTACACTTAGGAACTGATTCCCTTCAAGGGGGAACCGATTCCCCCCACGCTCCAAGCTATTTTATTAAATGTTTTCACACTAAAACGGCTATAATATCTTCTCTAATCATCCCCAACGTTCAGAAGTAATTCAATGTGTATTTAAACAAGTTCTGAAGCCCTTTATCAACAAGAAATCATAGAGAAACAAGAGAGAAAGCATCAAACACAAAGTTTGTGCAATTCAAGCCAATTTTCATTCACATTCATTTTGCTTTCAAAGAACACTTATTGTGCTCATTTGTAATTTTCTTTGAGTGTTCTTTTCTTGTTCTAGAATTGTGCAAACATCTTACCTTGTGAGGTTTTCTTGTAAGTTTGCAAATTTGTAATCTTCTCTTTGGGAAAAAGAGTGTTCTCAAGAGTTGGGGTATACTCTTGAGGGAATTGTAAGGTTATCTCTTTGGCCTCAAAAGAAAGAACAAATTAGTGAATTTGTTGGAAAATCCTTAGTGTGGATAGCTAAGGTAGTGGACGTAGACTTTATTTGAGAAAGTCGAACCACTGTAAATCGCTGTGCAATTACTTTCAATTTTCTACAAAAGCTACCACAAAAATTTTAATTACCAATTCACCCCCTCTTTGCCGATTTCGTCAATCGATTAACTCAACAATTGGCATCAGAGCCTAACTCATTTGAAGGTTTTACGCCTCTTGAGTCGATTCGGAAGAGTTATATCGATTTAAAGTCACCAATGGCCTCCGCTTCAAACTTCGATCCGGTCTCGATTCGATGCCCGTCAACAAGCCTCATTTCTTCAATGGAGCTAACTATGCCTATTGGAAGAATAGAATGATACTTTATTCAAGCTGACATGGGAGCATGGAAGGTAGAAGGATACATCAAACCTCTCACTCATCCAAGGTTGTGGAGAAGGAGAGAAGAATGTTCCAGCTCAACTCCAAAGCCATCCATATTATTTTTTTGTTCTCTTGGACCAGATGAATACGGAAGAGTTTTATCGTGTACAACCGCCAAAGAAATATGGGACAAACTTCAAGTCACATGAAGGTACAGATGAGGTAAGAAATCAAAAATTAGTATTCTAACGCATAGCTATGAAAATTTCAGGATGAAACCAAATGAAGACTCAAAGCTATGACGGATAGATTTTCAATGATTGTCAATGGTCTCAAATCATATGGAGAGATCATCTCAAATGAAAGCTTGTGAGGAGTTAGTCTACTCCCTCCCAAAATTATGGCAATCAAAGAAGACGGCAATCATCGAGTCTAAGGACCTATCGTCCTTAACTCTTGAAGAACTTATCGGTTCACTCCTCATGAGATGATGCTCGAAGATGAGGTGGACCTTGATAAAGTTTAAGAGACACCAAAGGAAAAGGAGAAGAAGAAAAATATTGGAGTTGCTCTCAAATCCACAAAAGATGAGAGTGATTCTAATAATGATGATGATGACGAGGAAATGGCATTGTTTGCCAAACGGTTCAGAAAATGATGAGACCTTACCAAGGAAGAAAATTCAAACGAAACGAAGGCCTAAAAAATGAACCAAAAGAGAATGACCCAATCATTTGCTATGAATGCAAAAAGTCGGGGCATGTCAAATATGATTGCCCACAATTGAAGAAAAAGGGTCAATCAAAGAATAAGCACAAGGATCATGTGGCTACATGGAGCGATGAAGAAATTTCGATGAAGAGGAACAAGAAGTAGCAAACTTGTGCTTGATGGCATTCGGGGAAGATTCTAAGGTAACCTCTAACTCATCCGATTTGATGATTTATCTTATGATGAGTTATTTGAGGAGTACAATGGGTTGGCTTCGGATTATGAGAAATTGTTTTTAAAATATAAAAATGATGTTTCAAAATTGAAAAATGAAAACAAACTCATATCCAAAACCAACAACGATCTTGAAAGTAAAATCAAAGATTTGCAAATCAAACTAGAAGAGTTTGAAAAGAAAAATTTAGATTTGCAAAATTTACTTTCAAAGATCAATGATGATCATCAAAAGAAAATTGATGATCTTAAAACTTCTTTTGATAAAGTTGGAACAAAACATTTTGAAAGAGGTGGAAATTCAAAATCCAACTTTGTTAGAAAAAGTTTTAGAAACTACAATCATAGAGGTCCCCAAAGAACCTCTAATGGAAAAATCATTAGAAGTATGTGGGTTCCTAAAGAACTCATTACTAATAAAGATAAAAATATCCTACACAAATGGATACCTAAGGGGACTAGGATTTTGGAAACTAATGAATATGGACCCAAAAGAATTTGGGTACCAAAAATCAAAAATTAATCTATGTTTGTAGGGAAAGGAGCATTGCTACAAGGCACGGGAAATAAATTCAAACTCATGGTACCTTGATAGTGGATGCTCAAGACATATGACCAGAGACAAAAGCCGGTTCATTGAGCTTAACGCCAAAAATGGAGGAGAAGTGACTTTGGAGACAATTCAAAAGGTCACATTGAAGGTATTGGTACAATAGGTAATACCTCTTCCATACAAATTAAGAATGTTTTATATGTGAATGGATTAAAGCATAATCTTTTGAGTATTAGTCAATTATACGATAAAGGATTCAATGTCTTATTTGAAATTAATGGTTGTAAAGTTATTGACATTGCATCTAATGGATTATGCTTATTGGTCATAGAATAGGAAACATTTACATGGTGCATTTAGATTCTATTGATATGACTAATTTATGCCTAATTGCTAAGGATGAGCATGATAGTTGGTTATGGCATAGGAGACTAGGTCATGCTAGTATGAGTGTTTTGCAACGGTTAATTCAAGGAGACTTAGTAGGGTTTGCCTAAGCTTAAATTTGATAATGATAAAATATGTGATGCTTGTGCTAAAGGAAAACAAAAACGAGTTTCTTTTAAATCTATTAATGATGTATCAACTAGTAGAGTATTACAATTGATCCATTTAGATCTTTTGGGCCAACTAGAACTACTAGCTTGGGAGGAAAACAATATGCTTTTGTCTTGGTAGATGACTATTCTAGATACACTTGGGTTCTATTCTTAAGTACTAAAGATGAAGCATTAGAAAATTTCATCACATTTTCAAAAATAATCCAAAATGAAAAAGGTTACTCTATCACTAGTGTTAGAAGTGATCATGGAACTGAATTTGAAATCTTGGATCATTGAGTTTTGTAATTCTAATGGTATTAGCCATAATTTTTCAGCACCTAGAACCCCTCAACAAAATGGAGTTGTTGAGAGGAAAAACCGAACTTTAGAAGAAATGGCTAGAACCATGCTTTGTGAAAAAATTTGCCAAAATATTTTTGGGCGGAAGCCATAAATACCGCTTGTTATGTTGTAAATCGAGTAATGATTAGGCCAATTTTAAAGAAAACTCCATAAAATTCTCAAAAAAAAAGCCTAACATTAGTTATTTTCATCCTTTTGGATGTAAATGTTTTGTTTTAAACAACGGTAAAGAAAATCTTGGCAAATTTGATGCTAAAAGTGATGAAGGAATTTTTCTGGGTTATTCCTTAAATTCTAAAGCTTATCGTGTATTTAATAAAAGAACTTTAGTTGTAGAAGAGTCTATACATGTTGTTTTCGATGATAATCCCCTTCCAAGGAAGGATTCTTCTGTTAATGATGATGTAGGTATTGTACAAGCAAATGACGTTAGACATGACGTTGGAGAATCATCATCAAAGGAAGAAACAAAAGATGAAGAAACTCATGATCCCTCGAGAATCCAACCATTGAAGAAAGGGAAGTATCTTTTCCAAGAGAGTACAACTATGTCAAGGATGGTGAAATTATAGGTGATCCATCAAAAGGGGTAACTACTCGATCTTCTCTTAGAAATATCTGTAATTATGTTGCATTTTTCATGCATAGAGCCTAAGAACATCAAAGAAGCATTAAAAGATGAACATTGGATTATGGCTATGCAAGAAGAATTAAATCAATTTGAGAGAAGTAAAGTATGGACATTAGTGAAAGGCCTAGTAATAAATCTACTGTAGTACTAGATAGGTTTTTAGAAATAAACTTGATGAAAGTGGTAATATAGTGAGGAACAAGGCTAGACTTGTTGCTCAAGGCTATACTCAAGAAGAAGGCATAGACTATGATGAAACATACGCTCCCGTAGCTAGGATGGAAGCAATTAGAATGTTATTGGCATTTGCATGTTTCAATGAATTTAAATTATATCAAATGGATGTTAAAAGTGCATTTTTAAATGGTTTTATAAAAGAAGAAGTGTACGTGGAACAACCTCCAGATTTTGAAGATTCAAATTTTCCGGATCATGTTTTAAAATTGACAAAAGCTCTTTATGGTTTAAAACAAGCTCCTAGAGCTTGGTATGAAAGATTGTCAAATTTTTTAATTGAAAAAGATTTTTAAAAGGAAAGGTTGACACTACATTTTTTAAAGAGAAAAGGTAAAGATTTATTAGTAGTTCAAATTTATGTTGATGATATAATATTTGGTTCTACTAATGATGTTCTTTGCCAAGAATTTTCTAAGCTAATGCAAAGTGAGTTTGAGATGAGCATGATGGGGGAGCTCTCATTTTTCTTGGGACTCCAAATCAAGCAAAGAAAAGATGGCATCTTCATTAATCAAGCTAAGTACGTCAAAGATATGCTCAAGAAGTTTAGACTGGAAAATGGGAAACCTCATAACACTCCAATGAGCTCTTCAACAAAGCTTGACTTAGATGAAGGAGGTAAATGTGTAGATGTTAAATTATATAGGTCAATGATTGGCTCTTTGCTTTATCTAACTGCAAGTAGACCGGACATTATGTTTAGTGTTTGCTTATGTGCTAGATTTCAATCATGTCCTAAGGAATCACATTTACTAGCTGTTAAGAGAATCTTTAGATACCTTAAGGACACTCCTAGTTTAGGACTTTGGTATCCTAGAGACTCTAGCTTTAGCTTGCATGCCTTTTCTGATGCGGATTATGGAGGATGCAAATTAGATAGGAAAAGCACCTCCGGTACTTGTCAATTCCTTGGAAATATGTTGATTTCTTGGTTTTCAAAGAAACAAAATTGTGTTGCATTATCTACCACTGAAGCGGAATACATTTCAACCAGTAGTTGCTGTGCACAAGTTTTATGGATGAAACAACAACTTTTTGATTATGGAATTGAAGTAGGTACCATTCCTATCAAGTGTGACAATACTAGTGCTATTTGTCTCACTAAAAATCCCATCCAACACTCTAGAACTAAGCACATTGAAATAAGACATCACTTCATTAGAGACCATGTCACTAAGGAAGATGTAGTTCTAGAATTTGTTGATACTTTGCACCAATTAGCGGATATCTTTACAAAACCCTTAGACAAGGAAAGATTTTGGACACTTAGGAGAGAATTAGGTTTGACCAACCTATCTTCACTTAGTGTTTAAAATAATTTTAGCACTTTTAATAAATCTTGAAAAATGCTTATAATAATAATTTTTGATTGCATTCTTGCTATTAGTTAGGGGGAGTTTGTGATTCTTAGTGAAAATTAATTTTATGCTCAAAAATCGATTAAAGATTAATTTAATTGTTTGAACATAATTAATTTTTGATATATGAGTTGCCAATACCACTAGAAAAGATTAATTTAGCATTTTGTGCTTAAAAAAATCGGATTTTAGCATTTTGGTGCAGAGGGAATCGATCCCCCCTGAGGGAACCGATTCCCCCTTTGAAGGGGAACCGATTCCCCCTACAGGGGAATCGATACCCCCTTGGGGTTCTGTTAAAATCGGGCAGAACACCCCAAAATTCCCAAAACCCTTATATTTCTTCAAACCGTTTCTCACCCTCCTCAAACACTCAAATCTCCTTTCTTGCCTCAAATCATCGATATTATCGGAATTCGCTTCAAATATTATCTTCTAAACCTGTTGGAATCATTAAAATCGTGCAAACAACATCTAAATCCCTCAATCTTCATCTTTCAAGGTAAATTTTTCTAAACTCTCTATTTCATTGTTTTTGAACATAGGATTAGTTTCAATTAGTTCTAGGTTGAAATAGTGATCGGGCATTGATTATTTAGGGATTAGAAACTAGATGTTACAACTAATTTCATCAAAAACACAAGAATTTTTCAAAATTTTTTAAAATTTTGAAATAAAAAAAATGTTATTTTTCAAATTATTGTGTTTTGATTAAATTATGTTGTTGTTATGAAAAACTATACATTGTTTCTCAAAACCATATTTTTCAAAAGTTTTTCAAAAAATTTGCCCATTAGGATTGATTTAGAGAATCTTGAAATATTGAGGACTCATTTGAGTTTTGGGATTAATTGAATTGCATACATTTGTTTTTAAAATTGCAGGTTATCAATTTTATTCCGATTTCCTAAACCATGTCCAATCCTAAATGTGCTAGGTCTTCATCTAGTCGTTCTAGTCGTCAAACAAATCCTCCTCCTATTCCTCAAAATCCTATCCCAAATCTTGATCCTAACTTGACTATCCAAAATTCTTGTTTCAATCAACCGGGTCCTAAAGATTATCGTTATTGGTTTTACCAATATTTTGACTCATATAAGATTAGGGAAGAACGTATCCCATCTCTTCAAACTATGGTTGATATTAACTTTAAATATCTCCCTATCTTGCACGAATGGAAATTTGATAAACTTTTCGAACTTGAACCCATTGTCTATCATCAACTTGTTCGTATCTTCTACTGTAATGCTGTTTGTATCAAAAATCGTGACAAAACCAAAACCATAGGAGTGCGTTCCTACCTCATAGGTCAATATTTTCATCTTGATCCGGCTTACATAGCCAATGCCTTAGGCTTGGATAATGAAGGTCTATCAAACGAAAAACAAGTTTTAGGCTCTCGCTATAAACGAAATGATAGTGCAAGTGTTTTAGATCTCCATGAGCGTTTCCTTCATCTCATGATCACTTGGTGGTTTCGACCATCCGGGGGTCGATATTCAACTCTTAGAGCTTTAGATCTTTGGTGGTTGCACTGTTTTGAAAACAATATAAAAATAAACCTCTCCGAGATTATCTTTGCTGAAATTGTTAAAACCGTTAACCTAGTGCCAAATAAGAAACTCTGTTCTTCACTAGTTTACGGTTGTATTCTTAGTAATCTCTTTTCTAAAGCTGAACTCCGAGTTGGTCTAGATGCCTCATTCCTCTTAAGAAACAAATCAATTCTTTCTTTAACAAGAGCGGGATGGGTCAAAAATAAGGAAACCGGTGCATGGGTTCGATCTTCTACTCCGGGAGCTAGTTCTTCACAAGCTCCACCCGAAGCTGACGAAGATCCCGAGTTTGAACAATTAATGAGGGATATTGATGAAGCTGAAGAAGAACCTGAACAACCCGAGGAGCACGCACAACAATCGACTCAAATGCCTCCATATTTTCAATCCTTTTATGGAGACATTTGATTTCCGTTATGCTACAATGGATTCGCGCTTTTCCTCTATAGAGTCTCATTTATCCACAATGGGAGCTCAACAATTAGAGATTCTTCAAGAGATGCGTGCAAACAATGAAGCAACCAATGCTCGTATTAATGAACTAACTCATGAAATGGCTGCTATGCGAGCCCGTTTTCCTCCTACCGATCCGGATGCTTGATTTTGGTTTAGCTTTACAACTTTGAACAAAATGAATATTGTTTCAACATTTTGAATTGTTTGATTTTGTGGATTGTTGGATTTTGGATTTATAAATAGTGTGAACTTATATGTTTTATTCATTTTTGCATCATCATTAGCAATATGACCAATTTTGCCATATCACATTATTTATGAATATTGATTTATGAAACTAATGGCTAACCTCTCTTTTGATTGTGATCTTAGCAGCTTAAGCTTATAATTAATAAATCAATTGGCTAAATGATTTCAAAACCTTGTTTTACAATGTCTTTTTGATTTAACAAAAAGGGGGAGAAGAATAGGTGTTAAATGTTTTACATAATAAATTGAAGGTGTTAAATGTTTTACATAATAAATTGAAGAAGTGTTAAAGTAAGGGGGAGTAATTTCAAAACTTGATTTCAAAAATCTTAAAATTACTAAAATTTTGTTATATCAAAAAGGGGGAGATGTTGAAACATTTTGATATTTCGATATAACAAATTAAGTTAAATGGATTTTAAGATTTTCCAAATGATTTTCTAAGCATATTCGATATAACTATTCGAATATCAAAACATTACTCCAAATATTTCAAAAATCATTTTTAATCCTTACTTAAGTGTAAAATTAAGTTTTAATCATAAAACAATTTCAAAATAATATTACAAAGTATTTCGAACCAATTCAAAGCCAAAAATTACAGATTGCTCAGAGGGAACCGATTCCCCCCCATAAGAGGAACCGATTCCCCCTAAATGGTTTTGGCCCCGAGATTTCCAGAATGCTCGGAGGGAACCGATTCCCCCCATAGGAGGAACCGATTTACCCCTAAACAGTTTTGCTCCGAGAATTCCAGTATGCTCGGAGGGAACCGATCCCCCCCAAGGGGGTACCGATTCCCCCCTTGTACAACGGTCGAAATATTTGAATTTTACACTTAGGAACCGATTCCCTTCAAGGGGGAACCGATTCCCCCCACGCTCCAAGCTATTTTATTAAATGTTTTCACACTAAAACGGCTATAATATTGTAGACACCCAATTTCGTCCGGGATATAAAAATTATATTATAATAATAATAATTATTATTATTATATTATATGATTATTATTATTATTAATATTTATTACAACTATTTGCAGGCCCAATTAAAAAGCCCCAACAGAAGCCCAATTCCCAGATGTAATCCATTGTTACACGCTACCTCATGCAACAGATGTCCCAGGTCTCCAAGGTCACCACGAATACAACAATCAAGCACACCATGGTCCCCCTTCTTCATTAGCTGCTACGCGAGGTGGCACCTCGGATCGAGTCACCCCCAAGTTAGCTACAAGACAGAAAACAAAAACAAATCAGCCATCGAAAATCCCACACAACAAAGTCAAAAAACAAATCCCACCAATTTCTTACCTAAACCTTGAAATTTTTGGGGTTTCTACTTACCGCATCAATCATTCATCATCCAACAATCACGCATGCAAAGACAAAATGGAGACAGATTAAAGGAAGCATTGTAAGAACAAAGAAAAGGGGGGGATTTCATCAAGAAATAGGAGGTTCGAAGGGTTCTCGATTTTTCAACAGAGGATAGGGAAAATGTTGAAAAGGGGTATTAAAACTCCGGATGAAAATTGTAAACAGAGGGCTCGGTTTTTCTTTGAAGGAAATATGGGGAGTATCAACAAGAGCTGCTGTTCCCAATAGCCGAATCCGTCATCGTTGTAAACCAGGGGTTTTCCCATTTTTTAATATAATACAGATTTAAAACGGTATTTTCTTATTTCAGTTTTTTTTACTTTACAGTGTGTGTGTCCTTGTTTTGAAACGAATGTAAAAAAAAGGAGGGCAAATTTCTTACCTTTACATATAGTCTTTGTCGGTGAGAATAGGGAGCCTTGCTAGTTTAGTCGATCGGTGAGGGAAACCCGAGAGAGAATCGACAGAGCCCATAGTACCCTTAGCAAGAATAATGAACTAGATATTAGAAATAAAAATAAAGCAATATAATCAATTTTCTTACTCATCCGATTCACACAAGAAATAAAATCAAAGAGAAGTCCATTTTTCATTTTTAAAGGCATTTTCCTAATATAGTTTCAAAACCAGAAAATGAGAATAGAAATTTAGGATTGTTTACCTTGGCTTTTGAAGACTGTTAGAGTATGTAGCAGCGTTGGTTCATAGCATTCTAAGGTATTTGAGGTTTTGATCGAGTGTGAATACCAGTGAGTGAGGTTGAGAGCGGCGCTGTGCGTGGTTAAGAGAAAAATGGAGTGTGGAAAGAAAGGAGACAGCTGTGCACATGTTCTGCGTAAAGTTGGGATGCTTAAGTTTAGGTTATTTAGGTTTTATATATTTTTAGGGTAAATTATCGTTTAGTCACCGCACTTGGGTTTGTCTGTGTAGAGCTACACCTTGTTTCACGTTTAATGCAATTCGATCATCAAATCAAGGCTTTTAAAATTTTAGATTGGTTCCCTTTAATTCTATACGCATTATTTTTTTATCCTCAAAGCTAGTTTATTTAAATTTTGTGTATATTCTATAGGTAGTATATATGTTTTATGATATTTATGCTTTTAACTATGTGTTGTTGTTGTGTTCGTACTTGGGTCTCTTAGTTATGGTGTTTTTAATTTAATCACATATTTATTACACCTTTTGAGTTTCAATTATTTTGTCTTTGAGGTCTGTAGTTTTCTTTTCTTATATTTAAGACCTTTGTAGTTGTTCATGTATGTAACACGTACTGTGTGTAAGGGTGTTTTGATTCCTTCAAAATTTCTTCAAATATTACATAATAATATGTGAGTTTATCTTTTATTTATTTATAATTATATTATTTTTAAATGGTTGTTTATGTCATTTATTACCAATTTTTTTATTTTGATCCCAGTTCTAGTCAAGTTAAATTTTTGTTTATTTTTGCATTTAGTATGTAATTTTGATTAATTGGCATTTTAGTACCAGAACCCAGTTATTGTGAGTTTTCTTTTGTTTTTACATTTTCTATGTTCATTTTCAGACATATTTTAGTTTTATAGGCAGTCTCGGGTTTATTTTGATTTTAATATATGTAATGTATTGATTTGTTTTTTTTTATCTTTGTTTAATAGTGATTTTAGCTTTAGATTTATTTACTCATTTATTTTAATCTCATGTTTAATTAATTTTTACATGACATCTTTTTTGCATAATTTGCATGATATCCTCACGTGCATAAACTCAAGGTATTTACATAATTGAATTAAGGGTAATACCCTTTTAATTTAAATTCGTTTTAAGTGGGCTGTCTTAACTATTAGAGGTCCGTTTCTAACGATTTTAAATTAAAAATGTATCCCATTAGTGACACCTAAAAATTGATTTATCACTTTAAAATTTTGGAACGGAAGATAAAGAAATGTTCGGTTATTTAAATTTATCGAGAAAAGGTTGTTATAACTATTTAAGATCTGGTCTCGATATTTGTAAATAATCGAATATTCTTTATCTTTCTAAAGGTTGTATCTTTCTAATGGTTGGGTAATTTTAATTTAATCTGTTTTGGTGTTTATGAATGTTGTAAATATGTATGTTATTGTTTTATTGGGGATCATAAATCAAATTAAAATTGAACTTGTAAATTTCATTGCAAAGATATTAGTTAATCGATGAGGTACCGATTTAGGGCGTTGTGGGGGTGCTAATCCTTCCCCGCACGTAACCGACTCCCGAACTCGAATTTTGGTAACGCATACTTCAATTTGTTGTTTTAATTAAAATTAAATTTTTTATTTAAAATGATAAAACATTTTTGGGTGTTCAATCACACCCTAATCAAAGATTGGTGGCGACTCCTCGAACCATATGTTTTTATCGTAAAGGAATTTCCAAATTTTCGAAACGAAATGTTTTCTAAAATCACAATGTTTTTAATAAAAAAATCAATTAAAGATATCAATAATTAAAAAATGACGTGGTTTTCCAACTCCTAAAAATCGTTTCGACAGCTTGGCGACTCCGCTGGGGACTTTTTTTTAGAGAGTCAGGCCTATAGTCGATTAATTGATTGTCTTTGCAATTGAAAGTTATAAATTCGATTTAATTTGGTTTTTGATCTCCAGTTTGGTTTTTTGTAATTTGATTTACAAATAAATAGTTGTACTGATCTATTTGTTAATGGTTTCAGATTAATTGTGTTGAAAGAGGATTGATCTTTTAAGTATTTTGAGAATATGAGTTGTTTTATTTTCGCTTTTCCTCACACACTACACAGTGGCATTTGCATAACATGAGCTAAAACCCCACTCCGTCCTAATTAAGTAGGAGTGAGAGACTACTCCCTCGTGTGGTTTTCACCTCCGTATGGGATAGTGGATCACTCTTGGAGCTCACGCCTTATGGTCCTCGTGATGGTATTCACCTCTGCATGGACATAAGGAAGTGTGTTCCCTCGAAATTGAACTAGATCCCCTAAAGCCTGTGATGGGCCAGGATTGAGGGTTCGGCAGCCCAAGGGGGCACTGGCAAGGACAATTCGAGAACCTATTACTTTAGAACCGAACCCAGCATATAGTAAACATAGAGCCTGAACTTAGGTCGAGCCTAACCCGAACCTTAAGAATCCCGTGAGGAGTGTACACAAGGAAAAGCTTTTTGGGTCATTTATTTTCGTTTTTGTGAATAAATGCATGCGAACTAGAAATCATGCGGTTAGGTTTATTTTCTCGAACAAGCATGCGAATTAGATATCATGCGGTTAGGATTATTTGCAAATAACAAAAGCATGGAGGTAAATATCATGTCGGGTAGGATTTACTAAGCATGATTGGGTAGTCAGCATGTGAGGGTAGGTTTTATTTGTTACGATACTCATTATTTTGTTGTTTATATTATGTGTACTAACCCATTTTGGTTTTATGTCTATTTTATTTTTAATTTATTGCATTTGCATAATCATGTCATCCAAAGGTGTTAATTCGCAAGTGATTGACTAATAAGAAGGCTGGTCATAATGAGGCAAGAAATTCTTAACCATGTAATCAAAATCGAAGATCCGGAGGCGTTCAGATGATTTATGAAGAAGGATATCTGATGAATGAAGAAATTTGAACCTGATTGAAGACCGATCCACAAAGAAAGACATCCTGAAGATGTTCCATAGATGCAGTAATGCCAAAGACGAGAAGACCCTTCACAAAGACGTGAAGAGCACTTTCCATTGAAAGTGGAGATGTAGATCCCAAGATTCAATCCAAGGACAACCGATTCATCAAATGTGATAAAATATGCCGACCATTTTGGAGATGCAATGCTAGATTCTATGAAGAGTACGGTTCAAGTAAATGAGAATCACAATTGTATTTTGATTACATGGTGTAAAGAATCTTGTTGTCTAAATGAAGGTTGTTCTATAGTGGTCACTGTTGGGATTAACACCTTTTGCATTTGTATTTGGCATCCACATTTGCATTCGCATTGCTTTAATTTAAGCATTTTTACATGCATCAATCATGAAAACATGAGAGTAACTCGTGAAGGAACTGTGGCAGAGAAATATTGGGAAAGTCCAAGCATCACTATAATACAAGGGAGAGAGCCATGGAAGATAGGATTGCTCAAATTGAAAAAATTCAACTGCAGTTGCAAGATGATCTAAGGAAAATGCAAGAGGACATGCTTAAGGCTCAAGAAGATATGCTGTCTAAGTTGGCAAGTTTGTCGGAAGGGAGAAACCCAGAACATGGAAAGGCCCCTGAGCAAATAACTGGAGAACCACTTTATCCTCCAGGGTTTACCCCAGTACAGTCTCAAAATGTCCAAGGAATGTCTGTCCCTACCAAAGTGCACATCAATCCCGTTGGCGTTGCTGTGAATCTTCAACCGGAACCTAGTTCGCACCCCGAAGAAAGTCCATGTCACCAAGTCCCGGACCTTGATGAAGAGGCCAAAAAGAATGAAAACAAACAATTTCGGGAACAATTCGAACAATTAGCAAGTGAAGTCCAGATTATGAAGGAAGGCACCAGTATGTATCGATTGGACGCTAAAGAGTTTAGTTTAGTTCCTGATTTGGTCCTGCCTCCAAAATTCAAAACTCCCGACTTCGAGAAATTCGACGGTACTAGATGCCCTTCTGCCCATATTACAATGTTCTGCAGAAAAATGACTGGGTACATAGGGGACGATCAGCTTTTGATCCACTGTTTCCAAGAAAGCTTGACAAGCTCAGCTTTACGATGGTATAACCAACTAAAAAGAGCTGATATTAGGTCATGGAAAAACCTTGCTAAATCCTTTCTCGACCAGTATGAACATGTGAAAGATGTCAGGCCTAACAGATTGGTGTTGCAAGGAATGAAGAAGAAGCACAGTGAAAGTTTCAGACAATATGCTCAGAGATGGAGGGAGGTAGCAGTGCAAGTGCACCCACCATTAGAAGAGGAGGAAACGAATATGCTTTTCATTAGTACTTTGAAGGCTCCTTTTCTCTCTCACCTTATCGGTAATCCTTCCCTAAGTTTTTCTGATATAGTTACGACAGGAGAAATGATCAAAATGGCAATTAAAAGCGGGAAGCTCGAGGGAGGAGAGTCCAGCAACAAGCCACTAAAGATGGAAAAGGAAAATGAAGTCACCAACGTGAGCCAGTACTATTCCAATAACATCACAATGTCCCAATCTCATGGAACGGTAGCACCACTTCAAAATGACAATAGACAAGGGGCAAGGGACCCGAGGAGAGGGAGGCCTCAATTTGATCTTATTCCTATGACTTATAAGGAGTTATTTCGTGATTTATACGATCGACATCTAGTCTCTCCTTATCATGTGGTACCCATACAACCTCCTTATCCAAAATGGTACGATGCTAATGTTAAGTGTGATTACCATGGTGGGAATCCCGGACATTCTATTGAAAATTGCACTGCATTCAAAAGGGTCGTCCAAGCTTTGAGAAGGAGGAATGTTATCAATTTTGGTGACAGTGGACAACCAAGTATATCCCAAAATCCATTGCCAAACCATGCAGGAACTGGAATTAACGCAATCGCTGAAGGAAAAGGATGAGTTTTGTATTGAACAATCGGACTGTGGAGAAGCTGCCTGTAGTTTATAAATCTTTTGCAGAGGAGCGCGCTATAACTTTTTCCTATTGTCCATACCCTGGGGCAATAGGTGATCTGATGTAAAGGGTTAAGCTGTGTGTTTTACTTGCTTTTAATAAAGGATGCATTCCATTGGTCCAAAATGGCAAACATTCTCCCATGCATTTCATTTTTGGTTGTATAATGTATATATTATTCTTTCTACTTACTTATATGGGAAAATATTCTCCCATATATATATGTATGTATATCTCTTCCGGTATTCTTTCAGGAACTCAGATATCAATGATACAAATGCTAATGATTCTGACCCGGAGATTGATTTCGAGATGCCCATATGTCAAGGGGAAGTCAAAGGTTGTGATGACAATGAGGGATGTGAACTACCTTTGGAATTACTAAAGATGGTGGAACAGGAAGATAAACAAATTCTGCCTCACGAAGAGCTTACAGAGATCTTGAATCTGGGTACAAATGAGGAAAGAAAGAAGTAAAGATTGGTACCACCCTGTCTGCTAGAAGGAAGACATAGCTTGATGGAGTTGCTTCAAGAATTTAAAGATGTATTTGCTTGGTCATACGAAGATATGCCAGGTTTGGATACAAGACTGGTTGTCTATAAACTGCCGATAATGCCTAATGGTAAGCCCGTACAACAGAAACTGAGAAGAATGAGACCTGAGATGCTGCTCAAAATTAAAGAAGTGAAGAAACAATTTGATGTCAGTTTTCTCGCAGTGGCCAAATATCCTGAGTGGGTGGCGAATATTGTCCCAGTGCCAAGGAGGGATGAGAAAGTTCGAATGTGTATCAACGACAGAGATCTCAGCAGAGCGAGTCCAAAGGATAATTTTCCTTTGCCACATAAAGACACTTTAATGGATGATACCGCTGGAAATTCTTTATTCTCATTTGTGGGTGGTCTCCCTAGCTACAATCAAATTAAAATGCACTTTGAAGATATGAAGAAAACGACGTTTGTCACTAATGGGGGCACTTGCATTGTATGGAAGATTAGCCCGTTGGCAAATCCTGTTGCCTGAATTTGATATCCAGTTTGTAAACCAGAAAACGGTTAAAGGGAGTGCCATAGCAGAATTCATTGTAAGTAGGGCTTCCGAACAATATGAACCGTTGAATTTTGATTTCCCAGATGATGATTTAATGACTATCTCGATGGAAGAAACAATTGCATCCACTAGGAAATACTGGAAGATGAACTTTTGATGGCGCTTCAAATGCCTTGGGGCAATCTTGGTCTCACCAGATGAAGAGCATTATCATTTTACCAGTCGGCTCAATTTTGATTGTACAAACAATATGGCCGAGTAGGAAGCTTGTGTCATGGGTCTTAGAGCTGCTATTGAACTCAAGGTGAAAATGCCCAAGGTATATGGCGATTCAGCTCTCGTAATCTACCAACTCAGAAGAGAATGGGAAACAAAAGATCCCAAACTGGTGGAATATCGTAAATTAGTCTTGGAACTTATTGAAGAATTTGAAGAAGTGACTTTCAATTACCTCCCCAGAGAAGAAAATCAAGTGGCAGATGCATTGGCTCCTCTGGCAGCAGCTTTTAAGATGAACGAGCATGCAAATATGATGCCTATTGAGATAAAAGCTTATGAGTGTTCACCCCACTGCTTTAGTATTGAAGAAGAAGAAGAAGAAGAAGGAAGATAGAAGGCCTTGGTACTAGGGTATCTTGCAATATATAAGGTATCAAAGTTATCCCAAGTAGGCGACCAAGAATGACAGCGGGATATGTGCCCAATGAGGAGACCCTATACGAGAAAAACTTAAATCAAGTCCTATTAAAGTGTGTGGACAATGAAGATGCCAAGACCGTTCTTGAAGTACATGAAGGAGTATATGGCACCCATGCTAATGGAATTACGGAGATAGAATGCACACCCCTCCTCATTAGTTGCATGTGATGACAGCCCCGTGGCCATTTTCTATGTGGGGGCATGGATGTTATTTTGCCGAAAGCGTCAAATGATCATCGCTTTATTCTGGTAGCAATTGATTACCTCACCAAGTGGGTAAACGCAGCTTCCTATGGGAGTGTTACCCAGTCAACGGTATGTAAGTTCTTGAAGAAGAAAATCATCTGTAGATATGGCTTACCGGAGAGGATTACTTCTGACAATGCATAGAATTTAAACGTCAAGATGATGAAGTCTGTCTATGAGCAATTCAAAAGAGAGCATCATAATTCCCCTACTTATTGCCCGGAGATGATTGAGGCAGTAGAGACAGCTAATGAGAACATTAAGAGGCTTATTGAGAAGATGACTGAAACTTATAAAGATTGGCACGAGAAGTTGTCATTTGCTCTGTTTGTCTATCGGACTTCTGTGCAGACGTTAACTGGGCAACTGTTTTCTTTGGTTTATGGGATGAAAATTGTCCTACCTATTGAGGTGAATTTCATTCACTTCGGATCTTGTCAGAGGTGAAGCTAAATGAGGCAGAATGGGTACAGGCCAGATATTACCAACTGAATTTAATTGAAGAAAATAGATTGAAAGCTATTTGTCATGGTCAGATATACCAGAAGCGGATGATACGAGCACATGGTAAGAAAGTTCTCCCTCGAGAAGTCCATGAAGGGGATCTGATGCTCAGGAGGATATTGCTCGTTCCAAAAGATTTCCGAGGGAATTGAATGCCCAAGTGGGAAATATCCTATGTTGTCAAGAAAGCCTTTTTTGGGGAGCTCTAGTCTTGATTGAGATGGATGAGTCCGAATTACCTTATCCAGTGAAATCCGACGCAACTAAGAGGGGTTTTGCTTAAGATAAAAAAAAATGAAAAATGAAAAAAATGAAAAAATGAAATAGAAAAATAGAAAAAATGGAAAAAATAAAAAAAAAGAAAAAAAAAAAAAAAAAAAACAAAAAAAATAAAAGGGGGGTTCAAGATGCAAACTCGAAAAGGGCATTTTGAAACCAAATGAGATCAAGTTGAAAACCCGCAGAGGGCGGCTTGAGTTAAATTCAGAATTCGGCATGGTGGAGGTTCTGAATTATTTTGGAAGTGGAAAGAGCTCATGACATGTGTAGTGACAATGATAGTTGGTGATCAGGATTGAGACTAAAGATTAACGAGTCTCTATGAAAGCAACCAGAGGAGAAATTGAATGCACATGAGATTCAATACTGGTTTACGGCATCCAATAATGGGAGATTTTAGGGTTCAGAAGTAGCTTTGCACTCTTAGGTGTCATCACAATTTTGGAATTCCTTTTGACAGAAGCTATGCTCGGGTCATTCTAACGGCGTGCCAGTTCAAAAGCATTTGTGTTATTGATATTTGAATATGCCTATCCTTTTGTTCTTTTTCCAGTTAAAAGTTTGCCATATAGTTGCTAAAAATTCTTTGCATTTATAAATAAAGAGATATTTTTCCTTTCCAATTCACCTTTTACAAGTATTTGATTTTGAAAAAGTTAAAACATAGCTTAGCTTGTGGTACATTAGATCATTTTGTATTGTTATGCAAAAGATGTTGAAAAGGAAGGTATTCTGAAGCTAACGTTGGTTTTAGCATGTATGTTTGTATGGCTGCGGGAAGCATAAATCATGGAATTCATATAAAATTCCAACCATTAATATATGACCCAAAGAGATTGTCATTCATCAGGATGGTCATGGGTACTGACGGGTTTCAAGAAAGAAAGAAGTCAAAGTCCCGTCAACCCGAGAGATATGACATTGAGATTGTTAACTGGGGTGAACTGGTCAAATGTCGGTGCCCAAGACGAAATCGAGGTTCATCAGAATCAAAGAAGATGATGTTCCTTCGAAGAAAAAATGTGTTGAATTGCGTAATCGCATACATTTTAGGCATAAATAGGATCATGACATTGCATGGTGACTTAAATGTCTACAGGTTTCCCAATGATAGTGGAAGATTGAATATATTGAAGCATCAAGATGATGATGACTAGTTTTGAACTCCTAAAAAGAATGGTGACAACAATTGAGCCAGAATAGATCCATGTATCTAAGGGCTTTCTGACGAGTTTTCGCGATGAAGATGAATTTTCAGAAATTTTCTCGAACTCAGAATGTTCGAGTATAATATTTTCAAACATACATTAATGATTGATAATGTTTGATTTTCAGGTTCGACCTTTGAAACAAACCAAACTAAAGCCTTCACAAAAAGTAGTGAAGCAAAAGAAGATTGTTCGAGTCTTATACTCTCTGAAGAAATAGAGGGCAGACGCGATCGTTGAAGATTATTCGAATCTTATACTCTCTGAAGAAATAGGGGGCAGACGCGATCGTTGAAGATTGTTCGAGTCTTATACTCTCTGAATAAATAGGGGGCAGACGCGATTGTTGAAGATTGTTCGAGTCTTATACTCTCTGAAGAAATAGGGGGCAGACGCGATCGTTGGAGATTATTGTTCGAGTTCTAGTCCCTGAAGAAAATTGGGCAGACCCGTAGGAGATTATTGTTCGAGTTCTAGTCCCTGAAGAAAATTGGGCAGTCTCGTAGGAAGATTATTGTTCGAGTTCTAGTCCCTGAAGAAAATTGGGCAGACCCGTAGGAAGATTATTGTTCGAGTTCTAGTCCCTGAAGAAAATTGGGCAGTCTCGTAGGAAGATTATTGTTCGAGTTCTAGTCCCTGAAGAAAATTGGGCAGACCCGTAGGAAGATTATTGTTCGAGTTCTAGTCCCTGAAGAAAATTGGGCAGACCGTAGGAAGATTATTTTTCGAGTTCTAGTCCCTGAAGAAATTGGACAGTCTCGTAGGAAGATTATTGTTCGAGTTCTAGTCCCTGAAGAAAATTGGGCAGACCCGTAGAAAGATTATTGTTCGAGTTCTCCTTGAAGAAAATTGGGCAGACCCGTAGGAAGATTATTTTTCGAGTTCTAGTCCCTGAAGAAAATTGGACAGTCTCGTAGAAAGATTATTGTTCGAGTTCTAGTCCCTGAAGAAAATTGGGCAGTCTCGTAGGAAGATTATTGTTCGAGTTCTAGTCCCTGAAGAAAATTGGACAGACCCGTAGGATTATTGTTCGAGTTCTAGTCCCTGAAGAAAATTGGGCAGTCTCGTAGGAAGATTATCGTTCGAGTTCTACTCCCTGAAGAAATAGAGAGCGAACCCGTAAAAAGAAGATTGTTCGAGTTCTATACTCCTGAAGAAAAAGAGAGGGACCCGTTTGCAGAAGATTTTTCAAGTCTCACTTACCTTGAGGAGGAATGGGACAAATCCCTTATCAAGTTTCAAAGAGAAGATGAATTTGGACAAAAACGCGTTGTCTTTTTATCTTTGCCCTATTCTTGTTAACACAAGAATAAGCAAAGAGGGGCAACTGTAGACACCCATTTTCGTCCGGGATATAAATATTATATTATAATAATAATTATTATTATATATTATATGATTATTATATTATTAATATTTATTACAACTATTTGCAGGCCCAATTAAAAAGCCCCAACAGAAGCCCAATTCCCAGATGTAATCCATTGTTACACGCTACCTCATGCAACAGATGTCCCAGGTCTCCAAGGTCACCACGAATACAACAATCAAGCACACCATGGTCCCCTTCTTCATCAGCTGCTACGCGAGGTGGCACCTCGGATCGAGTCACCCCCAAGTTAGCTACAAGACAGAAAACAAAAACAAATCAGCCATCGAAAATCCCACACAACAAGTCAAAAAACAAATCCCACCAATTCTTACCTAAACCTTGAAATTTTTGGGGTTTCTACTTACCGCATCAATCATTCATCATCCAACAATCACGCATGCAAAGACAAAATGGAGACAGATTAAAGGAAGCATTGGAAGAACAAAGAAAAGGGGGGGATTCATCAAGAAATAGGAGGTTCGAAGGGTTCTCGATTTTCAACAGAGGATAGGGAAAATGTTGAAAGGGGTATTAAAACTCCGGATGAAAATTGTAAACAGAGGGCTCGGTTTTTCTTTGAAGGAATATGGGGAGTATCAACAAGAGCTGCTGTTCCCAATAGCCGAATCCGTCATCGTTGTAAACCAGGGGTTTTCCCATTTTTAATATAATACAGATTTAAAACGGTATTTTCTTATTTCAGTTTTTTTACTTACAGTGTGTGTGTCCTTGTTTTGAAACGAATGTAAAAAAAAGGAGGGCAAATTTCTTACCTTTACATATAGTCTTTGTCGGTGAGAATAGGGAGCCTTGCTAGTTTAGTCGATCGGTGAGGGAAACCCGAGAGAGAATCACAGAGCCCATAGTACCCTTAGCAAGAATAATGAACTAGATATTAGAAATAAAAATAAAGCAATATAATCAATTTTCTTACTCATCGATTCACACAAGAAATAAAATCAAAGAGAAGTCCATTTTTCATTTTTAAAGGCATTTTCCTAATATAGTTTCAAAACCAGAAAATGAGAATAGAAATTTGGATTGTTTACCTTGGCTTTTGAAGACTGTTAGAGTATGTAGCAGCGTGGTTCATAGCATTCTAAGGTATTTGAGGTTTTGATCGAGTGTGAATACCAGTGAGTGAGGTTGAGAGCGGCGCTGTGCGTGGTTAAGAGAAAAATGGAGTGTGGAAAGAAAGGAGACAGATGTGCACATGTTCTGCGTAAAGTTGGGATGCTTAAGTTTAGGTTATATATATTTTTAGGGTAAATTATCGTTTAGTCACCGCACTCGGGTTTGTCTGTGTAGAGCTACACCTTGTTTCAACGTTTAATGCAATTCGATCATCAAATCAAGGCTTTTAAAATTTTAGATTGGTTCCCTTTAATTCTATACGCATTATTTTTTTATCCTCAAAGCTAGTTATTTAAATTTTGTGTATATTCTATAGGTAGTATATATGTTTTATGATATTTAGCTTTTAACTATGTGTTGTTGTTGTGTTCGTACTTGGGTCTCTTAGTTATGGTGTTTTTAATTTAATCAATATTTATTACACCTTTTGAGTTTCAATTATTTTGTCTTTGAGGTCTGTAGTTTTCTTTTTATATTTAAGACCTTTCTAGTTGTTCATGTATGTAACACGTACTGTGTGTAAGGGTGTTTTGATTCCTTCAAAATTTCTTCAAATATTATAATATGTGAGTTTATCTTTTATTATTTATAATTATATTATTTTTAAATGGTTGTTTATGTCATTTATTACCAATTTTTTTATTTGATCCCAGTTCTAGTCAAGTTAAATTTTGTTTATTTTGCATTTAGTATGTAATTTTGATTAATTGGCATTTTAGTACCAAAACCAGTTATTGTGAGTTTTCTTTTGTTTTTACATTTCTATGTTCATTTTCAGACATATTTTAGTATAGGCAGTCTCGGGTTTATTTTGATTTTAATATATGTAATGTATGATTTGTTTTTTTATCTTTGTTTAATAGTGATTTTAGCTTTAGATTTATTACTCATTTATTTAATCTCATGTTTAATTAATTTTACATGACATCTTTTTTGCATAATTTGCATGAATCCTCACGTGCATAAACTCAAGGTATTTACATAATTGAATTAAGGGTAATACCCTTTTAATTTAAATTCGTTTTAAGTGGGCTGTCTTAACTATTAGAGGTTCGTTTCTAACGATTTTAAATTAAAAATGTATCCCATTAATGACACCTAAAAATTGATTTATCACTTTAAAATTTTGGAACGGAAGATAAAGAAATGTTCGGTTATTTAAATTTATCGAGAAAAAGGTTGTTATAACTATTTAAGATCTGGTCTCGATATTTGTAAATAATCGAATATTCTTTCTTTCTAAAGGTTGTATCTTCTAATGGTTGGGTAATTTTAATTTATCTGTTTTGGTTTATGAATGTTGTAAATATGTATGTTATTGTTTTATTGGGGATCATAAAAATTAAAATTGAACTTGTAAATTCATGCAAAGATATTAGTTAATCGATGAGGTACCGATTTAGGGCGTTGTGGGTGCTAATCCTTCCCCGCACGTAACCGACTCCCGAACTCGAATTTTGGTAACGCATACTTCAATTTGTTGTTTTAATTAAATTAAATTTTTATTTAAATGATAAACATTTTTGGGTGTCCAATCACACCCTAATCAAAGATTGGTGGCGACTCCTCGAACCATATGTTTTTATCGTAAAGGAATTTCCAAATTTTCGAAACAAAATGTTTTCTAAAATCACAATGTTTTTAATAAAAAAATCAATTAAAGATATCAATAATTAAAAATGACGTGGTTTTCCAACTCCTAAAAATCGTTTCGACAAATATCTTCTCTAATCATCCCCAACGTTCAGAAGTAATTCAATCTGTATTTAAACAAGTTCTGAAGCCCTTGATCAGCAAGAAATCATAGAGAAACAAGAGAGAAAGCATCAAACACAAAGTTTGTGCAATTCAAGCCAATTTTCATTCAATATTCATTTTGCTTTCAAAGAACACTTATTTTGCTCATTTGTAATTTTCTTTGAGTGTTCTTTTCTTGTTCTAGAATTGTGCAAACATCTTACCTTGTGAGGTTTTCTTGTAAGTTTGCAAATTTGTAATCTTCTCTTTGGGAAAAAGAGTGTTCTCAAGAGTTGGGGTATACTCTTGAGGGAATTGTAAGGTTATCTCTTTGGCCTCAAAAGAAAGAACAAATTAGTGAATTTGTTGGAAAATCCTTAGTGTGGATAGCTAAGGTAGTGGACGTAGACTTTATTTGAGAAAGTCGAACCACTGTAAATCGCTGTGCAATTACTTTCAATTTTCTGCAAAAGCTTCCACAAAAATTTTAATTGCCAATTCACCCCCCTCTTGGCCGATTTCTTCAATCGATTAACTCAACAAACATCATATCATTTGTAATACATTTATCATATCACTAACATATATTTGTTTATATCTCTTGATTAGCCCATGTACACTGTGAGAACTGTAGATATGTGAGTCTATTGAGGTTGTGCACCACTATGCTGTCATCACAGCTCTATAGAATGACCTATCCAGAGGTCATAAAGATCCTCGGTAACTATCCAGAGGTCATAAAGATCCTCGGTAACTGTCCCTAGGTTCCGAAGAACCTAGGTAAACTGTCCATATGTTCCTTAGAACATAGGTATACTGTCCATATGTCTCGAAAGACATAGGTAATTCTGTCCATATGTTCCGTAGAACATAGGTATACCCTCAACTCTTGGCATGCCAACTATACCACTAGCACTCTTATCATATAACATGGGCATTATCATTTATAACAGTCAATTACTTATTCATATCCTTTCTCTTATGAACATATATCTTTCGTTTCAGTCGCGTACCAAATGTACGTGTAATCATTGATCTTATATCACATGTTCATTCTCTTCTGTCACATACCATATGTGTGTGTAAACATAGATCTCATAAACATGTATTATGAATCTCATATCATATCACATATTCACATAAACATAATTCACATATTACATGTACCTTTTTCATATATCTCATATCATATAATTTATGCTCTGTCCTCTTATGTTCACATGACATAATGCATACCAAGCATATTCACACATGTTTTTACTCATGAATTCATACATGATAAAAATCATGTCATTCACATATTTAAATTTATTACTTCATGTACTATAATTATAGGAAATAACACTTCTCTGGTGTTCATATGACATGTAAATCATTGTCATATCTTGTTCTCATGTGTTTCCCATACATCACATATATCACATATTCATATAGGCTCACGATTTTTATCACATATCATGTCATTTCACATATACACTTTTATTACATTAAAAGATGGGCATGTAGTCTTATGTGACCTATCAATACTATCTGTTCATATAATCTCCTTTTACCTTATAAGTAAATACTACTTATTTTATCCCACCTTTCTATTTATTCTCCAAATTATTATATCAATTCACATGGTTATTACACAACTTATATCACCTTTTATGTATTACAGATATCTTGTCGCATATCTTATATCTTGTCATCATATTATTACATACAAAAACATGTCAACACATATAATCAAGCATACATACATTCATGTCTTTCACATACTATAATCAAGACTTCATGCACTATAACTATAGGAAATAGACTTATCACAAGTCCAATTTCCATATATTCTATAAAATAAGATGCACTCACCTTAGCCTGCTTTGATTCGATTATAATCATTTGATTATTCCGGAACTTGTTTAGGCTCATATCTACATAAATATATCATTTCAAAACAACTATCAGAAGCCTAAACTTTAAACTTTATGTTAATAACTTAAACCAGTTTAATGAACCAAATTCTATATTTTCATTTAGGGGGGAATCGATACCCCCCAGGGAATCGATACCCCTGAACATACTGGAATTTTCGTTCAAGAGGGGGAATCGATTCCCATTCATAGGGTATCGGTTCCCTCTATCCAGAAATTATATTTTAAGCTCGAAAATCATCAATTTTTCATTCAATTCTTCTATTTTAAACCCCTACCATGTCATTAAACTCAACTACCATTACTTAAACTAACTTATATCCATGAAAATCATCTATAACTTCAAAATCCTATCCTTCATATGAAATTCAAGAATCATACTTAATTTTCCATATTTCTAAATACAATTCTAACACTTCTATCTTCTTATTCTCATAGATGACAAGTCAAATTCAACTTAAAATTCAACTTATCAACTCTATTCCATGATTCCATATAAAAACTCGTTTTCTTAAATCTCTTATAACTTCTTCATCTTTTGATTTTAAGATAACTTAAGCTTTCCTTAAGCTTAGTTATCCTCTAAGGATCAAAACTCATGTTTAAAATCAACAAACAATCAAGAAATTAGAGAACTCACCTTTGCTTTGAGTTTTTCACGTGGAGAAGAGAAAATGAAGAAGAAAAGAGAGAAGAGATTTCTGGAAAATCTCCCATCCTTATCCATATTTATATAACATTATTTAATTCATCTCTTGGTCAAATGACCCTTTTGCCCTTTAATACCTTTTATAATTACTAACATCTTTTAGATTTTATTTCCAGATAAATCATTGAACTAACCCATTCTTCTACTTTAATCACCAAATTCTAAAACTTTACAATTAAGTCACTAACCCATAGTTTGGGATGTTACAACTCTCCCCTCCTTATAAGAAAATTCGTCCTCGAATTTTCACTGCACATCTTGATAAGAACATATCTTCTAATGTTCTTATGTTGCTTCCCTGACTTATTCTTTCTTGTCATCATCAGAAACTTACTTTCAATCCTTAGTTTTCCAACTAGCTTTTTCGTTTATACATTCATCTTCTGTTGCTTATCATATAAACCATAACCAGTAATACCAATCCATTATTGTCTTTCTCTCATTCGATTATGCATTTTTCCTTTGACCTTTCTAAAATTCCATATAATGTCACTCATCACGTTGACATTAACATCCATCTCATCAATCTATATCATAAATCCATCTATTTCTTCATAACTCTCTAATTACCTTATAAACATACCAAACTTGTATTTCGTCATCATTTGACCAAAACACAACTTTAAATCTTCTTCAATTGTGATTATACATATATTTAAGGAGTCAAACAATATTTTCACATCACCTACCCACTTTTCGTGTTTCTATATCGAACTTATCATTTACACTCCATACGAATCATCACTTCATTCACTATATCACATTTACATAATCAAAATATACAACTATCCAATACAATTTCATCACAAAATCTTGTTAGTCACGCTAACTCTTCATTCTAAAGTACAAATCCTTATCATCTCCACACTCTTCCTATACACAATACTATCCCTTTGTTTCAAATTCATAACTCTGATTTCATTCATATAATGTTACTTATCTGTAGACAGTAACATCAATTCTTATCACTCAACATTAAAAATCAATCAATTGATTTCTTCCTCATTTTCTAATTAATTCACCACAATCCACTTTTATTCATTTTTCATCCTTGTCTGTATTACAATACACATAATCTCTTCATATAACCTTACGTACTTTTCTTACTTATATCAAAATTATCATCTACATTCCATATAACCTTTATCGTATTGATCCTCAATCCCTTTTCACTTCTTTATTCCATTCTTCCTTATTTATTCCTTATACACAAATCATATCCAGATTCATTTCAGATTTGGTTATCATATCTTGACAATATCTTATAATCTTATAATTCCAGTACATTTTTATCACATTCTCTGGTTAGCCAATGCTAACTCTTTCTATCTAGAATACAAACTCTTTTACAAACAATAACCGTGTCACTTGATCTTTTAACATCCTTATGGTGACACTCGTTCACCATATTCATCTTATCCACATAATAACAAACTTCTCAGTTAATTTCTCCACTATGGAGAAATGAACATCTTCTAGCATTATCTTCATATCATATATCCAAAGGTCTGTAACAACAGAACTTCCTCAAATTCACCCTTGAGATCGGGTGCTCATAACTCTTTAACTATTTCGATACATTCATTCTATGAGTTAACGAAGTATACAATTAAAAACACATCGGAATATCATTCAACATCCTGAATCATTCTTAATCTTATACAGGCATTCCCTGAGGTTTTCGCTCTTCTCCCTGCCTGGCCAGGGCATGTGAATGCTATTACCTTCAGGTCTATCGCCTTGTGCTTTACTTTGGAAGCTCTCATATATTCATGTGCTCATATCATTACTTCTATCACATGTCACGTGTGCATATGATCCTCCAATTCATATCATATAACATATGTCTTTGTATATGTTCACATATCATCTATCATATTATATAAACATATATATATCTCATAACTCATTCTCAGTATTCACTTATCTTATATAACATAACAATTTAACTCTATTACAAGACAGCACACTCCTTACCCTATCAGATCAGAAATTTTTCACTTTGTGTTGGCATGTACACTTTTAAAACACTTTCAACTTCGTTTTTAGCCTAGAATCGGCTAAACCGTAGCTCTGATACCATTAAATGTAACACCCCAACCCGTATCCGACCCAGATACGAGTCCGAAGTGTCCATTGACTTTCAAACATTTATTCGTATAAAATAGTGAGTAATTTAAAAACTTTTATAACATTTAACTTATTCAAAACGTTTATAAATATATCAGAGTTCATACAATTTATATCTTTAGACTACATGTCAACTACACTCTATATACAATACATATATTTTATGATCTGACATTTGGTAAGGAGAACTGACCTGTCTCGCTCCGCATTACTCTTTACTCTTCTCGAAACCTACGTGTGAAACAATCACACGCTAAGTCGAAGACTTAGTGAGGCATAAAAACTTATAATGCACTTTATAACATATATCAATATATGCATGTTCTGTTCTATCATGCTATACCAAATTACATGACTTCCTCATATCATGTAAAATTATATCAGATTAATTAACAATAAATACATACATACACATAAATCAGCATTAGCAGTTTATCATGTAATCACATACTTTTATGCTTAACCTTTTCAATCAAACACTATACACACAACATCATATCATTTGTAATACATTTATCATATCACTAACATATATTTATTTATATCTCTTGATTAGCCCATGTACACCTGTGAAAACTGTAGATATGTGAGTCTATTGAGGTTGTGCACCACTATGCTGTCATCACAACTCATATAAATGTCCCGAAGGACCTATCCAGAGGTCATAAAGATCCTCGGTAACTATCCAGAGGTCATAAAGATCCTCGGTAACTGTCCCTAGGTTCCGAAGAACCTAGGTAAACTGTCCATATGTTCCTTAGAACATAGGTATACTGTCCATATGTCTCGAAAGACATAGGTAATTCTGTCCATGTTCCGTAGAACATAGGTATACCCTCAACTCTTGGCATGCCAACTATACCACTAGCTCTCTTATCATATAACATGGGCTTATCATTTATAACAGTCAATTACTTATTCATATCCTTTCTCTTATGAACATATATCTTTTCGTTTCAGTCGCGTACCAAATGTACGTGTAATCATGATCTTATAATCACTGTTCATCTCTTCTGTCACATACCATATGTGTGTAAACATAGATCTCATAAACATGTATTTATGAACCTCATATCATATCACATATTCACATAAAACATAATTCACATATTACATGTACCTTTCTCATATTCTCATATCATATAATTTATGCTCTGTCCTCTTATGTTCACATGACATAATGCATACCAATCATATTCACACATGTTTTTACTCATGAATTCATACATGATAAAATCATGTCATTCACATATTTAAATTTTTACTTCATGTACTATAATTATAGGAAATAACACTTCTCTGGTGTTCATATGACATGTAAATCATTGTCATATCTTGTTCTCATGTGTTTCCCATACATCACATATATCACATATTCATATAGGCTCACGATTTTTATCACCTATCATGTCATTTCACATATACTTTATTACATTAAAAGATGGACATGTAGTCTTATATGACCTATCAATACTATCTGTTCATATAATCTCCTTTTACCTTATAAGTAAATACTACTTATTTTATCCCACTTTCTATTTATTCTCCAAATTATTTATATCAATTCACATGGTTTATTACACAACTTATATCACCTTTTATGTATTACAGATATCTTGTCGCATATCTTATATCTTGTATCATATCATTACATACAAAAACATGTCAACACATATAATCAAGCATACATACATTTCATGTCATTCACATACTTATAATCAAGACTTCATGCACTATAACTATAGGAAATAGACTTATCACAAGTCCAATTCCCATATAATTCTATAAATAAGATGCACTCACCTTAGCCTTGCTTTGATTCGATTATAATCCTTTGATTATTCCGGAACTTGTTTAGGCTCAATATCTACATAAATATATCATTTCAAAACAACTATCAGAAGCCTAAACTTTAAACTTTATGTTAATAACTTAAACCGGTTTAATGAATCAAATTCTATATTTTCATTTAGGGGGAATCGATACCCCCCCAGGGGAATCGATACCCCTGAACATACTGGAATTTTCGTTCAAGAGGAGGAATCGATCCCATTCATAGGGTATCGGTTCCCTCTACCCAGAAATTATATTTTAAGCTCGAAAATCATCAATTTTTCATTCGATTCTTCTATTTTAAACCCCTACCATGTCATTAAACTCAACTACCATTACTTAAACTAACTTATATCCATGAAAATCATCTATAACTTCAAAATCCTATCCTTCATATGAAATTCAAGAATCATACTTAATTTTCCATATTTCTAAATACAATTCTAACACTTCTATCTTCTTATTCTCATAGATGACAAGTCAAATTCAACTTAAAATTCAACTTATCAACTCTATTCCATGATTCCATATAAAAACTCGTTTTCTTAAATCTCTTATAACTTCTTCATCTTTTGATTTTAAGATAACTTAAGCTTTCCTTAAGCTTAGTTATCCTCTAAGGATCAAAACTCATGTTTAAAATCAACAAACAATCAAGAAATTAGAGAACTCGCCTTTGCTTTGAGTTTTTCACGTGGAGAAGAGAAAATGAAGAAGAAAAGAGAGAAGAGATTTCTGGAAAATCTCCCATCCTTATCCATATTTATATAATATTATTTAATTCATCTCTTGGTCAAATGACCCTTTTGCCCTTTAATACATTTTATAATTACTAACATCTTTTAGAATTTATTTCCAGATAAATCATTGAACTAACCCATTCTTCTACTTTAATCACCAAATTCTGAAACTTTACAATTAAGTCACTAACCCATAGTTTGGGATGTTACACATGTCCTATTTCAAGAAGGTATGTTTTTGGTTTTTGCATTAAGCTTGGAAATTCCTTGATCTCATGGAAGTCCAAGAAGCAAAATACAGTAGCCAGATCATCTGTTGAAGCAGAATATAGAAGCATGGTTGTTACATCAACTGAATTGACTTGGTTAAATGGTTTAGCTAAAGAACTTGGATTAGAAAGGAAGTATCCAATCAAGCTATAATGTGATAATAAAGATGCTCTTCAGATTGCAGCTAATTCAATCTATCATGAGCACACAAAGTATATAGAATTTGATTGCCACTTTGTGAGGGAGAAAATATAAGAATAACTTATCAACACAGAATTTGTATCTTTTTCAGAACAGTTAGCAGACATATTAACTAAGGCTCTAGGAGTACAACAACATGAGTATCTTGTATCCAAGTTGGAGGTAAAAAATATTTTCTACTCACCAACTTAAGGGGGAGTGTTAGATGTTAGAGTTTGTTAATTTTCTGTTTTACTTGTAACTAACTAGCAGTTAATTAGTTATATATATATATATATATATATATATATATATATATATATATATGAAGTTTCTATTCTAAAATATAATAATATGAGGATTTTTTCATCTGATTTTTAACAGCATGTACTGATTGCAACAAATTCATGGAACTACAAATCACATTCAAGACTCATTCGAATTGAACCTTTCCAAATTAATGCATTGAACAACAAAATAAAAAATAATATAAATCGTGTAAAGTCAAAATTATTAAATAATTTATGCATAAAACCCAATTGTAAGAAGCAATTAGGTTATCCTCATTCACTACCTTTAATATATTAAAGCATAATTGCACTTAAATTAATAACAAATTCGAAGTTGCCACACAAAGATAACACACAAAGGAGAATTCACTGGAATTTTCCTGATTATTATATCAATAGCAAATACTTTAATGCATATATAAACGCGACAACTTGAAAACCATAAATTGATATGCATGCTCAAATTTTATGTGCAAAACCCCCCACATAATTGAAAATCATGGTGTTTCCAAAATCACACCAAAATGATATTCGCACAACGAACACAAATGAACAGAATCAAGAATCGTTCAAAAAAAATTAACAGAATCGACAATGTCATAATAAAATTAAAGTGATCGAGCGATAATTAAATATAAGATTATCAATAAATTCTTAATGATTCAACATGATCTGGTGATGATGCCGCCGGTTAGAACCAAACCATAATAAATATGAAAATAAATTAAAATCTAATCATGTCAAATCATCAAGAATATAGTATCTATACTTCTAATACTTATGACTTTAGAATATAATTGATCACTTAATTTATTTCATATTTTATGATAACAATGTACATTATAAATATATACTTATAATTATGGATTTTAATCCAACAAAAATATATATTGAATGATCATAATGAGCTTATGGAACATCATTTTTCTTTTGGGTAATTAATAATTTATAAGCATCATGTTTGGTTGATTTACAATAATTGCCGAATGTCATTTGATCTGGAAAGCTTTGACAACAATATAACCTACAGCATGATTTATTTGAGAAAATCAAGTAGCTTTCGAACAAAAACGACAAGGAAAAGACAAGGAAAACCCCATTTTGGTATTGAAAAATCTTAAGTGTTTTTGTTAGCAAAACTTTGATGACAAAGATTAGTGTTTTTGATGTATACAAGCTCATGTCAATTTATAGTGACTTGATGTTGGATTGATTGTGATAATTCAGTTATTTGTATCATAATCATATTTAAGATTATTTATAAATTTTGTCACACTCATAATTATATATATATATATATATATAATTTTTAATACATTTATATGAGTATTTTAATTTTTTATATATTATATTTTTATATTTAATTATATGGCATTTAACACTACAGAATTTCCCATCACTTAATTACCCAAAAAGCTGACGAGAGGCTAACTGGGGCAGTTCTTTGCCTAGCTTGATGGTAAGTGCAATGGAGGTGTGGGACATATGTTTTAAACCAAACTTTGTTTTAATGGTATTGAATAGTCTCTTTATAATATTTTCTATCACTATTTATTTGTTATGACGTAAGATTACTGTTTAATAAATATATAAATTTATTAAAATTTATTAGGTAATATGAATATTACTCTTTTTAAAAATATTCGATTGTAATAATTGTATCTAAAAAATAGATGTACATTGTTCGTAATTAAAAAATATTTTAAATAAATATTATATTGTAATCAATTAATATTATTAAAATATTGTATTAAATCTATATTAATATATTATAATTGCGGCATTATTAGCGAAAGTACCCATGTGTAGAAAGAGAAATTTTTCGTAGGCTGTTAAGTCAATTCATATAACTACATGACAAAAATTTAAAAAGAAATAATATCCTTACACAAAAGATATATGCTTCGTTAATAAAGGAGAATATTATTTATCTTGAAAGTTTTGAGTTTGAGTAATTGAATTTACAGAGTAAATGAGTTGTCAATAAATTAAAAAAATTATTAATAAATATAGATTTAATATATATATATATTAAATTAATTATTTTTAATTTTATATTTTAAAATTTCACCCGTAAATCATATAAAATAATGATAATAAGATGTAAAATCAACCTAAAAAAATACTCCACTACGGATATATAGAATAATCATTAGAAATTTTTTTCTGGAAAAAATGAATAAAATGTTTAGAAATAATAAATGGCGGGTTGAATGATGTACCTACGTGACTTGGTTTTCTTAGGATTGATCTGCAAACCCTAACCATTTCATATTTGCCTCATGGTCTTCAACTCCTGCCACTTTTTCACTACTGCAATCCCCAATGTTTGCATCATTACTAAATTCCCAGTATGATCTCAATGCCTACTTCATCATGTAATATTCTTAATACAATTATTATAACGCTCACAAAAATAATATGAAGTTGTAAAAAAGAAAAAAGAAGAAGTGCAACCCAGTTTTGATAAGTAAATTGAGGAATTACTTCTATTTAATGTTATGATGTGACCTGAAACTACTAGCAATAAAGTCTATCAGAAGCGCATCTCTTTATTTATTGATATTTGTCTAGTGTTTATATATATATATAAAAAGTCTAAATTAACACAAAGGGAATAAATTTTGAGGGTAAAATAATGATGCCATTTGATTATTTCCTGCAACATTGAATTGAAATAATACCAATAAAAGTCCAACTGAAAGCATCATTGAATTGAACTCAAACGCATGTTAAAACCCTATCAACTTTTAATGTTAGCTACAGTGTACATTTTCATGTTTTTTTTTTTATGAAGTGAAGTGAGGTCCTCAACGCTGTTTCTTTGTGGCAAAAGTATTGATCATCTGTAATGTGTTTGCAGTTGTTTAGAACATTGGTGAATCCGATGGGGAAGAATTCACCAAATCAAGGATGCTGTTCCAATAGTTGTTGTTGTCTTCTTCACAGTGATCATCGCTTCCACCAGATTCTTTGCCACTATCTGATAAACTGGGGTCGCTGGAATCGTTGAGAAGAAGGTTAATGAACCCATCTTCCATTGTGTTTCCGATGTCGTCATGGATGCTTGTTGAAGTGAACGATAGAGAATTAATGTTGTCCATGGCCAAATTAGTTCCTTTCCATTCTTGTTCACCTTCTTGTTTGATGATTCCAGTCTCGGAGGAAACCGATGCGGTGCCGACAAACTCGTTCATAGGCATCGCACTCGGTCCGATCTCGTTCTCCGAGGAAGTGAATGTTGATTTAGGTGACTCGAGGTCACAAAATCCACCATTGTTAACACCATTCCAAGCTGCCTTATTCACAAGCTGAGCAGCCGAAGCTGATGTAGGAAAGCCTGTCGTTGTTGGACGAGTGAGGCGATTTTGAAACGAACGTAGCTTTGATTCACGAACCAATCGAGCTTCGGCTTCAAGCCTAGCACTTTCCCACTGAGCCATATGGCTAAGGTTTGCTGCATTCTTGGATTGATGAGCATCAGTACCAGAGACTAAAGCAACGGATTTGGGCTTGTGAGTGATGGGATCGATCCCCATTTTGGCTAGCCTCTTCTTAAGATGAGTGTTCCAGTAGTTCTTTATCTCGTTATCAGTTCTTTTCGGCAAATGAGTTGCTATAGCAGACCACCTGAAACACAAAACCTAGAAAACATCAAAAAGGTAAACAAAACCATTGATTGCATTGACAAGAAAATAACGTGAAAGTTTAGGGTTTAGGGTCACGAAGATTTCTGGACCTGTTCCCTAAAAGGGCATGGAGCTGAATGATGGTTTGTTCTTCTTGGAGACTAAACTTTCCTCTCTTGATATCAGGTCTGAGATAATTAGTCCATCGAAGTCTGCAGCTCTTCCCACATCGTTGAAGACCTAAAACAAAGAAGCAAAACTTGAGAATGAAGTAAGCAAGAAAAGTAGAAGTGTAGGGTTTAGTTTAGTGACCAGCTTTGGAAGGCAAGGCACGCCAGCTTCCATGGCCATGTTCTTCAATGTAAGCTAAGAGCTTCTGATCTTCTTCTGGTGTCCATGGTCCTTTCTTCAACCCCACTTTGTCACAGCATGGTGATCTCCCCATTGGGTATACAAATATTGTTGAAATTAAGAGGAAGAAAGTTTGTGCTTGTAAATGAAGAGATGGGCAGAGAATGAAGGTATGACAAGATTAATGGTGAGGGTAGTCAGAGTTTATGCTAAAGTAACATTGCACTCAGGAATTTAAAACCAAGTTTAGTTTACTACCATTACTTTTGAGGATGGGCCGGAAGGACGGGCAAAATAATCGTATCCTGGAAATTTTAAATTAATATACATTTTAGATTTTATTAATATTTTTTTATTAATAATATATTTTTATATTTTAAATTTTATAATCGGAACATAAAATCATGAGTTAATCCTTTATTACTTCGCTACTTTACTTGATTCGTAGGGCAAACCCAAACCATTGTCCCATACGTGTATGGTCGAAATGGAGATTTTGAAGGATTTTTTAAAGGCAAAAGGGGTAGTAAATGGTATGGGGTCAGAGCTATAATTTCAATACATTACTCATGGTGATGGCGACATCTCATTCTCAATTTTTGATCCCTTATCTTTTAAGATGTATTAATTAGCTACTAAAGTTGAGTTTGAATTAAAACAACAATTAATAAAGTGTTTTTTTCCAATTATTTTTTGAGATATATTTAATTCATAGAATGTAAAATTATATTCTATAATAAATGTAATATTATTTGGCACATTATTATAAATAATATACTATTTTATTCAGTTGAAAGAATATAAGATTATCTAGAAGTAAATTTTATCAAATTAACATGATGATATTTTTTTGAACATTTTAAACTAATAATATTTAAATTAAAATATTGTATGAAAATTTATAAAATTATTTATGTTACATTATCTAATAAAAAACTATATTTATTATATTATTATTATAGTTAGTATATTAAACAATGCTTTTAAAAAATTACATGGCTAAATTTCTTGTATTTACCTTTACCATAGTATATAATACGATTTTATGTTGATTTTTAATGATTAAAAATAAATATTTAAGTTATTCCGAAAGAATCATTTTAGAGTTGAAAACTCACCCTCAAACGATAATCAAGCTTTTCAAAAGTGTCAATAATTTTTCGACTCCCAGAGAACTTAGAAGTTAATCATAAAATTTTCAGCCTTAACACATTCATTATCGAACTAAATTCGAGTGAATTTAAGTCACGTGTGATAATTTCATTATCAAAAACTTCCAAGTTATACTCCTGTATAAAAAAATAAGGCTCAAACTGAAATCAAGTCTATACTTTCTCGATTAAATATTTCCAACCAAATTTAAATTATGAGTTAGATATTTAGATAATCTATTTTGAAAATGATTTTAAATATTAAAGAATTGTTTATATATATCTAATTTTATTCAAATATTAAACTAATATGAAAAAAAACGTTTAATAAAATTACACCCAAATATTTAAGTATGTAGTTAAAAAAAATATACAATAAATGAATCAATATGGAAGACCTATTATTTTATGGATAATTTTATCCAAAATGATAAAAATCGAGTCGAAATATGATTTCCCGAATCTTGAACAAAAGAAATTGATATTTAACAAATATAAACCATCAGGATATGACCAAAAGGTCTAGTGCTACACTTGGCACAAAGTTATGGTGTTCAAGCTCCTTTCCCTCCACCAGGATTCAAGTGTTGGCCTCCTTTTCTTTGCCATTCCTTAGTTCCTAAAGTCATATTGGGGCACTCTTTAGCAATATATATATCAAATTTAATTTATTTGAGGATATGACCAAATTCATCAGATATCATTCATTTCTTCTATTTCTTTGTAAAATTGTTAGATATTAATGCCATTCATTAGCACAGGAAAAGAGCTAATCCAAACTCGACATCCAAATAAAAATGCTAACCAAAATCCTTAATACTACAGAAAATCAATAACCCATATCCTTTGCCGCAGACCAAGAGTTCAGCTACTGATTGGCTGCTATTGAATCCACCAATCTACAACCCCCTATTCCTGGAACAAACAATATGACCTCTCACCAGATTAGCCAAAAATTTAACAATGACCCGCAAAAATAAACTAATAAATATAAAACAATTTAAATTATCTATATATGAGAACAAAGACGGTTCAGAATCCTCAAAAAAAAAAAAAAACAAATATCAACATACCTGTTCCATTGCTGCATCTTCTTCATTCTTTTCTTCATCCATATTATCCGGTTCAGCATTGGACTCATTTTGATTATCAGAATCCCTTTCTTCATCTCCCCCTTTAGCAGCATCGGTATCCAAACCAGGAATGTTCAAATCTGCAGGAAGATGACCTGTCTTTAATGCCTGCTCAACCAAAGAAATATTCAGAATGTAAAAGTTAAAATTATGAAGAAAAAAAATCTAAATGACAGTTGTCTTTAAACTCCACTAATTATTAATCAACCACCTTTTCAAGTCTTGCAACCTCTTCCAACGTCTGAGAATTCAAAATGGCAGCCTGCATGTCAAATAAATCTAAACAAGATCAGACTTTTAGTCGTAAGGATGCACTACAAGAGATGCAAAAGTCAATACATAAGTTACCGATGACCATTTATGCAGTTTAAGCCACAAAGAAAATAAAAATGCTAGCTTTAGACAAGTTAAAAAGTAGTGTACAAGGAAAATAAAATTTTTACAAATTGATAAATAATGCTTTCGCATTTTAAACCTGAGTGCCAAAATTAACTAATGTCAGAGTTGCTCAAAGGCAAAAGGTACCATCATTTAGATGCATTATTACGGGACATGTATGTTTCCTTCCTATTAATGTTGCTGGTTAGAAGGGTTTGAGATAGAGGGTGGGTGCAACTAGCCACATTCTTAAAATATATGAAAAACATTGCTCACATGAGGGTGTGTCTATTAATTAGTTAGATAACAAGGTGAGGGAAGAGTAGATGGGTCGTGGAGCAAAGCAAAGGGGCAATAGTGGTGGCAAGCAAATGTGTGAAGGTTGAATGGTGGAGGAAGATAGTAGAGAGGAGAAGAAATAGAAAATGGGTTATAGCAAAGGATTACATTGGCTAATATTTACATGTTGCGCTAAAAAATTTTAGAATTAGGATCAAATTATAACAAGTGTAAAGGTTAGGGAGTAAATTTCTATTATGCCAAAAGTATTAACTGTCACATCAGTTTTCTATCTAAAAATTAAAAATCAGTGACCATTTTGTAAATTCCGATAACTCAAGTGACCAATTTATAACATTTTATACTCAGATGACCCAACTAAAAAGTATCCTATAATTGAGGGATCATCTGTGTAGTTTATCCTTAATAGTTTTATAACCTTTATTGTCATCAACATGCCGAATAAGACTTCCTTTCATAATCACCACTCTGGAAGGCAATTCCAAGACTACAAGAACTGTTTTTGTTTATTCAGATATGACAGATTCAGATAATAAATTTACCATTCGCTAAGGGTTTGGATATTAATCCTTCAATATCCATTACCTAAATATAGTTTGATTTTGGTTGGGCAATGTAAAAAAACTGAATCTGCTTTATTGATACGAAAAATGGATTAGGACATCCAAAACCGATATCCATTTAAATATTAAATTCTTGTTTATTTTTCTTTTTTATTTATTTTAAATAATGTTAATATTCACTATATTTGGATATATTTAAAAATTTGCAGATACCCAATCTGTTGGCATCCTAATCCTGAACTACATAATTCACGTTTTATATATTAGACACCAAATTTTGGCTCCAAGAAGATACTTGAAACATATATCGTTTAGGTTCATGAAAGACAATGGACACAATGCAGCACATGGAAACGGACATGAATTAAACTCGGACTAAGGTACAAGTGTTGAACACATGCCTCTGACTTCAAACACAAATACTTCAAGAAAAATGAAAAGTCAACAAAAAGTCTAAATAAGCATCATAACGTATAAAAGTTGGTCAAGATTCTTGTTAATAAAAGTTCAAGTAATATGCTCTTTGAAGTTTCTTTTATATAAGTAAACGGAACCCCAAGCACGCTCTTGGCGAGCAACTGAGGTAGTCAGGCATGTTCTCCCATTTTACCCTTAATTGCTATTAGTTATTTTATTTCATCCCAGTCCCAGATAAAGTTCCCAAGTCTTTCTAAGATGCATATTTCAAACACATCAAGAAAAATAATCTATTGAAAACTAAAACTATCAACATTATTATCCAAGTTTTAAGTATCATTACGAATAAAAAGGCAATACCTTGATAGCTATAATTTGCTCAGTGTGGGTGCAACCACTTTTGGCGTCTGTTCTTCCTCTGCAACTTCCGAAACATTTGGAACCTCTTTTGGTGCAACTGTCTTCGTAGCTTCTTTCTTTATTTCCTCTTCAACTTCTTTAGATGCAAAGAGATTTTCAGCTTCTAGTCTCTCCTGTGATCCATGAAGCATGCTTATGAGAAATTATTCCATATGATATGTTACATGAGGAATATAAAACTGGAAAATTAGAACATTTTGTAGGAATTATAGAGATGATTTGTTACCATTCTTATAGAGATATGATTTGTTACCATTCCTATAGAGATATGATTTTGTAAATAGATTTCTACAATCTCTTATTTTAAGGGATCATATCCTAGGATTATTATTTTTCCTTTCTTAGAGTTTCCTATTTTAGAGAGATATTTTGTATATAAATATGTAATCTGTCATATTGAAAAGAATAAGAAATTACAGAGAATTACTCTGATTTCTACATGGTATCAGGTTAGATTACGGTTTCTTTCCAACCTAGATGTCCACAACTTCTTCTCCTACTCCGGAGATCACTTCAAATCCAGAAAATTTTTCTGGTTCTGCTGCTCAATCAGAAGGTAATCTGGTCATGAAAGAACCAAAAGGTAAACCTCATGCTACAGTTTTTTTCTCCTCCCAGTCGTCCCCTAATTGGATCCTCGATTCTGGTGCTACGGATCATATGATTGGTAATAAGGATTTGTTTTGCAATTTTTTTCCAAACTTTGGTAAAGCTGTCAAAACGGCTGATGGTTCTTTGTGCAAAATAGAAGAACATGACACTGTTATTCTCAATGACCAGATTGTACTTAAAAATGTCCTCTTCGTACCAAATCTGGCTTGCAATCTTGTTTCCGTTAGTAAACTTTCCACCGACTTGCAATGCTCTGCAATTTTTAATGATATTGATTGTACTTTGCAGGCACTGAACTCGAAGAAGATGATTGGTAAGGCCAGCTTGCAGAATGGTCTCTACATTCTTCATGCCTCTACTAAAACCGAAATCTCAAAATCTTTCACCGCTTTAGAAAAATTTGATAATGTTATGTTATGGCACTATCGTTTAAGTCATCCTAGTTTTCACCATCTTACAAAAGTTTTTCTTGCTCTATTCATTCATAAAAGGCCAAATTCTTTTTCTTGCAAAGTTTGCTCTCTTGCCAAACATACTAAATCAACTTATTCTCCTTTTACATATAAGCCTTCTCACCCTTTTGCTTTGATCCACAGTGATATTTGGGGTCCTTCTCGGGTGAAGAATGCTGATAATTGTAAGTGGTTTATCACTTTCATTGATGATCATAGTAGGATAACTTGGATTTATTTGCTAAAAGATAAATCTGAAACTGCAGGTGTTTTTACCCAATTTTATAACATGATTCTCACTCAATTTGGGTATAAAATTCAGCTCTTTAAATCTAATAATGGCAGTGAATTTTTTGCTAAGTCTTTGGGTGCGTTTTTCAGGGAAAAGGGCATAGTTCAGATTAGTTCTTGTGTTGACACCCCACAACAAAACGGTATTGCCGGAAAAAAAAATAGACACCTCCTTGAAGTTGCCCGTTCTCTTCTATTTACCACTAATGTTCCAAAATATTTGTGGGGGGAAGCCTTATTAACTGCCACATATTTAATCAATCGAATGCCTAGTAAGGTTTTACAATTTCAAACACCTCAATCTATATTTTTGCAATACTTTCCCCATTTTAAACCTATCTCCTCCATTCTTCCACTTAAAATATTTGGTTGTACTATTTTTATCCAAAACATTGCTCCTAATAAGTCCAAGTTAGATCCTAAATCATTAAAGTGTGTATTGGTTGGGTATTCTTCACTTAAGAAGGGTTATAAATGCTATCATCCTTCTTCAAAACGATTTTTTAACACTATGGATATAACATTTTATGAGCAGGATCCCTATTTCACTCAGGCTGAAATTCAAGGGGAGACATGGAAGGATTTTCAGCCACATCAGGTATCTCCTCCTACTCTTCATTCTCAACCTTCAGAATTGCCACCAATTTTGTTCTTACCTACAGATTTGTCACCTGTAACTACTCCCATTGATCCACCGGTAGTACCTATCACTACTTCACCCATACCCACTTTAAATACCCTTCCTGAAAATACACCTACTCTCATTCAAAATATTCCACAAACAACACCAATCAAACAGTTCCGTTTCTATACAAGGAAAAGAAAACATATTCCTGAGGCTGTTTTACAATCTGATGCTTGCCGAGAATTGGATTTGAGTCCAGCTGCCGAAATAGAAGAAGAAATCAGTAAGTCTACTTCCCCTACTCTAGATGACTTCCTTATTGCTATTAGAAAAGGGGTTAGACAGTGCACCAAGCATCCTATTGAAAAATTTGCTGGTTATAATTCATTGATGCCGTCTTTTCAAGCATTTACAGCAAACTTGGATAAAGAACAGGTTCCCACAAGCATAGCTGAAGCTCTAAAGGATTCAAAATGGAGAAGGGCTGTTGAAGAGGAAATTTGTGCACTGGAGAAAAATGCTACTTGGACTGTTACGGACCTTCCTTAAGGAAAAAAGGTTGTTGGCTGTAAATGGATCTTTATTGTAAAGTATAACTCAAATAGTAGCATCAAACGATACAAAGCGAGACTAGTGGCCAGAGGCTTTACACAAACATATGGGATAGATTTCACAGAAACTTTTGCACCTGTGGCGAAGCTGAATACTGTTCGAGTACTCCTAAGTTTGGCTGTAAATTGCGATTGGAAATTACACCAACTTGATGTAAAAAACGCTTTTCTTAATGGCAAGCTAGAAGAAGAAGTCTATATGAAGTTGTCACCTGGCTTAAAGTCTGTTGAAGGAAGTAACAAGGCGTGCAAGCTCAACAAGTCTCTATACGGGTTAAAACAATCACCCAGAGCTTGGTTCGAAAGGTTCACTAAAGTCATCCTAAAAAATGGCTACAAGCAATCCCTCGCCGATCACACTCTTTTCATCAAGGTAACTTCTACAAATAAAAAAGCTGTCCTTATTGTGTACGTGGACGACATAATTCTTACCGGAGATGATGAATAAGAGATTTGCAATTTGAAGAAGTTGTTAAATAAGGAATTCGAAACCAAGGACTTGGGAAAGCTAAGGTATTTCCTAGGAATGGAGGTGGCAATGTCAAAAGAAGGACTTGTGATCAACCAAAGAAAATATGTACTTGATTTACTCAAAGAAACTGGTTTTCTTGGTTGTAAGCCGATTGATACACCAATGGAGGCAAGCTTGAAATTTAACAAAGAAGATGGGTCCTTGGTAGACAAAGAGAAATTTCAAAGATTAGTTGGGAAACTAATTTATTTATCCTTGACAAGGCCAGATATAGCATTTCCTGTAAATATGATAAGTCAACACATGACTAATCCTAGTGAAGAGCATATGGCAGCAGCAAACAGAATTCTCAAGTACTTGAAGAAAACTCCAGGACACGGTTTAATGTTTAAGAAGACACAAGACAGAACTGTTAAGATCTTTACAGATTCTAGTTGGGTCAGAGACCTTACTGAAAGGAGATCCACTAGTGGCTACTGCACCTTTGTTTGGGGAAACCTTACAACTTGGAGAAGTAAGAAACAATTTGTCGTTTCAAATAGTGCTGAAGCTGAATTTAGAGCACTAGCATTGGGAATATGCGAAGGAATTTGGCTACTTAAACTACTGAAAGAACTTGTCACTAATCAAGAGGATCACTTTGAAGTTTTGTGTGATAATCAATCTGCTATTCAAATTGCCAAGAACCCAGTTCAACATGATCGGACAAAGCATGTTCAGATTGATAGGCATTTTATTGTTGATCAAGTTAACAAAAAGACAGCCACACTTTCATACATTCCTTCAGAAGAACAAGTTGCAGACATTCTTACTAAGGCTTTGCCAAAGCCTGTTTTCAATAAATTCCTATTCAAGCTGGGATTATACAATGTATATTCTCCAACTTGAGGGGGAGTGTAGGAATTATAGAGATGATTTGTTACCATTCCTATAGAGATATGATTTTGTAAATAGATTTCTACAATCCTTTATTTTAAGGGATCATATCCTAGGATTATTATTTTTCTTTTTTTAGAGTTTCCTACTTTAGAGAGATATTTTGTATATAAATATGTAATATGTCATATTGAAAAGAATAAGAAATTACAGAGAATTACTCTGATTTCTACACATTTAGCCCCACCCCCTTTCTTCCCCACCCACCCAAAGATGCAGAAAAATTGCTTAAGCAACATCAACTCGATAATTCAATCCTACAACGAAGTGTTTCTTTGTGGAATAAGTTAAAGATGACAATACCAAATCATTAGGTATAAATGAAGAAAGGCATTAGGCTAAAAAATATCATTTTTATTTTGAAAAAAAAGGCCAAATTTATAATATATTTTCCCAGTCATGAGTGCACCAATGATGGATTAAAACCATTCTAATTTCTAATAATGTTAACTAAAATAACATTCTAAAATATAATGGTGTTCCATTGATAATATAATTCCCGGTCAGTCAAAACGAACAGCACTTCATGAACCTACACTTGCTGCCGCACAAATATGCACATATAATAAAACAAAGTAACTAGAAATTTTACAATTAACCACAGCAATTTCACATATCAAAACATGATAGGCAACAGAAAATGCAGAATAAAACTGTTTAAAACTGTTTAATAAAGACAAAGTAATATTGTAGCATGTTTAATCACCTTAGCCTTCACTTTCTTGAAATCCAGAACACGGAGAGATTTGAGTTTGTGAATCACATATAACCTATAATTAGGCTTTTTTGTAATATTGTTATCCAATAGGATAAGGAACTGCAGCTTTGAAAGTGATGCAAGAGGATCAATCTCCACTAAGTTAACCAACCGATTATTTGTGAGAACCAACGTTTGTAATTTCAGCAAGAACTCTGCGGGACAAGGTAAATGTGAACTCCATAAGAGTCACCCACCCAACAGCATTTAAAAGGAAAAGGGCACATGCTACATAATCAGGGAAATCCAATTGTTGGTTCAAAGCTTACCTCCAATATTGGGATTGATACGCGTTACTCGGTTGTTGTTTATGAGTAAGGTACCCAAGCGTTTAAGATAAGGGAAGTTGTCCAGCTTCACTATCTCATTATCAGACAAATCTATGCTATCAAATTGGTCCTATCAAAATGAACGAATGTAACCCAAAAGCCACAAGTAAAACAAAGCAATAAATGCGTGGAAATGGTCACAGACAAAGTAATACACACCTCGGTAGCACCCAAGTTCTCTATTACAGCAATTTTGTTACCTGAAACGGGAAAAGAGATTAAGTTCTAAAGAAAGGGAAGCTTGAGAACATTACTATTAGGATTAGTGTAGGAGCGGAAGAAAGGAGAAGCAGTACCTCGAAGATCCAATTCTCGCTCTTTAAGGGGATTGAAGAAGTGAGGACACTTCCATATCAAGTCGGCCGTGAGTTTCACCATACCTACCTTCTTCTTTTTCTCTCTTTTTTGTTCTGCTAAAACCCTAAACGACCGCCGCCGTCTTGCAGTAAACGTGGGAGCGGCGAGTTCACTACTCCGCCTCTTTGCGCCTTTACTATCCTATTGAGCGAGTAAAAGATGGATTTCGTTGCAAATTTTCTTATTTCTTTGGGCTCCGTTTTCATTTTCATTCGCCCGGTTTTAAAGAGAGGTTAAACGACAGCATTTTGTAGCAACTAAAGGTGTTTGGTGTTTTGCCGTTCAAGAGTAGGGGTGTAAACGCTCCATCAATATTATGTTCGTTTTCGTTTCACAAATATATTTATTTAATATTTATAAACGTGTTCATTTATATGTTTATGGACGTGTTTATAAATATGTTCGTTTAATGTTCGTTTAATATTCGCGAACGTATTTATTTACATGTTCATGAATATGTTCGTTTAACGTTCGTTTAATGTTCAATTAGTGTTTGTTTAGTATTGTTTTAGTGTTTATTTATCGTTCATTTATATATTCGATTTTTAATTTCATTTGCGAGCTAAAGAAAAATAATAAAATCACGTCACTGGTGCTTAAATACCTTAAAGTTCATAGTTTAAAATGCAACTTTTATCATGTGTTCTATTTAATCATTATCTTCACAAATATTTAAAATGTAAAAAAATAAAAGGAGATGGAGAATCGGGTAAACGAGTTTGTTCATGAAAATAAGTAAACGAACTCATAAACGAGCTTGTTGGTGAACATAAGCGAACCGAACACACATATGTCCGTGTTCGTTCGTTTATTAAATGAACATAATTCTTTTGTTCATGTTCGTTTATTTAGCTTAACAAATGAACATAAACAAATATTATACAAACTGTTCGGGAACAGTTCACCGAACGCTCTATTTATTTACACTCATATTCATATTCAAAAGGACTTTGTAATGCAAAAACAATTAATTTTACCACCAGATTTCTTTTCTAATAAAAAAATAGGGTAAATTATATGAATAGTATCTAAACTATTACTTTTGTTTCAATTTGATACTTAAACTTTATTTTTTATAATCATACCAAATGTTTAGTTTACTTTTTATTATGGTATCCTTTGTTAAAAACTTATCAGTGATATTGATGTATTGTCATAAGATAATATCATATCATTATTGAAAATTTTTGAAAAATATCAAGTTAGTAGTTCTGTTAATTTTTTAATGGCGGATACCAAATTGAAACTTAAACTAAATGTTAGGTATGATTTAAAAATAAATAAAATTTGGGTATCAAAACAGAACAAAAGTAATAATGTAAGTACTACACATATAGTTTACCCTAAAAGTATTATTTGAAATTTTTGAATTTATATATAAATATATTGTTAGATAGGTATAATGTTAAAATTAATCTTAATATTTATCAAAATGATTATTTTAATTTCTATATTTTTTTTAGATTTTGAACTGCAATGTTTTATGACAAAAAGACTCATAATATTTGATTTAACAGTTACTTTGACCCTTATTTTTTTTCCTAAAGCCTTTTGGCCCGTAACGTTTCATTTTAGGGTAAAAATATTTCCTATTTTGGAGCGTTAACCGTTTGTTAACTAACGATTTCCATCCACAAATAGAACTTTTTACCCCTAAAATAAAACGTTAGAGGCTAAAAGATTCTATAAAAAAGTATAGAGTTAAAATGATCATTTTGATAAATGTTGTGGGTTAATTTTAATATCATGCATTTTACGTACGTAATTCAAATGTGCCCACGGCCAAGAATCTGAAAGTTTGAGCTCTAATATATACTCAAATGTGCTAGGCTTCCAGACTATGCATTTGCCATGTCTAGCTACATTTCCTTGTGCTTTTGGTGCCATATTAGCACAACTATATTGTCAACTTTCATATTCTGTCGCCTTCTCTTTAAGGTTTTTAATTATAATTTCATGCTCGATTTAGTGCAATTCATCCTTTAAATTAGGGGGGTTTTAGTAGTTATTTAGTGATGTTTTTCCAGTTATTAGGAGGCTGGATTGGTGTCTTTAATTTATTTATAATTTCAGTACATTAGATTTGGATTATTGGGGTTATGACAAATTTTGATTCATATTTTCGATTATTAGCTGTGTCTATTTGCTTTACATCATATAGTTCTTGTACAGTGTTGCAGTTTGCAGAAATAAGATAAAAGTAACAAAAGATCAGTAGTTTCGGTCTGAACAGTTCAATGTTGTAAAAATCCAGTTTGTTTCCTAGAGTTCAGTTTTCGATTTCGCTAATGAACAACGACCTACAAGTTACGTCAAATTTATAACTTCATTGTAAATGTACTAGCATTAATACGTACATTATAACAAAATGAAATATATAATATATATATATATATATATATATATATATTATTGTGTTGTGTAATTCACTGATTTAGAAGTAGATTTGTCCCGACCAGCAGATGATCACCAAAAAGTTAATACAGTGCTCCCTAATTCGTAAACTCGAGAAAGAGAGAGGGAGCCGGAACCTAGTTGATTTCTCTTTTTTACAAAAGCCATCCATGCCTCCAGAGCACCGAGCTGAAGAATAAGATCAGCGTGCTTTCAGCAAACACATTGGAACCGAACCATGGATGCCGTGGGATAAAAAGACATAAGCATCCGCTTCTCGACCCGACTGTCGTCGTAGTACTGCATTGTCTCAGGAATAAGTGCTTGATTTACTAGATACTTTTGGCCCAAGGCTGGCCCCGCTTTTCCCCAGAAAGGCAAGAGCTTATATCCGAAGGACATCTTCTAACCCCAGGTTACCCTGCAGAGAACCACGTTGGCAAAAGCATATAGGACCATGAAAGCTGAATTCACTGCCCATTTTTTTCTTGACAATGCTAAGATGACCAAGCCCAGTATACTTTGGAGGCCAACTACCGTGGCGGATATCATCTGCCATGCATTCTCTCCTTTGTTTAGCCAAACTGGGACTGCGGGTGTGCCCCCTTGGTAGCCCACCGGCACTGGGTTCGGAGGAGGAGCGGCCATGCTGTTACGCCAGGAGAATGGTAGTAGGACTCTTTACTCATTTATTTCCATTTCTTTGACTATCTTCAGCTTGTTTTATACTGTCCTTACACTCTCTCTCATGACATGAATGAAACCAATATTGTTCTTCAAAGTTCATGTACATGAACACCTTTACTTCACTCGCTCAACTTCTCACTAATCTCTAGCTTTTAGGATTTTCTTTTCTTCTCTTGGTTCATGCTTCATATCTACTTTTATTAAGATCATTCAAGCCACACTCACAAAAATCCAACTTTGAATTAAGGGTGAACAAACTAATCTTTTTTACAACTCTACTCAAATTGATTACGATTATGAAATTCGAATTAATTTCAATTTGTAATTTCATAAATTTGATTCGACTCGAAAGAAATTCAATTTCAAGTCAAATTATAAAATAAAACTCGAATAACCCAACATTTTTAAGAATTAATGGGTTAATTTTCAAATTTAAAATCGAGTCTCTCGATTCTATGTGATATATATATATCTATATATATGATTAAAGAAAATCGTTTTAATTAAAATCAAATAATACAATAATATTATAAATATTTATAATTAAATTTGAACAGAAACTCAAACAACTAGACTCGAATTTTATAAAGTCGACTCGACTAAAAAAAAGACTTGTCAACTCAAGTAACTACATTTTTTTTAACTTAATTTGACTCAATCGAATGTTCACCTCTCTTTTGAATATTTAATATTACTTGGGCACGGCTCATCAGGTAATGCTTGTCTTAAATATTTTTATTCTCTTATTTTGTCATACACATTTTCTATTTTCCAAGAGAATAAAAATAAGAAGCCTCCATTTCTATAACCAAACAAATCATAATTTTATTTTCCTTCATTTTTCAAATCTATCAAATAGTAAATGAAAGAAAATTGCATTTTCTTTTAATTTTACATCTTTCCTATCAAGCATCAAAGAAAAAAATACATATTTTTCATCTTTTCACTCTTTTACCCGTTCAATTTTCCATCTTCCAAATTTTTTCACGCTACCAACCTAAACTTGAATCCTATCATAGTATTCACAATTTAGGGACCCTTTGAAAGACCTAAAATTTATATTAGAAATTATATATATATATATATATATTAATAACTAAAAATGAAAAATCGTAGAATAAATAAAATACCAAAATAAGAAAGCGATGTATGTACTAAACGCAAGAAGTACATCAAAGAGATGGTTACCTCATCTGATTCTGACTCCTACATAGCCCTGTACTGGATAACAAGATAATAACACCAATGTGCATACAACATGATATAAAATCTAACAAGCTTACAATTTCAACGGTTTCAAACCAAGGGATGCTCGAATCCTGTTGGCTTCCGCAATCTCTGGATCTGGGTGGTCCGTTCCATCGTCCTTCTTTTCCTTCTTTCCCTTCTTCTTCTTTGACTCTTCTGGAGGATTGCCATCCTCTGCTTCATGCCTTCTAGGACTCATGCTGCTGTGAGCATGTCTCTTCCGGTCCCTACTCCTACTACGAATCCTTCGTCTGCCATGATCCCTGTCACGCCTATCACGCTCCCTGCCTTCCCTCTCTCTATCTCGATCCCTCTCATAGCCATACCCCTTTTCCTCCCTCAGGCGATAACGATCCCTGTCCCTGTCCCTGTCCCTGTCCCTGTCACGGCCACGTCCCCTTTCTCTATCATAGTCTCTATCTCTGTCATAATCCCGGTCCCTGTGGAAAGGGAAAGAAACAACATTATACATGTTTTAGTGTTTTCAATTTCAAATTGATGCTTGTAAAGACAAATCGATAACAAACCCCACAAAAACAACTGTATGAATCCATCATAACTTGAACATTTGATGCAAGTTGTACAAAGCTTCATTCAAGATCACAATCGGAAGTGACCAACCATCCAAGATTCTGAAGTGTCAAGTATGTCACACCATAACCTTTAAAAAATTGTTTATTTCCTTAATGCTACCTTACAAAATGTATAAAGATCATTCACAAACTAAAATCTGTATAAATGCAAGCCAAATATGAACCTAATGCTTAATTGTATGATCTATCATACTTCTCGCTGCACACTGTCAGTGCAGAGAAACCTGGCAAGACCACATAAAAAATTTTATAGGAAGCTTTTCAACCCATCTATAGCTTTGAAATGCCATAGGGGAAACACAACATTGGAACAATTATGCCTACGCAAATAGGAACCATATTCATCCAACAGCTTCCACTCATGACCCATTTCTTTTCCTTGTGGTAAAATGATTAAAGTAAGCACCAAGCCTGCCTGTTGGCTTTTACAAAGCTAAAAACTGCAAAATGGGAGACGGGAAAGAGCAGTGTACAACTGAAATGATGTCATCCAAATTAGCCCCAAGTAGGTGGTGCATCTTAATGTTCGTACGTGGAACAAAATAATAAGGCTCCCATTATGTTTTATTAGCCCTAAGCTAGGTTCCTGGTTAGTTGTTTGTTCATCATCTTGAGAAAAACACTAAAAATCTCATATTCTTTTATTGTTTTATCCTCGAAAGTTCTGAAAAACAAATATGTACAAGCAAAATAACAAGGTACCTGTGTCTATGACTGTCCCGTCTATAATCTCTTTCTCTATCTCTTACAGGGCTTCTCCCTCGGTAATAATCCTGCTAAAAACAAAGTAAAGTATCAGAATAGCAAAACTACATCATCTATCAATGAAAAAAACACAACTTTATAAACCTTTTCATGAGCCGCCTCCTCTTCTAAACCATCTTGCTCGTTCTCATCCTTCTCCTCCTCTTCCTCAAAATCATCTTCCAGAACACTTTTTCGTGCATCCAGTGCACCAAGCGATTCAAGGGTCCACCTGTTGAAATATACATAACGAACTTAATCTTCCTTCAAAGAGAATGACATATCATAAACACAAATATGTTCGCTAAGCTCTCTTAACATATACAATTCCCATAGAAAAGAGATTCAACTTTGATAATGTTAATCAAATAGGCAAAGAAATCAATAACTAGACATGAGAGAAAAAGTAAATCTTACCTTTTCTTAATACGCGGTATGGCAATATCACAAGAGTAATCAGTTGTGAGAAGTTCATCAATCACCACGTCAACATGAGTCAAGATGAAATCTGATATATTGAAGATCACCCAAGATAACAACAATTAATACACCCATCTAAACATTAAACCTGACACACAATGCAATAGATGCAGAATAAAATTGAAAAGAAAATTTAAAAAATTAAGTGAAGAAAAAGAAAGAACTTACTTCCATCAGGTGATTTTCGCCTTACTTTCCGATAATCGTTGTACAAAGGCTCTAAATAACGATAAATGTCAGAATCAATCCCCGTAAGACGCAAATAAAAAGCTCCCATAACCCTTACATACCTGAAATTAATTTCCACGTAATACTTGGTGAAACTGAAACAAGCAAAAGGGGAAAAAAGAAAATAGAATGTTATTGAGAAACTAACTTATAATCGTCGTTTTTGATGAATTCGACTACTATATCCTTTTCGGGTTGGATTTGGAGCATTTTCATGACGAGGCACAAGAAGGGAGTGGGCTTTCGATTACCGCCGTAAGTTCCGCCGATGTGGTCCAGCTCCATTGCCTTGTCAACCAGCGTCTCCGCCGTCAGCCCGAAACACTGCTCCTTCCAGTAGGTATTCTGGTAAATCTTCGAGCGTACAATCTTCTCGACAAGGTTTTGAGGGTTCGTTCCCCTTATGCTTTTGGCGGCCGGATCCGTACGGTTAGCCATGGTTGCACTGAATGAGCTGATCCTCTAGATTGGACAAAAACCTAGTTCTGAGGTAAAATAAGGGAAACACGCATTCTTAACTCTAAGGAAGACACGTGGATATAGGCGGTGATATTAAGACTAAGTGGGGGTGAAAATCGGTAAAACGGTGCGTGTGATTGAAAGTTGAAAATCGCTACAGGTAAACCTGGTTCTTAGTAGATGTGGTTTATTTTGAATTTATATATTCTTTTGGGGTAAACTACGGTCGTAGTCTCTTTTATTTTTAGTCTATCTTTTTTTGGTAATTAATTTTGAAAATGTTACGTTTTGGTTACCTTCCTTTTTTATTTATCTTATTTTGATCACTAAGCCGTTAATTCTCGTTAGCTTGATAATGTGATATATTAGTAAAAATATTTAAATTTTGATTTTCACCTTTAATTTTATATAGAATAATAATTTTATTTTAAATTTTAGATAAAATATTAATTTTTACCTTTAAACTTTAGATAAAATATCAATTCGACTCTTAAAAGTCCATACCACCAGTTGCCACTCATCACTATCGTCAGCCACCTACCATTTCCATCATCGTTCATCGACAAACACTACAGTCGACGACCGTCAAACTTTAAAATTTTCAATTCACTCTCTTTTGACCTCTTGAAAACAAATATAATGTTTATTTTAACGAAAAATATCCAAAAACACGAACCTATTTTAAAACCCTTCCAATTCCTTGAAAAATAAATCATAATAATAATTTTCTATTATATTTCTTTAAAAATAAAGACACTAAAAGTCTAAACCTACGTCGTAATATGTTTATACTGTAATTATAATAATTTAATTTATATAAAATTTGATAAATTATATATTTTAATTTTTATAAAATTTATGCAATTTATTAAGATTTATAGCTAAGATTGGTATGATTACATATAATTTTTGTCAATATTTTATCAAGGGGTCTTGATTTTATTTTCAGACAAATAAAATAAAATGAATTTTTGCTTGACCGCTGTGGGTAGGGGTGTTCAAATAACCGAATTAATTCGGTTAACCGATCGAATCGAATTAGTTCGGTTAATTCGGTTCGGTTACCGAATTAGTTAGGTCGGTTAACGGTTAAGAAAATTTTTAGAATTCGGTTAACGGTTAATTCGGTTCGAATTCGGTTAATTAACCGAATTAACCGAAATTAAATTTTAAATATTAAATATATTATATATAACATATGGGCTCAACCCAAATCATTAAAAACCCAATTAATAATTTAAAATCCAATAACTTTTAAACTTAAATCAATATTAATTAATTAAAAAATTATATAAATTTTTTATTTTATAATTATATATTATTTAAATTAATTGTAAACTGTTTTTTAATTAAAAAATATTAAATATATTATATATAACATATGGGCTAAGCCCAAACCATTTAAAACCCAATTAATAATTTAAGATCCAATAACTTTTAAACTTAAATCAATATTAATTAATTAAAAAATAATATAATTTTTTTATTTCATAATTATATATTATTTAAATTAATTGTAAACTGTTTTTTAATTAAAAAATATTAAATATATTATATATAACATATGGGCTAAGCCCAAACCATTTAAAACCCAATTAATAATTTAAGATCCAATAACTTTTAAACTTAAATCAATATTAATTAATTAAAAATTTATCTAAAATTTTTATTTTATAATTATTTATTATTTAAATTAATTATAAACTTTGTTTGAATTAAAAAATATTTAATTTTATATAAATTAGAAAATTTTAAAAAAAAATCGGTTAATTCGAAATTAACCGAAATTTATTCGGTTCGGTTAATATGTTCGAAAAAAAATTCGGTTCGGTTAACGGTTAAAGAAAAAAAAAGTTTGGTTAATTCGGTTATGGTTAATTCGGTTCGGTCGACCACCGTTTTAACCGAATGAACACCCCTAGTTGTGAGTGAAGTCGAGACTCTCTAGAGCGTTAGTGCTGATTTTTTTCATATCATCTAAAAATTATTTTATTTCAGATTAGGTTTGATTAATAAATTATAGTGGTACAACACCGGTTCATGCGAGTTACCAAAAAAATAATAATTGGGGAGTAATTTGTGTCGGTAATCCTATTACTTTTGTAGGAACTATAAACCCTATCATGTTGGTGTGATAGTCTAAATAATCATATTGTCGCAACCTTCTTTTCGTTGGGCCCCGGAATTGGGCTTCGACTTAGGAAAATGGATTGGAGTCGCCACCGATCATTTATTTAAAAAATAAATGGGTTGATCGGATACCCTATTTTTTACCTGATCTGCGTTTTTACCAGAAATGTGTCGGGTTCGGGAGTCGGTTATGGTCAAGGAAGGATTAGCACCCTTGAACCGCCCTTTCGGTACTATATAATTTCCAGTTGTCTTTAATTAAGAAAATCGTAATTTTAAATTGAAAGGTAAAATATCGATCCGACTACTTACAATTGATTGACTTGAAAGTGAACCTTTTAGGAGCCGAAACGTGTATTAGAAAAGGTGATGAAAATGAATTAAAATTGAAAGATAAAGAAAACGAAACAAAGAACAAAAATAACAATAGATGATACACCAAAAGTAACATAATCGTCATGGAGATATAGAACATGAAGGAAATAATAGTGAAGACAAGTATGACAACATGTGATAAGATAAAAAAATGAAAGAATAAAGAAATAAGAAAATAAGACCCAATAAAATGGAAAAAGAAAGAAAGAAATAAATAAATAAAACATAATAAAGGTGAAATAAAATAATATACAAATGTAAAGTGATAAGAATTAAATAAAATGTACATATGTATATAAAAAAATGTAATAATAAGGTATAATAAAAATATAATAATATTAATTCCATATATATAATAGCTAAAATTAAATATATAATAATAATAGTAAAATAATAAGATAAAATACAGAACATATAATATATAATAATTATAATAATATTAGTATGAAAAAAAAAAACAAAAAAGATACAAAATGAAATGAAAATGGAAAAAAAGAAGTACGAACGGTAATATATCTATACGTGTATATATAAGAAATAATGAAAAATTGTATAATATAACATAAATAAATAAAACACCAAAAATAGATAAATATATAATTTAGTATGTATATATATAATAAGGATTGAGATGAAAAGAAAAGCAAGTCAAGTGGTCAATTTGAAAGCAAATCGGAGTTTAAAATCGGATTTGGGACCAAAATAACAGGCCTTTAAGGGAGGAGGGACCGAAAGGGTAGTTTACCCTAATTTATTACAAAATGCACGAATCTGATATAAACATGGATCAAATGTTTTTTTAGTTTCATTTTCTCTTCTTCACGTCGAGAGAGCCCTCTCCCTCTCTCAATGTTTCTCTGTAACGTCCCAGATTCCAGCCGCCGTTGCCGACGCCGACCGCCGCTCTCCGGTGGCAAAATGTAAAAAGTTTTCATTTTTTTGAAAGCTCTTCGTACACTCGTTCCAAAAATATCCATAGTTATGTTAGATCAAGCCTCGAGGAGAGTGGATCTACGAACGGAGATTCGAAAAAATCCCCACCTCCTCTGTCATTGGCTTCTTGTTTCGAACCAACAAAGAAAGAGCATGAACGACACACATGCAAGGCAAAGAATGAACCGAAAGCAAGGTAAAAAGAGAGAAAAAAAAACCTCTTTTATTTCTTTTCGAACTTGTTACAAAAGGCTTCGAGGTTGCTTGATATTTCTCTCAATATTTTGTGTGATTTTCTTGCCAAATTCCTCCCTCTTTAATCATGTTCACTTTACATGTATTTATAGTCTAAGAATACTAGTCTTAGTCCCGATTTTCTAGCATTTTATTTGGACTAAATCACTGCTTGGTTGGTTGTGGATGTATCCTTGTATCTCACGTCGTTGTGCTTGTTGAACATGCGAGAAATGACCGTGAAAGGAGGCGTGCGGCCGTGAAACTCGGGAGTTGGGACTGCTGCGCGGCGCTGGGTCTTCAACGGGGGAGAACGGCACTGATGGAGTGTGTGAACCTAGGGTTCTTTGGAAACCCTAAGTATGCACGGGTTTGGGTCTTGGCTGGGGCCCTTGGGATTTGGGCCTTTATTGTTGGGCCTGTAACAGAAATTTAAGGATGTAAATAAACTATATTATAATTTATAACATAATATAATATTATATATATGTATGTATTATGATGGGCGAATTTCAGTGTCTTCAGCTGCCCCTCTTTGCTCATTATCGTGTAATGAAAATAGAGCAAAGATTAAAAGACACAAATTTCGTCCATATCAACTATCCTCTGTCACAGAGTTGAAATTTGATCAAGAAATGACTCCCTTGTCGTGGGTTTGAGTCAAAACTGGAAGATTCTGAGCACGAAATCCTTCGTTGCGAAGTTGAAGACGAGCTCAAAGCTTTTGACAAGTGGCCTCTGAATCATCTTCTGGTTCAAGGTACTTCGTCGTGAAGGTGACCCTTGATCTGAAGACTGTGGCGTTGTGGTGTTACAGATGACTCCTTCGTCGCGAAGTTGGATCAATCTGTTTGTGAAGTTGGTATTGTATATAGCTCATTCGTCGTGAATTTGAGCCTGAGAATTGGAAATCATTCGTCGTGAAGTTGAAATCCAAGTATTGTTCCGGAGTCCAATATCATTCATTGTGAAGTTGAAATTGGCTCTGAAATTGAGAAGTTGTCGGTTGACAGTCAGCGGTCCCTTCGTCGTGAAGTTGAACTTATACTGTCTTGAGTCCAATATCCTTCGTTGTGAAGTTGAAATTGGCTCTGAAATTGAGAAATGTTTGTTGACAACCAGCGGTCCCTTCGTCGTGAAGTTGAACTTGCGTTGTCTGGAGTCCAATATCCTTCGTTGTGAAGTTGAAATTGACTCTAGGATTGAGAAATGGTTGTTGACAACCAGCGGTCCCTTCGTCGTGAAGTTGAACTTACGTTGTCTGGAGTCCAATATCCTTCGTTGTGAAGTTGAAATTGGCTCTGAAATTGAGAAATGTTTGTTGAAAACCAGCGGTCCCTTCGTCGTGAAGTTGAACTTGCGTTGTCTGGAGTCCAATATCATTCGTTGTGAAGTTGAAATTGACTCTGAAATTGAGAAACGTTTGTTGACAACCAGCGGTCCCTTCGTCGTGAAGTTGAACTTGCGTCGTCTGGAGTCCAATATCCTTCGTTGTGAAGTTGAAATTGGCTCTGAAATTAAGAAATGTTTATTGACAACCAGTGGTCCCTTCGTCGTGAAGTTGAACTTGCGTTGTCTGGAGTCCAATGTCCTTCGTTGTGAAGTTGAAATTGGCTCTGGGTAAAACCTGCAAAGGTATGCATATATGCGATGGTATGGATGTCATGCTCTTAGGTATGCCTAAAATGTATAAGCAACATATGTTATTCTGGGATCTGGAGAGAAATCTCGATCTCTGATGGCCTGTCGTTGTTGACTCTCGATTTTGAAAGCTTGAAGTTCCGATCTCTGATCTTGAATTCTTCAAACGTTTGAATCTGATGTGCACATTTTTTTTGGAGATGCTCCTCAACCATCTCAAGCATGTGCATGAGCCTTGATCGGCTTCTGGGTACCTGTACTTTTCAATGAATCTTTGTACAGTAATATGCGATTATCTTTCATAAAAAATAAATAAATCATTAGGTTTAAATCTAATTCAAGATACTCAAAAGGAATTGGAGGAAAGATGGTCTTTATTCATAAGGGAGGAGAAGAACAAATAATACATGGCAAACATTCTAGAAAACGAATACACGATTGATGTGTAAATGAACGTCTTAGATCTCGATAATGTGGGCACTTCTGAGCTGAAAAGTCGTTTGGTGACCTTGAATGCAGCCTTTGCCAAAGGATTTTTGAAAATGCGACAACGTTTGGGAGAGTGCGACATTTTTCCGATCTGTTGAGTTTGAAGAAGATTCCTGCGCCGGGATGTTTCCACTATTAATATCCAAATCGCCCTTTCCGGGTTTTTAACTTGGACTCATTCTTGGTTGCAAGACGCCCTTTGCGGGTTTTCATCTTGAACCCACCTTATTTTCCCTTCTTTTTTCTTTTTTCTTTTCTCAATTTAGGGCGCCCTTTCGGGTTTTCACCTTAAACTTTTTTTTTTTCGACTTAGGACGCCCTCTCGGGTTTTCATCCTAAGCGAAGTATTTCTTGACTGCGTCCGAGTTGATGGGATGTGGCAATTCAGGTCCGTCCATTTCAGTCAGGATGAGGGCTCCTCCGGAGAAAGCCTTTTTCACGACATAAGGTCCTTCCCAATTTGGCGTCCATTTTTCTCAGAAATCTTTCTGGACTGGCCAAATTCTTTTTAGCACCAGATCTCCCTCGCGGAATATTCTTGGGCGCACCTTTTTGTCATGTGCTCGGATCATTCGTTTCTGATAGATTTGACCATGATGAATGGCTTTCAGTCTTTTTTCATCTATCAGATTAAGCTGATCATATCTGGATTGTGCCCACTCTGCATCATCTAGTTTAACTTCTGACAAGACCCTGAGAGACGGAATCTCGACTTCAATGGGTAGCACTGCTTCCATTCCATAGGCTAGTGAAAATGGAGTTGCCCCAGTCGAAGTTCGTACCGAGGTTCGATAAGCGAACAAAGCAAAAGGCAACTTCTCATGCCAGTCTTTGTAAGTTTCAGTCGTTTTCTCCATTATCTTCTTAATGTTTTTGTTTGCTGCTTCTACTGCTCCGTTCATCTTTGGTCTGTAAGTAGTGGAATTGTGATGTTTTATGTTGAACTGTTCGCAAGCAGCACCCATCATCTTGTTGTTCAAGTTTGTTGCGTTATCGATGATAATCTTTTTAGGTAGACCATACCGACATATAATTTCTTTCTTTAGAAACTTACAAATAGTGGATTGAGTGACACTGGCATATGACGCAGCCTCTACCCATTTCGTGAAATAGTCAATTGCTACGAGAATGAAACGGTGACCATTCGAAGCCTTCGGATGGATTTGCCCGATAACGTCCATGCGCCACACAGAGAAAGGCCATGGTGACGTCATTACATGAAGCGGATGGGGTGGAACATTTATCTTGTCTCCATAAATCTGACATTTATGACATCTCCTAGCATAGTTGATGCAATCGCTTTCCAGTGTGGACCAAAAATATCCGCATCTCATTATTTGTCTTGACATCATATGCCCATTTGCATGTGCTCCACAAACTCCATCATGTACTTCTTACACTATCATTTTTGCCTCTTCAGCATCGACGCACCTTAACAGAACTTGGTTATGGCCTTTCTTGTATAAAACCTCTCTGTCAAGGACGTATCCAGCTGCCAAACTTCTAAGGGTTCTCTTCTCGATTTCAGTGGTTTTTTCTGGATAACTCCGATGCTTGATATACTGCAGAATGTCGTAGTACCAAGGCTTAGTGTCTTTCACTTCTTCAATTTGGTAACAATGAGCTGGGTACTCATACGACTGCATGTTAATTGGCATCATTTTCAGACTCCCCGCCAGCCTTGAATGTGGCTGCCAAGGTAGCTAAAGCGTCAGCCATTTGATTTTCTTCTCTAGGCACGTAGTGGAAGGTGACTTCTTCGAACTCTTCGAGCAGATCCAACACTAGCTTTCGGTACTCTAACAGCTTTATATCCTTGGTTTCCCACTCTCCTCGGAGCTGATAGATTACTAAGGCTGAGTCTCCATACACCCGCAAAGTCTTTATATTTTGCCCCAGTGCAGCCCGAATTCCTAAGACACAGGCTTCATCCATGTTATTGGTACAATCAAAGTTCAGTCTGCTGGTAAATGGGTAGTGACTCCCTTCTGGGGAGACTAGGATTGCCCCGATGCCATGTCCTAGTGCATTTGATGCCCCATCGAAGTGCATTCTCCAGGAACTGTCCACTGAAATGCTTGCTTCCTCCAAAGATATGGCCATTAAGTCTTCGTCTGGGAAATCAAAGTCCAGCGGCTCATAGCTCTCATCAGTTCTGCTTGCCAAAAAATCGGATATGGCGCTGCCTTTTACCGCTTTTTGGCTCACGTATTCGATGTCAAATTCAGACAAAAGCATCTGCCATCGGGCTAACCTTCCGGATAGATCAGGTACACCCATCATGTATTTTAGTGGGTCTAACTTGGAAATCAGCCAAGTGGTGTGATACAACATGTATTGTCGAAGTCTTTTTGTAGCCCAGACCAGGGCACAACAAACCTTCTCAATAGGAGGATATCGGACCTCGCAATCGGTGAACTTCTTGCTTAAGTAGTAGATGGCTCTTTCCTTCTTCCCAGACTCGTCATGTTGACCCAGGACACACCCCATGGAGCTCTCGAATATGGAGAGATACAAAAACAGAGGTTTTCCTGGGATAGGGGACATCAGGACAGGAGTGCGAGACAAGTGCTCTTTTACCTTCTCAAATGCAATCTGACAGTTTTTATCCCATGCTCCAGGGCTATTCTTTCGGAGGAGACGAAAGATGGGGTCACATTTGTCGGTTAACTGAGAGATAAACCGAGCTATGTAGTTTAGTCTGCCCAGAAAACCTCGGACTTCTTTTTGGGTTCGTGGTGGAGGTAGATTCTGGATAGCCTTAATCTTATCAGGATCGACCTGTATGCCTCTCCTGCTGACTATAAAGCCTAATAGTTTTCCAGATGTTACCCCGAAGGTACATTTGCTAGGGTTTAGTCTCAGTTGGAACTTTCTCAATCTCTGGAAGAGCTTCCTCAGATTCTTGACATGTTCATTCTCGGTTTGTGCCTTAATAATCATGTCGTCAACATAAACTTCGATCTCTTTGTGCATCATGTCGTGGAATAGGGTCACCATAGCTCTCTGATATGTTGCCCCAGCATTCTTTAATCCGAAAGGCATCACTTTGTAACAGAAAGTTCCCCACACTGTGACGAAAGTGGTCTTCTCCATGTCTTCGGGATGCATCTTGATCTGATTGTACCCCGAAAATCCATCCATGAATGAAAAGTAGGCGTTCCCGGCCGTATTTTCCACCAGAGTGTCTATGTGTGGCAGAGGAAAGTTGTCCTTGAGACTGGCCTTATTAAGGTCTCAGTAATCGACACACATGCGTACTTTCCCGTCCTTCTTCGGCACAGGCACTATGTTGGCCACCCACTCAGGGTATTTGGCTACTTGGAGAAAACCGGCATCAAATTGCTTCTTGACTTCCTCCTTGATCTTAAGGAGCATTTCTGGTCGCATTCTTCTCAGTTTTTGCTGCACAGGTTTGAATTCTGGTTTGATTGGCAGTTTGTGAACTACCATATCTGTGTCTAGTCCCGGCATGTCTTGATACGACCAAGCAAACACATCTCCGTACTCCTGAAGTAAGACTATCATGTTTTTTTTGCTTCAGTCGAAAGAGTTGTGCCGATTTTGACCTCCTTTCGATCTTCCTCAGTGCCCAAATTTAAGATTTCGATCGCCTCCTCATGTGGCAGTATTTGCTTTTCTTCTCTTTCTATCATTCTCAACAATTCGGTAGGCAAGTTGTACTCCTCTTCATTATCGCATTCATCAAATTCCCCAAGACAAATGGTTGATTCAAAATCCACCTCCGGATCAGGATCATCAGTGCCCACATTATCGTTATCTGGGAACCTGAAAGGAGGAAGATGTGTATGTGTGAGAGGATAATATCCCACACGGAACGGTCAAGAACTAACTTTGAGAGTAACTGGAAATGAAGTACTGGAATGAAGGAGATAGATAATGAATAAAAGAAAAATTTGTTTGCCATGGAGAAGAAAAATGCATCTTTTATTAAACTTAAACCAAATGTTTATTTACCCTTACAAAAGATCACCTATTGCCCCGGGTATAGGCAAATAGGGATAGTTCGAATATTACTCTGAAAGATTCTTGTAAACCACAGGTAGTTCTTCCACCGACCAAACCCATGTGGCAGAGGGCATATCCCGGATCTATCTCTGTTCTCAACATCTTCTGTGGTCACGGTATTAACGTTCAGATCTTCCAGAGCCATTTCTAACTCGGATATGGTGGTCTCAAACACATAACCACCTGACTTGAATGTTCTGAAGAGCGGCGGGAATGTCATAGGCTTCCATTGGAGTTCGTTTCCAGTCAATCTGGCCAACCTTCTCTCCTGGCTCTTTTGGATTTCCTTTCTCTTTTCATGATAACCGGGCTGAAAACCGAGCCCAAATTGGTCTAATTTTGGGATAGGACGGACAGGATTGATCATTCCTTGCAAATATTTCCCAAAACCTCTACCGGTTCTTGCGCCTCGGCCTAGGGTTTGCTTGATCTCCATCCTTGTGCATTTGGAGAGTCGAGGTCTTGGGATTCTCTTTCCTTCTGCCACGAATGTGGCATTCACAAATTCCAAGGAGCGGAACGAACATTCTACCACTTCCTCGTCTACTTCGATGTATGGAGCCTCCGTGGTCACGCTTGCCACGATATCTTCCTCAGCGTTGACAATTACTAAGGCCCCATCAATGACAAATTTAACTTTCTGGTGCAACGTGGAGGGTATTGCACCTGCTTGATGAATCCACGGCCTTCCCAAAAGACAGCTATAGGACGGCATGATATCCATCACAAGGAACTCAACATCATAGGTGGCTGGTCCAATGGTCAATGGTACCTCGATCTTTCCGATTACCTCTCTTTTGGTCCCATCAAATGCTCGGACCACATTCTGACAAGCTCTCATATGAGAGGTATCTATTGGTAGCCTCTTCAATGTAATCAAAGGCATCATGTTCAGGGCTGAACCATTATCGATTAAGACACTTGGTAAAGCGTATCCCTTACAGTAGGTAGTAATGTGTAACGCCTTCGTTCGGCCTCTTCCTCCTGATGGAATCTCATCATCTGAAAACGAGATGAGATTATCAGCTTGAATATTGTTCACCAGTCGATCCATTTTGCTGACTGGTATGTCTTGTGGCACGAACGTTTGATTAAGGACATTCAACAACGCTTCTCGGTGTGCTTCCGAGCTTAAAAATAGTGCTAGCATTGAAGTACGTGTAGGTAAGTTATGGAGCTATTCTACAATGTTGTACTCGCTGTGCTTCAAGATCTTGAGGAACTCTTTAGCTTCTTCTTCCTTTATAGGTTCATTGACAACTAGCACATCTTCTTTGAATGGCTCCAGTGGTCTTTGCCCCACCTTACTATTACCTCCTCCGGAAGTACTCACCTGACACTCGTACTTCCATGGCACTTGCCGATTGTCCTTATATTGAAAAGGCCGAGGTGCGGAGATTACCACTTTGGCTGGTGTTGTCACTGTCATACTTGCCTTAGGGGTAATTATCAAAGGACTACCCCTACCAAATTTTCTATCTGATGATTCTCCAGTGGCACAAACATCTGCTTCCAAGGACTCTTGAATTTCTTTATAAAACTCCAGCTCCTTTCGATCCATCATGAACTGGACTAACAATCTGAACTCTGGGCAATCTTGCACTTTATGCCCTTCTTTGTTGTGGTAACAACAATGGTTACCGTCTTCATTTTCTGTCGTATCTGGATATGGTGCAAGAAATCCTGCCTTTACCATTTGGCTCCATACCCAAGCCAAAGGAGATTTGATTTCCGAAACACTTGATTTAATTCTCCTTCCCCCTTCAGTAGTAATGGCATTGATTCCTGTCTCCTGATGATTGGGCAAGGGATTCTGGGCGACGTTTGGTGCTCCGGAGTTGAAAGTGATCCAATTCTTGTTTCTCATTCGTTGCACAAGTCTCTTGAATGCGAGACAACTTTCAATCGAATGCCCCTGCACACCGCCATGGTATTCGCAGTGAGCGCTCTCGTCATACCATTTCGGGTAAGGGGGATTTATTGGATTCATAGGATAAGGCGACACTGCATGAGTGTCGAAGAGCTGTTGGTATAATTCTTTATTCGTCATGGGAATGGGGTCAAACTGCTCCCTTTCCCTTTCTCTTCTTGGTTCTCTCTGGTTATGTCTAGAAGTACCGGATGGTACAGCTGCTGTGGAATTTGAGCTTGAGATCGTAACTCCCTTGCTGACACTGTAGGTGTTTACATTGTTGATCTCTCGCTCTTTGTTCTTCATGGGAGGTTTTTTACTGGAGTCTCCTCCCTCAATCTTTCCTTGTTTAATGGCCAACTCGATCATTTCACCGGCCATGACCAAATCTGAGAAACTTCCCGACGTGATTGCTACCAAGTGCCCGAAGTAAGGTGCCTTCAGGGTCTGTACAAACAGCTTTCTTGTTTCCTTTTCATCCAAGGGCGGATGAACTTGCACAGATAAATCCCTCCATCTCTGTGCGTACTGTCGGAAACTCTCATTGTGTTTCTTCTCTAGGCTTTGTAACATGACCCGGTCTGGTCTCATATCGTTGATATGCTTATACTGCTCCAAGAAAGACTTGGCTAAGTCTTTCCACGTCTTGATATGAGTTCGGCTAAGCTGGTTGTACCACCGAATAGCTGAACCGGACAGGCTCTCCTGAAAACAATGGATCAGGAGTTGGTCATTCCCGCCATATCCTGTCATCTTTCGGCAGAACATAGTGATATGGGCTGAAGGGCAACTGTTCCCGTCGAACTTTTCAAACTCAGGAACTTTAAACTTTGGTGGAAGCACCAAGTCTGGAACTAGGCTCAGCTCCATTGCGTCCACTCCATAATAATCATGGTCTCCCTGGACCATCTTTATTTGATCTTCTAATATTTTTATCTTTTCTTCCATCTTTTTGGCTTTATCTTCCTCATCAAATTCTGGGACATGATAATCATCCGGATGGTCATCAGGGATGATTGTAGAAGTTTGTATCTTCACAGCAGGTGCAACTTTCGCTTTGGTAACGAATGAGTCCCCGGGTAGTGCTGCTTTCCCTTTAGTAGCAGATGCGTCCCCGTGTAATATTCCGGGGGAGATAACCACTTGCGGGGTTAGTGGTATGGCCACTCCCTCGGAAGAAATGCCCCCTGATGCACTAGCTTGCTGTAGACCCGACAACTTGGCTACGATTTGGTCGACCAAGGACTCCTGATTTTTCTTGATGGACTCAAGAGTACTTTCACTGTTCTGAGCCATCTTATCTTCTAGTTCCTTTTGAAGTCTTGTCATGTGCTCTTCGATCTTCTCCATTCTGGCTTCCATTTGTCTCTTTTTTGTTCGAGTATTGTGCGGGTGATGTGTATCTGATGCTTGTGGTGGTAAGCTCGGTGTGTGAGACATGTTCTGTTAGTTAATACGAATGTAAAAACATGGAAAAAATATAAAATAAACAGACATGAAATATAAAATGCAAGAAATGCAATGCATGATGTATGCAATTGGAGGCATTGATCCAGAAAAGTGTTCATTATTATAAATAACCCTTGTTCAGACAAAAATGTCTTATCTTTTAAGAGACATAAAAAACAGATTAAAGGTACATTTGGACTAAATCCTCTAGACCCCGAACAGCTTCCAGTAGGTTGACAAGTCTTCTGCCTTCATCTGTCACTGGTTGAATGCCTTGTCGAACCACACCCGCTTCCCTTGCTAGGCCGTGAAGATGACAGGCTGCTTTTTGCACTTGATCCAGGAAATCTCGGATGGTTGCGTCTCGGGCCCTCACCCTTCGCTGTGCTTGTTCCCAACGGAAACGCCATTGTAATCCTCCGTCGAAAGGCACCATCTGAAGCTCGTTTGCTTGCCTCTTGAACCCATCTACAATAGTTTCTAACTCAGCTATTGTCTTGCCATATTTCTCATGTTGTTTTTCTAAGTCAGCTACCCGAACTCTCAAGCGCTGGTTCTGATATTGACTATCTGCCAAGCGTCTTTGGGCAGTCTTCGTTTGTTCTTTCCAAGCTCTCTCATCAGGCCCCTCGAACTTCCTTTTCAGGCTATGAGCTTCGTCTTTCCAGTATTCAGAGGTTACCTTCAACTTGGAGTTATCATTGACCTTATCTTGATACCCCTTTCTCAAGTCTTCGAGCTCAAAACGGACTCTTTTTTATTCTTTTTCCAATTTTTCTGCCCGATCTTTCTGAGAGTCAGCATCAAGCTTCCACTGATAACGTTCAGCTTCAAGTTCCTTTATCCTTTGCTTCAGCTCATTATTCACGGCTTCAAACTCGGTCTTGGCTATCTCGAGTTCAGAAGGGACATGCCTGAGATGTTCTTCCATGGTTCGGGTGTCATCACAGTTTGGCACAGGGATGTTGTCATTCTTTCTCAATCTTCGCCACTCCACATAATCCGGAGTGAGCATGCTTCTGGCAGCTACAACATCCATCCGGAATACTTTTCTCCAAGAATCGGCTGCTTCTTTGATCATCTTCTTATAGCTGTCGCCGTGATACTCAAACTCTGACCTAGCCAACCCGCATATTGCTGGGACAAACTGACATGCTCCATACTGTCTAAGTGCTAATAACGGAGCATACCCGACTGCTCCCCAAATTCCAAGTAAGGTTACAGTGTCAGAGTCACCACATCGGAAAAGAATGTCACTGAGAAATAGCCAGGGGGCTCTCCAGACAATATCCTGGTCCTGAAGATGCGTAAAGACCTTCATCCATTTTTCCTTCGATGCGCCTTCATGCCATTTTAAGGTGATAAATTCACCTAAAGGTGAATAGGTGGTGCTGAAACGGCGGTAGGCAACCCCGTTAGTCTTCCAGAAGTGGTTGTGAATCCAAACCTGAAGGAGCTGAATGCACCCGGTGAATCTTCCTCCGCCAGTTCTTCGGCAATGGTTGAGAGATCGAAAGGTCTCGGCCAAGATGGCTGGTGCTGGGTTAACTCGTTTAGAAAGTTGCTCAAATAGTTCCACCACGGCAGCGTCAATGCACCCCAAAGCCTTCGGAAATATGATCAAACCGTACAGACCCAGTGCAAAAAGGTATATAGTCTTCCACTCATCAGGGTGGTTTTTCATTAGTTGCTTTATGTGAATCCATTCAATTCCCTCTCCATTGCCTCTACGCTGAGTCCGATCGATTACCCATTTCTCATCTACTCCCGCAACTTTGGCCAGTGCATTCTTGAAGGGCTGGCTTTTGATGTGTTTAATGTAGGCTCGCTCAAGCTTGATGCTTTCACAATGCAGCAGTGTAGTGTATTCTTCGATGGTGGGCACCATGTCCTCTTGGTTAAAAGTGAAGCAACTATATCCCGGGTTCCAGAATTGAACCATAGCTCTGATTAAGTGCTCATCAGTCTTAACATGAAGCAAGAGTGCAATGTCACTGTACCGTTGGCTGAACTTCTGTCTCCGATCATTCTTCCAACTATCCTAGATATCTCGAAGCTCTTGTACATTGTTCTGTTTTAGGCTGATAGGGGTGTAGCAAACCAACTCTGACACAGCTTCCTTGAAGACTGTCTCCCTTTTCACTTTGAGTCTTCTCGGACCATAGTCGTGCCTCAGCGTTTTCAATCTCTTGTATTACAACACCTTTGTCCATGAATTCAGATTATTTGAGTTTTAACAAACACCTTTTTAGGGATCAATGGCCTCTTGTTATGATGCAAATGCTAAAAACAAACACAAAGGCAGAAAGGTTAGTAAAATAGAAATAAATAAAAATTAAAAAATAAATGGTAAAGGAAAAATCATAAGGACACAAAAAAAGGTTAGGAAAGAAATGTCCTAGGTTTCAGAATATGGTTTTGGGGTAGGCTCTATTTATCCAAAGTCTCCCGGTTTAGGTTCTAAAAACGGTACTCGAGTTCTCCTTGCTGGCGCCCCTTGGACCGACCAGACCCTTAGTCCGAAACCCATCACAGGCTTATGTGGACTAAGTTAAACTCGAGAGGACACATTCCCTTATGCCCATACGGAGAATAAATTCACACGAAGACATAAGGTATATGAATCCCGAAGGCTACTTGCTAGGCCCATACGGTGAATAAATTCACACGAAGGCGTCGCTTTCACCCCCACTTAAAACGGGTTCGGAGCTCGGGTTTAGAGCCTTAGATAAAAAATGTTTGGAAAGCTGAAATCAATAGAAAACGGTCAGTCCAACTATTTACTCGAAAAAATATAATCAAAAATAAGTAATAAGGATCGAAATATTACCTTAAAATTTAAACTTACCCTTTTCGTTAAAAAGACAACTGGAAATTACCTTAGCCTGACTCACTTACCTGCGCCCCCAGCGGAGTCGCCAAGCTGTCGCAACCGTCTTTCCGTTGGGCCCCAGAATTGGGCTTCGACTTAGGAAAATGGATTGGAGTCGCCACCGATCATTTATTTAAAAAATAAATGGGTTGATCGGATACCCTATTTTTTACCTGATCTGCGTTTTTACCAGAAATGTGTCGGGTTCGGGAGTCGGTTATGGTCAAGGAAGGATTAGCACCCTTGAACCGCCCTTTCGGTACTATATAATTTCCAGTTGTCTTTAATTAAGAAAATCGTAATTTTAAATTGAAAGGTAAAATATCGATCCGACTACTTACAATTGATTGACTTGAAAGTGAACCTTTTAGGAGCCGAAACGTGTATTAGAAAAGGTGATGAAAATGAATTAAAATTGAAAGATAAAGAAAACGAAACAAAGAACAAAAATAACAATAGATGATACACCAAAAGTAACATAATCATCATGGAGATATAGAACATGAAGGAAATAAAAGTGAAGACAAATATGACAACATGTGATAAGATAAAAAAAATGAAAGAATAAAGAAATAAGAAAATAAGACCCAATAAAACGGAAAAAGAAAGGAATAAATAAATAAACAAAACATAATAAAGGTGAAATAAAATAATATACAAATGTAAAGTGATAAGAATTAAATAAAATGTACATATGTATATAAAAAAATGTAAAATAATAGCGTATAAGGTAAAATTAATAAAAACATATAATAATATTAATTCCATATATATATAATAGCTAAATATGGGAGAGAGGGAAAAATATATAATAATAATAGAAAAATTAAATAATAATTATAGTAATACAAAAGTAAGGAAATAATAAGATAAAATACAGAACATATACATATATAATAACGTTTAAACAAGATATTAGTATGAAAAAAAAAACAAAAAAGATACAAAATGAAATGAAAATGGAAAAAAAGAAGTACGAACGGTAATATATCTATACGTGTATATATAAGAAATAATGAAAAATGGTATAATATAACATAAATAAATAAAACACCAAAAATAGATAAATATATAATTTAGTATGTATATATATAATAAGGATTGAGATGAAAAGAAAAGCAAGTCAAGTCAAGTGGCCAATTTGAAAGCAAATCGGAGTTTAAAATCGGATTTGGGACCAAAATAACAGGCCTTTAAGGGAGGAGGGACCGAAAGGGTAGTTTACCCTAATTTATTACAAAATGCACGAATCTGATATAAACATGGATCAAATGTTTTTTTAGTTTCATTTTCTCTTCTTCACGTCGAGAGAGCCCTCTCCCTCTCTCAATGTTTCTCTGTAACGTCCCAGATTTCGGCCGCCGTTGCCGGCGTCGACCGCCGCTCTCCGGCGGCAAAATGTAAAAAGTTTTCGTTTTTTTGAAAGCTCTTCGTACACTCGTTCCAAAAATATCCATAGTTATGTTAGATCAAGCCTCGAGGAGAGTGGATCTACGAACGGAGATTCGAAAAAATCCCCACCTCCTCTGTCATTGGCTTCTTGTTTCGAACCAACAAAGAAAGAGCATGAACGACACACATGCAAGGCAAAGAATGAACCGAAAGCAAGGTAAAAAGAGAGAAAAAAAAACCTCTTTTATTTCTTTTCGAACTTGTTACAAAAGGCTTCGAGGTTGCTTGATATTTCTCTCAATATTTTGTGTGATTTTCTTGCCAAATTCCTCCCTCTTTAATCATGTTCACTTTACATGTATTTATAGTCTAAGAATACTAGTCTTAGTCCTGATTTTCTAGCATTTTATTTGGACTAAATCACTGCTTGGTTGGTTGTGGATGTATCCTTGTATCACACGTCGTTGTGCTTGTTGAACATGCGAGAAATGACCGTGAAAGGAGGCGTGCGGCCGTGAAACTCGGGAGTTGGGACTGCTGCGCGGCGCTGGGTCTTCAACGGGGGAGAACGGCGCTGATGGAGTGTGTGAAGCTAGGGTTCTTTGGAAACCCTAAGTATGCACGGGTTTGGGTCTTGGCTGGGGCCCTTGGGATTTGGGCCTTTATTGTTGGGCCTGTAACAGAAATTTAAGGATGTAAATAAACTATATTATAATTTATAACATAATATAATATTATATATATGTATGTATTATGATGGGCGAATTTCAGTGTCTTCACATATTGTTTTGTGTAATATTTTGTGAGATAAATTCATATCGTATTCGGTATTCCGCTCTACTACGTCTATAACACTCGTCATCATCCACTTGGATTTCCACCATCAAATTTTTTGCTCCTACTATTGCACATTCTGCCACATCAAAATTTCACATTTCTTCCAAATAACAGTATGATTTCATATCTCATTCCCCATGCAATCCATAGTCCCGGGTAGTTTAGTGTTAATGTTTGAGGTCTTATAGTTCAGAACATCGATATTTTTAGTAACGAAACAACATTTATTGGCTATCGAACAATCATAAAGCCATCAATGCAAAGACTACAACAGTTGGATGAAGATTGCATTGCTTACTGGATTTGAAATTCTCCACTTGCATGGAATTCCTTGACCCGCTTATTGTATTCATCGTCTTCTTTCACCTCATCATCGATGTCATCCTCGTCTTGTCCCCAACCGAAGCCCTTGACGGGCACCCGGAGGTGGAGTTCTTGCCTCTTCCACGATTTTCATTATCTCATCCACACTTTGAAGAGAGAATGTAGGGTTATCGCTTCAGTAATAAGAAGCTTGTGCTGTGTCTGTTAGCTCTCTCGGTAAGTTCTTCAAAAAACCAAGGATGGTTTCTTATTTCCTAAGTGTGATCCTCTGAAACAAAAAAGAAAAAGGCAGAGTTAATATCTGAAATTTCAATAAATGAACCTCCAAATATCAGGTCCATTAATAAAACACACAATCAGCATCACAAATACCTTCAATATTTTGTAATACAGCAGAGGTGAATAAAAGATAATGTGATCACAGGTAATAAAACGAATAGGCATAACGACAAAAAATACCCCTAACATTGGATTAAATGGTCATTTTGGCTTCTATTTTTTTGGGAACATTTTGACCCCAATATTTTATTTTAGGACAAAAAGGTCCCTATTTTAAGAGTCTTTGCCGTTTGTTTACTAACAGTTTCAGTCCACGGACTAGCCTTTTTTGTCTAAAATGAAATGTCGGGGGCTAAAATGCTCCAAAACAAAGAATAGGTCCAAAGTGAGTAAGTGACTATTTAATCAACCGTTACTGGCATTTTTTGTCATTATGCCAAACGAATAAAGACAACACCACTGTTATGCAACCAAAAGCTCATCAGATGCATATATCAATTAGATTTTCTACCTGAAACCAATTGTCTTGAAGTTGGATTGTTGTGCTAATAATTATAACAAGATATTGCATGTGCATCACAATGCTTAATACAGTAGAAGATGGAGCAAGATTAAAAGAATGAAATAGATCAAAAGATGCTGACAGGAAATCATTTTGAAAGTTTGCTGGAAAACATGTAACTTTGGCAATCTATTCTTCCTCCAATGGTGCTAGTTATTCCAGTATCATGCAATAGGTTTCTTTTCCTTCTCCCATTGGACATAAAAGTTCCATCAATCAACGATTAGAAACAATAGGGATACTAACTTACCTATATTATCTGCTGGATGCTTTTAAGGTTTTAGACAAAGTCGGTTAGCAATAGCAAAAGCATAGATGTGTTGCAATTGCAGTGCTTGATCAATTAACTTAAAATGATACATACCCTGGATGGGTGTACAACAAATATGCGAGAGAGCAGGTTCCTGCAATCTTGAGATATATGAACATAGTCCGGAATTTTGTACTGAACAGCATTATTCTCTGCCCAAAAACAATAAGAAGGGAAAATATCATCATAAGGAACGGCCATTATCTTTAAATAAAAAAGACACGAAGGAGATGCAGACTTGCATTTACCTGAATTGTTTTCCAAAAATTCCTAGGGTCTTTTTGGTCTTCAAAAGGGTATGCTCCCACCAGCATAACATAAAGGGTAATTCCACAGGACCATACATCTGCCAACTATACAAGAAAAGACATGGCTTAAGATCAACAATACATTTTATATGTTGCTAATAGGATTTTATTAGATTTTGAAATATAGAATAAAAACATCAAATTAGCGGAAAACATTGCAAGGGCAAGGGGTGGACTGCTAATCATGGCCACCCCAGCAATCCATCCTGTGCAGAACTTACAAAAAAGATCAGATACAAAAGGAAAAAGTTATTTCACATACAAAGACCAAATGCCTTTGGAAGTAACTAATAAGTACTCTGAACTTCAAGCAGGTCAGAATTACTGTTTATGGGCTTCAATCAGTTTCCAAACATAGCTACAGTGAGGTCAAGTAACAACACAGTCATTCAAATTTTAGCGTCGCTAACGTAACAAAACGCCACCACTGAGCAAACCTTGAAATTGCGTAAAAGCATGATAAATTGCCTGGTTAATGCTCAAATCATCTCTCTACTAAGAAAAGGATCTCAAATTAAGAAAAGAATGAAAGTGGAGCTTGAATATAACAAGCATGCGATTCTTGGAACATGTCTAAGGTATCACAAACTTTCATCATCAAGGACAACTAGAAAATGCATTTCATCACATATCTTACATTTTCAAAATAAAATAAAATAAAATAAAAAATAAATGACAAAATCTATGCAGTGGAAGACTAGATACTATCATGCGTCAAGAAAATTAATGGATTTCAAAAATCTTCTGATTAGCTCTTTGAGGTTACATGCTAGCCATCAAAGTCAAAAGTGGCAGACCAAATCCAAGTCATATCATTAAAATTTTCAATTAAATGCTCAGCTGGAGATCCGGATTTATTTCATAGTGGCACTTCTTTTTGTTTTAAACAGTTCGAATAATACCTTTCCATCGTATTCTCGTCGCGATAGAACTTCTGGTGCTATATATGCTGGAGTTCCAACTTCCAACTGTTGATTTGGGTCTTGAATGCAAGAGAGATGACTACAAGTGTTGGAAAAACAAAATAATGATTGAGAAATCATAAAGCTGCAAATTACAAGTAGCATAGACTAGATGTAACTATTCCCAAACCTTCGAGTAACAGAAATCGCAGATTTTCAAGCGTGGTGCAGGACTTCCATCTAAAAGTGTATTTTCTAACTTCAAATCTCTATGGCATATTTGTTGCAGACAAGAAAAGGAAACATAGAAATAAAAATAGATTTAGTTCCGTGCACGGAGAAACTTCATCGTTTGACTTTTCGAGTTTAAATTACCATAGAGTGACAGTAATCGACACCAGAGATCAACTGCTGAAAGAAATATCTAGCCACCGAGAGAAGAAATACAACAGTTAAGCACTAAAATAAATTGTTTCCAAATAGAAAGTGTGTGAACAGGGATGAGGACCAACTTCTACCGGACAAAATCAGATCGTCAACAGAGAAAATATAAAAAATATAAGATAATTTGAAATTTTCAGAGGGATGTCTGTCCTGCGCCCCTCCCGACCCTCGGTCCATCCATGCGTGTGAATAAATAGAATGGAACAATAATAGAAACAGAAAAGGACCTCATCTTCACTGAATCTACCAGCACTGCAAATCCGTTCAAAGAGCTCGCCACCAGCGGCATACTCCATCACAAATGCTAAATGGGTTGGCGTCAAAACCACCTAAAGCATTCATATCCCATAAAAAATACAAGCATCGCAAATTAAAAAAAAATGAATCAAGAGATGATACTTGCCTCCTTGAACCGGATTATATTAGGGTGTCTAAGAGATCTGTGATTGATAATCTCTCTTGCCACATTCTCATCTATCTGCAAAAAAGAAAAACACACACCCATACAGTTAACCAATCCGTTTGACGTTCAAAAGAATGTAATTTGAACTTTGAAGAAATAAAACCAATTCAGGCTCTAAATGAATAAATACAAGTAAAATCACGAGATGATAAATAACCCAAAGATGCAAAAAACAAGTCAGGGAAATCATCAGAAATACAGGTTAAGGAATGAGTGATGGAGAAATCAAAAGAAACAAACCTTGTGGCCTATAGCAACAAGCTCCTTGGTCTCCTTGTGTCGGAGGAGTCGAGCAACCCCAAAATTGCCGGCTCCCAAATCTTTGACCACCTCATATTTCTGCATCTCACCTTTCAATCACTACTTCACATGTGAGGAATCACTGCGTATAGAGAGAGAAAAAATGGTCGTCTTTTTGTTTAAATGTGGTAACTAGTAACTACTATACCGGTATCGTGATTCGGTGGGAGAGAAGAGATTCAAAGCTGTAATCAACCATACATATATATTGAGAGAGAAAGAGAAAGAGAAAGAGAAGTGAGAGCACGTGGAGGAGAGTTAAAGATTTATATTCCTTTTTCTTTCTGTTTTCTTACAATGCCTGGTAACTTTGAGGAAATAAATAAATAAAATTTGAATGAGAATCAACATACAATGCACTAGTCTCCAAAATAGTACTAATTTTAGGCGTAATATAATAATGAAGGTAAAGAGACAAGTGCAGCTTGAATCCAATCACTGCCTCTTCAATAACGCCGAGGCATTAGGCTTCTAGATCGGGACCTCCTTGACCTCTGGAATCCGCCCTCCTAAGTAAAGCGAAATAAAGCACCAATTCTTGCATGTTAATTTGGGTGCCAACGCAAAGAGAATGGCGAGCGGATCTCTCCTAGATTTTCTCTTTTTCTCCATTATTCGAACTATACATCTCTTCATACAATAATGATTCTTCATCCAAATCAGAAAATACAAATATCTACCATCCCATGCACTGCCATCAACAATTCTCTTCACTCTAATATCTTGAACTAGACTAGCCAAATACTATAAGAAGACCCACTAACACTAACAGATTGATCGGTCCGCTCAGCCATTTCAGCTGTCAATTTCACACTCCTCCTTTCGATCCACCATCACGTTGTTCACCATTTTCTCTACAATCTTCCGTTAGCAAACATCATCCTTCATCTCCAACCCAAGTTTCCACACCTCACTAGGACTTTAACATGTTAAGCCCTTGTGGGAAAATAATAATGGTTTATTGTTGATATTTAGCTCAAATGAACATGAGATCACAAAGATGAGTGCTTTCATTATGTTTTATTTGAAGTAAAACAATGCAGGAATTTTTTGTACAAGAGGAGGGGACGAGACATATTATTGTGTTAGCTATCAACTTTATCATATTATTATTATTATTATTATTATTATTAAACATGCATGTCATCGTTTGAAAGTACAAGAAGTTGGATGATTCAAAGTTATGTTTACATTCTATGATTTTTAGGTTTAATATTGTTACTAAAACAAAAATATTTATAAAAGATGTATGATATAATACTAAATGATTAAAACATGATAATAAATTACATAATTATAATGGTTATATAAGTTATCAATAAAAATTAAATTTACAAATACCAAATTTTTATAGAATGTATATTCATATATAAAAGTAATCTTGCAAAATAAGATATTAGAACCGGTAATTATAAAACAATAAATAAATAAATCGAATATAATTGTTGTGTTTTGTAATCAATATCATAGAAGAAATTTTATCGAGATTGGTGTAATCTCGAAATTGAATATTGTCCCCCAATTAACCCAATATTTAAAATTTCGTATGAAACTCCCTAGATCCGACGGAGGAGTTACAAATGAATAAAGGTAACCACGCTAACCTCATAAATAGTTTATGTATGAAAATTTATTTAATAAATCATTTTTTTAAAATAAAAGAATTTACCAGTAACAAACTCAAAAAAAAAAGCTTATGCCACAATCTAAAGAAGTTGAAAGCAAAAATTTAACCCCATACAAATAAAGTGAGCTACAAAGCTTAGTGTGTCCTCTAAATACAAATAATAATTCAGATATCTCAGACATGATATAAAAGCAATAAAATAATCAAGTAAGAGTATAACTAGATATTTATTACTAGAAAATCATTCATAATTTTTCACAAAGATGAACTGAACGGAAAACACTACCTGCTGAGAGGAACTTGAGATCTCCAAAGTGGATCCAAATAGAAAATAGAAATCGGGATATGAATGTTACCTTCTGAAGAAGAGTCACAGTTAACCTTCAAGGCGGAACTCATCAAAAATAAAAAAAATATGACAGGGATGTTACCCTCTATAGAGGATCCTATGCAGAATCAGGACAAAGATATAATCTCATGCAGAACCAGGACGGAGATATAATCTCATGCAGAACCAGGACGGGGATATAATCTCATGCAGAATCAAGACGGGGATATAATCCCATGCAAAATTAAGACGGGGATATAATCTAATACAGAATCATGATTGTAGCACCCTAAATACAATGTTTCAACACTAGGCTTAAATCATCATATTCGAGCCCAATAGTGATATAAAATCCTTAGTATAAAAAATTGTTAACTTAAAACTTATTAAAAAACATCTTTCATATAAAAATACAAAACATTTGACAACTGAGATAGTTCATATACAAAATAAGAAGCTCTCACTCTTTCATGATCTACAAAATATAAATATTAGTTCAAAATAAAACTAGACATCAGACTGAATATATATATACAACCACAAGTACACATGAAATGCACATGCCCCTAATAGAATTTAGAAATGTACTCTGGTAGTCGAGATGTTAGAATTCCTTAACGACGATGCTCCCTAGATCTACTATTAGCTATCAAGATCCTGAAAATGGTAAACAACTAAAGTATGAGCTATAAGAGCCTAATAATGTATGACTATTCAAATAAACTCATATTACCATAAATTCATAATGTAAACGGAATATGTTACACAAACATTGTAACACCCTAATTTAGTCTGGCTCAGAGGCTCATGGATTACACTATCACAGGGGACCACCGAAATGATTGACCCAAAAATTTATTTTAAAACATTTATACACATCGTATCATTTGTCATAACATAAGCAAAAATCATGCTTAAGTTTACGAAATATGGGAGTCTCTCAAAATGTATAAATACAACCATTGAGTTTAAAACAAAATAAAGTTATGAGTCGAATAAATACAAGGTTCACATAAATACATACCCTTAAATAACTCAAGTCATATTGTGAGAAAAGTCTGGTCTAGAATGTATATGCGCGATAAGCTTCTCGTTGATCCCTTACTGACTTGCGTATGGAAACACATTCCATACTCTGATCTTACAAGCTCAGTTCCGCAAAAAATAACTATGCATTACTACATGCATCCATTTCATGAACATGCTGGTGTGTAAAGTCATAAACATGTACAGTCAACTCAAAAAACATGTGATATGCCTAGTAATGTGGTTGAATAAATTTTACGTGCATCTCAGACAATATACTGGCCTATCTAGAGACAGAACAACCTTGGGGTAAGAGCTAGAATTTTACGTAGGTTAGAACTTATCTCTCTCATCTATCCTTCCTACCTGAGAGTTTTCGGGGTGAGGACCAAAATTTTACGTGCATCAGAAGCTCACATCTCAAACCCAAAAATACAGGATCTCCAGTGATGGGTACGATCCAGAATTTTACATGCATCAGATGCGTAACTGATCAGAAAATATCTGGATATTTCACAAACAAAGGACGATCATTATAAAGCTAAAATAACTCGGGTGTCCTAATTGTTTCTCGAGCATCATACAAATGTCAATCTTATGTCACTGTAACTTGCTTGATTTCTTGGAGTGATTTAAGTTAACTTAATTATTTTCACTTGTATCGCATACTTGAGGCTCACCCGATATTAAAACACCCCACACTCAAAAACCTAACAAATAAACCAAATTGCCCAAAACCAGCGATGGTATCAATATTATGCCAATAGTATCGATACTGAACCTTATGCATCGATACACAAGATGAGTACTGATACCAAAAATGGCTTCGATGTTTTGAAAAATGCCTCGGTATCGAATATCTAATGGGGCATATCGATACTCCCATCAGTATCGGTACCAAAATTAGCTACTGGAATCCTAAAATTGCCACTGGTATCAATACCACCCTTTGAGTATCGAGACCAGACCATGAGTATTTATATTCCTTTGGGGAGTGTCGATACTTCCTCTCAATTTTTGCCTTACTTTTGTCTCATACGAAGAATAATATCGATATTGTTCTTACAGTATCTATACCGATGGTCTAGAGTACCCTGTTTTGGGTATGAAAATGAATCTACTCACCCATACACTCCCCTATGGCTAGAAAAACTAATTATTAAAGTCTTATTCAAGGTCTTAGAGGTCAAAAGGTATTATCTTTCATGTTCACAACCATCAAATACGAATTTTGCCTTGAAATTACTCTAGCATGCTTCATGAGCTAAACAAACCATATATGCACATACAATGATCTACATATGGTATGGTCAAGTTATAATTGTGTTACATTGATGCTTAGTTGTTGAAAATGCTTATAACTCACCCAAAGACTAGCTTTTCCTTGCCTGCTACCTTAGAGTTCATTTCTTGTACTTTCACTAACCAAACCATGAAAATGAGTTAATAACTCATTTTGGGTCTTAGGATGAAGCTAAAAATGTTTCTTTACATCTCGAATCCCATAAAATGAGCTAGGACCTAAGGTTCCACAACCACCCCACTAAACCCATTTTTGGTTAGCAAAGCCAAAACTTGTAAATGAGAGTTTGGATGGGAGCTTGGAGGATGTGGAGTATGGTTCTTACTTTAGAATTCTCAAAAGGTGCTTGTGCTTCTTTAAGCTTCTAACTTTGCATTGGCTCTTGAGGAAGAAGAGGAGACAAATGTTTAGGTGAAAAAGAGAAGAAAATTCAGACAGTGATATCATCAACAATTAAGGAATTTCAGCATTGGTTTGAAAAATGGGTTAATTTGCTCATTTGGTCACTCTATATTTGATTCATGATTAAAGATACCCTTCCTTATGGCTTAATGGGCTCAACCCAAGCCCAAACACAAAAATTCTTGGACCAAGGCTCCCTAAAAAACTAATAAACTTATTTAAAGTCCTTCTCGGGTTAGCCCGAAAATCCTAACCCAGGATTCGGGATGATACAAACATCATTCAAAAATTTTAATCTTTATTAAAGTACAATATTTGGTGTATATCTCGTACAATACATCGTATATTATTCAAAATTTCTAATATTCCTTAAAGTACCATATTAGGTGTATCCCATACAATACATCACCACTTTTATATTTAGGTGTGTATCTCATACGATACATCACCTTCCTTGTAATTGAATGTGTATCTACTACAATATATCACCCCTTTCATGTTTAGGTGTGTACCTCGTACGATACATCACTTTGTTTGTAATTTAAAAATCTGGTTTGCAACCTAAAATCTGGCTTGCAACTTAAAAATTCAGGTTCTAACCTAATTTCTATATTGAGCTCATAACAGATTTACATCGATGAAACTTAGCATATTTAATTCTTAGTTACAAAATCAGAAATTGTCATCTCCATATCCAAAACCCTAAAAAATATCACTAATTATATACAACATGCTTACAACTTACTAATCTAAATATTATGGTTCAAATAGGTGCTCAAAGAATATAAATACACTACCTTAGCTTTAATCACTAAAAGGAAAGCTCCTTACTTCATTCTTTAAGTATTCTCCTTCCTTTTAGTTTGAGTGAGAAGGTTATCCTTTTTCCTTCATTAAAATGGAATCATCAATTAATACACATATAAGAAGACTAAAGAATAATAAACAAGAATTAAACACTTTCACTCTTTTAAAGCTCATTCACTCTTTTAAAGCTCATTCACTCTTTTAAAGCTCATTCACTCTTTTAAAGCTCATTCACTCTTTCCCTTTTTAATCAAAATCCATCAAATCCTAGATGAGTACTACTCTCAAAACATGGAGATCCATTAAATCCAGATATTTCACAAACAAAGGACGATCATTATAAAGCTAAAATAACTCGGGTGTCCTAACTATTTCTCGAGCATTATACGAATGCCAATCTTATGTCATTGTAACTTGCTTTATTTCTAGGTGTGAATTAAGTTAACTTGATTATTTTCACTTGTATCGCATAATTGAGGCTTACTCAATCTTAAAAACCCCACACTCAAACACCTAACAAATGAACCAAATTACCCAAAATCAGCCATGATATCAATACTATGCCAACAATATCGATATTGAACCTTATGCATCGATACACAAGATGAGTATTGATACCAAAAATGGCTTTGATGTTTTGAAAAATGCCTCGGTATCAAAAATCTAATGGGGCATATCGATATTCTACCCTTTGTATCGATACTCCCATGAGTATCGGTACCAAAATTGGCTATTGGAATCCTAAAATTACCTCTGGTATCAATACCACCCTTTGAGTATCGAGACCAGACCACGAGTATCGATATTCCTTTAGGGAGTATCGATACTTCCTCTCAAATTTTGCCTTACTTTTGTCTCATACGAAGAACAATATCAATATTGTTCTTACAGTATCTATACCGATGGTATGCGGTACCCTATTTTGGGCATGAAAATGAATCTAAATCCCATCCATACACTCTTCTAAGGCTAGCAAAGCTTATTATTAAAGTCTTATTCAAGGTCTTAGAGGTCAAAAGGTATTATCTTTCATGTTCACAACCATCAAATATGAATTTTACCTTGAAATTGCTCTAGCATGCTTCATGAGCTAAACAAACCATATATGCACATACAATGACCTACATGTGGTATGGTCAAGTTATATTCGTGTTACCTTGATGCTTAGTTGCTGGAAATACTTATAACTCATCCAAGGACTAGCTTTTCCTTGCCTCCTACCTTAGAGCTCATTCATTGTACTTTCACTAACCCAACCATGAAAACGAGTTAATAACTTATTTTGGGTCTTAGGATGAAGCTAAAAATGTTTCTTTACATCTGAAATCTCATAAAATGAGCTAGGACCTAAGGTTCCACAACCACCCCACTAAACCCATTTTTGGTTAGCTAAGCCAAAACTTGTAAATGAGAGTTTGGATGGGAGCTCGAAAGATGTGGAGTTTGGTTCTTACCTTAGAATTCTCAAAGGGTGCTTGTGATTCTTTAAGCTTCTAACTTTGCATTGGCTCTTGAGGAAGAAGAAGAGAGATGAAGAATGGAGAAGAAGAGACAAATATTGAGGTGAAAAAGAGAAGAAAATTCAGACGGTGATATCATCAACAATTAAGGAATTTCAACATTGGTTTTAAAAATGGGTTAATTTGCTCTTTTGGTCATTCTATATTTGATTCATGATTAGAAATAACCTTCTTCATGGCTTAATGGGCTCAACCCAAGCCCAAACACAAAAATTCTTGGACCAATGCTCCCTAGTAACTAATGAACTTATCTAAAGTCCTTCTCGGGTTAGCCCGAAAATCCTAACCCAGGATTCGGGACGTTATAAATAGGGATGGCAATGGGTCGAGTCAGGTTTTTGGGCCACCCGACCCGAGAAGAAAGGGTCATCCACCTGTGACCCGACCCGACCCGAAAAAATTAAGGTTTCACCCGACCCGACCCGAAATAATAATAAAAATATTTTTAATCAATAAAAATAGTGACTTAATTGAAAAAATATTATATATAGAGGGGTATTATTATAATTATCCCTAAATATATAGGGTAAAATTATATATATATTTTTGGGTCAGGTCAGATTTTTTCCACCATAAACCCGATCCGAACCCGATTTTTTTTAAAAAAAATCCAACACGATCGGGTCGGAACCCGTCAGGTTCGGATTGAGTTGCCATCCCTAGTTATAAACATCATTCAAAATTTCTAATCTTCATTAAGTATCAATTAGTTGTATATCTCGTACAATACATCACCATTTTCATGTTTAGGTGTATACCTGTACGATACATCACATCGCTGTAATTGCTTGTATATCATTCAAATTTCTAATCTTCCTTAAAGTACCATATTAGGTGTATCCCATACAATACATCACCACTTTTTATATTTAGGTGTGTACCTCATACATATCACATTCCTTGTAATTGAATGTGTATCTCGTACAATATATCACCATTTTCATGTTTAGGTGTGTACCTCGTACGATACATCACTTTGTCTGTAATTTAAAAATCTGGTTTGCAACCTAAAATCTGGTTTGCAACTTAAAAATTCAGGTTCTAACCTAATTTCAATATTGAGCTCATAACAGATTTACATCGATGAAACTTAACATATTTAATTCTTAGTTACAAAATCAGAAATTGTCATCTTCATATCTAAAACCCTAAAAATATCACTAATATATACAACATGCTTCCAACTCACTAATCTAAATATTATGGTTCAATAGGTGCTCAAAGAATAAAAATACATTACCTTAGCTTTAATCACTAAAAGGAAAACTCCTTACTTCATTCTTTAAGTTTTCTCATTCCTTTTAGTTTGAGTGAGAAGGTTCTCCTTTTTTCCTTCATTAATATGGAATCCATCAATTAATACACATATAAGAAGACTAAAGAATAATAAATAAGAATTAATCACTTTCACTCTTTCAAAGCTCCTCTATTTTTTCCCTTTTTCATCAAAATTCATCAAATCCTAGATGAGTACCACTCTCAAAACATGGAGATCCACTACATATAATAAAGCTTAAGCCACGAGGAGAAAACCTTACCTTCATAATGTTTTTCTATGGTTATATGGTTCCAAATAAGAGAAATATGAGAAGATAGAAAATAAAAGAGAAAAAATAATAAAGATGATGGAGATAGTGATGGTGATAATGATGTGTTTTCTCTATTCCCCATTTTCTTTTAAAAAAAAAAGTCACGGTTACCTAATTTTATAGAACCAAAAATCTAGATTTTTCTTTACTAAAGGGTTAAACAGAAAATAAATCCTTTCCTCTTTGTTCTACTTTCACTTTCATCCTCTGGGCCTATCATTTGGGCCTTAAATTTATATTATACCCAATATCACTTAACACTTCACCTTTTAATTTAATCAATTTACACAATGGTTCGGTTGTACCCTTGGGTATCAACTTAAGGTTCTTTAGGCCATTATAAGGACGATGATATAATCTCATGCAGAATCAGGACGGGGATATAATCCTATGCAAAATCATAAATGCATCAATATATATTAAATGTGATACAATATTATTCAGAAGTCGAACATATCACAATATTATTCAAAAATGCTTACAATTGCTACACACAATATAATAGTATAACACATTAAATGTATCGAACATGTCAAGGGGACACACCTATATTAGCTAATCAACAACAACTGAGGCTTAAATTTTCCACGATTGATCGCACTAGGTCATGCGGAATGAGGATCTAAAAATAAAATCACTCTATGAATACGAATGTTAAACATCTAAACGAAAATATACTATAAAGTCACTAAACAAAACTTACGCGTATCTCAATACAAGTGGGTGGAATTGAGATTAGCATAATGAGAGTGGTCGAGGTATACTAGAGAGTGATCTAAAGACACATGAGCACCTTCAGAAAATAACACCAAAAAGTGAGTCAAAAATCTCAAATTTTGCTTAACATAATTAGGATTTTAAATGACATAAAATATGGCGTCCATGTTAGAATTTGGCAAAATAGACGGCGAAAATGGACTCAATACGTCGAAAAACATAAAGATAAGGGTTTTCAGACAAAGTCAACAAGTTAAAGTCAAAGTCAATGGTCAACAATCTAGTCAATGATCTTGGTTGGTCAACAGTTTGATCAAACCAGATCAAGATCGGTTCAAGGTCATACCGATTCATTTAGACCGATTCAGAGTCTAAACCGATAAAATGAAGTCCACTCGCGCACGATAATGCGTGGGTTCTCCTCCGATGGTCGAAAAATCATGGAAATTTTTCTCAAATTTTTTTTAAGGCACGGGGAGTCACTTATAAATGTTGATTTTTCGAAAAGATCAATAGAGATTAGGTTTTAATGAACTATGAATTTTCGAATTTTTACTGCTTGCAAATGACGACGACGAATGATTAACCAAGGACACGTAACGAACATGGTCGATGAAACGAACACAAGCGGAGGTGTCGCACACCACCTTATGGTTAACAATGACACAAATAAAAACTAAAATGATGGGTCGTTGAGAGAGGATGGATGAGAGAGAGAGAGAGAGAGAGAGAGAGAGAGAGAGAATGCACATAATTTTTTTTCAAATGCCAAAAGTTGAAAACTGCAAGGGGAGGGAAAGGTTTCACGCCTTAACTATTTAGATAAATTACACTCTAAGACCTTTAACTTTTGATAGTTTCTAGAATGACACTAAATTTTCAAAACACACTAATTTAATCCCTTAAAATTTGAAATGTGACATCGTACCCTTGAAATAAAGAAGAGGATCTTGTTTGGTTTTACTCTTTTGAAGAGAAAGCAGAGAAAAATATTATATAGTTTCAAATGATTTTTTATGGGTGAAATTACTCAGATATTGCTACAGATTGTAAAATAATGAGTTAGAAATTAATAGTTATAAGAAAAGAATCATAGACAATCAATTAATAAGAGGAAGGTGGTCTATTATAAAATCTCGTCCCTAATATCTTTTAAATATATAAATAAAATTATACTTTAAAATATTTCTTATTTATTTGTATTATCAATAATTCTCCACTAATACAATTAAAGAGAATTTTGAAGGCGAGAAAAGAGTAAAAACAAAATTAGGTCTTCAAGCATTAGTATTTGATATATTTAAATTAGTACATAGTAAAATAAACAATTATTCTATTAACAAGTAAACATATTTTGAACTTACTAAAATATGAGTAAATTTATGACACACAATTAACCTCAGATCTCATCAAATTTTGCGATAGATCAATCATTTTTTTAATATACTTCAAGATATTGATAAGTACCCTAGAAAGACATCCTAAAATCATCCTAAAAAGACATCCTTCATGGAAGGTGACTAGTTTTTCACGCTTACATTGTTTATTTCATCAAGACATCCTTCATGAAAGGTTACTAGTTTTCCACACTTACGATGTTTATTTCATCAAGTCTATTTCAATATAGACTACATGAATCAGAGTTATAAAATCATTAAGAGAAATTAGTAAACTCAACCTCATAATTTTTAAGTTTCGATGAATTTATCAAGTCCATCTCATAAGGACCACTCAAAATCTAAGATATAAACTCATTAAGAACATTTAGAAATTAATCATATCAAATTGGTAAATTTACTAAGTCCGTCTCAAAAAGACCATCCAATTCTATGCTATGAACATATTAAGGGCATAAAAATCCATCATTTCACGTTGATGAATTCATCAAATCGAACATCCAAAATTTAGATTATGAATCTAATAAGAGCAAAAACTCAACTCTATGCGTGTAGATTGTTTATCATATGGATACGTAAATATGCATACTACAAGTTTTCCCGTATCACTTGGTCTCTTGTCCGACTACGTTGGGAAAAAAAGGGTGAGTGCAACAAATTAGTGGGGGAAAGGAGCGTGGAAAAGGAAGAAAAGGAGGAGATTGAAATGTTCATAGAGGTCATTGAATCATTTAGTTGATTTCATGGTGGCGTGCAAATATGAATGGATATGCATGTGTTCTTTTCCCCCCTCATATGAAGTGTTACACGATGATATGAGTGGTGTGTCTCGACAACGAATCTCTGAAATTGCTCCACATCCACTTTTGTAAGAAAGAAAGAAAAAAACTTGACCAGGCGTGAAGTTGAGAATCAAGATGGAGTTGTGTAACGGACGGAAGAGATTGTGACCTGTTGGTGGGTAGGTCCCGCGTATGTTTAACAGAGATATATGAAGAATTGAAGATTGAAGAGGATCTTTGAGTGTCCATTTGCCGTCGAGAGTTGTCTGTAGGCCCATTAACATCAAGGGTAAACTATATTTTTAGTCACTCACCTATTCTCACGATTTCATTTTGATCACACGATTATTTTTTAAATCATACATTATGTTATGTTTTTATTTCATTTTAGTCACCATCATTAAAAATTAACAATGATGCAAACATTTCATCATAAGTTAATGTTACATCATCAGTGAAAATTTTTTAAAAAAATCACGTCAGTAGTTTTGTTTACTTTTAACGATGGGTGGTCAAAACGAAACAAAAATGTAAAGTTAAATATGATTTTGAAAAAATAGGGTAAACTACAAATTTTGTCACTCAGCTATCAATTTTGTTTCATTTTGGTTATCCGACTATTTTTTTCAAAATCATATTATCATCCGTCATTAAAAAATTGATGATGATATTGACGTGTTATCATAAGATAATGTCATATCATCATTGAAAAAATTATCACGTCAATAATTTTGTTAGTTTTTCAACTACACATTATTAAAACGAAATCAAAACTTAATGTTAGACATGATCTTGAAAGAAAAAAATTATTGAATGACCAAAACAGAACTAAAATGATAATTGGGTGACTAAATGATTGGAATAAAAAACAAAACCACAGAAATATGTCAATGACTAGATACGTAGTTTACCCTGACATCGATCATCCAACTCTCTATTGGAATCTCAAATGAAAATGCCACCCTGCGCCGATGATTTATTTCTATGTAAGGAAAGAGAAGAAAAAGCTTGACAGATTGTAAAATGGAAGGTAGTGGGATCCCTTAAAACGAGCATGTCCTTCTCTTTCCCATGTCTTTAAAAACTGCTTTCCCGTCTTCCTCCTCAAACAACACATTCACTCTCTGTCTTCTCTCCCTCCTGTTTCTATTTTCTGTTTTCGTTTTGATTTTATATGATAGCTAACCAAGTTTAATATGGCTGACGAAGTTCTGAATACAGCTCAAGCAGACGAGGTGCCGGTTGTGGATGTTCCCGACGTGCCACAACCTGAGAGAACTCCGGTGGTTACGGCAGTCGCAGCGAAAGTGCCACCTCCGGTACTCGAAAGCGATGAAGAACCGGTGAAACCGAAGCAGATTTAGGGTGAGGAAGCTTTAGAGACTGTGAAATCGGATGCAGTAACCAATGGTGATGTTGATGATTAGAAAGTTCTTCAGTCGGGTTCTTACAAGGAAGAATGCACTAGGGTTGCTGATCTTGTCGACTATGAAAAGAAAGCTGTCGAAGAACTTAAAGTGCTTGTTCGGGAAGCGCTCGGCAAGCATGAGTTTTTTGGGTCTGTAATACCACAGCAACAACAAGAGCCAAAGGATGAGTCTGCCAAAGAAGAACCAAAGCTAGAAGAAGCCGAGACAAAGGAAGAAAGCATTAATCAGGTTGCTGCTGCTAGACTGCTACCGCTGAAGACGATGGTGCCAAGACTGTTGAAGCCATTGAGGACACTATTGTTTCTTCAGTTCAACCAGAGCAATCACCGGAAGCAGCTAAAGAACCTTCAGAAGCAAAGGCCGATGCTAACAAAGTGGAGATATCTATATGGGGGATACCACTGCTATCAGACGAAAGAAGCGATGTTATCCTCCTCAAATTTCTAAGAACCAGAGATTTCAAGGTGAAGGAGGCATTCAACATGCTCCAAAACACCATTCGTTGGCGAAAACAGTTCGGCATCGATGAACTGGTGGAACAAGATTTGGGTGATGACTTACAGAAAGTGGTGTTCATGCATGGTTTTGACAAACAAGGACACCCAGTGTGCTATAATGTGTACGGGGAGTTCCAAAACAAGGAGCTTTACCAGAAAACATTCTCTGATGAAGACAAGAGGCAACATTTTTGAGATGGAGAATCCAATTCCTGGAAAAGTATCAGGAAGCTAGATTTCAACCCGGTGGCATATGCACTATTGTTCAAATCATGACCTCAAGAATTCACCTGGACTTTCTAAGTGGGAGCTTAGACAAGCTACAAACAAGCCCTTCAATTGCTGCAGGACAACTACCCAGAATTCGTTGCCAGACAGGTATTCTTTTGATATTCTTCTTTTTGCCAATAATAAACATTAATGCTTTCTCCTTGTTTAGGTGTTCATCAATGTGCCATGGTGGTACCTTGCAGTCAATAAGATGATAAGTCCATTATTGACACAAAGAACCAGAAGCAAGTTTGTCTTTGCAGGCCCTTCCAAAACTGCAGAAACACTTTTCAGGTATATCGCCGCAGAGCAAGTTCAGGCCAAATATGGAGGACTGAGCAAAGACGGTGAATTCACTCATACCGATTCCGTCATCGAGGAAACTATTAAGCCAGCGGCGAAGCACACAGTCGAGTTCCCAGTTAATGAGGCAAGTGGCTTTCACTTTTATTGTGTGGTTTTCTGTACCACAAACATGACCCCAGTTATTTTGTTTTGAGATGGATTTGCAGGCATGTTTTATGACATGGGATGTGAACTACGGTGCAGAATTCGTGCCCAGCGGTGAAGACAGCTACACCATCATAATCCAGAAGACCAAGAAGGTGGATTGTTCGGACGAGCAGCAGGTAGTGTGCAACAATTTCAAGGCTGGTGAGCTTGGCAAGGTTGTTCTCACCATTGATAGTCCCACGTCGAAGAAAAAGAAGCTCCTCTATCGCTTGAAGACCATGACTACATCTGTTTAGGCCACAAAATGAACTATGGACCAAACACTATTTAATTGCTGTTTTGCTTTGCCTCTAGAAACAGAAAGAAGTTTATTGATATAGTTAGCTGCTTTGTGTATACTCTATACCTAACACTGCCTAGAAAGAAATATTGTTTTCCCAGTAAATTGCAAATTTTTGTTCCTATAACGTTTATGTTATGAATTTTGATATTTAAATAATACTTGATATTTAGCCAAAATTTTTATATAGTAAAAGCTATGATATATTCAGATTGAGGGGGCTTTTTAGGCATTAAGAGATATAAAGGCAAAAGAAGAGGGTGGTCAACATTACAAACAGCTGCTGCTTTTTAGTTTTTAGCGTTTTGCCATTGCTTTCTTTATTTTAAAGAAATCTTTTGATTTGTTTTGTTTTTCATCATTCCACCCGTTAACACTAAGATTGAATCCTGATTAATTATTATCTTTTCTAAGGCTGTTTTAGACTATAATATTCTAAGCGTGTTATGTGTAAAGTATAATTATGTTCCGAACAAATATATTAAATTATCAACTTATGAAGTTTAATATAAAAGTATTATTATTAGAAATAAATGATGAAATATTAACTAATCTGTCGAACCAAAAACCACATAGATATAATGGTACAATGAACGTGAATCTACTTACAACCAGAGGAGCGTCAGATGAACATATACAACTTTAGTCCAGCCTGGATGAGTGTAAGATTAAGTACATACAATCCCAACAATGCACCAAAGAGGCTTAGGACGAGACATGCAATCTAATTGCGTTAAGACCCTCAATGAAGATGTAACGACGGCGACAATAATAATTTTAGAATCATCAACGATTGATGTCATGTCGAACTAAGTGAATCATCGGAACTTAACTACACAATACGATTAGGAAAGAACATGAGAGGGAATTGAAGAATTCAGGGAACAAATATGAAAATGGACTTTTATTCAATAAAATTTGAACAACGATTACTTCAACTCATCTAGTAGTCTAACATGTATGATTTATATAGCCCATTACAAAAACCGGATGATAAACTAATTAATTAAACCTCGACCTAACTAAGCTAAACCTAATTCACCAACACCCACAAAACATACTAGAATTTATTTGCAGATTCTCTCATCTCTTTAACCTATGGGTAATTACATACTCATGACTTTATGTTAGAGAATAAATTTCTAAAATTTTAAGAATGGACGAATTAGCAAAACAAATTTTTAATAGAAAATGTATAAAAATTTAAAATATATGATAATTTTAAGGGAGACAATTGTACTCCATAACCTTGAATGCCATTACATTCTTCTCAATTTTCAATTCTGATAATTTCTCTCAGCTGCACTGCACCAGCTTTGTTTTCAATTTCACCATCGTTGTCAATACTATTTAACAGTAGGATTAATTTAAGAAGAAATAAAACCCTATTATGTTCTTTGTTATTTATGTCAAACTCCAATTGCAGCAAAAACACTATATGGAACTCAACGATTTTCCTTGGGACTCCAAAATTATATTTATATAGTATACTATAGTTTTCTTATAGGATTTTTAAATTATAATTACAACTAATGCATAATTTAATTTCTATATACAATTATAATTTAAACACTTCCACGTATAACACTTTGCACTTTATCCTACGAATTATCATGTAATTCACATTATCTTCAGTAAAATAACCATAAAAATTTTAAACACAAGTACGGTCGTAAAATCTTATGTTAAAGAATGAATTTCTAAAATTTTAAGAAAAATAAACTTTTCAAAATTTAAAAAGAGTGAAAACATATTATTAATAAAAATATAAAAAATATATGATAATTTAAAAATTTTAATAATGAGGAATTTCCTCACCCACCCCTTTCGATGCACCACAAAAATATATTAATTAAAAAAGTGGAAATGGAACTAAATCAACATATAAATTTGAGGAAGGTGGCACATACTAGATATATATCTATATACACACAAAAGTGTGCATATTATATTAGTTGAAAGCACATCTCCTTCCGTAGAATAAAGACATCAAATGATTATTCACAAAATTACTTTGAAGTGAGTAATTGTGGAACGACTCAGATTCAAGGAAGCTCGGCAACCACACACAATCCCTTATTTGCTTCAACGTTTGTGTCTGCAACAATCTCTGTCCCATGCAAACTATCTCCACCTGTCATGCATCACAGAAAGGAAAAAAAAAACAAAAGCTTTGTCACTTCGACCAAACAACAATCTTCGTTGTCAGAAAAAAAAAAAGGAGAAGAAGAATCAGCAGCGAGGGATTGAATAATTACCTCAGCTTCGTTGGAGAGACCGAGCTTTGTAACCAGATACTTTTTAACCATGAAAATCGTCACGTTCTCGTCCCTTATAATTATTTCCATTTTAAAGTTTTTTTTAATGGAAAAGGACAACAAAACCCAAAAGGAAAAGCAACGTCAGCTTTTTTCTCACTCATTTTGCTGAACACATCATTAGCTAGTTGAAAGATATGCAGAAAGAAAAAAACACACACATACACATGACAGTGATACGATCAAACCATAATGTAATGCTAATGTGTACCTCCCACTTACTTGACTCTAATGTACGCCTTTGGTATTTGAGGCAGTGCTTCCTCGTTCCTGCAAAATATGGTATAGGTAACGCAAACAATATTACAAACCCTACCTACTTGTTCTAAATTCATGGAATTGTAGAAGGATTATTTTCTTTCTATTTTTGTCCATGGCATTATACATATATATATCTTTTTATTTAGCTAAATCAAGGATATTAATGTATATAGGGAATCAGTCGTGCAGTACTGAAGAATCTAATAAAATGTATTAAAATGGATAAAAGAGGAGAAAAAAGAGGTTAAGGATGGATTGATTGAGATAGATAATAAAACGAAACAGTGATGAGAACGTAGCATGTGAAAGAGAGAGTGTGCTGTGTGTATTAATGATGGTGAGATTGAAAACACAAAAGAAAGAGGTCTCACCGGTTGTTGTAGGAGTGAAGGGTAAACCACAAGCCAGAGTGGGGTCTGGTTATCCTGGAGTAATCATGGTGATTATTGGGAACCAACATTTGCCAGTCGTTCTTCAAGCTACCAGAAGGAAGATTATTCATGTCATGGCACGGCCAACACCACCCCATATCATTATAATCATCATCTTCTTCTTGTCCTCCGTGGTCCAACCCTAAACTTAAACCTAGTTCCAACCCTTTGCTGCTGTTACTGCAACCAGCTGGTGTGTTGTGCTTGGATTTGAGATTTGAAGAAGCAGCTGAGGCTGAAACTGGGAATGGAATGGCAATGTTAGGGTTATTGGGTTGATGGTTTTTTTGTCTCCTTGGTGGAATACTAAACCCTAACCCTAACCCTAACTCCAGCCATTGGTTGTCTTCTGAAGATGGGCAGTTGAGATTTCCTTTAGTGGTTCTCTCGGAATGCCAAAGAGAGGCCATTAGGACAAGCCAGTTCTTGAGGACGTGTTTAGCAAAAGGGAGAAATTGATAATGTTTGGCTTGGTCCTTATAGGAATGGTAAACTTGCCTGCTGGTTCAAACCTAAACCCACACTCTCCTTAAAAATCAATCCTCATCTCTCCGATTTTTTTTTCATGAATATATCTAATAAAAAATATACATTTATATTTTCATTTAGAAATAATAGTAGTAGAATAGTAATAATTCATGTCAATGGAGTGATGTACATGTAGTTGAGATTTAAAAATTTGAGTTTGTAAAGTTAAGTTTGAATCTTACTACCGTTACTTTTAATGAAGAATTTATAAATTCTTACGTAAATCTTAATTGAATCTTAAGTATACTCTAACCTTATACTTGAATAGTCATTCTTAACCTAAACTTTTTGTTATAAAAAATAGTAATAATATATGTTAAAACGATAAGTATTAAATGCATTGACGATCTAAAATTATTATTTAGGATGGCACATATAATAATAACAACGCATAACTTCTATACGTGAGTACGCTTAAAAAATATTTTAAGATATACATAATTAATAAAATAAATGAACAATATAGAAAAATCAAAATATGAGTAATTGTTCACCTTAAATTTGACGTGAATCCTCCACTAATTAGATGTTGCAATAATTATATTATTTTTTAAAGAGTAATTTATATTTAAAATTTAAAACTAACTTTACTAATTTTTAAGGTGGTGTTTGTTTTTACTGTGTAAGGTCTGTAAAGTTCTTATGTCTACGCTGAGCAGACCACGAGTAGACATTGAGCTTCGCAGACCATTTTTTTTAGAAGACATAAGTTCTTTTCACATCTGCATGTGGTATGCGCGACGCAGACGTGGTGTTATGTCTACAGACGTCTTCTAACCTTTTCAAAGAGGTTTTATATTTAATTTTATATTATATTTGATTTTAATTTTAATATTAAAATTTTAAATAAATTAAATATTAATTTTTTAATATTATATTATAGATATTAATTTTAATATTAATTTTTTAAATAAATTAAATATTAATTTTTTAATATTATTATAGATATTTAATTTTATTATATAAATTATTTTATATATTATTAAAATTTTATATTTATTTTGATTTAAGTTTAAATATAATATTTTTTTGGATTTGTTATTTTTAAATTATATTTAAACTTTTTATACAAAATGTAAGTATTTAAACCACATTACTTAATAAAAAATTATTTCATTGTTTGATAATTAAGATTTTAAAATATAAAAATTATAAATTATGTTTTTAAAATTTTAAAATATAATCACAATTAAATAAAAAATAATCATAAAATAATTTGATAAATTAAAAAATATTTTCTAAAAATATCATATAATTATAAAAATAAATTATGAATATATATTTAAAAAAATTTAAAGTGTTACATAATTGCATATTTAAAAAAAATCATATAATTTAATGATCATTTATAAATTTTATTCTATAAAACTTATAAAACTAATAATACATGTGATTATGTGAGACTTATAATAGAATTAATAAGGTGATGTTTGTTTTTCTAAAAAAATATTATTGTAGTTCTATGAATTATTTAAATTTCAGTATTGTAAAACTAAAATTATTTAAATATCAGTATTGCAAACCTTTTTTAAGTTTAAAAAATCAGTTTATTTATATTTCAGTTTATTTTAGCAGTCCGCAGACGTTAAAAAACAAACAGTCTTCTTCTTGCAGACTGTAGACTTTTGGTCCACCTCTTCTGCTGCAGATGCCTGCAGATGTGATCCGCAGACTGCAGACCTTTTACCTCTGCAAAAACAAAATCCACCTAAAACAACAAAGAAACTAATAACTGCCAAAGAGGAGATTGGTGAACAAAAATTGTAAGAAAAATGATTCTATGTTTTTTTATATTATGAATTTTCTAAAATCATTAAACGTTGATAACATGTCACTACAATTTATTATTTAAAATAAATTTTATTATATGATAATAATAATAATAATACATCAAATACAAACCTTTTAAATTTTTATATTTTAAAGTATAGACACCATTGTTTGAAGAAAAAATATATATATAGACATCATTGAAATAGAATTATAGACATCAATCAAAACTAACAGTAAAAACCAAAGTAGACTTGTCATGGCGGGTGAGATTGGACGTTGAGTCGAAATATTTCCAATCGTATTATTTTATGGAATTTATATTATTTTTATTTTTTAAAAATCGCATACGAATATATTTAATTATATTAAAAAATGTGTTATTTAATTAAATTCATTTTTAAAATTAAGAAAATTCCTTTGACAACCTTCAAAAAGTTATATAATGAGTCCGTCATTTTTTACCATTCACAATATTCGAAAGATATTGAAGATACTCATTTTTTTCATTTAAATATTTATATTATTATTATTATAATTATTATAATTATTATTATTATTATTATAATTACTAATATTATTATTTATTATTAATATTATTATTAAATATTATTACAAGCCCAAATCCAACAGTAACTGGCCCAACTAGTTAACCCAAAATACAATGGCCCAACCATTTAACCTAAATATGTAACCCTAAACCATAGCCGCCATCATCCATCCACCGTTGGATCTGGCATGATCCAACGGTCCAAGAACCTCCAGATGCAAACCCTAGGGTATGATACCCCAGGGCCACGCGGCCGCCGCAGCTGCTCTCGCTGTCTCCACCGCTGCCACGTCCCAACCGAAGGCTCCAGAAGCTCCAACGCCAGCCGTCCACGCCATGGCTATGGGGTGAGTCACCACTGGGAGTCCGGTGACTCACCGAAGGTCATTCTTTTACCCGGTCCGATGGCCACGCCGGTGATGGCTATAAAGCCATCACCCCATCTGCGAGCAAAAACAGAGAAGAACGGGGAGAGACGAGAAAAACAACAGAGACATAGAGAGATACAAAAACTACCAACGATCCCAGTTAACAACAACACATCAAAAAAAAAAAAGAGGAAAGAAGCTTACCAAAGAAGCCTTGACCATCACCGGAAGCATTAAACATCGTCGGAGAACAGAAAATATCGAAGGTATTTTCATAGATTTACTCCGATTAGGAGTCTTTTTGGGGAAACAAAGGCCGGATTCGGTCTTAGGGTGTTTAGATCCATATTTTAGGTGAATTTGGGGAATTTCCGACCACCGGAGGCGGTGGTCGGCGGGGGAATTTACGGCGGCAGACGGCTGTCGGATTCCCTCCGGCGAGGGAATATAGAGAGAGGCCAGAGAGAATTCTGGCTCTCTCTCTGCTTGAGAGAGAGAAAAAAAATGAAATGAAGGCTGGCCCTTCGGGCCAGCCGTTTTGGACCTTATATAGGCCTTCCTAAACGACGTCGTTTCAGGAAGGACTATATGTGCAAATTTAAATTGTTAAATCCCGTCCGCAGTCATCAAGATTTGTAAACTTTACATTTTAGTCACTAAATCGAGTTTATAATCCTTTTAATTCAGATCTTTAATTTTAATTTTATTTATTTTAGTCCTTTATATTAAAATAATATATTTAGGATAAATAACATATTTAATCCCTAGTTTATATTTTTAATTTATTTTATTCTAATATCCGAATTTTAGATAATTTTATTTTAGTCACTAAATAAATAAAATAAAGAAATAGCATGTTTAATCCCTATAATTTTGATTAATTATGAATTAGGTTTTTAATTTACTTTTACTATAATTTAGTCATTTATTTTAATGTTTTCATTTATTTTACTGCTTTTAAATATTCGTTCTAGTTGTATTTTATTGTTTTAATTTTACTTGTTTATATTTTTAAATATTTTATGTATTCATAAATATATATAATAAATAATAATTAATTTTTTAAATAAATTATTTTAATATTTATTTTTCAATATCGAAGAAAGGACAGTCTTAATACAACTGGATGTCCTATTCTGGTATTTTAAAATTTAATAATTAATTTTTAAAATATTATTTAATTTAAATTAATATTTATCAATATCAAAGAAAAGAGCTGTCTTAAGGCACCTAGAAGTCCTTTTCCGATATTTTTAAATATTTTTTATAATTTTGAAATAATAGGATTATAAATTAAATATATTTTGAATTTTTAATATTTTTAATAATAAAGACAATTTATAATTATAAAGTACCAATTTTGGGCGTTGTAGGGGTGCTAATCCTTCCCTAAACGTAACCGACCACGAATCCCTCTTTATTATTAAAAAGAACGAATTTTTGGTTATAAACGCAGATCAGTTCATTTTTTTTATTGGTGTTTTCTTAAAACTCTTTTAAAAAATAATTTTTAGGTATTCGACCTACCTAACCCAAAAGGCCGATGGCGACTCCCAAATTATTTTCAAAACCATTTATTCACATCAATTTTCCCGCCAAATTTAAAATTTCGTGCCCCGACGAAAACCGGTTACGACAGCTTGGCGACTCCGCTGGGGAACGGTCAAACTTTAAAATCAATTATAAATTGTCTCTATTAATTAAAAATTAAAAGTTCATATATTTAATTTTTAATTATTTCTTTTCAAAATTTTTATATTATTTTCATAATATTTATATGTTTTATTTTATTTGCAAGTATTTTATTTCATTATTTATTTTTCTGTCAAAGGTTCGAGCATTTCTCTTCACACACAACACTTGCATTGCATAACATAAAGCTCTATAATTGAGTTGTCCCTTTTAAGTGGGAGTGAAAGCGATGTCTTCGTGAGAATTTATTCTCCGTGTCAGACCTAGCAAGTAACTTTCGGGGTTCATATACTCTATGTTTTCGTGAGAATTTATTCTCCGTGTCAGGCATAGAGAAATGTATCCCCTCGAATTGAACTCGATCCATTTTAGTCTGTGATGGACTAGGATTGAGGGTTAGCAACCCAAGGGGGCACTAACAAGGACAATTCGGGTACCTTAATTCTTAGATCTGAAACCCTACATATAAAAAAAACCCTAGAAACTCTTCCGATCTGAAGTCATGCCGAAATCTTGTCCAAAATAGGTGTACACACAGGAGAAATGAATTCTGACTTTCCTGTTATTTATTTATTTTCTTTACTGATTAAATTACATGTTTATTTAAATTATTTAAATGTAGAAAAAGCATGTTTAAATAAAAATATTTATGTAAATGTTATTATTAAATTTCTTTATTATGTAAACTAATTTATTTTCTTTTGTGTGTTCTTTATTTTTCTGTTTGCATAGCATCATACAGGATAAAAGGCATTGATCCTTGTGTTAATTGTCTCATTGGAAAGCCTTCATCCATGGATAAAAAAGGTTCAAATCAAGTAATTCTAAACTCAGAAGTAAGACAGTGGGCTGAGGATTTACAAAGACAAGAAGGAGACAGTCTGCAGGATGATATGTATCTGACTTAGCCAGTTATGCTCCAGTTTCGCTAAAAAGAAATGATATGCAAGATTTGCGAAGTATTTGGGAAAGTTGGGATTCAAACAAAAAATTGCAGTTTTATCAGACTTACGGAGACATCCCATATTTGCTCTATGTCGAAGTTGATGATGAATTACTCAGAGCCCTAGTTCAATTCTGGAATCCAGGGTACAATTGCTTCACTCTCAATAAAGAGGATTGGTCCCTACTATTGAAGAGTACACAACTTTGCTACATATAGATGGGGCTTTGGAGAATCGAATCTATTCAAAGTCAATTAAAACTCAACCCTTTCGAGTTAAATTAGCAAAGATTGCCGGGGTACGAGAAGAATGGGTGGCATCCCGTACAAAACAAAAAGGCGAAAACGATGGCATTGCTTGGACCAACATTAAAGAACTTATTCAGAGCCATCCAGATATTAAAGTACGATTCGATTTATTTGCTCTGGGTATGTATGGTATGGTCATCTTCCCAAAAGTATTGGGATATGTTGAAGCTGCAGTGGTAGATTTGTTTGAACAGCTACCGAAAAAGATTAATCCTGCTTCTGCAATCCTAGCAGAGACCTTCAGATCGTTAAATGCTTGTAGAAAGCTAGGAGGTGGACGATTCTCAGGGTGTACCCAGTTGTTATATGTTTGGATCCGTAGTCATTTCTGGACAGAAGAAAAGGTTTCATACTGACGCTTTAATACGGATTATTCACCATTAAAAGAATTTCTGGAGCAGGAATGGCCGAAAGAAATTAAGAAAGATATGTGGATTAATGCCTTTCGAAATCTGCAAAGCAATGACATTGTTTGGCGAGCCCCATGGCAAATCCAAAGAGAATTCTGTTACAAATATGGAGATTACAACTGGATAATGCTGCTCGGATTATGGGGAGGAATTGGATATGCACCACTTCTGGTCATAAGACAATATGAATGTCGTCAATTTGTACCTGTCACTGCTGGATTACAGTCGTCTGAGTTCGCATTCCACAGCAAAAATTATAAAAGAAATATCATGGAAAACCGTTACAGCTTGGAAAACAACTTTTTGTATCCGAGCTAAAGCAGCAAAAGAAATGTTAACTCCTGATTATGAAGAATGGAGATCTGCCAGGAAAAATGAAAATATTCCTCTACCAGATCAAAATGAGGACATCTCTATGGAAGATCGCATTAAGGTAGTTCCATCAGAGATTGAAATCCTGAGAGCTGAGTTTGAAGCAGAAAGAGAAGGCTGGTCGAAAGAATTAGAGCAAATGAGACAAGATAAAGCTATGTTGAGTGTTGACATTGACTTTCATTCATCACAATGTGCAATGTTGAGAAAAGATAAAGAAAAAGTTGATGATGAATTCAGAGCATTACAGAAAAATTATCAGGAGTTATATAAATCCCGAAAAGCATCAGGATCAAGCCAGGCAACAATACAAATGACCAGAGAATTGAACATCGAGAAAAGTCGAGTTGAAGATCTGAAAGGAAAGAATAGCCGTCTACTCAAAAGCCTTGAGAAAGGAAAGCAAAAAATGGAAGATTTTGAGGTTGACAGAAGAGAGCGAATTATAAAAAGCAAGGCTGAACATCGCGAGATTATGAATGAAATGCAAAGAGAAAGGGATCGAGCCAAAGATTTAGAAGAGATGAAGAATGACATCTTTGTTAAATTTGAAGGTGAGAAAAATATAATGTTCAAGGGATTTGAATCTGAAATGAACCAGCTGATTGCTGAACTTGAAGTTAGAGGCCAAAAAATGGAAGAATACAATATTGAAAAAGAAAAATGGGAGCTAGAAAGAAAAAACTTCAACACCAGACTTGAGGTAGAGCATGAAGTAGCTAGAAATTGGATGCAAAGATGCAGAAACAAGAATGTTCAAATCCAGAAGCTTAATCAAAGAACGCAAGAAGCACGAACAAAACTGAAGAAGATCTGGATCAGTAGAAACAAAAACTCAGAGTTTAATGCTTACATTTTGCAACTTGAAGAATCGTTGTTTCAAGAAAAGGTTCGTCTAGGACCTAATGATCTCAAAGAAAGTAATGAGGAAAGTGCTTCACTGCGAAGACGCATTAGAGATCTTGAAAAAATTCTGCACAATTGTCAAGTCAGAATCACTGAGTTAGAGCAAACTCTTGAAGGACGAATGAACAATGGCAAAAGTCAACTGATTTCTATGTGAAAGAAGTGAAGAAAGAAGTAATATGGTGTTCGAGGCCATGGTACAAATGAGCGAATTGCTAAATATGTTGGGGAACTAGCTGTTGAAGCCAAAATAATTGAGCATCACGTTGATCCAGTTTCTAAGTGCGGAAAGAAGGTGTCATGGTTAATTAAAGAAATTATAGAGCTTAATAGGAAAGCTACGCCTTATCTGTAGTTATGAATTATTATAAAGAAACTTTTGTATGCCGATGAAAGTTGTTCTATGACAGTTAACTTTTGGGATCAATACCTTTTGCATACATTTTGCATACATTCATCATTCATTTCATAATTTTCTTTGAATAACTTTATATTTTTATTTATTTATTAAGAAAAATTCATTAATTAAAATTTGGAAAAAATAATATTAAAAGATTTTTCAATCGCAGTTATTCTGGCCAAAAGAGAAATACAACATCACTACGGCTAGACAAGCTACTAAGAGTATGAGGACAGCATATAAGAACAAGCAAAAATGAGAATGAAGCTGGAGAAAATTGAAGCCAATATTGCAAATTCACAAGACAACATGATGCAGAAAATAGAGGACATGTTTAAAAGGCAGGCTATCATTGGAAAAATGCCTGAAAATCCTGTATCTTTCGACCAAGAACCTATGTATCCTCTAGGTTTTCCACCAGAACCAATTTATCATTCTGGTACTACACCTATACAAATCAATGCTCGTACATCTGCATTAAAAGAAGCCAAACCACATGAAAATCAACAACTGGATCCTGCATCTTCAAGCAAAAATCCGCTTATATCAGATGTGAAAATAGGGGATCTTAATACTGATCATTTGATCCCAGATTTGAATGAGCTGAATGAGAAACAAAAAGTAAATGAAGAACTGACCAGACAGATCAAGAGCTTAGAAGAACGAATGAAATCCGTGGAAATAACTGAATCATTCTATGGGTTTGACGCTAGTGAGTTGAGTTTGGTTCCAGACTTAATCCTCCCCATCAAGTTCAAAGCTCCCGAATTTGATAAATATGACGGTACTACATGCCCTTCATCCCACATTACTATGTTTTGTCGAAGAATGGCGGGATATGTGAAGGACGAGAAATTGTTAATCCACAGCTTTCAGGATAGTTTGACAGGACCGGCTTTAAAATGGTATACTCAATTGACCAAAGCCAACATTAGATCTTGGAAAGATCTAGCTAAAGCATTCTTAGAGCAGTACCGCCATGTAACAGACATGGTCCCTGATAGATGGACTCTCCAAAATTTGGAGAAAAAGAATAATGAAACGTTCAGACAGTATGACTAGAGATGGCGTGATACAGCAGCCCAAGTTCAACTACCTTTGTCAGAAAAAGAGGCTACAGTAATATTTGTCCATACATTGAAAGCTCCTTATTTAAATCATCTAATGGGGAATGCAACCAGAAATTTTGCAGATTTGGTCATTTCTGGAGAACTCATTGAAAATGTCTTGAAAAGTGGCAAAATTGAATCAAATGAGGGGTCTAGTTCCAAAAGACCTATGTACCGGAAAAAAGAGAATGAAGTCAACAATGCAAATTCTTACAACAAGGATTCATCGAAAAGTGTTACAATAACCCAGCCAAGGGTTAAGAAAGAGGAAACAAACACTAATCGAACAGAGTCCAGAGGATCTCGAAAAGAAAATGAAAGGTTGTCCTTTACACCTTTACCAGTACCATATGCGGAGATCTATAATTCGCTGTTAAAAGCAGATGTCATACGGCCCTATCCTTTGGTTCCCATGCAACCACCATTCCCTCCTTGGTATGATACAAAGGCACACTGTGTTTACCATGAAGGAATTACGGGTCATTCTATTGAAAACTGTTTGGCATTCAAAAGGGTGGTCCAAAATTTGATCAACACTGGAAAGTTGGAATTCAATACACCATCTGCATCATTTCATCCATTGCCAAATCATGGAGATAAAAACGTGAATGCAATTCAGGAAGAGAACAGAAAGAAAGCAAAAACTGACATTTCTGAAATTAAATCTCCTTTTGTTTGGATATTCCAACAACTCTCTTTAGCCGGTATAATTCCACAACAATTCAGGCCAAAGCATAATGAAGGCAAGAATTATTGTGAATATCATCAGGAGAAAGGGCATAAAATTCAACTATGTCCTGAGTTTAGGGATTTGGTGCAAAAATTGATGAGCAACAGAGAAATAGAATTCTTTGAAGAAAAACCAGGGAAAAAAGAGGATGATGTTTGCTCATCAGAGGATTCTAAACCTAATCAAAGAATAAATGATCATGTGATCATTAATGTGAAATCATCTACGACAATTCCTGCACCAATAAAGCCGAAAGTAGTTATCACCACTCCTCTACCATTTCCATACAAAGATACCCGCAGAGTACCTTGGAATTATACTACCAATGTTTCAATGGTAGGAGGATCTGTTTCTCTAGAAAAATCAGAAGAGAAAATACAGAGTTTGGGTACAACATCGACGTCTGAAGCAATAAGCGAAGTCGGTTTCTTTACAAGAAGTGGGAGATGTTACTCTCCCGAAACATCCAATGCTTCAGAACAAATGAAAACAAAAGGAAAAGCCATGGCAATACCTCAGAAGGTATTTGAGGATGAATCCTTTCCAGCATTTAATGAGCCTGTGACAGAAAAACAAGCTCAAGAATTTTTGAAATTCTTGAAACATAGTGAGTATAGTGTGGTTGAACAACTACACAAACAACAAGCGAGAATTTCTATTCTTGATCTATTGATGAATTCAGAAGCACATAGAAATGCTTTGATGAAAATTCTCAATCAAACATTCATCCCTGAAGATATATCCCTCAATAAACTTGACAGAATTGTGGTACATATAGCCGCTGACAATTACATAACATTCACGGATGATGAAATACCGGAAGGCGGAATGGGGTCAGTAAAAGCTTTGAACATCACGACACATTGTCATGGTCATGTGTTGCAAGGAGTATTGATTGACAATGGATCCGCTCTCAACTTAATGCCTCTAGTCACACTTCAAAGAATGCCTCTGGATCAATCACACATGAAGAGTTATCAGAATGTAGTGCGAGCCTTTGATGGTACTCAAAAAGAGGTGCTTGGGAAAATGGAAATACCGTTGTTAATTGGACCAGTCGTGTACAGTATTGACTTTGTGGTGATTGACATCCACCCTACATATAATTGTCTATTAGGGAGGCCATGGATTCATTCAGCAGGAGCCGTTCCTTCTTCATTACATCAGAAATTGAAATTTGTTGTTGATGGACAACTAATATGCGTAGGAGCTGAAGAAGAAATCATTGCGTCGGTAACAAGTGATGTTCCATATATCGACACCAATGATGATGCTCTTGAATGCTCTTTCCGAGCTCTTGAATTTGTAAATGCAACCTTTATTGCAGAAGGAAGTAAAATTCCATATCCCAGATTATCTGATTGCACCAAGATGACGGTACGACAAACCTTAGGCATCGGAGCTAAAGCTGGGAAAGGGTTAGGAAAGAATCTTCAAGGGATTTCAGTTCCTGTCAGTATAAAGATGAAGAAAGATCGTTTTGGGCTTGGATTTAAGCCCAATTTTCAGCAAAAGAACAAAGAGATGAAAAGAAGATGTGAAGACAGAAAGGCAAAATTGAAAGGGGGAGAAATCCTTTGGAAACACATGTCATTTCCACAGTTGAAGACCACATTCAGATCAGGGGGAACAATTAATGTAGAACAGCAGCTTGTTGAAGCCTTTAAAGAAGAAAAGTTGACGAAAGATCAAGACATAGTTGAAGAAGCTATGAATGGATTATTTATCAACATGATCATGAATGACAACAAGACTGGCAAATACTTGGATAGGATTCGCCCATGTTTTCCTGGAGAAACACTCAACAATTGGACCACTGAAGATCTTCCTATAGTTTTTAATATTAACGCAGAGTAATATTCAGAACTAATCTTTATGTTTAGCTCAAAAATATGAAAACTTTTTGTTATTTTGTAAAGGAAATTATGTTAAATATAAGAAATTTTCTTTAAAATTTTCAGATGGCAATCATTCTTTACATTTTCTTACATTTTTACATTTATTTATTTCATAAATTTACTATATTCTTTCGAAAATATGTCCGACTTAAATTTGCAGGTGTCACCATGTTAATAGCATGTTTATTCCTAAATTTAATCAAGAGATAAATTTAGAGCAACCTATATGTCTGGAAGAAATCAATGGTGTGAGGATGAACTGGAATGTGATGTTCCTACTGAACTATTAAGATTGGTAGAAAAAGAAGACAAACAAATTCTACCCCACAAAGAAGAGATTGAGACTGTGAATTTGGGAACAGATGAAGAAATGAAAGAGGTGAAAATTGGTACTACTCTGACAATCCAGATAAAACAAGAATTGATAAATCTCCTTCAAGAGTTCAAAGATATCTTTGCCTGGTCTTATCAAGATATGCCTAGTTTAAGCACAGATATAGTGATACACAAGCTTCCAATCAATCCAGAATATAAGCCGGTCCAACAACAGCTCAGACGAATGAGGCCAGAAATGTTGTTGCAGATCAAAGAGGAAGTGATGAAACAGATCAATGCAGGTTTCCTACAGGCATCTAAATACCCAGAATGGGTAGCCAACATTGTTCCCGTACCAAAGAAAAATGGGAAAGTTCGAATGTGTGTGGATTACAGAGATCTCAACAAAGCTAGTCCAAAAGATAGCTTTCCATTACCCCACATAGACACATTGGTAGACAATACTGCAGGACACGCATGGTTTTCATTCATGGATGGTTTTTCAGGATATAATCAGATAAAAATGAATCCTGAAGACATGGAAAAAACAACATTTGTAACCATGTGGGGCACATTCTGTTATAAAGTGATGCCATTTGGATTGAAAAATGCAGGGGCAACGTATCAAAGAGCCATGGTAACTTTGTTTCATGACATGATGCACAAATAGATTGAAGTATACGTGGATGACATGATTGCCAAATCCCGAACTGAAGAAGAACATATTCAAAATCTGAGAAAGCTTTTCCAAAGATTGAGGAAATATCAATTAAAGCTCAACCCCGTAAAATGCACTTTTGGGGTAACTTCTGGAAAACTTTTGGGATTTGTGGTCAGCAAAAAAGGAATCGAGATTGATCCAGATAAAGTAAAAGCAATTCAAGATCTTCCACCACCAAATACAAAAAAAGAAGTTCGAGGCTTTTTGGGAAGATTGAATTATATATCTCGGTTCATTTCTCAATTAACTGACAAATGTGATCCAGTGTTCAAATTACTTCGGAAGAACAATCCTGAAGTCTGGAATGAAGAATGTCAAGAAACTTTGGATATTATTAAGAAATATTTATCCAATGCCCCAATTTTAGTATCACCAATGCCTGATAGACCATTAATTCTCTACTTGACGGTCTTTGAAAATTCGATGGGATGTGTACTAGGACAGCATGATGAATCTGGAAGAAAAGAAAAAGCTATTTATTATCTGAGCAAGAAATTTACCGATTGTGAAATTCGATATCCACCAATACAAAAATTATGTTGTGCCTTGGTGTGGGCTACTCGAAGACTCAGACAATATATGTTATACCATACTACTTGGTTGATATCCAAACTTGATCCTTTGAAATTCTTAATGGAATCACCAGCTTTGACAGGCAGAATGGCTAGATGGCAGATGTTATTATCTGAGTTTGATATTGTATATGTCAACCAAAAAGCAATAAAAGGAAGTGTAATAGCTGATTTTCTGGCCAGTCGTGTATCAAATGATTATCAGCCTTTGAGTTTCAATTTTCCCGATGAAGATTTGTTGTGCATATCCATGAATGAAGAAGTTAGAACAAATGATACATCTGCATTTTGGAAGCTTTACTTTGACGGAGCATCTAATGCTTTGGGACGAGGAATCGGGGCAGTGTTAATTTCTCCAGAAAATATTTATTATCCCTTTACAAGTAGACTGGAGTTCTTTTGGTCCAATAACATGGCAGAATATGAAGCTTGTGTCATGGGATTGAAAGCAGCTATAGAAAGAAAAATCAAACGTCTCAAGATATATGGAGATTCATCTTTAGTGGTGTATCAATTGCGAGGAGAATGGGAAACAAAAGATCCCAAATTGTTGGAATACCGAAATTTTACCCTCGAATTAGTGAAAGAATTTGAGAGAGTTACCTTCAATTATCTCCCTCGAGAAGAAAATCAAATGGCAGATGCTTTGGCTACATTAGCTGCTATGTTTCAAGCAACTAAGAAAGTTGATATGATGCCAATCAAAATGCAAGTATATGAAATTCCTGCACATTGTTATAGCGTGGAAGAAGAGGTAGATGGTAAACCATGGTATCATGATATCCTGCAATATATCAAAAATCAAAGTTATCCACCAAATGCATCTGAAATTGATAAAAGAACCTTGAGAAGAATGGTTGCTGGATATTTTCTTGATGGAAAGATTATGTATAGAAGAAGCAATGATCAAATGCTATTGAGATGTTTAAATACCAGCGAAGCTCGAAGCATCATTGAAGAAGTACACAGTGGAATATGTGGAACACATGCAAATGGTCTTTCTATGGCCAGAAAAATAATGAGATATGGATACTATTGGGCTACCATGCACACATATTGCATTGATTATGCAAGGAAATGTCATAAATGCCAGATATATGCAGACAAGATTCATGTACCCCCATCTCCTTTACATGTAATGACAGCACCCTGGCCATTTTCTATGTGGGGAATAGATGTCATTGGCGCAATCACACCAAAAGCATCGAATGGACATTGTTTCATTCTTGTGGCAATTGATTATTTTACCAAATGGGTTGAAGCTACTTCATATACCAATATTAAGAGGTCCACAGTCTGCAAATTCATAAAGAAAGAGATAGTTTGCCGATATGGTCTACCAGAAAGGATCATTACAGATAATGCTCTGAATCTGAACAACAAAATGATGACCGAACTTTGTGCACAGTTTAAAATCAAACATGCAAACTCAGTGGCGTATCGTCCAAAGATGAATGGGGCAGTTGAAGCAGCAAACAAGAACATCAAGAGAATCATTACAAAGACCACTGAAACTTATAAAGATTGGCACGAGAAGTTACCTTTTGCTTTATATGCATACCGAACTACTGTTAGAACATCTACTGGGGCAACATCGTTTTCTTTAGTCTACGGGATGGAAGCAGTCTTACCAATTGAAGTTGAGATTCCATCGCTTCGAATATTGAGAGAAACAAAATTGGATGAATCTGAATGGATCCAAGCTAGAGTTGATCAATTGAACCTTGTTGAGGAGAAAAGATTGAAAGCTATTTGCCATGGACAGATGTATCAGAGACGGATGATGAAGTCTCATGACAAAAAAGTACATCCAAGAGAATTCCAAGAGGGTGATCTAGTACTAAAAAAGATCTTGCCTATACATAAAGATTTCCGTGGGAAATGGATGCCTAATTAGGAAGGACCATACGTTGTAAAAAAGGCCTTTTTCGGAGGAGCATTGATCTTGACAGAAATGGATGGAAAAATTCTGAGAAATCCAATAAACTCGGATTCTGTCAAGAAATATTATGCTTGAAGAAAAAAGAAAAAAAAAGAAGAAAAAGAAAAAAAAAGAAAAAAATAGAAAAAAGAAGAAAAAATGGGGGGTCAAGGTGAAAACTCGCAAAGGGCATCTTGTAACCAAAAGAAGGATTTGAGTTGAAAACCTGAAAAGGCGGCTCAAATGCAGGTTGATATTAGGCATCTGGCAATTGAACCCTTTTAAGATTTTAACAGTTTGGGAGAAACTTCACATCTACAAGCATTTTGACAACGTTTGAGATTTTCCAGACAAAAGCTTACATCATTTCTCTAAATTGTGTCAACCTGATTAATTTAGAAATACTTATGCTAATAATTTGTTGAGACATTTGAATTTTTATCAATCTTATGTTTGTCATAACTTTGAATACAATTCTATATATTTCAAGTTCAATTTATTTGAGATTCAATTTATTTTTGGAAATTCAATTTATTCTTCTATGAATTAACATAATTTTGAAATGAATTAAAGATTTCTGAATATCACTTTATGTTAATACTTTTAAATACATGGAATACACATAAAGCAAATCATCACCATCTTAAAGCCATGAACAATAGGGTTGTTATGCTGAATACAACCAACAACAAGGTCGAATTCGACAACTCTACTCATCAATTGCTCCAACCGATCACTATTTAGTTCTTGCACATCTGTTTTCAAAGATATACTAAGACAGTAGAAGGCGACCTTTGCAGCACTGATTCCAGTAAAAAGAAACAAGACATTAATATCACTGGGAAACATGTCTCTATACAGATCCTAGTATATGGTTTTTAATGAAACCTAGAAGCATTTCCACCTCATTAGGTTCAAGTGGAGCAACTTTATTCCTTCCAATCCATACTAGATTCCATTTTCAGCACTCATCAAGAACATACTTCTGGACACGCGAAAGTGGCTCTTTGTCATAAGCTTCAAGAGCCTTACAGATCCTTTCTGTCAATTTGGCACTTCCTGTACATGTTTATAAACAGTTCAACTTTGTTCTTGGATTCCAAGAAGGCCATCATTTCTTTGTCAATGGAAAAGCATCAGCACATGGAGGAAACATAATAAGAGAAAATCTGTTCTTAATTGACAGAATTATGAATATAGCCCTTTTCAGTGTAGTAGCATGAAAATGCTTCGAATCTATAAATTCTGGCTTTACATCGAATAAGTACTGTGATATCCCAGTCCAAACATTAGCTGGAAAGATGAATTTGCTCATAGCATCTTCTGGAAGTGTTCTTTGAGTTATCTGATCTGGTTTGGTAAAACCAATCATTGAAATTGAAAGATGAATGTGCTCATAGCATCTTCTGGAAGTGTTCTTTGAGTTATCTGATCTGGTTTGGTAAAACCAATCATTGAAATTGAAAGATGAATGTGCTCATAGCATCTTCTGGAAGTGTTCTTTGAGTTATCTGATCTGGTTTGGTAAAACCAATCATTGAATTTGAAAGATGAATGTGCTCATAGCATCTTCTAGAAGTGTTCTTTGAGTTATCTGATCTGGTTTGGCAAAACCAATCATTGAAATTGAAAGATGAATGTGCTAATAGCATCTTCTGGAAGTGTTCTTTGAGTTATCTGATCTGGTTTGGTAAAACCAGTTATTGAATTTGGAACAAATGAATGTGCCCAATAGCATCTTCTGGAAATGTTCTTTGAGTTATCTGATCTGGTTTGGTAAAACCAATCATTGAATTTGAAAGATGAATTTGCTCATAGCATCTTCTGGAAGTGTTCTTTGAGTTATCTGATCTGGTTTTGTAAAACTAGTTATTGAATTTGGAAAGACGAATGTGCCCAATAGCATCTCCTGGAAGTGTTCTTTGAGTTATCTGATCTGGTTTGGTATGAACCCCAAAACCAATCATTGGATTTAAAAGATGGATTTGCTCATAGTAGAAATAAGGAGACCCAATAACATCTTCTGGAAGTGTTCTTTGAGTTATCTGATCTGATTCAGTAGGAACCCCAGAACCGATCGTTGGAATTGAAAGATGAACTGCATGATCATCTTCATTAATAAGCTTCTTTTCAAGCTTCCTCTGCTTCTTCCTTTTCCACAAATCATAGCACAAGTTTCGCCTTTGCTTAATGGCTTCCCATCTTTTACCGGAAGAAATGTGTCGGCAGCCTTAGCCATTTGAGCAGTACATATAAAATTTGTCAATTCTGCAATTGATGAATCTGGATCACATCTCTCCATCGCTATTTGAAGCTTCAGCCTCTGAGAATCCCATTTTTGTCAAGTATAACAGTTTATTCTCCTCATCAGAATCAGAATTCAAGATTTCTTGGTATTAAAAGAACTATCGATATCTGTGAAATCATCTTGAAAAGACATTTCATAATCAGATGAGTTGTTATCAGAATCAACATGTCACATGAAGGCAAGCTTTTCAAGAGCCTATACTATTGAGTTTTATTCTCAAGAAGTTTTGTATCTACATCTACATTTGTCAAAGATGACAGTTTCTCTGTTTTAAAGAAGAAAGATCTATTGGGTTTTTACAATTGAAGAAATACTCAATTCACCAATCTGAAATCAAATAAACTAAACATTCATGCATCATATTTAGGTGTTTGCAAAAATAGGTGCATTTTCATTCATTTTCATCCATGTTGAATATTGACAGGAAATTCAACAATTTTAGCAAAGATTCAAATCCATCATTCGATGGATCAACATTGCCAGGTCGAGTTCATAATAAGAAGAACTTATATGAAGAAAGAAGAAGAAGTTCATAATGAGAAGAACTTGTTTAACTTTTCGCTTGAATTCATCATTCGATGGATCAACATTGCCAGGTCGAGTTCATAATGAGAATAACTCATCTGAAGAAAGAAGAAGAAATTCATAATGAGAAGAATTTGTTCAATCTTTTGCTCAAATCCATCATTTGATAGATCAGCTTTTCCAGAGAAAGTTCATAATGAGAAGAACTCATCTGAAGAAGGAAGAATAAGTTCATAATGAGAAGAATTTGTTCAACCTTTTGTTTAAATTCATCATATGATGGATTAACATTGCCAGGTAGAGTTCATAATGAGAAGAACTCGTCATCTGAAGAAGAAGAAATTCATAATGAGAAGAATTTGTTCAACTTTTTGCTTAAATCCATCACTTGATAGATCCGCTTTTCCAGAGGAAGTTCATAATGAGAAGAACTCATCTAAAGAAGGATGAAGAAGTTCATAATGAGAAGAATTTGTTCAACCTTTTGCTCAAATTTATCACTTGATGGATTATCATCCCCAGCAGAAAGTTCATAATGAGAAGAACTCATTTGAAGAAAGAGAAGAATTTATTCAACATTTACATATTAATCAAGTGAAGTCAAATGAAAAAATTTATTATCTTTTCATCTTTGCTCTATTCTTGTTAACACAAGAAAAAAGCAAAGAGGGGCAGCTGAAGATACTCATTTTTTTCATTTAAATATTTATATTTATATTATTATTATTATTATAATAATTATTATTATAATTATAATTACTAATATTATTATTTATTATTAATATTATTATTAAATATTATTACAAGTCCAAATCCAACAGTAACTGGCCCAACCAGTTAACCCAAATAAAATGGCCCAACCATTTAACCCAAATATGTAACCCTAAACCCTAGCCGCCATCATCCATCCACCGTTGGATCTGGCATGATCCAACGGTCCAAGAACCTCCAGATGCAAACCCTAGGGTATGATACCCTAGGGCCACGCGGCCGCCGCAGCTGCTCTCGCCGTCTCCACCGCTGCCACGTCCCAACCGAAGGCTCCAGAAGCTCCAACGCCAGCCGTCCACGCCATGGCTATGGGGTGAGTCACCACTGGGAGTCCGGTGACTCACCAAAGGGCATTCTTCCACCCCATCTGCGAGCAAAAACAGAGAAGAACGGGGAGAGACGAGAAAAATAACAGAGACATAGAGAGATACAAAAACTACCAACGATCCCAGTCAACAACAACACAGCAAAAAAAAAAGAAGAGAGGAAAGAATCTTACCAAAGAAGCCTTGACCATCACCGGAAGCATTAAACATCGTCGGAGAACAGAAAATACCGAAGGTATTTTCATAGATTTACTCCGATTAGGAGTCTTTTTGGGGAAACAAAGGCTGTATTCGGTCTTAGGGTGTTTAGATCCACATTTTAGGTGAATTTGGAGAATTTCCGACCACCGGAGGCAGTGGTCGGCGGGGGAATTTACGGCGGCAGACGGCTGTCGGATTTCCTCCGGCGAGGGAATATAGAGAGAGGCCAGAGAGAATTCTGGCTCTCTCTCTGCTTGAGAGAGAAAAAAAAATGAAATGAAGGCTGGCCCTTTGGGCCAGCCGTTTTGGACCTTATATAGGCCTTCCTGAACGACGTCGTTTCAGGAAGGACTATATGTGCAAATTTAAATTGTTAAATCCCGTCCGCAGTCATCAAGATTTGTAAACTTTACATTTTAGTCACTAAATCGAGTTTATAATCCTTTTAATTCAGATCTTTAATTTTAATTTTATTTATTTTAGTCCTTTATATTAAAAAATATTTAGGATAAATAACAGATTTAATCCCTTAATTTTAATAAATAATATTTTAATCCCTAGTTTATATTTTTAATTTATTTTATTCTAATATCCGAATTTTAGATAATTTTATTTAGTCACTAATAAATAAAATAAAGAATAGCATGTTTAATCCCTATAATTTTGATTAATTATGAATTAGGTTTTTAATTTTACTTTTACTATAATTTAGTCATTTATTTTAAATGTTTTCATTTATTTTACTGCTTTTAAATATATCGTTCTAGTTGTATTTTTATTGTTTTAATTTTACTTGTTTATATTTTTAAATATTTTTATGTATTCATAATATATATATAATAAATAATAATTAATTTTTTTAAATAAATTATTTTAATATTTATTTTTCAATATCGAAGAAAAGGACAGTCTTAATACAACTGGATGTCCTATTCTGGTATTTTAAAATTTAATAATTAATTTTTTAAAATATTATTTAATTTAAATTAATATTTATCAATATCAAAGAAAAGAGCTGTCTTAAGGCACCTAGAAGTCCTTTTCCGATATTTTTAAATATTTTTTATAATTTTGAAATAATAGGATTATAAATTAAATATATTTTGAATTTTTAATATTTTTAATAATAGAGACAATTTATAATTAAAAAGTACCAATTTTGGGCGTTGTAGGGGTGCTAATCCTTCCCTAAATGTAACCGACCACGAATCCCTCTTTATTATTAAAAAGAACGAATTTTTGGTTATAAACGCAGATCAGTTCATTTTTTTTATTGGTGTTTTCTTAAAACTCTTTTAAAAAATAATTTTTAGGTATTCGACCTACCTAACCCAAAAGGCCGATGGCGACTCCCAAATTATTTTCAAAACCATTTATTCACATCAATTTTCCCGCCAAATTTAAAATTTCGTGCCCGGACGAAAACCGGTTACGACAGATATAACATTAATATTTAAATAAATAATTGTTTTAAAATATTTTGAGTCCTTTGATCTCCAAAATTATAATAATTTTTAGTTCAATAAAATTTATTTAGTAACGTAACAAGATTTATATATTTAAAATGTTCACGTAAACAGTATTACATATTTAAAATAATAACATAAAATATATCTTATTTATAATACGCATGACATATATTATGATATTACTTTAAGCATATTTCACATCATCATTTTTAGACACATTAAACATGTCACATAATTATTTTAAAAAACATACACTAATAAAGAGCATTAACTATTAATTAATTGAAGATTGTCATAAAAAATAACCATTTTAATCTAAAATAAAATATTAAAAGTTAAAATACATCAAATATAAATTAAAATAAAAATAAATATTAGTAATTGTGTGGAGGAAAAATGGCTAACACGGGTATTATAGAAATTATGTTCCCAATTATGATGAAATAAAGAGTGGAGGGAAGAAAACACATCTTTGAAAAGACGGTGCGAAGGCACAACGTCTTCTCTGTAATTCATGTAGTTGAAACGTTATGTTTAATAGAATAACAATACATAAAATACTGAATGATTAAGCCGTCTTCTTAAAGACATCGAATAAACCGGATGTTTTCCAAAATACTATAACAAATATGATCTATTTCAACAAATAATTGTTCGAATACGCCAAATCAACCATTCGTTTCAGGGTGATTTTACCTTTTTTTTACGTGTACGCGTATTCAGAAAAAAGAACATAAATTGATAAAAAGAGGTGTAGTAGGCAATGATGATCTATGATATGATGGGGGTAAACTCGCACGGGGAAATTAACCTATCAATAGGGGCAAATGGATTGGCCTCTTACGAGCCATCCGTCAAGTCTCTACAGTTCAAGAAAAAACTATGATTTTAGGGTAAGTTTGATGTGCAGATTTCCGGCTAAGCGTGGGTTTATCCTAGACTACGAAATCAGACGATGGATCCTATTCCTATTCCTATTCATCAACTTTGTGTCGCCTAATCTATAAATCACTAGCGGGGATGTTCACCAGCTTTGCACGGGATTTTTCATCATTATATTGTATGTAATCATTGTAAATAGTGTATAAATAAGATACTGCTATTTCAAGCTTGATTTGAAAACTACAATGCAGATCTATCACTGTCGGACTCTGCTCCATGTACATCGAATTATTGAGCAAACTTGATTTATGTATTTCAATTCATAGTTTGAAAGTATATTATGTAGAGAAAACATTGTACTATTTTTTTAAAGTTACATATAATTTTGTATCAATGATTTTTCAAATAGTAGATGAAAAATTTATTTAATAAATAAAATATCTACAATTGACTCTAGAAATATATCACAAGTTATAAATAAGATAAGTCACTATCATTGTTAAGGTTCTGTTTGGTATGATTTTCTAAACATAATTTTAGTTAAAAAAATTCTATTTTGTTCGCAAAATAAATGTAAAACGGCTAAAATATTGTGGTGAAAAAGATGGTTTTAAACTAATCGTAAAAACTAAGTTTTGTAACATTTTTATTTTCAACTTTGCATTTGGAAAAAATTATAATTTTACCCTTACTAATATATGAGTTTCACTCAATTATTTATTTATATTTTATTTTAATAATTTAATATTAACATACTTTAAAAATGTTTTATTACTTAATAATTTATTTTAATTACTCAAAATTAAATAAAATTCATGGTTTATATATTAAAATTCACTTTAATTTGCAAGCTCTAATGTATTTTTTTGTAATATTATTTTTGTCAAAACAAGTATTTAAATTATAATTTCGTAATAATTTTATATCCGCATATTAAAAAGTATTGATAATATATTTTTAATAAAATATTTCATTTATAAAAATATTATTAATGAGTTATCTTAAAATATTTTTTATATTTTATTATAGTTGAAGTTGATATATTTATATATCATAGTATTAATAAGGGTAAATATAATATAAATTTTATATTTTTTAATTTACAAAATAATGTCTATAATGAACAATTTATCTTTTCAAACTCACGTTTTAATAATAATCTCAAACAATTCATTTTTAAATTTTATTTTTAAACAACACTTTTAAAAATTTATTTTTAATGTACTTTTAAAATTCATTTTTCAAAAGCATGTCAAACATGCCCTAAATCAGGCTCACACACTTTTCAAGTTATTAAGTGAATTAATTTTTTATATTTAATTGATATTAATATTTTTAATTTAAACTTGAAATTAAATATAAATAACTAAATTAAAAATTAAGTATGAAATTATGTTTATTTTCTTAGATGAAAGAAGTTTCAGTTATGTAGATTTAATAACTTAATTTAATTATCGTCAACAAAAATAACTTAATTTAATTTTATCTTAAATTATAAATTATCAAGTAGTCTTAATAGTTAAAAAGAATATTATTATCAATTCGTTAAAAAAATTCTAAACAAATATTATTTTTTAATCACATCATACTATTGATTATTTTTTCGCACAATATAATTTTATCCATCATAGCATCACATAAGATAGATGTAAAACGATTTCCTAAGAAAATTCTTACAAAGATCACGCCCAACTTGAAAAATAATGCAAATAAACCCTAAAAAAAATTCGTATTAGTTTATCTGTACCTCTATATCTTTCTACGGATCAACTCCCAACTTAAAACTTCAAACTTTACAACCCAAACCATAAGAGGTTGCAAAGCTGATTGATTTCTACTTTTATTGAGGATGTTTAATATTGACTATAATCTTCACAAATGAAATAGTGGAATAGGTAAATTTGACCATTAAATTAAAACAAAATAATGAGGTAGTGTAATTTAGCCATGTTCATTAAAACCGAAACATGATTTGGCTAAAATATAAATGTGAGAAACTATTGGAGTTTTCCATGCAGTATAATCTTTTTAAATAAGAGACAAATAAGGGGGTTGCAATGTAATTTAACCATTCAAAATTTAAACTAAATTAAAACTAACTTGCAATCGTGAAAAGGAAGGAGACGATCGGCAAGTTCTTTGCAGAGGAACTTACACGCGACGACGCTTGGAGATTAACGATGATCGGCGGTCATAGTGGTGGTCGGTAATTGGAGACGGACGGGCGATAGTGATTTTTTGAAGGTCAACGAAAGTAAAAACAATGGAAATAATGCGGGTAGATGGCTGATTTTGCTACTCCTTCGCGACGACGAACTAAATGGCGACAATCTGATCAATTGCGAACTGGGCGAAGACAACGTTGGATTTGTTATACACTATTTTCCGGCGACTTTCTGGCTTCGACGATTAAGCTATTGATGGCCATCTCAACCCTTAAATAATTTAAATTTTTTTATTCTAAACAAAACAAATCACTTAAATTAATTATAATATTTTAATAAAAAAATTAAAATTAGAATTAGAATTAAAATTATATTAAAAGTATAATTAAATTTTAATTAATGATTAATTTTAAATAAATTCTTATACTTTTTAATATTTACATAATAATGATAAATTTACTTATAGTATGCTTCGATGCAACATTTTAGTGATACATTATGATACGCGACAAGCGTTGTAGACTCTTTCCTCGGCTTCCTCGCCCATGTAGGGTGTTGGAATTTTTTTTCCTATATAAGAATCTACCCAAATTATTTCTTAAACTAAAGTGTTTGCTAGAATTACCTCATTGGTCGCCAAGTGCTACATAGGTCGCTGTGTGCTCCATAAGTCGTCGTGTGCTCCTGGAGAACTATGGAGGTCACCATGTGTTTCTGAAAACATATGATGGTCACTGTAGCAATAACCCTACTTAAGTGAAGAATTTTTTTTTCTATTGTATTATTCAAACAATTTTGCCCTCTTTCCTCTATAGAATATTTGTTTGAACGTTCTTTGTTTTGGTCTTTTTGCAATGTCTGATTTTTTGTTGTTGTCGGGATAACCTTACAGACACCATTCACATAATGTTCCTGGAAGGCTACTGTGGAAAACATGTCACCCTATGCCTTCAATAAACTATTATTTTAATTATAAATGATTTAATAAATTTAATTATTCACATTTACAAATATTATAGAATACTGATTATAATACATATATTAAAAAACCCAACATTTGCATTCAAATGTTAAAACTTCAATTAAAAAAATATCAGTTTTCAAGTGACAGTTGAAATATAAATTTAATCAGTAATCACCATTCATCAATATTCACAAATATGATTTGCATAATTATAAACGAGTTTAATAATTATATATCATAATAATTAATTAATAAAAATAATAGATAAAATATTACTGTTAGGAATGACTCATAGACCAGTTGGAGGACAGATGCTAGAGCTGAGTAAGCGAAGCGAACAAAGTATTTTTGTAATTGTATCGGGGTTACTCTTATATATCGTAATTCTAACCTAATTTTAGATTATTGCGAATAATAAAGAGAACAACCACTCATCGCTCTCAATGACGTAGGCACATTGTTGAACCTCGTTAAATCTTGTGTTCTTTATTTGCTTTAATGCTTGTTGATTTCCTGAGTTAAGTAATCCGTTTTCACAACAATTATTAATATATTGAATTTCAACTCAAAAAACACTTATCGATTATTATAAATCTCGTCCCTCCATTTAAAAACTTGTATACCTGAAAGAGGAACGTGTTTAAACATTATGAGATTTCAACCAACTGAAAAATGGATGCACATGGAATATGGTGTACATATGTTCATACTTTATAAGCGCAAACTGATTTTCATGCATTCCCCTCCCAACATAAACTCGAGGCTGCACAGAAACTCGGTAAATCGCTATGAGGAAATCCGGTTTCAAATTCATGCTTCTCATAAGTATATGGAATTGGAACATATTCGGTACGTACCTGTGCACACCACATGAGTAGCATAATAATGTGCCAATCCGAGTTTTCGATCCAACGCCGGAGCATTGGAAAGATGAACAGAACAGCGTCCAGCATATTTGGAACCAAGTATAGACCACAAGCCAGTACATATAGGGGATTAATTCCCTATACTTGTTTGAGAAACGATAGCATTTCTTTGACGTTTTGGGGACGAAAGAGAATTTTCGGACATAGAACAGAGGAAGAATGATGACCCATGCAATGCTGACAATTATCTTGAGAACGTTTCTCAGTACGTCAGTGAATTTCCACCTATGATACCCTGGGAAGTTGAGAGCAAGGTCCAAAATGCCTGCAACAAAGTACACCAAATTTCATATTATATTTATTGGATTCTTCCTATAACACCAAATAGGCAAAAATCATCCTACTTTGAAGTAAACGCAGAATGCCTGCTGTGATGAAAATACTGGATATATCATACAATAATTCCTTTTGAAAGATTTCTTGCACTGAAGCTCCACTAAAGGCAATAATGATCAACACCTGCACACAAGATATTGGAATATTAACATGTACAAAGCATCGAAACGAAGAGCCAAGGTCGCGTTTAGTACCTGCAAACCGAGAACATAAAATGTCCAGAGTCGATCCCAACTTCGAAAGAGGTGCCAAAATGATCTAATCTCCACAAAGTTCGATTTTCCTGTGCTTCCATTTCTTCCACAACTCTTCTTTCCCTGTCATAGTTGTTGTGATTAAGTACACAATCACTAGCTTATTCAAGAAATAGTGCTGACAACACAAAGTAGTACCATGTCTCGGGTTGATTTGAAGAAGTCATCGTCGTCACGCATAGGCCATCCGAGAGAGAAGCAATCAGAAGACCTGAAAGAGATACAGCAAATTAGTATTACAACTAAAAGAAGAGACCCCAAACACTTAAAATTTCATATCAAAACGATGCACGCAAGAAATACTCGTTCAGATCATCATAGTTACACCAGTCTGCATGAGAAGCCGTTCCGTTTTTGTTCTTTTGGCTTCCTGCAACATTTGAACTCTATCATTTGTATCTGGAACAAGCTTCTAAACTCCTAGACCAACCGGTAAATCTATCATGGAGCATACCTTTGCAATGACGCAGTAAATTGGTGTTATAACCTTCCTCAAGAATGCCTCATCATCTCCACCATAAGAGGGCTTGCTGTTTTCCCCAGTCACTATGCTAACATTTCCAGCCAACAGGCCATGAAGCTCATATGCCATCTGCGAATTTCGCCGGATGTAATTCGAAGTTCAAAAAACTATATATATTCAGATATTCAAAGAATACTCACATTATGGAAAATGTAGCATAGACATTCCGGCATGTATCGGACATTCGCTGCTTCACCCCAGATAAGGAGATATAATCCCATATACAGTATCTTCCTCTGTTGAATTTCTTTTGATCCTTGAGGCATCCTTAAACTATGTTTCAGTCCCAAGAATTTACACCATGTTTTGTAATTCTTGAAAAGCTTGCTCATAACAGCATCGACTGCTCATTCATCGAGCTACATAAAAGAAATAAGTTGATCAATTGAAATCTCAGTAACCACCGGAATGCAATTGAAAAGAGATCAAACAAACACTATGCAACCTTATTAAGAGGTTCAGGCTTGGGGTGGAGTCTAATATGATTATTGGCTAGCAGCAAAATCAAGTGCTCCCTCTGGTTCCTGACATTGTCCCTCTGCAGTGAACAATGTAAGCCAAATGCATGATTATTTTAAGGGAAAACAGAACATTTATTTTGTCAACCACATGCCTGGAATCCAAACATGGCTCTTAACCAGTTCAGAAGGTCCAGATCTCCAGTTTTTTTGCCTTTGTGGCTCAAATCCTGCAGGCCAGATCAAGCCACGAACATTCCCTAGTGCAGAAACAGAAGCCTTAACATGTATAATAAAAAGTATACGGTATTACTCCTTTGTACGAACAAATGACACGTGGCATTAAGTAAAATTCACCTCCTCAAGCTGCACGTAGACGGAAGCTTTCTCAACTCTCTATTGCTCAAGACCCTATTTGAAACACAAAACAGAAACATATACACATGAATAACAGGCAAAAGAAAAGAACAGAGATATTAGGCAATTCATTATCATTTATATATTAAAAATCGATGCAAGAGAATAAGAGATACATTTCCACCAAAACAAAAGAGATAACTTAACTCCCCAGGTAATTATACGTGAAAAAAAAACTACATTTTGACAAAAACAAAAGATATAGCTGAAACCTGTGTTTGGAGGATGAGAAAACGAAAGAAAAACTCTTGGTTCACGTTCCATTTGTTGAAAAAACAAATGCACCGAAAGTGCATTGGATTATTAGGCACCGAAAGTGGTGCAGTTTTTGTTGATTTTTAAGTATGGGTAAAACCTCAAATTTAGTCATTGTAATTTAGGGTATTTATAAATTAGTCCTTAAGCTTCAACTATAAATACCCTAGCTCATTTAGCTTCAAAAATCATCACAAAGCATTCTAGCTTTCTTCCAATACTAGAGAGAATTTAGAGAGTTTTTTGAGAGTTATTTTCTCCTTTTTATCAAGAGAGAATTATCATTGTTTTCTCCTTGTTAGATCGAGAGATGTTGTAATTCCTATTTTCTCATAGTGAAATTCTTCTACTGTTGCCCGTGGTTTTTACCCTAATAATTTTAGGGGTTTTCCACGTAAATTTTGTGTCTCTTTTATCTTCATTTTTTATTTTCTCAAATTATCAGTTGCGATTTTGCTTTATCCGATAGCCGTCTTTCGCAACAATTGGTATCCGAGCAAGATTTGAGTGTGTAATATCTGCTTATTGTCTTTGTGGTTGCCACCAAAAGGTGGATCCTCTAACATAAGAAAATAAGAAGGTATTACTCATTCTTTGAGGTTCTAGAGAACTATTCACGATAGTGAAATAGTGAGAGCTATCCGAAATAGAAGCTATGGCAACGAAATTTGATATTGAAAAGTTCAATGGAGAAATTTCTCATTGTGAAAATTAAAGATGAAGGCTATCATGAGGAAAGACGGGTGTCTAGCGGCTATCAGTGAAAGGCAGGTGGATTTCGCAGATGATAACAAATGGAACGAGATGGACGAGAATGCTATGGCAAACTTTCATCTAGCATTAGCAGATGAAGTATTGTCAAGCATCGAAGAGAAGAAGACATGGGATCATCTCACAAAACTGTACGAGGCCACATCGTTGCACAATAAAATTTTCCTTAAGAGGAAATTGTACACTCTCCGTATGCCAGAATCTACTTCAGTGACGGAGCACTTAAATACACTGAACACCTTATTTTCTCAGCTTACATCCTTAAGCTGTAAAATAGGAGAACAAGAACGTGCTGAACTTCTACTTCAAAGTCTACCGGATTCGTAAGATCAACTCATCATCAACTTGACAAATATAAATGTCACTAGTCTAGTCTTCGATGACGTTACAGCTGCTGTTCTACAAGAAGAAAATCGGCGCAAGAACAAGGAAGACAGACAAGTAAATCTGCAACAAGCAGAAGCTTTGACAACGATGAGAGGGAGATCAACAGAATGTGGCCAAAGCAACAGTCACAAACATGGTAGATCGAAGTCAAGAAGCAAAAAGAATTTAAAGTGCTACCATTGTGGAAAGAAAGGTCACTTGAAGAAGGATTGTTGGAGTCTAAATAAAAACTCCAATCCACAAGGCAATACCGCAAACACTTCAGATGATGGAGATGCTCTATGTTGTGAAGCGTCAACCACCGTGGAAGGTAGAAAACGATTTGCAGATATATGACTCATTGATTCGGGAGCAACATATCACATGACCTCAAGAAGAGAATGGTTCCATCATTATGAACCTGTCTCAAGAGGATCTGTGTATAGTTGCAATGATCATGCCTTAGAGATCATTAGTGTGGGAACCATCAAATTGAAGATGTATGATGGAACAATTAAAGTTGTTCGAGATGTGCGGCACGTGAAAGGCCTGAAGAAAAATTTATTATCATACGGATTGTTGGATAATAATGCAAGCAAGATTGAAACACAGAAAGGAATCATGAAGGTGTTCCGTGGAGCGCTTGTGGTGCTGAAAGGCGAAAAGACAGCAGCAAACTTGTACATACTGAAGGGAGAGACTTTGCTAGAAGCAGAAGCCTCTGTTGCCTCATGTAGTTCAGATTCTACAATGTTATGGCATCAGAAACTTGGACACATGTCAAAATAAGGAATGAAAGTCCTTGTGGAGCAAAAACTACTTCTAGGCTTAACAAAGGTAACACTTCCTTTGTGTGAGCATTGCGTAACAAGTAAGCAGCACCGGTTGAAATTCAACACGTCAAATTCTAGAGCCAAAAGTGTTCTATAATTGGTTCACTCTGATGTATGGCAAGCACCAGTTACATCCCTAAGCGGAGCAAAATACTTTGTCTCATTTATTGATGACTACTCCAGGAGATGTTGGGTGTACCCTATTAAGAAGAAGTCAGATGTGTTTTACACTTTCAAAAACTTCAAAGCGTGGGTGGAACTTGATTCTGGAAATAAGATCAAGTGTTTCAGAACAGATAATGGAGGAGAATACACAAGTGAAGAATTTGATGACTTTTGCAAGAAAGAAGGCATCAAAAGACAGTTCACAGTGGCAAACACTCCTCAACAAAATAGAGTGGCAGAGCGGATGAACAGAACCTTGTTAGAAAGAACAAGAGCAATGTTGAGGATGCATGCCTAGAAAAATCATTCTGGGCAGAAGCAGTCAATACCGCCTGTTATTTGGTGAATCGAGCTCCATCAACTGCAATAGAGCTGAAGACACCAATGGAGATGTGGACTGGTAAACCAGCTGGTTATTCAAACCTCCATGTATTTGGAAGTATTGTGTACGTGATGTACAACGCCCAAGAAATTTCAAAGTTGGATCCAAAATCCAGGAAATGCAAATTCTTGGGGTATACTGATGGAGTCAAGGGGTATCGCTTATGGGATCCCACTACCCGAAAAGTGATCATCAGCAGGGATGCTATCTTTGTAGAGGATAAACTACAAAGAAAAGAAGACGATGATAGCACTAAAAAGTCAGAGACTACTCAGATACATGTGGAAAAGGAGGTTGAACAAGGAGATTCTTCTGAAGCAGAACCAGCACATGATGAACAAGAACCAGAGAGTTCTGAAGCTCCAACAACTCGTCAATCAGATCGTGTAAGAAGACGTCCCAATTGGCACTCAGATTATGTTATAGAAGGTAGTATTGCATACTGTCTTTTAACAGAGGACGGTGAGCCATCAACATACCAGGAGGCAATAAACAGCTCAGATGCTTCACTGTGGATGATGGCGATGCAAGAAGAAATCGAAGCCCTTCATAAAAATAATACATGGGACCTTGTGCCACTACCACAATGAAGGAAGCCAATTGGTAACAAATGGGTCTTCAAAATTAAGCTAAATGGTGATGATCAAGTTGAGAGGTTTCGTGCAAGACTGGTGGTCAAAGGATATGCTCAAAAGGAAGGTATTGATTTCAATGAAATATTTTCTCCTGTGGTTCGACTAACAACAGTTCGAGTAATATTGGCAATGTGTGCTAAATTGAACTTACATTTAGAGCAACTAGATGTTAAAACAGCTTTTCTTCATGGAAATATTGAAGAAGAGATTTATATGCTCCAGCCTGAAGGTTTTGAAGAAGACGAAAAGAAGAACTTGGTTTGCAGGTTGAACAAATCTCTGTACGGTCTAAAGCAGGCGCCGAGGTTTTGGTATAAGATATTTGATTCCTTCATTATGTGCCTTGGATACAACAGACTTAATGCTGACCCTTGTGCTTATTTCAAGAGGTCTGGTGATAACGATTTTGTTATATTGCTGTTGTATGTGGATGACATGTTGGTTGCAGGACCCAACAAAGATCATATTGAAGAATTGAAGGCACAACTGGCTAGGGAATTTGAAAGGAAGGACTTGGGATCAGCAAATAAGATTCTAGGGATGCAAATTCACCGAGACAGGAGTAATAGGAAGATTTGGCTTTCACAAAAGAATTACTTGAAGATCTTGTCATGATTCAGCATGCAAGATTGTAAGCCAATTTCTACCCCTCTTCCTATTAACTTCAAATTATCCTCCAGTATGAGTCCTAGCAGTGAAGAAGAGAGGATGAAGATGTCTCGAGTACCGTATGCATCAGTAGTGGGAAGTTTAATGTTCGCTATGATATGCACAAGACCAGACATTGCACAAGCAGTGGAAGTGGTTAGTCGGTACATGGTAATCCAGGCAAAGAGCATTGGAATACATAAAGAGGATCATGAGATACATCAAAGGGACCTCAAATGTTGCATTATGTTACGGAGGATCAAACTTACTAATCAATGGGTATGTAGATTCTGACTATGCAGGGGATTTGGATAAACACAAATCTATAACAGGATATGTGTTCAAAGTTGCTGATGGAGCTGTAAGCTGGGTTTCTAAGTTGCAGTCAGTTGTGGCTACATCCACAACAGAGGCAGAATATGTAGCAGCTACACAAGCCAGTAAAGAAGCAATTTGGTTGAAGATGCTATTGGAGGAGCTTGGGCACAATCAAGAGTATGTCTCTCTGTTTTGTGACAGTCAAAGCGCCTTGCATCTAGCAAGGAATCCAACATTTCATTCAAGGACAAAACACATACGAGTTCAATACCATTTCATTCGTGAAAAGGTGGAAGAATGGACGATAGATGTGCAGAAGATCTATACCAAAGACAATATAGCAGATTTCATGACGAAGGCGATCAATGCTGATAAATTTACCTGGTGTCGATCCTCTTGTGGCCTGTCAGAAACGTAAGCAACATGAAGGTACAAGGTAGAAAGAATGGTGTGAAGATATGATTGTTCCAATCAAATCTTCAAGTGGGAGATTGTTGAAAAAACAAATGCACCGAACGTGCATTGGATTATTAGGCACCGAAAGTGGTGCAGTTTTTGTTGATTTTTAGGTATGAGTAAAATCTCAAATTTAGTCATTGTAATTTAGGGTATTTACAAATTAGTCTTTAAGCTTCAACTATAAATACCCTAGCTCATTTAGCTTCAAAAATCATCCCAAAGCATTCTAGCTTTCTTCCAATACTAGAGAGAATTTAGAGAATTTCTTGAGAGTTATTTTCTCCTTTTTATCAAGAAAGAATTATCATTGTTTTCTCCTTGGTAGATCGAGAGAGTTGTAATTCCTATTTTCTCATAGTGAAATTCTTCTACTATTGCCCGTAGTTTTTACCCTAATAATTTTAGGGGTTTTCCACGTAAATTTTGTCTCTTATATCTTCATTTTTTATTTTCTCAAATTATCAATTACGATTTTGCTTATCCGATAGCGTCTTTCGCAACACCATTATTAAAAAAAGACAACTAAAAACCAGGAATAAAAAGTAGATGAAACCAAAATCTTACGTTGCAAGAAAAAGAGAGATGGGAGTGAGTGAGTGAGAAGGGAGAGTTGTCCCATAAAATGGCCTTTGGCAGAGTAATGGAATTTATATAAGGGAAAAAATCAGCATGATTAGTTGGCGGTAAGAGAGGACAATAATGGACAGACAAGGAGAAGAGCTGAAGCAGGAGCTGGTGCAGGTGCACCCGACTTGGGTTCTACTGACGACAGGTGGCATGTTACAGAAGGTTAGTGCAGCGATTTCAGTGACTACTTTTCTTTCTTCTTACAGGAGCGTTTCTTCATCACCTGAATTGACTGATGATTGGGTTGGAGCTTCCATCTCCATTTGCGTTTATTTTCTTTCGGTTCTTTGGGTATTTGGGTCTAAATTGACTGAATTGTTTGTAAATAATTCGTTTTATTAAGTTAAATAATTAAATATAAATAAAATGTGTATGTTCATTTAATAAATAAATAAATATAAATAGAATTGTGTTCAAATTATTTATGTTCACAAACATTTATAAATTCATTTATCAATTTCTTAATTTATGGTTATAAATTTTATTTATTTATCTT